>NC_064927.1:217953274-218673274 GCF_023897955.1 Schistocerca gregaria
ATATAGGGAAAAGCGTTACATGTCGCCATAGTCGTGCTCTCAACTACTCACAACATATGCTGACATACACGTATGTAGTAAGCCACACCCGAATACGAACCTCACACATAAATTTGATGGGGGGGGGGGGGACGGAGGGGGAAACGGGATAAGAAGAGGGAAGCTCAGAAGCTCAGTGTAGAAACATTATACCGTATTATCTATATACAGGAACTGTCCACACTGTGATCACGATCACATCTTTTTTATTGTGTAGATACATTATACAGAAAGACCACGTCTCTAATCACAGTCTTGAATGCTGCTGTTAACTTTGTGATATCATCCAGAGATCGCGGTGCCGTGCCAAAGTTGGTAACACGAATCTATAACACAGACATTAGTGGGGGCTGTCTGCGTTCCGCAATGACGTATGGGAGGCGCTCCAGAAGACCACGAGTCTCCCCAAGCACTGCAGCGCCCGCACACTGAGGTAAAAATGGTGTTGAGCACGCAAGAGCTCAGCCCAGTTGGAGATTTGAGCTACAGCTCAAGTAATTAAAGTTTCTCGTGAACTTGTAGTGTTGTTAATGTGGTACATTGTACCTCAAGAGAACAGTTAGTAGCTGTTATATGTTGGAAAGTAATCCTGTGGCAAATCTCTGTGATAAAATTACGTAAATCTTTTATTCAATTATGTAATAAATTGAACTAATATTTCACGTCTTTTACTATGATGAGCCTTCTCAAAGAGAGATCAAAGAAGCCACAGTTGCGGCCAGACGAAAACAGTTTTGCCTAGTCACAACAAGTTTCATTACCGTTATTTGTTTCATCGCTGAAGTATTTTTACCACCCTCTCCCCAATAGTAAGAGGGTCACTCCCAAAGAAAAGCATAAGCTTTGTTCTATATATGTGCCATATCCGGGAAGCCATTTAAACAGTTTCCTCTTTTGCATTACATTGTACGAGGGTCACACCAAAAAAAATGCACACTATTTTTATAAAATCCATCTTTTATTCTACATGTTTAAAAGTTTTACAGTGTGTAGATACATACTATAGGACCAATATTTTCATTTCTCCACATAATTTCCATCCCTCTCAACTGCCTTATGCCATCTTGGAGCCACTGTTTGGCAGCGTGCTCAAGTAAGTCATCATCTTCAAACCTTGTTCCACAAAGAGTCTTTCAGTTTCCCAAAGAGATTATAGTCACATGGAGCCAGATCAGGACTGTAAGACGGGTGTTTCAGTGTTGTCCATCCGAGTTTCGTGATCGCTTTCATGGTCTTTTGACTGACATGTGGCCGTGCATTGTCGTGAAAAAGCAAAACATCCTGTTTTTGCCGATGTGGTCGAATACGACTCAGTCGAGCTTGAAGTTTCTTCAGTGTCGTCACATATGCATCATAATTTATGGTGGTTCCATTTGGCACGATGTCCACAAGGAAGAGTCCTTCGGAATCGAAAACCATCGTAGCCATAACTTTTCCAGCCAAAGATGTGGTTTTGATTTTTTTCCTTGGGTGAATTTGCATGTAGCCACTACATTGATTGCCTCGTCGTCTCTGGTAAAAAATGATGAAACCATGTTTCATCACCTCTCACAATTCTTCCTTTTTTCTTTGTGAGCCACTGTCAACATCCTGGGAACCCACCTGGCACAAACCTTTTTTAACGCCAATACTTTCAGTATTCTGCAAACACTTCCTTCCCTTATCCCAACGTAGCATGAAAATTCGTTCACTGTGATGCGTCTGTCAGCAGTCACCAATTCGTTAACTCTCTGTACATTGTCTGGAGTGCGTGCAGTACAAGGCCCGACGCTGCGAGGACAATCTTCTATATTGCCATGCGTACTTTCATCAGGTAACCTGCTTGCAGTAGCAGTAGCAGACCGAGCACTGAATAGGCTCCTGATGATGTGCAGCGTATTCACAGTCTGATGATGGCTGTCAAACGTGTAACAGTGAAGCGTCAGTCCATGCAGTAATACACTCCTGGAAATGGAGAAAAGAACACATTGACGCCGGTGTGTCAGACCCACCATACTTGCTCCGGACACTGCGAGAGGGCTGTACAAGCAATGAACACACGCACGGCACAGCGGACACACCAGGAATCGCGGTGTTGGCCGTCGAATGGCGCTAGCTGCGCTGCATTTGTGAACCGCCGCCGTCAGTGTCAGCCAGTTTGCCGTGGCATACGGAGCTTTAACACTGGTAGCATGCCGCGACAGCGTGGACGTGAACCGTATGTGCAGTTGACGGACTTTGAGCGAGGGCGTATAGTGGGCATGTGGGAGGCCGGGTGGACGTACCGCCGAATTGCTCAACACGTGGGGCGTGAGGTCTCCACAATACATCGATGTTGTCGCCAGTGGTCGGCGGAAGGTGCACGTTCCCGTCGACCTGGGACCGGACCGCAGCGACGCACGGATGCACGCTAAGACCGTAGGATCCTACGCACTGCCGTAGGGGACCGCACCGCCACTTCCCAGCAAATTAAGGACACTGTTGCTCCTGGGGTATCGGCGAGGACCATTCGCAACCGTCTCCATGAAGCTGGGCTACGGTCCCGCACACCGTTAGGCCGTCTTCCGCTCACGCCCCAACATCGTGCAGCCCGCCTCCAGTGGTGTCGCGACAGGCGTGAATGGAGGGACGAATGGAGACGTGTCGTCTTCAGCGATGAGAGTCGCTTCTGCCTTGGTGCCAATGATGGTGGTATGCGTGTTTGGCGCCGTGCAGGTGAGCGCCACAATCAGGACTGCATACGACCGAGGCACACAGGGCCAACACCCGGCATCATGGTGTGGGGAGCGATCTCCTACACTGGCTGTACACCTCTGGTGATCGTCGAGGGGACACTGAATAGTGCACGGTACATCCAAACCGTCATCGAACCCATCGTTCTACCATTCCTAGACCGGCAAGGGAACTTGCTGTTCCAACAGGGCAATGCACGTCCGCATGTATCCCGTGCCACCCAACGTGCTCTAGAAGGTGTAAGTCAACTACCCTGGCCAGCAAGATCTCCGGATATGTCCCCCATTGAGCATGTTTGGGACTGGATGAAGCGTCGTCTCACGCGGTCTGCACGTCTAGCACGAACGCTGGTCCAACTGAGGCGCCATGTGGAAATGGCATGGCAAGCCGTTCCACAGGACTACATCCAGCATCTCTACGATCGTCTCCATGGGAGAATAGCAGCCTGCATTGCTGCGAAAGGTGGATATACACTGTACTAGTACCGACATTGTGCACGCTCTGTTGCCTGTGTCTATGTGCCTGTGGTTCTGTCAGTGTGACCATTGATGTATGTGACCCCAGGAATGTGTCAATAAAGTTTTCCCTTCCTGGGACAATGAATTGACGGTGTTCTTATTTCAATTTCCAGGAGTGTAGTAGACGCGAATGTGTGCCAAATATTGAGACAATTGAAGTTCAAAGAGATTACTACCCAGTAGGTCCAGCGAGCGTTAATGGATGCCCAAAAAGAAGTATGGAGGACACTGTGCAGCGAATTTTTGGTACCTTACGAAACTTCTAGCGACAAATTAAGCAAGATTTGTGATGGGAGATGAGATGCAATCGACTGTAGGGCATCATGCAAATTTGTCGATGAAGAACAGATTGAAAACTGCGTCATCAGCAAAAAAAAAGTTAAGCATAGTGCTTTTTGCTTTGGTAGAACTGTTACTTGTAGACATCATCCCACACGAAAACATTACCAGCCCTAATGCTTTAACGGTAATCCTTCAAAATATTCATGCTCGAACGTGTCGCGTTTGTCAACATCGGCAAAAACACGATGATCTGCTATTGTATTACAACGCCCGGATATGCGTCACTGAGAAAATCACATCGAGATCATAAAGCTTGAGTAGACGTCACTGAAACACCCACACTACAGGCCCGATCTGTGACCGTGTGATTACCACCTCTTCAGTAAGCTGATGGAGTCCCTTCGCGGAATGAAATTTGGAGACAGGGACCACATTTTGAAGGCTGTTGAACAGTGGCTCAAAAGTGCTGGCCCTGACTTGTACCATGTAGGTACAGGGCGACAATTATTGAACTATATGGAAAAAAGTAAATTACTAACTCAGGCGTGCACACACTTTATTTAACACGTAAACGTCATTACAGATACTCGGATATAGGTTATGACATAGTCTATATCCCTGCCCTCATTGGCGGTGTTCTGACTCAGCAATGGTTTTGGGGCTATTGCTGAACACCTTGTCTTTAATACAGCCCCACAAAAAGATGTCGATCTGGAGGATGTGGCAGCCACTTGACTCCTATACCAGAGGCCTCTGGGAACGCTGGAGCCAGAATGCGGTCCTCACAGTACTCCTTCAGGACATTAAACACTTTCCTGCTTCCATGGGGTTGAGCTCGGTCTTGCATGAACCATATTTTGTCGAAATCAGGGTCACTTTGTATATAGGGATGAAATCATCTTCCAAAATCTTCACGTACCTTTCAATAGTCACCGTGCCATCAAGGAATATCGCTTTCAGAGCGAAGAGACTTCTCGATCACGAAATGCGGGTTCTCAGTCCCCAAAATGCGCCAGCGTTATTGATTCACGAACTCATCCAGATGAAAGTGGGCTTTGTCGCTAAATGAAACCATACTGATACTCATCATGCCCAGCGGCCAACTGTGTAGTATGACCGTCCTAACGCAAACCGTTAAGATGTTATGATGATTTTACCTCATATATTTCAATAACCGTCACCGTGTATACAGCCCTTAGCTCCACAGTGGCATACAGCTACTAAAAGAGACAGAAATTATCATCATATACAACAGTTCACTCGACGAAAGACTGGAAAGTTGCACAAGTCACACCTATATTCAAGAAAGGTAGTAGGAGTAGTCCACTAAATTACAGGCCCATATCGTTATGCAGAAGGATTTTAAACATATATTGTGTTCAAACATTATGAATATCCTCGAAGGAAATTGTCTATTGACACACAGTCAATATGGTCTTATAAAACTTCGTTCCTGTGAAACACACAAGGGATTTCAGATTGGTTCCGTATTTCTGGATTTCCACAAGTCTTTTGACACTGTATCACACAAGCGGTTGGTAATGAAATTGCGTGCTTATGGAATATCGTCTCAGTTATGTGACTGGATCTGTGATTTCTTGACAAGAGATTTCTGGCTTTCCCCAAGGTACTGTTATAGGACCTTTTCTCTTCCTTATCTATATAAACAATTTGGGAGACAATCTGAGCAGCTGTCTTAGGTTCTTTACAGATGACGCTGTCGTTTATCGACTTTAAAGTCATCACAAGATCAAAACAAATTGAAAAACGATTTAGGAAAGATGTATGAATGGTGTGAAAATTGACAGTCGACGCAAAATAACGAGAAGTGTGGGGTCATCCACATGAGTGCTAAAAGGAATACGTTAAACTTCGGTTATACGATAAATCAGTCAAATCTAAAATCCGTAAATTCAACTAAATACCTAGGTTTTACAATTACGATCAACTTAAATAGGAAGAAACAAATAGAAAATGTTGTGGGGAACGCTAACCAAAGACTGCGTTAAATTGGAAGGACACTTAGAAAATGTAGCACACCTACTAAGGAGACTGCCTGCACTACGCTTGTCCTCCTGCTATAGAACACTGCTGCGCGGTGTGAGATCCTTACCAGATAGAACTGACGGAGTACATCGAAAAAGTTCAAAGAAGGGCAGTACGTTTTGTGTTATCGCGAAATATGGGAAAGAGTGTCACAGAAATGATATAGGATATGGGCTGGACATCATTAAAAAAAAGGCCTTTTTCGTTGCGACGGTATCTTCTCACGAAATTCTAGTTACCAACTATCTCCTTCGAAAGCGAAAATATTTTGTTGACACCGACCTCATAGAGAGAAATGATCACCACGATAAAATAAGTGAAATGAGAGCTCGTACGGAAAGATACATGTGTTCGTTCTTTTCGCACGCTATACGAGATTGTAATAATAGGGAATTGTGAAGCTGGTTCCATGAACCCTCTGCCAGGGACTTAAATGTGATTTGTAGAGTATCCATGAAGATGTAGACGTGCAAAAAAGACATTTTGCCTTTCAGTAATGTATCAGTAAACCCTGAGAATATAAAAGGATGAAAAATAAACTGATGTTTAAAGAACTATTTTACTTCTCTTTTGGAGCGATCCTTGTACGTCGCCTTCTCCACTATCCAGGGCACTGGATATTCAACAATTCTTGAACCACTCTTCGAGAACTTCTCTGTATGACGTCCTTTTCATATAACGAATAACTGAAAGCCGAAATTTCCATCTTAAATACTCCAGTTTCGGAAGTTTATTGATGTTTTTCTCTCGTCGTTACCACTCATTGGTGAAGACTAAATTTTATACCTTAGAGGAAGACATCGAAGTGGGCTGGTGTACCGCTGTGTTGAAGCCACATCATTTCTCGGACAAAAAAAGAGGGACAGTCCCCAAGAACTGTGTCAGCACATTACACAGGAACACCAGGTAATGTGAACTAAATGACGTGCCACTAGATGACCTTGCTCGATGCCCACTCATGCACTGACAGAGACTCGTTACTTGGTGTCCAACTATGTGGGGGGCATAAGCAGTGCCCTCACTACAGACATGGCTGTTGCAGCTATTGAAAACATAATCACTGGTGAATGAAGTCTCATCAGTGAACAATAAAAATTGTACGAAGTTTGACATTATAGCTCTGCAGTGGATGATCCATTGAAAGAAGTGAATGTGGGACTCAAGATCCGTTAGTTCCGGTGTTTGCACACGTTCCTTATGATATTGGTATCAATCGAAGGACGCACTTCGCGGGCGAGTTGACTCCTTGAACTCTTGTTTTCGGACATGTCTTTGTCGGGAATCTTGGCTACCTCTCTGTGGCATGAACGACCCCGTCTCTTTAAGTTGATATCTGCGAAGATAATTTCTGCCAGTTGGGATGACGCCTGATGGGAAAGCATTCACTGTACATTCGTCCTACTTTACAGGCACTACATCCTGCCGCGCCGTGCATCAAACGCGTGTCTATTAACTCCATTGGCGAGTAACGTTAAATCTTTGACTACACGCCATGCACTGTACACAGCCACACACCTCACAGTGGACTCGTCTCAAGGTGTTGATGCAATGGACCACTGCAACCAGAGACAGTGATGTGGGTGTGACATAGGTTAATGTGCCGGTGCGATGCGTGCGGTCGTCGCACACGTGATATGAGCTAATTTGTGTGTAGTATGTCTGCCGGTCATGAGTTGTCGCTGTTTATCACCCGCTGCCTAATCCAATGTACAGCAGACAACCGAGAGCCTTGCAAGAGTGAGGCAGAACTGCATGTGACGTTACAGTACATGCGCTGAGACTGCCGGTCGTCGCTTTGAAAAATTACTATGAGCTACTTTGTTGTAATACGACGCACGCAGTGAGCGTCCATAACAAAATAAATATATATTTCTGACCATTGGTTCCCTGTCTCGATATAATCCGTTGTGACCCACTATCACTTTTTCCAGTCTGATCCAAGTTTCAATACACACTTTATATTGTAATATTAACCACTGCAAATAGCCTGGAAGACCGAAATTGATCGTCCATACAAGATTTAATAAAATGTGTGTTATAGAAAAAGAAAAACTTCCTAATATTTTGCACATTTATATTTATTAAGTCAGGAACCGGCTTTCGGCTTCTTAGGCCATCTTCAGGTGATAACTGAATGTCCTAAACACAGATAATCATGTTGTGTGACTTACGTAGCTATTACTTGTACAAAAGACGCAAAATTGTGTGTTTACATAGGAAAATATTACAATAATTACGTTGGTTAAAAAAGAAGGGATAGACAAAGGTTCTGTGTGGGGATACATATAACAAAATATGTGGAATTAAATGTAGTCACAGTTTGGCGCTACTATTTGTAACGAAAGCGTAACTTAACAAGAAGGAAAAGGAAATTGTGTCTCATCATTTAATACGAGACTGGAATTTTGTGTCATGTCTTTGTTGATTTCCATTTTTCCAATAGGGTCATCTTTCTGCTTATTTTGACACATTGCAGAATTTCACATTCTAAATTTCGTATAAATGGTTTTCTGCTAAAAGATGATCATCATGGTAGAATCCTTCTTCCTTAATCGTCAACTTCTCTTATGTTCACGTGTTCAACATCATAGCTCTCTCTGCCTGACAATTATGCACTATTTCAAAGTGCTTTGAAGTGATTTTATATACACAACTTTGTGCCGAGGGCTGAAATTTGTCTGTACTATTGAATAAAGTTTTTTATATGATACTGATATTATAAAACGTAAGTCTGCAGTTGTGAAACTTTCATCCTCAGACCAAGTAAAAGTATCACATCTACCACCTAGTGTCTTACCATTACGTAATTCATTGGAAACCTACTGTATTCAGGTATCTTTCACATATACGACCTTCTTTCATTATTTTTAACTCAATTGGTAGCTGTGATTAATTTGTATTCAATGAAAAATTCTACCAGGCAGCTCCACCTTTCATTGCTCTCCCGCATGTTATCTTACTATTTTTCCTTCTCGTCCTATGCCTACTCTCAAATTCGTCACCTGTCATAAGTAAAATATTATCTTCCTTAACTACTCGAATATTTATTGTATCTCATCATACATTCATTCAGTGACTTCATCATCTATGGAGGTGTTGGACATATGAAACTGTTCTATTTTAGTGGGTATGGTTCCTGTCTTTCTTGGCTACTATAGTGAGTTAGCTAAGTTATTCATAGTAACTTAACCGCACTAATATTTTTCCATATTTTGTTAACAACCCCATACTTACCTGATCAGACTTCCTGTTTTTCATGTCACCACATTTCACTAGACACTACTATATGTATCTTCAAGCAACGAATTTTCCTTTCTAAATTTTATAATTTAACTGCCCAATTGACATTCAATATTCCAATCCCGAGAAAACCGCTTTTGCTTTTCGTGGCAACCCGTTGTTACTGAGCAGGCACCACCTTGAGAACCGAGTGGTGGAATATTTCACTTACAGAATATCTTACTGTAGAGGATAGCATAGCCATTAATCGGTACAGTACAGCTGCAGGCGCTAGGTAAATGATTAATGGGTGTAGTTTCCTGTTGCTTTCAGCTGTTCTCAATGGCAGCATAGCAAAGCCAAGTCGTTTCACCTCGCCAAGATCCATGTCTCGTGGAGATACCTTTTGGATGGTAAACAGCACAAACGAGAGGAGAACAAAAAGTTTCGAAATGTGATCTCCACAGAGGAATGCTAAAGATCCGGGGCACTGATCGGATAGCCAATGAGGAGCTAACAAACTTATTGGGAAAATAGAAGTTTGCTATAAACTTTACTAGAGCAACAGATCGATTGGAAGAACAGTTCCCGAGGAACCAAGAAATCATTAATTTTGCAATCGAAGGACAGACATGCGGGTTAGCAAACCGCTACCGGGGTACAGTGAGGCATCCCAGCCCGAGATCGAACCCCCAGCCCGGTTAACAGGTGTCAGTGTCAGAGTCAGCTTGGATGTGGTTTTTAGGTGGTTTCCCACATCTGACTAAGTTAATGCTGACTTGACACAGACTTCCCATCTTCTTATACGATCCACGAACATTTCTGAAAACACACTCATACTTTTCACATTGTATAACACTAGTGCAGACATATGGGATATACAAACTCCATCTCATGTGAGGGATGGGGAGGGGGGGGGGGGGGGGAGAGAAGGGAATCTGGTCCCTCTCTACCACTACCACACATTAACATATCGACCCTGTGAAGTTACGGGATAAGGCCAAGAAAAAGAAGGAACTGTGATGGGTAAAAATTACATCTAAACCAAACGTCGACTACAGTACGCAGTTTCAAGTGGCTGTAGATTGCAATAGTTATGACGAGGTGAACAATCTTGCGCAGGACAGACTTGCATGCTGTGTTGGATCAAAGAAGTCTACAGACAGAAAACAACGTCAAGATCTCTCGTTTATATCGAATCAGATTTGGCGTTGCTTTAGCGACTGACTAGGTTATGTCAGATAAAAACGTAATTTTTAACAGTTTTGGACGATCTGGCTCAATAGACGCATGTGGTTGGCGCTATGGCCGCATCGGTGCTCACCGGCGCCAGTCTTTCCGAGGCTCTCGCAGGTAACAAGTGGGCCTCCACCAACAGGCCGTTATCAGTTTGTCAGCGCCTCATTAGTGTCACAATCGCCAGATAACGCTGCGCTGGCTGTAGGGACAGCGGCAGGTCGGTCCCCCAGCGAGCGGTGAAGGCAGAAGAGGTGAGTCGGGATCAGGGCACGGGCCGGTAATTGTCTAGAGAGGGAGGGAAGAGCCGGGGGAGGGGGGGGGGGGGGGAGAAGTGGCTGGAGGGGCCACTCTGTCTCTGTCCGGCGTGTCCAGCCGCTGATGGCCGGCAGCGGTTATCTGCTCAAACACTCGCCAGCCCCGCGAGCGGGATTCACGCGAAGCGCTCACCCGTAGTCCGTGACACAAGGTGGATGGGACAGGGCTGGTGGGCCGAGAGGGATATGGGGAGAGCAAAGGGGATTATGTCATCTACTCATTACTGCTCACGTAGCAGCTGCTCACTCCTGCACGGCAAATTCTGCGCGCGGCAGGAAACTCAAAGCCAAAGAGGAACATTTCAATAACCTGCCAACTCGCGACGCGTAACGAGGTACCTCCAGTTGCTGAAATTATACTCTTTAAACACACACGTTCGTTTTCTTTCTTTTCTATAATGTGCGTAATGCTTATATCGATTTGCTGTTGGATATTGGAACATAAACTGTGCTTGTACATCCTCGAAGAATATTACATATCGACAAACAGCCAAAAAGGGCTAAGAAAATATGGTTCTTGTGAAGCCTAACTAGCTCTTTATTCTCACCAACTAATGAGTGCTACCAACAGGGGACGTCAAACTGACTGCACACTTTTAGATTTCCAGGAGGCTTTTGACACCGTTCCTCACAAGCGACTTCTAATTAAATTGCGTGCCTATGGAGCATCGTCTCAGTTGTATAACTGGATTCCAGATTTCCTGTCAGAAAGGTCACAGTTCGTAATAATTCACTGAAAGTCCGCGATTAAAACGGAAGTAATATGTGTCGTTCCCCCAAAGAAGAGTTGTTCCTGATTTACACAAACAAATGGTTCAAATGGCTCTGAGCACTATGGGACTTAACTTCTAAGGCCATCAGTCCCCTAGAATTTAGAACTAATTAAACCTAACTAACCTAAGGACATCACACACATCCATGCCAGAGGCAGGATTCGAACCTGCAACCGTAGCGATCACGCAGTTCCAGACTGTAGCACCTAGAACCACTCGGCCACACCGGCCGGCTCTACACAAACCGTTTAGCAGCCAAAATGAGGAGTTCTCTTATATTGTTCTCAGATGACACTGTCATTTACCGTAATTTAAAGTAATCATATTATGAAAATTAACAGCAAAATTATTTAGACAAGATGTCCGTATGGTGCAAAAAGGGGCAATTGACTATAAATCATTAAACGTATGAATCACACAAATGTAAAGGCTGTAAACTCCACTAAATACCTACGAATAACTTAAATTTGATCGACTACATAGCTAACTGAGTGGAGAAAGCAAACCAAAGACTCGCTCACAGAAAGATCCGTACCTAAGGATTCGAAAATTGCTCAAGTCGCACCAATACCCAAAAAGGGTAGTAGCAGTAATCCACATATTACTTCCGTTTTAATCGAGGACTTTCAGTGAATTATTACGAACTGTGACCTTTCTGACAGTAAATCTGGAATCCAGTTATACAACTGAGACGATGCTCCATAGGCACGCAATTTAATTAGAAGTCGCTTGTGAGGAACGGTGTCAAAAGCCTCCTGGAAATCTAAAAGTGTGCAGTCAGTTTGACGTCCCCTGTTAGTAGCACTCATTAGTTGGTGAGAATAAAGAGCTAGTTAGGCTTCACAAGAACCATATTTTGTTAGCCCTTTTTGAACTACAGGCCCATATCACTAACGTCGATTTGCAGTAGCGTTTTGGAACATGTACTGGATTCGAACATCGTGAAGTAACTCGAAGAAAATGATTTATTGACACATAGTCAGCACGGATTCAGAAAATATCATTCTTCCGTAACACAGATAGCTCTTTATACTCATGAAGTAATGCGTGCTATTGACAGGGGGTGTCAGATTGGTTCCTTATTTTTAGATTTCCAGAAGTCTTTCGACACCGTTCCTCACAAACGTCTTCTAACCAAACTGTGTGCCTATGGAATATCGCCTCAGTTGTGAGACTGGATACGTGATTTCCTGTCAGAAAGGTCACAGTTCGTAGTAATAGACGGAAAGTCATCGAGTAAAACCGAAGTAGTACCCAACATTCCGCAGGGAAGTGTAAAGGACCCTCTATTTTTCCTAATCTGTATAAACCATACAGGAGGCAATCTTAGTATCCGTCTTAGATTGTTTGCAGATGATAATGTCATTTACCGTCTTTTATAGTTATAAAATGACCAAAACTAAATGCAAAATGATTTAGATAAGATCTATGTAAGGTGGTAAAAGTGGCAATTGAAGCTGAATAAAGAAAAGTGAGAGGTTATTCACATGAGTACTAAAAGAAATCCACTAAATTTCGATTACGCGATAAAGTCACACAATTCTGAAGGCTGTAATTTCAACTAAATACTTAGGGGTTACAATTGCAAATAACTTAAACTGGAATGATCACGCAGATCATGTTGTGGGTAAAGCAAACCAGAGACTACGATTCACTGGAAGAACACTTATAAGTTGCAACAGGTCTACTAAAGAGACTGCTTACACCATGCTTGTCCGCGCTATTCTGGAGTACTGCTGTGCTGTGTGGGATACGCATCAGGTGGGACTGACGGATGACATCGAAAAAGTACAAAGAAGGGCAGCTCGTTTTGTATTATTGCTAAATCGGGGAGATAGTGCCACAGACATGATACGTGAACTGGTGTGGCAATCATTAAAACAAAGGCTTTTTTCATTACAACGGGATCTTCTCATGAAATTTAAATCACCAATTTTCTCCTCCGATTGAGAAAACATTCTGTTGGTACCCACCTACAAAGGGAGTAATGATCATCACGATAACATAAGAGAAATCAGGGCTGTCACAGAAAAATTTAAGTGCTCGTTTTCCCGCGCGCAGTTTGAAGGTGTAACGGTAGAGAGACAGCTTGAAAGGATTCATTGAACTCTCTGCCAGGCACTTTATTGTGAATATCAGAGTAATCATGTAGAGCTAGCTGTAGATTTATTCGCAGAACGTTTATAAAATGCAACAGGTCTACTAAAGAGACTGCTTACACTACAATTGTCCGTTCTCTTCTGGAATATTGCTGTGCAGTGTGGCATACGCTTCAGGTAGTGTTGGTGGAGGTAACCAGGAATTATATACTAATCTGACTTTGTCATTAAACAGAGATGTTTTTCGCTTCGACAGGACCTTCTCATGAAATTTCAATCAACAACTTTCTCTTCATAGTGTGAAAATATTTTGTTGATGTCCACCTGGAAAGAGAGGAATTATTGTAGCAATATATTGAGAAAAAGTAGAGATTGAAAGGAAAGATTTGAATTTTCGCTTTTCCCGCGCGCTGTTAGAGAGTGGAACGGTTGGGATAAAAGTGGTTCGGTAAATACTCTTCCAGACACTTAATTGTGAATCACAGAGTAATCATGTAGATGTAGATAATGGAAGATTTCACATTCAGGTTAATTCAGTATTTTATTACTCGCAATACAGTTTACAGTTTGCTGTTGAGAATGATACATTTAAGTGACCCACAAACATTTTTAAGGAAATACTCACAATTTGCGATACCTAAAAAGCGTGTGCCACTCAAAATTCAGTACTGCTAAAATTATTTGTTTTGAGATTGACGTGGAGTATTTGAAAAGTGTGGTGTCCTGCTCCACGAAAATGTTTGTGTTTTCTTGATGACCTTACTCTTAAAAAGTTTATTGTGTTCAAAGTTTTCGTGTTCTCGAATACTCCAATGTTAAAATCCATTTCTTTTCAAATCCCAATGTTACAACTGAGTAGTCCTCATTTTTCTCTTTCTAAAAATTCCCATTTTTATTAAAAAACATGTTAGTCTATTTCAAATAACTTACGTTAATATAGCTCGGCGACGTCATCGACAACCGTCAATAGTTCATCACGTGTATATCCTGTCACTTTCAAGAAAAAAAACTGCAGTTGTGCACCTGTCGAAACACCAGCGGTTATCGGCGATGTCACTCGGCTGTCTCCCATAAGTTATCTGAACACTGTAAATCCCGGGAGAAACTGAGATTTCACACGTCAGTTTATTAACTATTACAATTAGAAAACTGCACTTTCTCTAGAACTCTTCCCAAAATTCCAGAGTCTTCGTGCACATCAAAACTTCCATCTTATAAAATATTGCCTATTGTTATTGCATTTTGTAACTTTACCGCTTTTAGTTACGTCACTACCTATTGTACCTTTGTATGTATTATATTTTGAAGAACATCTGAATGTACGTCGACATAGTGATATAAACTATGCAGGCCACCAAAAGGCGCGTGGCGGAGGGTACCTTGTACCACTACTACTCTCCCGCATTCCTGTTCAACTCGCAAATAGACCGAGGGGAAAGCGACTTCTACATGACTCCGTACGAACCCTAATTTCTCGTATCTCATCTTCGTTGCCCTTTGCGAAATAAGCGTTGGTGGAGTTAGAATGGTTCGGCAGTCAGCTTCGAAAGCTGGTACTCTAAATTTCCTCAGTAGTGTTCCGTGAAATGAAAGTCGCTTTCCCTCCAGGGGTTCCTGTTTGAGTTGACGAAACACTTCTGTACGAGTCCCGTGACGGTCGAGTCCGCAGGTAACAAATCCAGCAGGGCGCGTCTGAATTGCTTCGATGTATCCCTATTATACGATTCTGCTGTGGATGCCAAACACAAGTATTACTCAAGAATGGGTGGCATTAAGTGTTCTGTATGGGGCCCCTTTACAGATGTACCACACTGTCCAAACTTCTTCGCAAAAAACTGTAGTCGGCCATTCCCCTTCCCTAATACCGCCCTTCCATGCTCACTCGATTTAATATCACTTTGCAGCGTTACGCCTAGATATTCAAACGACGTGACTGTGTCAAGCAGAACATAACTAACGCTGTATCCGAACGTTAACGACTTGATTTTGCAACTCATCTGAACTAACTTTTTTTTTTCTTTGTTTTTCACTTAGAGCAAGCTTCCATTCATTACACCAACTAGAAATTTTGTATAAGTCATCTTATGTACTTCTGCAGTAACTCAACGACGATACCGCCCGTTATATCACAGCGTTTCTCAGCAAGCAACAGTAAATTGCTGCTCACCAGTGCGTCAGATCATTTAAGTTTATGGAGAACAAGTTTGATCCTTCCCCTCTTCCCTGGGGCAATCCTAACGATATCCTTGTCTCTGTGGACAGCGTGTTGGTTTCTATTACTTAAAAAGGAAACTAGTCCATACGCTCGGAACTTCGTTAACAGTCTGCAGTGGAGGAGCGTGTAAAACTCTCCCCATCTTTTACGTATTTTTCTGTCTTTTATGTTAGTATCCGAAACATAGTAGTCCTTTATTTTATCAATTCGTAATTTCTGTGTTAGGAACGTCTCTAAATAAGTGCCTCACACAAACCATTACTCTGGGGGAGGCGGGTATTTAACACGTAAGTATTTAAGTTTTGTGAACCAGTCGATGTCACGTCGTTGGCGACTTTTTTGTGAGTCGCAGGCTTGAGGTTATGTAAAGTAGAATAGGCGGCATTCTGTGACAGATATCACCACAGCGTACCACGATGGTGCAGGCACATGTGTTACCGAACGCACCGTCAAGCGCACATAGTTCAACATGGGGCTCTGCAGCAGGCGAACCTTGTGCCAAACAACTCCGAAAACCTACCAGGGATACGTTGATTCCATGCCTCGTAGAATCGCTGAGGTACTGCGTTTCTGAGGTGTACCTACAAGCTATATATTAAACATATGGTTATAATGGTCTAACCCAGCAGTGTAGTGTTGTTTATAAACAGACTGATTTTTGTTGTTGAGCTCTCTGCTAAACTCATTCCATTAGCAAATTCAGGATCATAAATATATTTGTTACTGAAAGTGACTTCTACTGCTAGTGTTACGTTTAAATGTTAACGAATTAAACGCACAAAGAGTTGTCATTGTTTTTTTAAAGTAATGAGTGAATGACATCTTGACTGTGAAAGTAGATCCTTCCATGCCAATTTATTGCATGAATTTCAACCGTTGTTGCGTATCGGTTGTTCACAATATTCTTTACTGTTCCTCATAAAAAAATAAATTGCTAATTTTGTCGCGACCAGTAGTAGATAATGTATCAGCCTACTAACAATATACAACAAGATGTCCGCTGCGGATCCTGTATTACGGCAACTCTAGAGTGAGCGTGTGCGTTTGTCTGGCCCGTACGTGTATGAGTGGACGCGGTTTTGTCCTCGTGTCTGGCCCATACAGTGTGTCATTACACCCGAGTCTGTGTGGGTGG
Source organism: Schistocerca gregaria (assembly GCF_023897955.1). NCBI lineage: Eukaryota > Metazoa > Arthropoda > Insecta > Orthoptera > Acrididae > Schistocerca > Schistocerca gregaria. The sequence continues at coordinate 217,969,866 of NC_064927.1, forward strand.
GCGGTGGCTCGCTTCCGGAGTGTTTACTCGGATAGAAGCGTACCTCTCCTGCTTAGTCACCATAGATTACACTTCGTACGGGCAATCTCCTACGAACACACAAATTTTCCTCCGGATATTACAGATTCAATTACGGAACAGGAACTGAGAGCAGCTAAGGAAAATATGGAAGAACTCCCAGTATTTGGAATTCAATGCAAATTTACAAAGAGTTTTCCCGTATTCGAAATGAAGTTGTTTTAGACTTAGCAAAAGGAACAAAAATATTCGAATATTCAGTAATGATTATAACGTAATAACTCTGACACAATCCAGTCCTTGCTATAAGTCTCTGAAACTTTAATTATTTTCATGAGATATCTTTCGTGATCGTTCTTCTTGTAACTACATGACCTTGGAGCATATAGTTAATTAGCTAACGTTTTATCGCCGTTGAGTGAAGCCGGTACGGTACTGAAAAGTAATAATGTACACGGTACTGTAAAGAATTTATATTTACATCTGTATCTACATATAGTGTGTCCCATGACGAACGGTCAATAGTCAGGGATATGGCAGGAACGTTCATTTGAAGCAAAAAACTTCATATGAACAGATATTCTGATTCAAATTGCTTCCTAAGTAGAACACTTTTAATATATATTTGTTTATTGGTAGTGGCGCGCATGTGTGTGTCTTATCCACCCAGTCTGTGTTCAAATAATACAGATGTATCACCTACTAAAAGAACTGATGGGATGTTGACAGTGATGGGCAAATTTCTAAGAAGGAACAGAAAAACTGGACTGAGAATAGACCCATGTGGGACACGTTGTGGCACTGTTAAAAGAAGGCTGGGAAGGCAATTTGAAGGGGGTGTAAAATGGAACTGCAGCACGCGTTGTACGAGTAGTTTACCTTTCTTGTCTGTTTCTAATCTTGGCAATGAATACACGCACATGATGCTGGCCACGCCTGTGGCAACCTGTGTTTTATTTCGGAATTCATACGGAATAGCGCGTATGCCCACATAAAGTTCCGTCCTTCAAACTGTCATTCGTGCCATGTCTTGAATACTGATCAAACGTCCTTGGTCACCTTGTGTATATTCCAATAAGCTATCCTACAGTGCGTGGTGAAGGGTACACCATACGTATATTATCGATTTTGTTTTATGTCCCGTTCGCATATTATGCAGGGAAAAGTGACTCTTTCCTTGCGCATTTTCGTGCCATAATCTCGCCCCCTTGTCGCAGCTCGTGGTCTACTCTCTAGCGTTGCTGTCTCTGGATCATGGGGTCCCAGGTTCGATTCCTGGCCAAGTTAGGGGTTTTCTCCGCTCGGGAACTGGGTGTTGTCCGCACCACTTCATCGTCATTTATGAAAGTGGGAAGTCTGGACTGAGTAAAGAATGGAACTTTGTATGGGCGCTGATAACCGCGCAGCTGAGCGCCCCAAAAACCAAATATCATCATCATCGTGCCATAATCTCTCTTATCTCTGTCTCGCATGAGCTCTACTCGATATATACAGTAATTGAATCGTAAGTACCTCACAGTCTTCTGTAAATACAGGTTCTCCAAATTTACCCAACAGTGCTTCGCGAGAACTACATTGTCTTTTCTCCAAGAATGCTGGAACTCAATAACATTGGACAAATGCCAGAGAATAATCACAGACATATAGGGCTTGACCTAGCTAGAAAAGTTACTATAAAAATCATCGGTAATAAGACATCCTGTGAAGAATATACTGATTGAATGTATCACATATCGTCTGTAATAAAGAACTCGTAATATACAGTAGGTCGCCCATGTTTCATCGCGTAAGGTGTTGAATATAGTGTAAATGATTTAGCAAATAGGGTACTGTGTAGTTCTGGCTCGTTGCTAACATACTACAGACTGGCGATTAATTGCAAAAAGCAGTACACTCAGTTTCTACCATGGCACTCATCAAGAAGGGAAATTTAACTGTTAGAAGTTGTTCAGATAGTTAGTGAAATGGAAAATTTTTAAATTGTTTAGAGTAAAGGTACACGAAAAACACTCTCGTAGATATCACATTTTGTGCAAGAACTGACATCTGTCCTCTTCGCTATGAAACTGCACTGATGCTGTTTTTGTGCTTTGCATACTTCCACTCTAATTTGTGGCACAACTTGACTAGAAGAAGGGATCGGTTGGTAAAACATATTCTGAGGCATCAAGGGATCACTAATTTAGTATTGGAGGGCAGCGTGGAGGGTAAAAATCGAAGAGGGTGACCAAGAGATGAATACACTAAACAGATTCAGAAGGATGTAGGTTGAAGTAGGTACCAGGAGATGAAGAAGCTTGGACGGCACAGAGTAACATGGAGAGCTGCATCAAACTAGTCTCTGGGCTGAAGACCACAACAAAAACTTCCACTCTATTACCCTATATCCTGTGTTGCCATATTTTCGGGCAACTTCGACTACTGATACAGAATATTCTTCGCCGGCCGTTGTGGCCGAGCGGTTCTAGGCACTACGCTCGCAGGTTCGAATCTTGCTTCGGGTATGGATGTGTGTGATGTCCTTAGGTTACTTAGATTTAAGTAGTTCTAAGTCTAGGGGACTGACGACCTCAGATGTTAAGTCCCATAGTGCTTAGGACCATTTGAACCAGAATATTCTTCGAGAAAATTCGAACTCAGATCGATATGCTGTGTCAGTTCAGTAAATTCGTGTTTACCTACTCAAGTGTCTCCAAATTCTAACGCTGCCCTGTACACATAGTGCCTTGCATGATGTAGTCAGTAACATGGACTCACTGAAAAGGAATAGTCACTGTCACTGGGTGAACGTTAGAAGGAAATGTGATTTGTACTCTGATATTTGTTCTAATGTTCAATCCAAAGACTGGTATGATACTGCTCTCCACGCTAATCTGTCTCGCGTATTCCTCTTCCTCTCTGCGTACCTGCTTCAAACTACATCCGCTTGAACCTAATTACTGCAAACAATCCTTGTTCTCAGATCAAATTACTGTATATGGTTCCAGAGACCTTTTTCAGTCTGAAGTCTCATCACTTCAGTCTGCAATTTTAAGTCATAGGTGTTTGGGACTTAGAAAAGGTCTCTGGAACCATATAGTTTGTTTGATTAAAGCACTTATGCCAGGGTCCCACGCAGCATCCCCCGTTTCATTCGATGTTGACGTGTTGTTCCAGTGCAGTTGCAGAGCTTCTGCAATACTGTTCGAGTGTAAGGGATATACCAAATGGGCTGAGCTGTGTATGGGAATTGGGACTGTGGAGGGAGGCTCGCTAGGGTAGTCCGTGCATTGTCCACAGCCACTGTGTCACGGCTGCGTTGGTGACAAGCACGTCTGTCTACTGAGCAGGAGACCCAGGTTCGAATCCCTGTCTTGGTACAAATTTCCATTCGTCTCTTCAGTTGATATATACTATCTCCTACCGCTACCCCCTCCCCCTTCCCTTTCGGATGCACACACTTCCATCCACAGTCAAATTTAGTACTCTGTGATGTCTCAGTGTATGGCCTTTCAAAACCGATCCCCTCGTCTCGGGAGAACAAAACTATCTTCTCCATAATTTTATTCAGTACGCCTTCATTAATTGCTCGATCTACAGTTTCAATCTTATCTAGTTAGATACTTTCAGAAAACAGTTCTTCGCACTTAAATTTATATTAGAAACTCTCATTCACAGAGAAACACCTGCCATTGCAACTCCGCGTTTTATATCACCTTCACTTATTCGAGCATCACTCATTTTTTCTCAAATAAAGTTACTCGCATGCTACTTTCAGTGTCCCACTTCCTCACTTCGTTCTACCAACATTACTTTAAGCTCCATAACCCTTGTATATTCTGGTCGGTGTTCATCGTATACCGTCTTTTAAAGAAACTATTCATTCCGTTCAACTGATCTTTCAAATCGTTTGCTTTCTATAACTGAATTTCAAAACAAGCTGCAAATCTTAAGTTATTATTTCATGTCCTTGAACGTTAATTTTCGTCCCAAATATTTTTTTGGTTTCCTTTCCAATTTACTCAGTGTACAGACTGAATAATGCAAGGCTAAAATCCGACCCAGCTCTCTTCTCAACTACTGCTTCCTCTTATTTCCTTCTATTCTTAAAAGCACTCTGTTTTCTGAAAAGTTTTTAGATAACCTTTCTCTTCCTGTGGTGGCTTGCGGGGCTCAACGAAACAAATTGTCATACGATAGGAGCAACCACAATGAATGGGTAACTACTGACAGCATTTGCAGTGGCAACAATGTGCTGACTGATGAGCTGGCATTCTAACATTAGCCAACATGGTCTTGTTGTGCTGGTATTGCGAACACCAGAAACTAAAGCGAAATCACAACCGCTGCGGATCTCCGAGCGGGGACTGCTCAGGGGAATGTCGCAATCAGGAAAAATGAGACGCATTCTACATCGCGGAGCGTGAAATTTTCCATGTCTTAGTGGGGCGTGTAGGCTAAAGGATGTAAAAAGGTAAATTGATAGGTTGAGACATCTGAGCAGCCGTCTTAGGTTTTTTGTAGATGACGCTGTCCTTTATCTACTAATAAAGTCATCAGAAGTTCAAAACAATTTGCAAAACGATTTAAAAAAGATATCTTAATGAAATTAGAATTATATTAATACTTTCAGCTGATGACGGGCGTTGATATGTACACTACTGGCCATTAAAATTGCTACACCAAGAAGAAATGCAGATGATAAATGGGTATACATTGGACAAGTATGTTATACTAGAACTGACATGTGATTACATTTTCACGCAATTTGGGTGCATATATCCTGATGAATCAGTAGCCAGAACAACCTCCTCTGGCCATAATAACGGCGATGATACGCCTGGGCATTGAGTCAAACAGAACTTGGATAGCGTGTACAGGTACAGCTGCCCATGCATCTTCAACACGATACCACAGTTCATCAAGAGTAGTGACGAGCCATTTGCTGGGCCACCATTGACCACACGTTTTCATATTGGCGAGAGATCTGGAGAACGTGCTGGCCAGGGCAGCAGTCGAACATTTTCTGTATACAGAAAGGCCCGTACAGGACCTGCAACATGCGGTCGTGCATTATCCTGCTGAAATGTAAGGTTTCGCAGGGATCGAATGAAGGGTAGAGCCACGGGTCGTAACATATCTGAAATGTAGCGCCCACTGTTCAAAGTGACGTCTATGCGAACAAGAGACGTGTAACCAATGGCACCCCATACCATCACGCCGGATGATACGCCAGTATGGCGATGACGAATACACGCTTCCAATGTGCGTTCACCGCGATGTCGCCAAACACGGATGCGACCATCATGATGCTGTAAACAGAACCTCGATTCATGCGAAGAAACGACGTTTTGCCATTCGTGCACCCAGGTTCGTTGTTGAATACACCATCGCAAGCGCTCCTTTCTGTGATGCAGCGTCAAGGGTAACCGCAGCCATAGTCTCCGAGCTGATAGTCCATGCTGCTGCAAACGTCGTCGAACTGTTCGTGCAGATGGTTGTTGTCTTGCAACCGTCCCCATCTGTTGACTCAGGGATCGAGACGTGACTGCACGATCCCTTACAGCCATGTGGATAAGATGCCTGTCATCTCGACTGCTAGTGATACGAGACCGCTGGAATCCAGCATGGCGTTCCGTGTTACCCTCCTGAACCCACCGATTCCATATTCCGCTAACAAACATTGGATCTCGACCAACGAGAGCAGCAATGTCTCGATACGATAAACAGCAATCGCGATAGGCTACAATCGGACCTTTATCAAAGTCGGAAACGTGATGGTACGCATTTCTCCTCCTTACATGAGGCATCACAACAACGTTTGACCAGGCAACGCCGCTCAACTGCTGTTTGTGTATGAGAAATCGGTTGAAATCTTTCCTCATGTCAGCATGTTGTAGGTGTCGCCACCGGCGCCAACCTTGTGTGAATGCTCTGAAAAGGTAATCATTTGCATATCACAGCATCTCCTTCCTGTCCGTTAAATTTCACGTCTGTAGCACGTCATCTTCATAGTGTAGCAATTTTAGTGGCCAGTAGTGTATCAACGGGGACAGGTGAAATTGCGTGTCCCTGCACGGCAGACCGTCTATTCATTCTTTTTTTTTTTAATTCTTTGGTGATCTCATTTTGTTCTATTTTGTTCGTTGTATATGTTCGGGGCGGACGTCTCATGACATCCGTTCAGGTTGTTCGTTGATCCGTTCATAAAGCTACTTTTATTACAGAGGGTAGCTAACCCTCTGACCGAAAACGCTAAGCAACCGTCCCGGCATCCATCAGAGCCACCGACGGGACGGAGGATAGTGCAACTGCAGGGACTATCTCGCGCACGCCTCCCGCGCGACCCACATTCTCTCCTTGTATGTCCACACACTACATTCGTAGTCTACACGCCAACACAATCATTACATGGAAGAATTTCTTACCAAGTGCCGTAAGAGTTCGGGGAATATGTGTGCATCCACACAGGAGGAGGAGGTCATGGCCGGTATTGCCAGAACTATACACTTATATGGATATGGTGTCTGTCCTTTCGGACATATTTTCGTTACTACGGAAACTTCTCACAAAATTCCAATCACCAACTTTCTGCTCAGAATGCGAAAATATTTTTTTGACACCGACCTACGTAGGGAGAAACGATTACCACGATAAAATAAGGGACATCAGAGCTCGTACGGAAAGATATAGGTGTTCGTTCTTTCCGCGTGCTATACGAGACTGGAATAATAGAGAATTGTGAAGATGGTTCGATGAAGCCTCTGTCAGGCACTTAAATGTGTTTTGCAGAGTATCCATGTAGATGTAGATGAAGAAGTTAGATATAGCGGGAATTAGTGATGTTCGATGTTAGGAGGATCAGGACTTCTGGTCACATAAGCACAGGGTTATAAATGCGAACGCAAATAGGGGCAGTGCTGGAGTAGGTCTAATAATGAATAAGAATAGGTATGTGTGCAAGCTACTATAAACAGCATAGTGAACGTATTATTGTAGCCATGATAGACATGAAGCCAAAACTCGGTACTTACTACAGTCTTACGTCCCAACTAGCGCCTCACATGACGACGTGACTGGATGAGGGAATGGAAATTATTTTGATGGTTACAGAAAATGAACATTTAGCTATGATGGATGACTGGAATGCGGTAGTAGAGAAAAGGAGACAGGCCAACACAGTAGTACTGTGAGAAAAGAATGAAAGTGGCAGGGGAACGGTAGATGCTTTGTACAGAGCACCCCGTAAGTACCGCTAATACGTGGTTTTAGAGTCGTGACAGTTGTTTGTATAAGTCGTGTAACAGACCTAGACGAACTTGGAGGTTCAGACTAATTACATATTGGTAAGACACATATTTCGGAACCAGATTTTAAACTGCAAAACCTTTCCAACACCAGATGCTGTTATTGGTTGTGAACTACATCTTAAAGCTGAAAAAAGCAACAACAAAAAAACAGAAAAAAAGTACTGCGACTGTGATAGTGGTGAAATAGGAGGAGAAATGTACATATGGATATGAATGAAAGAGGAAGCTGCATGGTAGAACTTTGTACAGAGCATAATTTAAACTCCGCTAAAACTGAAGAAATTGCAAAAAGATAGGAACGTAGGGAGTTGGGTCTGGATACGGTTCAAATGGCTCTGAGCATTATGGGACTTAACTTCTGAAGTCATCAGTCCCCTAGAACTTAGAATTACTTAAACCTAAGTAATCTAAGGACATCACACACATCCATGCGCGAGGCAGGATTCAAACCTGCGACCGTAGCGGTCACACAGTTCCAGACTGTAGCACCTAGAACCGCTCGGCCACTCTGGCCGGCCGGGTCTGGATAAACTGAAGCAGCCAGAGTTAGTTGAGAGCTTCAGAACGAACACTAAGCAACGTTGGGCGAAATAGAGGAAAAGAATATAGTAAGATAGAGATGAAACAGCGAAGTCACCAGAGGATATCAAAAGTATAAAGAAAAGGGCCAAGTAGAAATCCCTGGTTAACTCAGGAGATACTGAATTTAACTGACGAAAGGAGAAAATACATTAGAAGAAGCAGGCGAAAGGGAACACAGTCGTATAAAAAATTAGATTGACGGAAAGTGCAAAATGTCTAAGCAGAAGTGGCTAGCGGACAGAAGCAGAGCTGTAGAAGAATCCATAATTAGAGGAGAGGTAGATGCTGCCTCTAGAAAAATTGAAGACCCTTGCAGAAAAGAGAAGCAACTGTATGAATATCAAGAGCAAAGAAGGAAAATATGACAGCTGGGAGGATCTGTATAAGAAGAACAGACCAGGACCCTGGACATGGCATCCATTCGGGATTCGTAAGGTACTTGTGAGAGACAGCCATGCAGAAAATATTACATCTGGTGCCCTATATATAGTATGACACAGGTGAGATGCAGACTGCAGGAAGATTGCAATAATTCCAATTCCAAAGAAGGAGGTCCTGACAGGTGTGAATTCTGCCGAGCAACAGTTTAATAAGTCTTGAACGTAAAATAATGACACGAATTATTTAGAGAAGAATGGGGTTGATCAGTTTGGGCGCCGGAGAAATGCAAAAACACGCGATGCAGTACTAACTTATATCTTTTCTTAGAATCGTCTGTAAATGTAGGGTAGCCTTTCGCAAGTCTATCTTCTACGATTAGTCATAGATTCAGTATCGACAAGTGTGTTCCTACATTCCTTCAGAACCCAACTGATCTTTGCCGAATTCATCTTCTACTGGAACTCCGATTATTCTGAAAATATTTTGTGTAGCTCCTTTGAAGTCGTGAGTTTAAAACGATGGTTCGCTAATACTTATGTCAGCAGCAGCCATCCAAGGGGATTTAATTGTGGATTTCATTCAATGCCTGGTCGCAGCCAGTGTCTGTAATTCCCTTCTGTTTTGTTTTTATGTCCCTTATATGCCGCGCCGTCTCAGGCGCCTTGTCACGGTCCGTGCGGCTGCCCCCGTCGGAGGTTCGAATCCTGCCTCAAGCATGGGTGTGTGTGTTGTACATAACGTAAGTTAGTTTAAGTTAGGTTGAGTAGTGTGTAGGTTTAGACCGATGACCTCAGCAGTTTGGTCCCGTAAGACCTTACCAAAAATTTCCAAAATTTCTCTTATACGTTTGCTTTCCATCCCTCTCTTTAATTCATTAATTGCTTAGTGCTCTCTGTGAAACGATCAACACTTTCTATTCTTTTCTTCAACTTATCTCAGATCCATGTCTTTCTTTTCCAATTCTCTACATGTTTTTTCAGTTTTACGATGCAGCTCAACCAATAAATTACGCCCAGAGTCTGCATTTGAACCACGAAGAGTTTGACAGATTAAAATTTGGTGCCGAAACATGTTTCTTGTTTTTATGTAATTATTCTGAAACATTTCAGTGGTTATAAGCCTGTCATAACATTCTTTTACGACTGTTAAACCATGTCTTAGCAGTGATTCAGTTGTTCTCTGCACGAAAGTTCTACCAGACATCTTACCCTTTCATTCTTTTCTCCCAATCCAGGCTTACCTACTACTTTTCTTTCTCTGCATTTTCGAACTGTAGAATTCAGACACTCTATCACAATCTAACTGTCACCTTCTTTACAGAACTGAATGCCTTCTTTTACCTAATCATACATGCTTTTAACTTCCTCATTATTACTGAAGAGTGATTTGTGTTCGCCAACGGTCTTGCCACAGTGGTAACACCGAATCCCGTCAGATTACCGAAGTTAAGCGCGGTCGGGCTTGGCTAGGTGTGGTGCAATCAGCCCTTTTGAGGACAATCGAGGAGCTACTGGATTAAGAAGTAGTGTCTCCTGTCGCGAAACCTGCCAACGGTCGGGAGGGCAGTTTGCTGACCACATGCTCCTTCATACCCGCATCTGGTGACACCTAAGGGCTGAGGATGGCACGGCAGCCGGTCGGTACCGTTGGGCCTTGAAGACCTATTTGGACGGTGTTTCTTTTTTTATTTTATTTTTTTAAATTTGTGGTCAGCTGAATAGCTTATCCCTTACAATTCTGTGTTCCGTCCCTCCCACCAATGCATCAGCTCTCCTGGAGAGTCAGTCGGAGTTCAACGCCTACTGAGGTGTTTTATTACCGCTTCTGCACACGGCTTCATGTAGATTGACAAAATTCCTTTCTGTGGTACCGATACTTCGAAGTGTCTATTTCTTACTTCTACCAGGGAATCTCAACCGAAAATTGACATAAACCCTTAAGGTACAGCGTGCGTTATCCCATGATTGAGAATGGAGACACTGCACATTAATGAAATTAGGCGATGCGCAGGGAGGTAGTTTAGGAAATACCACGCTAAAAGTAGTACACGGAGTTTACTACTAGGGCAGCGAAATAACTGACGATGGCCGAACAAGATCGGATACAAAATATACACCAGCAATAGCAAGGAAGTCCTTTCTATGAGGAGTCTGTCATCGACAAGAGCAAATTTTCTGAATCTGTTCTAAAGGTATTTGCTTGGAGCGTAGGCTTGGAGGCGATGAAACGTTAACAGTAAACAACTCAGACAAGAAGAGAATAAGTTTTTGAAATGTGGTGCTACGAAGAATGCTGAAGACTGGATGGGTAGATCGGGTAAATAATGGGAGTCTACTGAATCGAACAGAGGGAAAACGAAATGTAGGGCACAATTTGACAAAAAGAAGGAACCAGTTATTTGGACACATGCAGAGACATTAAGCAGTAGTACGTTTCGTAATGTAGGGTCGTGTGGGAGGGGAGGGATAAAAACTGTTGAGGATAACCAGAACTTAAATATAGCAAGCATGCTGAAATGGATGTAGGTTACAGTAGTTATGTAGAGAAGAAGACGTGTCCATACGATTGAAAAAACGTGGTGAGCTGCATTCAACTAGTCTTCAGACTGAAGACCAAAAGAACATCAATAAAACCAACATCGACGGCAGCAATAACATCGTCAAATGACTGAAAAAAGAGATTCGTGTGCATGCATTTGTGCAGACCCGCATGCTCTTAGGATTGCCGGGGGCAATGCCGTCTATGTCTACACCGTAATCCTTATACTGCAAAAGGTGCTCGATGTAGTTCTATGTAGAAGACAGGACATACGCAAGTTGCAACGCAAGAAAACGCAAGAAAACTGTAGCGAAATGGTAGAAGACCTGCAGACCATCGGTTCTTCGTGCAGCATTCTTCAGTAGATTCTCAAATTAAATAAATGTGACATACGAGTATAAATAGGCGAAAAGTTCGCTACTGTCGAGTAATATGTTAACGATAATGGCTGGATTCATTAAAACAGTAAAACATTAAAACATATAGCAGTATTCGTCTAGTGACTGACACTGCAATCGCCACATAAAAATGGTTGTACGAGAAGCAGATGCCAGTCTGAGTATTTTGGAGGACACTTCCGAAAATGTTATTAATCCAAACAAGAAATTGCTTACAAAACATTCGTTTGACCGTCTTGATGGCTTGCTGGACTGCGAATTTCAGTCTAGGAACAGAACAGAGGAATAGTTACCTGGAAAGAAAGGTTGAGAATTCATTTCATCTACTGGAATTTCTCCTAAGGTTTTTTTTATTTGTTCAGAATGCTGGAAAAATTTCTCACTATGCAGATTGGACTGAAAATTTCTTTTGTGCTTTAATTTTCTAACTAGCGTTCACTCTCCATCTATATAGGGAAAAGTTATATCTACGCATGTGCATGCAAGCGTGTGTGTGTGTGTGTGTGTGTGTGTGTGTGTGTGTGTGTGGTGTGTGTGTGTGTGTGTGTGTGTGAATAGTTAATCTGATATTGTGACATTGTCTGACTTAAATTGATGGAAGGATAGGAGGTGCAAGGGGTGAGATCTAAGACATTCCACATACATTTGCCTAATTTGGTCACTTTCTTTGACGAGGAGTATTTCAAATGTATTTGTTTTCCGGTATATGGAATGTGCTACAGGGCCAGATGTAGCTCGACTAATGAGTACACTGTGGTAATACGTAAAACATGGTGTCCTAAACACGAATTAATGAGAACGATTGTATTGGAGACTGGAGAAGTCCCCGTCGATTGCATGGACAATGTAAGAGATAGCAGCACGGCTGCTCACAACATTACGTGTTGCACTTCCCAGAGTGTGTTAAATGATATCTACCAGTAATTGTGTTCTGCAACAATTCATAAACTAAAAAGCCTTTATTTAATTATTTTGGCCAACTATAGACCACATAAAAGAACTATCTTCTTTATTTTCTCATTTCTTTCTTTCCTGTGGTTTTTCATTCTTTACCTGTGTTGCTCTCTTCTTTCTTGTATCTTTGTTCTCTCCAGGAGGCCTTTGAAACGTTTTGCTTTTGCTTTGAATTTCTCTGTTTTCGGTGTATCTTCACCCGTTACTTCCATTTTCACAAGGTCTGCTTTACCTTTTCTCATCCAAGTAATTTATGTTTACGAATTCCTGTTAAAGAAGTTAAAAATTCCTTTTGATAATGTTTTCTCCTCTTCACAAGCTTCCATAAGCCGAGATGTTCATAATTCAATACACGCTTAAAGTTTTAGTTCAAAACCACTCTTTTCTCTCTACACACACATACAAACACATACGCACACTCACACACACACACACACACACACACACACACACACACACACACACACACATACACATAGAGCACAGCACAGGTAGTGAAAGCAGTCTTTGGCTGCTTTGACTTCCATTTTCCTGTCAGTGTTTCGTGTTTCCTGCTGACTTCATAATAGACATGAGTTAACAACCATGTGTTTACAACTTTATACAGCAATAGCTTCTTCCTATTTTACGTACAGTATTGGGGGTGGTTCTTGGTTTTTCGAATTTTGTGTTTCTCCGCCCACATCCCCTAGTGTTTTTCCTTTTGTTTTAAGAAGAAATTTACAACCTATTTTGTTGAAACTGAAGACGAGTTGCGTCATTTCACTACATGTTCTTTATAAATTTTTATGCGTGGAGCACTAGAATTATGGTTTACTAAAATTATGTGCCGGGCCGAGACACGAGCTCGGGACCTTTACCTTTAGAGGGCAAGTGCTCTGTCGACTAACCTACTCAAGCACTAATCAGGGTCCCTCGTCACAGCTGTACTTCGGCCATTACTTCATCTCCTACCCTTCAGACTTCACAGAAACTCTCCTGCAAAACTTATGGGACTAGCACACCATGAAGGAAGGATATTACGGAGACATGGCCTTGCCACAGCCTGAAGGATGTTTCCAGAGTGAAATTTTCATTCCGCAACGGAGTGATGAGTTCCTTTCAGTCAAGAGTTTGGACATGTTGAGGATGTTAAGCATTGATTTAAGTTTCTTAAACAAGATTCCTTTACCTGGGGATTCAAACGCTTTCTACCTTGGGCCCAAAGAGGCTACGAAAGTTCTTAAGGTGACATATTATTTAATCCTTTCTTTTAGGAGTACTAGTCGCGCAGGTACGGCAGGAGAGCTTCTGTGAAGTTTGAAAGGTTGTAGATGAGGTACTTGCGGAAGTAGGTCTGTGAGAACGGACCGAGAGTCGTGTTTAGGTTGCTCAGTCGGCTAAGCAATTGCCTACGAAAGGTATAAGTCCAGATTTCAGGGTCTCGAACGAGCACACTGTTTTAATCTGCCAGGGAGTTTCATTTCAGCTCACACGCCACTGCAGACGGGAAATTTAATTCTGGAGTACGAATTAAGTCAAATGCACGCATAAGCAATAGTAATGGGCACGTATTGATATGACCCAACTTATCGGCCCCTGCGCTATTGGTACGTCGTCTTCAATTGCGGCAAAATAGGACTTAAAATTCTTCTTAAAACAAGAGGAAAAAGACTAGTTGATGTGTGTGAAGAAACATTACAATTCGAAAAAGACGGGGACCACCCTAACAGATATACGACATATGTACATGATTTACATCGGCTTCATTTCACATTTGACTACTAGACATTCGTTCAGTAGTACTGCACACAGTGGTATGCGTAAATATCACACAACGAAGCGAATGTTTTTGTTACATCTGTTGCTGAAGCGAGGTACAAATGCTGAATATAACAGATTTTTAATAATCGACGAGCAATTCCCGTTAAAGCTGCAGTTCCATACATTGAATTCACGCGTAATTGTATTGGAAATTCCACTCCAGTGAAAAAGAGAGAAAGCATTTTAATTGTATCAGTAAAGGAGATACACTCTCTCGGTCATTAGGCTGTAGCGACACAGGTTGGTTCTGAGCTGTTTATTTAAACTTGCAACTATAAATCCAGAAAATAACACTTATAATTATCAGAAAGCAGCACTGTATACATGACCTCGGCGTGCAAATGAATAGAATATATGAAGCGACAAATCTTACTAAAATACGAGTCGCGCTTTAAATTCTGTTACATATTTCACACTACAACAGAAGAATTTATTGGGGTATCGACAAATAAGTAAACGAGCCGATTTTAACAACTTATTTTGAATTGTTATCACTTTATTTTTTCTCAGCTGAGTAACTGGCGATGTTTCTCAGCTGAGAAACTGACGATGCAATAAGCCGATCCATATCACCATGGCGTTGGTAAGGTCAAACGTGAAGAACATTGTTTAATTTTTTCTCCGAATCCTTCAGCCACTCGCCAAGTGAACTCCAAATTGAAGTTTTCTTCCGACCAAGAGGCAACTGCATCTTGTAGTCATAGCTAAAAAGTGTTATTAACTACATGAAGGACGTGTAGAAATGATAGCTCACAAACTGAAGAATTTTGCGTCTCTATACGCAAGTGGCGTAGGTACAAAAATGTTGAAGGGAATCACAGATAAGCTACAGTGCTATAGCTGAAATTCCACTGGATCATTTTTTTAATCCTACAGCATATATATCTACATTTATGCAAAATGGCTTACGATCACTCAGACGCAGTCACAACTGTATTTTTTGAAATTTATGTAACGATTTATTTAACCCGCCAGGACTAGGAGCGATAGACCCTTTTTATGTCTATGCGTTTTGCGTTACATATAGTACGGCAAATGTGTTTTGAGTTATGTCTACTAGAGAAATCAACGTTTAGATATTACTCTGGCCTAAACAGTGCATGAAAAGAAGTTTATATTCGTTCAGGAGAAGCGTAACAATAACGACAAATTAATGTGAGGTAAATTTAAATTATGAGGGCTGAAGCAATATACGTTACAGAAGTGGTGGAAGGAGTGGAGGGAAAGATGAACATGATGAAACACAAGGAATGCAGAAAAGCAAGTGACGTGACTGATAGAGATGTCTGACCCTTTTAAGCTCTTCGCCATAATGATTACCTGCATAAACGGCACAAAGTCTCCCGTCTCAATGATATTTTACTCCAAATAGATATTTCTTGTAGAAAAGTACAATTATATGTCGTAGAGAATAACAATGAATCTATGTAGTCTTATAACCGCTTTAAAACTTGTTCCAAATACGGATTTAAGACATGCCACCAGTGTCCGTTTAAGGCCCAAGCGACACAAAATACCACTTGGGACGCGCAAGTACAAGATTTGCAAACAGAATTTATAACAGGGGCCCCATGGGCGCTGGGGTGCAAGATTTGCACACAATTCGTATCACAATTAGCATCGAGAACTGGTATGGATAAAGGTGAAAGAGGGATAAAAGAAGTTTTTTTAAAAATGGGGGTGGGGGGACTGGATAGGGATGGTAAGAGCTTGTGTGGAATAATGTTTTCGAACCAGCACTGCGTAACACAAACTGACAGACTCCATAAGTCTTTCCTGGTGTGACTTGACTTTCAAGATGGAAAACTCGTCGTTGTAAAACTTCTTATTTGTCGCCACAGTAGTTTTAACTACGTTGTTGTCAGGGCTTTTCTGAACTCGCAGCTCAATTATTGGAATAGGCGATGTAAAAGGTGGTACAAGTAAGTCAGATCATGAAGTAGTTGCAATAGGTACTAGACGTATAGCTGTAAATATAAATCACGCGAAGTTTGTCTGTCTCTTGCGTTTCTCGGGGTGATCACTAGCTTGTCAGAAACAAGATTGTTACAAGAAACGTAATTGCCATCTCACGACATGATGTGTATCGCGTTGGGTAGTTTACTGCAACATGATGATCATTTTCACAATTTTCATATTAATTTTAAACGCTTACACCTAACATATTGTGATTTATACGGAACTCGGGCAGTTACCTCTTTAGTGGTGCACATACACGTTAAACTACAGGATATTTATAAATTAGTTTTACGAAACGTTTAATTGTCAAAAATGTAAACAACATCAGAAATTTTTACACAGAATTATATTTTCAAGTTTTATATACACTCCTGGAAATTGAAATAAGAACACCGTGAATTCATTGTCCCAGGAAGGGGAAACTTTATTGACACATTCCTGGGGTCAGATACATCACATGATCACACTGACAGAACCACAGGCACATAGACACAGGCAACAGAGCATGCACAATGTCGGCACTAGTACAGTGTATATCCACCTTTCGCAGCAATGCAGGCTGCTATTCTCCCATGGAGACGATCGTAGAGATGCTGGATGTAGTCCTGTGGAACGGCTTGCCATGCCATTTCCACCTGGCGCCTCAGTTGGACCAGCGTTCGTGCTGGACGTGCAGACCGCGTGAGACGACACTTCATCCAGTCCCAAACATTCTCAATGGGGGACAGATCCGGAGATCTTGCTGGCCAGGGTAGTTGACTTACACCTTCTAGAGCACGTTGGGTGGCAAGGGATACATGCGGACGTCATTGTCCTGTTGGGACAGCAAGTTCCCTTTCCGGTCTAGGAATGGTAGAACGATGGGTTCGATGACGGTTTGGATGTACCGTGCACTATTCAGCGTCCCCTCGACGATCACCAGAGGTGTACGGCCAGTGTAGGAGATCGCTCCCCACACCATGATGCCGGGTGTTGGCCCTGTGTGCCTCGGTCGTATGCAGTCCTGATTGTGGCGCTCACCTGTACGGCGCCAAACACGCATACGACCATCATTGGCACCAAGGCAGAAGCGATTCTCATCGCTGAAGACGACACGTCTCCATTCGTCCCTCCATTCACGCCTGTCGCGACACCACTGGAGGCGGGCTGCACGATGTTGGGGCGTGAGCGAAAGACTGTCTAACGGTGTGCGGGACCGAAGCCCAGCTTCATGGAGACGGTTGCGAATGGTCCTCGCCGGTACCCCAGGAGCAACAGTGTCCCTAACTTGCTGGGAAGTGGCGGTGCGGTCCCCTACGGCACTGCGTAGGATCCTACGGTCTTGGCGTGCATCCGTGCGTCGCTGCGGTCCGGTCCCAGCTCGACGGGCACGTGCACCTTCCGCCGACCACTGGCGACAACATCGATGTACTGTGGAGACCTCACGCCCCACGTGTTGAGCAATTCGGCGGTACGTCCACTCAGCCTCCCGCATGCTTTCTATACGCCCGCGCTCAAAGTCCGTTAACTGCACATACGGTTTACGTCCACGCTGTCGCGGCATGCTCCCAGTGTTAAAGACTGCTCCGTATGCCACGGCAAACTAGCTGACACTGACAACGGCGGTGCACAAATACTGCGCAGCTAGCGCCATTCGACGGCCAACACCGCGGTTCCTGGTGTGTCCGCTGTGCCGTGCGTGTGATCATTGCTTGTACAGCCCTCTCGCAGTGTCCGGAGCAAGTATGGTGGGTCTTACACACCGGTGTCACTGTGTTCTTTTTTCCATTTCCAGGAGTGTATGAATGTTCAATGTGACTATCATTTGTAACTTGACAAATGTCCGACCTGTACTGTCAAATCGTATGAAACAAGTCCTGAAAAGTGCTGGCAGCTACTTGTGTTACCCTTTGTCGCAGCTCGTAGACGTTTCTCAGAAGCGGCGGAGCAAACGCTCTGCCTTTAGTATAGACTCATACACAGAAGTCCACTGTCGTGAAATCAGGCAATGCTGGTAGCTAGGATACCGTTTAATCACGTGCAATCCAAGTAGCTACATTCCTACGAAGACACGCGACAACTTCACGATGATAATGTGGGTGGCGCGCCATCTTGCTGGAAAACAAATGCTGTGCTCATATCTTGTTGTAATTAAGGCACTACATAGTGTCCAAGCACGTGCAAGGTCGATAGACCAGTTATAGCTGGCTGGGAAAAAAGGTCAGGTCTGCAAATATCGTTACATCTTCCAGCGCAAGAAACATTGACCTCAGTGAGTCGCAAACGTTTTCGATTACATGATATGGTTTCTGCTCACCCCACATCCATATATTATGCAGATCCACTGTACAGTAGACGTGGAAAGTGGCTTTGACACTGAACACAGTTTTATTGAGAAAATCATCTTCACTCTGCATTTCGTTAAACATTTCTGCTCTAAACTCAGTTCGTTTTTCTTCTTCCCTTATCTCTTAAAGCTCACAGCACTTCTAGTTTATAGAGTTTGAATGACAGGCGTCTCTGTAATAAATGGGTCAAATGGCAGTGAGGAATATGGGACTTAACTTCCGAGGTCATCAGTCTCCTAGAACTTAGTGCTACTTAAACCTAACTAACCTAAGGACATCACACACATCAATCCCCGAGGCAGGATTTGTACCTGCGACCGTAGCGGTCGCGCGGTTCCAGACTGTAGCGCCTAGAACCGCTCGGCCACATCGGCCGGCTCTCTGTAATACCTTGTAACGCTAGGAACATTCAATTCTAAGCTGTCACGTCTCGTAACTTTACCAGGACTATACATGTATCACTACCGAACTCGTAAAATTCCTGCTTTAGAGACTGGTAGCCGACCCTGACTCCTGTGTGGTACTCGTATACAACTAGTTTCAGTGGACCATCATTATGGCTTGAAATCCGCTCAGGAAGATCCAATGAGGTGCCTGAATGTCTGTGCAAGAGTGGTAGCGCATTCTTCCTCAAGCGCCACACCTAGAGGAGAAGCTTGGGTGTCCAGCCAACGTCCTAACTCATGGCAAAGGCGTCGCATTGGCTTCACTTCTTGACTTTGGACTGGCCAACACATTGGAAGATTTTTGCTGTCTACGAACTACTGCCTAACAGCCCTTGCTTTTGACAGGGTGCATTGTCATACTGATACAAACTGTCAACGTTTTCGAACTATTACGCTATTGTACGCAGTACAAAATGCTGTGAAATGTATTCATACCCTTCCATATTTAGCGATTGCTTAAGTGTAATAATTGCACTGAGGACACCGCGACTTATGATGTTCCTTCAGACGTCACAATAGATGAGACATGGCTCTTCAGAGGGTGTGTGAACACTACAACAGCAATGCATGCTCTTCAACACGCTTGAACGCTGGCCACAAGGTTCCTGTGGTAGGGTGATCTGTTCGTACACAAGTGCCGCGGAAAATGATAAATTGTCATTGGTGCATGTTCATGTGCAGCAATACGTCCCTCCGACGCATATCACATGTGCACATGTCCAAGATCTCTACCACCTGCGCTGTTCGATACGACCACCTTGAAAAATGAGGAAGAAGAACAGTGTCATATTTAAGCTTACCAGTAACTGTACTGTGGTTAACGATTTGGAGATCGATAGGCCTATGCAACATTGTGCCTCTCTGGACCACCAAGACGATCACCTGGATGCATTACGTGTTACCAACCCTCATCATATGAGGGTACGTCCACAATCGTTACTCAGTTCGAGTCTGCTTTCATCGACGAAAAGCACGCGAATCCACTTGACTACTAAGCCAATCCGCAAACTTTAACTTGAATTGTTGTTTTGAGACTGTGAGATTAATCTCAGCGTTAATGAAATTCATAACAGTGCTCTACTGATTAAGAAAATTTATGCCAAGGATCACTTGTGCATTAAAAAGTGGCATAATTAAAATGTTGGTGGCAAAACAATGACGTTGACAACTAGTTTTCAACATCGACAGACTTCCCTGAGATTGCACCTAGAATTTTAGTCTTTCTCAGCGGTAGCGTGGGGCAGAAACTATTTTAGTGATGTTGTATGCAGCCTCGCAAATAATAGATTCCACGCTACCGGGATCAAACACTGCAGTAACATTATGATTGGCAATTTTGATTGCAATAACAGGATGATCACATGGTTTAGTCTGTGTTTCCTTTTTCTTCTAATAAAATGTCCCTCATGTCCTCAAAGTCCACTTAATTTATTGTTATGGCAGCAGGCGGTTCTTTTGAATAACTGCTTTCGCCAGCTGCCGGAGTTACAAGTCATTGTTTACTAGTATTGTTGTTCAGATGTGTGTGAATTCCTAAGGTACCAAACTGCTGAGGTCATCGGTCCCTAACTTAAACAAACTTATGCTAAGAACAACACACAAATCCATGCCCGAAGGAGGACTCGAACCTCTGGCGGGAGGGGCCGCGCAATCCATGACATGGCACCTCTAACCACGCAGCCACTCCTCGCAGCTCTCTTGTTGCTCTGGTTATCTTTTGCCCTGGGATTACGTACTTCAACGATCTCTAATTACCTCTCTTGTTTGAAATGACCTGAATTTTGTCACTGCTGCTAATTGTGTTGGTTGTCTTGATCCGCCCTCTGATTAAAGTCTGAATGGTTTTGGTTGTGCCAGGAGTTGTGCTCGTGCCTTCCTGTAATGTTTTGTGATTTCTGGCTGGATGAAGAGAGGGTGGCCGGTTTCCTCTCACTACTGCACTAAATGCACACGTGGTTAAAATACACTTTATTACGGGAACCAATTGAGTACTTCGATGATGTTCAGTCTGAAGTTCTGTGGTTAACAGTTATCAAATAACTTGTACTAATTCTTGAATCTTGTTCGTGTCCATATCGCAGCTATACAATGGCCAATGCTCCCTCACAGCTAGCTAAGATGCGAGGCGATGACTATCACTGTGGGAGACTCGAGCTCAGTGTGACCAACTGCACTGCTGCATACTGAGTCCCGATGCGACTTACTGAGGTACTGAGCTGGGGAGACTGCGATGGCTCGGCGGCGACCTATATGCACACTTCCCAGGGGGCGTTATCGGCGCGTAGCCTGGGAGCGTGTCTTGGTCTTCTCTTGTCATAGACGTACCTAGCTCAGATCCTGCTATACAACGTTTCCTAGTGCCGACCAGTGTGCCGGCGAACGCGTACGCCAGCACGCCAAGCGTTACTTTTGTCTGAATGATTACACTGATGATTGCGTACATGTCTGTTACCGTTGAATTGTTTGCCATTTTACTTATTAGCCCTACCATACTGATTTTTGTTTTGATTAAAATGTTGGTGGTCATGACTCTGAAAATGATGCGGAGTTTGGTAGCTGTTTCGATGCCAGATATACTTGTTACACGAGTGATGTTGTTGGTTGTGTCTGAAATTTTTTTGTTGTGAAACGTACTGTATGACGCATAGTTTCTGCTATGGTTACCAGAGAACAAGTTGTCGTAATTGTCAGACATCCCAGCTGCAAATATGCCAGTCAATTTACTGTCACTGTCAAGTTAAAATTCCTGTAATAAATTAACAAATTACTCAGTTTGTCTTTACATCTGTTAGCAGCGAAAATTTGGCGTGAATGTGCTGGTAATTTTATCAAACAAAATCTGATGACCTTAGGGGGGGCTGAGTGGCTTGCAAAAGTGTCTGTTGCGCCTGTTTATATCTTCAATGTACTGTGTAGGGCTGGAAAAATCTGATTGTTCGAAGTTTCGCAAAATGATTATGCCATGTGTAATACAGTCCTGTTTTTCTGGTGACCAGTACGCTGAGAGAAAAGCTTGTAAAAATGTTACTCAGTACGACATTCGCTAATGGGTGCTGGCATTCTTACAGCAGATTCATTTTCAGGAAAACTCCACATGAATTCTAACTTGTGTTCTAAAGGCCAAATACATGGAATAGCACAATAAAACTGGTTCAATCACGCTTGCGTGCTGATAAGAAGAGTTTATGGTCAAAAGTTTCCTCACGTTTTGACGCGCCATAATTTTGACTCCGTCACAAGCTGTCCGCGCACTGTGTTGCTGTGCCTTATTGTTTGGTATAAATTGCTGTTCCTCAAGACGCCAGAGACGGTGATAGTTTCCTGCATTCTCTACTGAAGGACCTAGTGAAAGAAGGAGAAGGTTCCTGCTCGCGACCATTTCCATTCAAGCTGTTTTCGATGCGTTTGAACTTTGCCTGAAGCCGTCTGTTGTCTTCCTTCTGAGGTTTTGTTATCTTGTTTTCCTTTGAAGTGTTTTAGTGACTGATATTCTGCCATTTCCGAAAAATGCGCTGGTGACGTATAAACTGAATAATTATCAGAGGTGATGGACAAATTTGTCATTTTATTGCTAATCTCTTCTTCTTAGGCTGTTACTTGAATGAAACGTTCAATGTGCGTATGTTTCAACGTTTGAAAACTTTCACCTTGAGCAGGTACCATGTCGACCTGTTCCTGTAGTTGTGTGATGTGTTGTGCTTGTTTTACCATTTAATTAGATACAAAGCTTGTAATTTTTCCAAGAATCTCATCGTATTCGCTCTGTTGCCAGTTTCTAATTTTCTCCACTTCTGTGTCTAATATTTGCAAGCGGTCGATTACAGGTTGTAATTCGGTTTTGAGCTCGTTTTTTATTTATTCGGGGGATCTTTCTAATATTTCTCTTCAGATTGTTTCAACCGTTCATCTAATGTGTCAAACCGTGTGTTAGTTTCTTCCCGAATTTCGTCCGTTTTGTCAAATTTTTGCTAGAGCTCTGAAAACATTTTCTGAAACATCGACATCCTATCTGGACTACCATTCGCATTTCTAAATTTTTGTCAGGATTTGTACCCGCAATGGTTTCCATTAGACATCCCAAATCTAGGTTACTAACAGCATTTGCATTGGATACTTGACCGATTCGATCACGGTTTTTTACGTCACAAAACTCATTTACTTTATGTATGATTGTACTTTCTCGTGAGCCCATTTAACTGTTGTTAACTGATTCACAAGTCGTGTCGTATCAGAAACAGGAGATCCCTAAAAAAAAATACTGCTAAATACTAATTATAGTTGGTCCAGGGAAACTGCGATCATTATCTTGACGCAGAAAGCAAATGAAAACACATGACTCAACCTTTAATTTCTGAAATTTCAGTTAGGAAGGAACTTACCAAAGAAAACAATTAAAGACCGTAATATGAAAGTTCATTTAATCTGATAACTTCCGTGAAGTAGTAAATTAACTCAGAAGATCACGGAACAAAATAATTATCAAAAATTTGACTGTATCGAGGACCAACAATACGTCTACAAGAACAAAAATAAACTATGTACCTACGCAGATAGTTCCTGTTCTTCATTTCTAAAACTTATTTTAATTTCCGTGTGCAACCCAACCATTGTTCTGAGTGATGAGTCCTCTACGTAATAAATCTGCTAGTCACGTAGTTCCAAAAGTGCGTCCATGCATTATACTGTACACTCACCGAAACCCCGCTTGCCCACACCACAGCTTTCCACTACTGACTGCCAAGGATTCTACGGCTCCACATCGCTGCCATGGCAGACACGAATACTTCTGTCTAACAGCTGTTTCTCTGGCCACATTTCTTCTAATATATCATTTTCCTTTACAAATATTAACACATTGAATAACATCATCAAGAAATAGCCATCATACATCACCCCTCGCCTTCTAAAAAAATATATTTTTACAACTAGCCATGAAAGTACAAAAATAGAAATTTCTTTGAAAGCAATACTTAAATTCCTAGAAAGCAAATTTGCTAGAACTATGTTCTCAGGGTACTACATTTCTATGCATGGTTGTACAACCATGTAGTGAAAAATATTTGCATATTCATAGCTTAATTAGTAAGCAGTCCAAAAAATGACAAATCATCTGAAGAATAATTGTCCACTGCTGGTGCCTTCAACAAAAAGCCCACACGTAGCATCTGTAATGCAAAAAATAAGTCACTGTAAACACTTTCACTGCAGACAGTGCTCCAATTCATGGTACAGGAACATAATTAAAGCAGATCTATGCCAATTGTTGAATAATCTTGAGTACTGGCAAAAAACAGTATGTAATACCATCATTTGCATCTGCAGGCGTACCACAGGCGCAGAAGAGTGAGTACTGCATGATGAACAGGATAAGTCTCCTGTTAAAAAATTATTCAGTGGGTGACAGGAAATAATTTTGCTTTGGTTTATGCAGTGCATCATCTAACTAGAAGTGTTTATGTGTACTGACACTTCAAGCAACGTTGCGAGCCATTTTTCCTGTTCAGTAATAAACGTCGCTTACGCGAGTACAGAATTCGTTCGGAAACAAACTCAGAATTGTCGTGATCTGCACAACTAACATTGACTATTATTTAATTACAAATTTAATGTTAGAAAATACCGAATACTTCATTATTACTTACTACGTTAAGTTGTACAACGTTTGCAGATGGATTCGGCTTGATTCCGAGCCGATGTTATGTTTCTGATTCTTTCAGGTGCAATAAACCGGCGAAAAACTTATGGAATCTATAGTGGGGTACATTACAGCACTGCGGAACTTCGCTTACGTGGTCCCGCTCTGAGAACGAGCCACAAGTCACAAGAACGACACGGCCTTCGTTTTTAGAAAACGTCGCCTTGTGTGGGAAAATCTCTGAATGGAAGATGTGGGTGCACGTCGAGAGGCTGGCTAGCTCATTCGGTAGTGGCATTTCCTCAGAAGGCTATGGCTCTTCAATGTCCTTAACGTAATTACAACGCTCGCAAAAAATTTCGTCAATGTCTTGCAACATAAAATACTTCCTTTTCTTATTTTTTTCTTTATGACCAAGTCCACTGTTATCAGCTACTGATTAAATGATTTCATGTTTCCGCTGAGATTGTAACTTTCGCCCCCAGTCCTAGTAACAATAAACGTTCGATTCCCGGCGGGGTCAGGGATTTTCTCTGCCTCGTGATGGCTGGGTGTTGTGTGATGTTCTTAGGTTAGTTAGGTTTAAGTAGTTCTAAGTTCTAGGGGACTGATGACCATAGATGTTAAGTTCCATAGTGCTCAGAGCCATTTTTTGAACAATAAACGAACAAACACAAACACAGGTGTTTCGTTCATCTCTTTCCGTTTTTCTTTAATAGGCAAATGTTTCATCATTATTATGAGGTTGAAATGGCCAACAGAAATTAAAGTATTACGTTAAGTTACAGCGGAGCCTCAGCGGAAATATGTAATCATTAAATGTCTTTCTCTTGTTGGTGTTGATGTTGCTGCTGCTGTTGTGGTGATCTTCAGTCCTATGGCTGGTTTCACACAATTCTCCACGCTAGCCTATCCTATGTTACCTACTCCGATTTGAAACTGATCAATGTAGTCAAGTCTTGGTCTAGCTCTGCAGTTTTTAACCCACACACTACTCTATTATCGAATTCATTATTTATCAATGCCTCAGGACTTCTACTGGCACTCAATCACTTCTCTTAGTCAAATTGTGCGATAGGGTACTTTTCTCCCCAGATTCATTCAGTACCTCGTCATTAGTTATTCGATCTACCAATCCAGTCTTGAAAAGGATTTTATCCCTTGTCTTGTCTTTACTGATCATTTGCTGATCATTGTAGAAGTTTTACTTCCATATAAGGCAACACATCAGAAAAATATTTTCACAAGACATCCTAACACGCAGATTTAATTTTTTTTTCTTTATTCTCCGTCACGATTTCCTTGGCGTTGGTAGTGTACCAGTCAACTTGCTGTCCAAATAGCAAAACCTATTTACTACTTTAAGTACTTCATTTTCATATCTAGTTCACGTATGACTTTGTTTTACCACAACCCATTACCTTTTTTTTCAGTTGTTGCTATTCATCTTATGAAACAGTCCATACAGTAAAGGTGATCTTCCAAGTCTTTCACCGTCTGTGGCAGAATCTAAATGTCATCGGAATATTTCTTCTTGGTTTCCGTTATGCATGCTAAGTGTTCGAATTGAAGAACATTTCGGAACAGACTACAACCCTATTTTATTTTCTTCTGAACAACTATTTTCCTTTTTTCGTCTCTTAACGGAATTTTTATGTGAACACGTCGAATAACGATTGCAACATATTTGCGACTTTTCATATTCGGTCGTGTAAAGGGGATTGGGGGGGGGGGGGGGTTAAAGGGGAAAGCATTTACATAACAAGGGAAGCTAACGGGGTTCTAACGCAGAATTCATACAGGCGTTGCATTGATGTGCAGGTATTTTCATTATGATTGCAGGTCGGGCGCATACGTACCTGTACTTGGGATAACAAACAGAACGAATTGTTCTTTAACCAGTCACAGTAAACCTAGTGTTTCTAATATCAAAATACTCTACAAAGAAATTTTTAAGCCTATGATACTTTGTTGGTAGAGTCTGGACGCAAACTGTATTCTGTTTCTGTGTAGTTCGAATGCCGTGTCTTAATCGATTCAAATTCAGACTCAAACTTTGCCGTCAATTCAGCGAAATATCGGAGAAGCTACCTGGACTCGGTTAAGAAAGATTTTAAAGTAATAGGTTGAACATCAGAAGAGGCACCAATGTTAGCACTGAATAGGGGATCATGGAGGAATTTTATAAGGGGGCTATGCTCCAGACTGAACGCTGAAAGGCATGATCAGTCTTAAATGATGATGATGATGATACTTTGCATGATATCAAGTGAACATGTCAAAATATTTTCCATACCATTGTTGCTTGATACGTTGTCCAAGACCAAACCATTTCAAGAAGGCATTAAAAGCAGCCAAGTATTCGCTAGCAGCTGTTGAAATGACTGTTCGTGGACACTTACATACGTTAGTACGTTAGAGGAAAGCACAGAAACCAAATTTGTTTGAAGGAGTGAAGACTGTAAAACACCCCAATAAAAGAACAGTTGGTACACTGGAACAGAAACGGACCAACTAACACAGTTCCGATCAACGAAAGACCAGCCAAATGTGCAAATTTCACTTTTTTATTTATTGTTTCGGACCGGGATCCATTTTCAGATCATCGTGCCAGATATTCACAGCCTTATTTTCAAATATACAAAACCATGTCCAAGTATATACGTATTATGAAGTACAAATGAACATTTACAGATGAATCAGCACGTCTTCATTAGTGGTAAGGTCTTCTGGGACCAAACAGCTGAGGACGTCTTCATTAGTTATTCGGTCTACAAATCCAATCTTCAGCAATTTTCAGTAGCACCATGTTTGAGAGTTTCTATACTTTTTTTCATTTATATATACTGATTATTGTCCACTTTTTACTAGGTACCGTATAAGACAACACGTCAGACAAATACTTTCACAAGATACTTATTTGTATGTGCTGTAACTGCTCATTTGCACTTCTTAATACTTACATATTTTGACATGTTTTTGTATTTTTCGAAATACTGTTCTGAATATTTGTTACGATGATTTTAAAATGAGTCTGGGCCCGACACTAGCCATTGAGCAAATAAAAAAAAGTACAATTTGCAACTTTGGCTACATTTTCGTTGTACTGATTAACAGAAGTTGATGTCCTCCAATTACTCCAGCATGCTAGTTTTAAACACAGTTTGATTACACCTTCTAAATCACAAATAACACCCATAAGAAATAAAGAATCTAAATCTGCTCTACATTTCTCAAGATATTGAAAGTTACACTTAAATATTTGAGCTTTATAGTCGCATGGTAAGCTTCTGAAAGACTTTTCTCAAAATCAGGGCATGCCCTTGTCAACAATATGATAGACTGAAGGCGAAACTTCTCTCAATAACCGGATTTTTAATTACTGCTGTATAACATACTGATTAATAAATATATCTTATGTATTTGTATATTGTTCTCACACCAGTCTATGAACTCATGCTTTAAGATCCATGATTTGGGGTCGATTATTATCGGCAATCGTTCCTTAAACATTTATGATGAAGACGAAATCAATATGATTAGGCATTCTCGCACTTCTGTATGTTAGTGTTGTCTTTGAAGGGATATTCTATGGATATTAGGAATTAACTGGTCACATACTATTCATCAGATTCCAAACCACTGATGAATTTGCTGATTAGTCATTTATAAAATCTTGTTTATCATCTACAAACTATCCGCCATAGTCTGACATACCCTGTTACTGAAGCTGCTAAAGTGAACGACGAGATGAAGGACTCCGTCAAAGATTTTACTAGTAGTATTCCAAGGATAAGTTTTCGGTCTTTCCATACCTTTCACCAGTATATCTTCCACAATTCATAGCTGACCAGCGTTACTTTGTATTTACATTGTGTTTTATCGAGATACGAATTAACCGATTAATTCTTATCTGATTATGGTAGTATAGAATGGTGCAAATAACTGTGAGCACAACAGGACTTAACATCTGAGGTCATCAATCACCTAGAACTTAGAAATACTTAAAACTAACTAACCTAAGGACATCAAACACATCCATGCCTGAGGCAGGATTCCAATCTGCGTCTAGAACCGCTCGGCCACACCGGCCGGCGGCTGTATAGACGGATATGTCAACAGACCATAGTAAAAACATAATTGGACTAGAAACTTCTCATTTATTTTATTGCTTTGTAATTAAGGACATGAAACAAACCAATCTGTAAAGTCTGATTTCTTTCTTAGGGTGTAAGAATTTAAGACGACGAAAAGTATAAGTTTCAGCCACAGAAATGAGGAAGTCATCATGCCTGGGAACGACCAAGATTTTGCCCTTATCGTTCCGTTTTGTGAATGTTTTTCCTACGAAGGAAAATGCACAGTGGGCAGACCCAGTCAACAGTGTCGAGATAGCGTTGGCAGAGGTGCCTTTTCGTTACCATTTTTTGAAAATCATTTATGTTGAAAGAAGTATTCGTAGATAGACGAAACTGTGGAGAGAAGCCTGGCAGCAGTGTTAGAGTAAGATTATGTTTTGGTTCGCTCAGCAAGACATTATATATTTGTACTACCATTATCATAAATTTTGCAAGAAGGCGATATTTAGCACTTCTGCATTAATACGGCGTCTCATGCAAATCGTAGTCGTGGATACAATACTTTCCTAAGCTGAAACATGATGTTGCAAGAATTACAGCATCTTACGTCAAGGATGTTTCTCAAAGGTAGAAATTACGGGCTCTGACCTAATTAATCAGCAACACACGTGAAAAATTTGCGGAAGTATTTTTGCACCACTTTCTCAACTTCATTGCTTCCGACAAGGCATGCTACAGACAGTTTGTTTCGTCATTCATATACGGGAAATCCAGGCTGTGTAAACATATTTTGCGTTGAATAGAGCTTTTGATTCAATATCAACAGGTAATTTAAACTAGTTTTCCATCTTATTTTAAGTTCCAATCATTACTTTACTTAAATCCTATGTTGAAGTTTTATTGCGTGGAAAAGTTGTAACAGACAATGCCATATTGCTGTGGTTGAATGTAGTAAGACAGTGGAGAGAGAAAACTTGTTAGCATATTTGATCAAATTTCATTTGTTTAACATTCGCTTTCTAAATGTCTCAAGATTATAGTCACTACAGTCTAACTGCAATTACAAGTTTCATTTTTGTCCCACATTGCTCATAAAGTAACATTTACAGGTAGCCATTAAAGATCTTTCTGGTTTCATTGTGGTAACAAGCGCTGTAACCAATTTCGTTAATTATAAATTCATTAGCTGTTTTATGTTGAATGTCTAGATTTATTTTCAAAATTCGTACCTTCGGGACATCGTGACTGGTAGAACTCTCAGGTTGAGTTTGTATTGGTTACTGCCCCAATAGTGAATGTTGACATTGTGCTTTAGTGGGAAACACTAATTATCAGAATGTGACAACACGTATTAGCGAAGTGGCTTTTTGATACAACTACCGCAAGTTTGCCCACTGAAGATCCGGAAGAAGTGCGATAGCTCAATTAGTATTCAGACAGGTACAAACGCAGAAAATAATAATGCTAGAGTTAAGTTCATTCTAAAAGAGTCTTCAATCGTTAATATTGTTGTTTTTAGTAGTGAGTCCGAAGGTATACTTTACAGTGGATAATCAAGGTTCTAGCAAAATCACGCAGCACAACAGGCACAAACTCACAATGTTAATAAATGATAGTGGATATGGCGTCACTATAGGCCTAAGTTTACTCATTCTATTGTTAACGAAAATTGTTGACGGCTAGGGTAATTATGTCCAAGATCGATTAAATGGAATGCTTGAGTATTCGAGTCTCTTGCTTTCAACTATCTTATATACTGCTGCACATCTATTTAAAGAGCCAAGCCACGATGTTACACGGATATCCAACTGAACTTTGCTACAAGATGTACTATGCACTTATTTGCCCCAGAAAGCGAAAAATGACATATCTTCAGGTGGACTACTCCATAGTGCGTTTAAAAATGATATTGAGATGCTGATTGTGTTATTCACCCGGAGCAATGACTTCATGATTTCATGGTGAAAGTTGGGCGATCTTGTGTCAGTACTAAGTTCTTTCTTTGTTCTTTGCAGCGTGATGGCTTTTACCATAAACGACTGCAAAAAAGGATTGTCACAACCAAAGTGCTGCGTCTCTCTTTGCAGAGGGCCATCAGTGTTAGAGCAAAATTATGCCGCCTGATCAAAGGTAAATGGCCGTGCTTGCGAGTCTTTCAGATGGCGTTGGAAAGCTTCCCCTTTGAGCTTTTCATCAGCTGTAAACGTCCTACAAAGAAGTGTACCCAAATGGAAACGTCGGATATCTTTACGGAAGAAGACGAGCCATTACATACGGCTATCATGTTTGGTTATACAGCGAGTGAATGAACGAACGGAATCGACGTGCAGTCGGGGATTGAGTATCTTCTCCATTGATGTGATAGGCAAACAGTAGTTTTTCCCTCTTAAAGTATTTCTGTCGTACATTACGAAATTTCTTGTTCGAAACATAGTGCAATAGGCCTTAATTAATTCGAATGAACATGGAGTCAGAAAAGAGCTTTTCGCCTTATCTGGCAGCTTCAAAGGCATTTAAGTTAAAACATCCTAACATATTCGTGCGTTTTACCAGTTAACCATATTTCCCCTGCGCACGGTGCTCTCTTAGACCCATACAGTTTTACATGCTTGATGGAGGGTGTTCCCTGCTTTTACATCCCTAACTCTGCCCAATATATATTCACGGTTTTATTGGTACAAATTGAGCATTTTTCATTCTGATTTGTCTGTATATCCGGTATGGGTTTATTAAACGGTTATCAAGAAGGTAATCTGCGGCTTCACTTGCGTGGGAAGAAGGGAGGGGTAGGGGAGGAGAGACAATAGAACAGTCGCTACATTGACTCAAGTAATGGGCCAGTCTGCTTAGAGCCACATTTCTTACCGATAGTCTACGTAGCCGGTCAAAACGAACGTCGCCATTAAAACGTCAGCCAAATGTGAAATACTTTCTGTAATACGATTCAGAATGGAAGGATAAATGTTCATCAATTATTCTTCTGCCTATCGCATACTGGACCAGTTACGGTTTTAGTTCATCTCCTTGCAGGTTTTCCTTTTCTACCTCTGGACTGGTATTCAGGGCATTGCGATTTGAGGATTCGGGTGATTCGAACTGTGTCCGTCCGTAGTACATGGATTTCACAAGATGTTAAGTACTGATTTTACTTTGAGTTCCTTAATAGTATCATCAGACCTTCTCCTCTCACAGAGTGTGTCGCCAGCTGTTCTTCTCAAGAACCGTATCTCGGTTCTCATTAGTCTCCGTTCGTCGCTTCTACATAGTGTCTAAGCTCCGCCGTCATACGAGAGGGTGAGTTTGGCCAAGGCGTTTTATAGATTTCGTCTGGTGTGCCAGTGAACAAGAAATGTTATGAACGTGCTATTTATTCGTCCTGTGACTTTTGTGAAGTTTGTGTTTTTGTATAGCATACCGTTTTCTTGGAAGTAGCTGAGGTTGCACCTTAAGCAAATAAATATTGGCTCTTGCTAGTGGATTGAGTTGCACATTGAAAATTTTTCCTTTGTTGTCTCTCCTGATGACACCTGCAAGTTTGGTTTTATTAAGGGAGATTTCCTTGCACGTTCTTGCTGTTGTGTGCAAGTTACACACAGATCTCTGTAGGTCATCCTCGAATTCTTCAAAAAGTACCAGGTCATCTGCGAACAACTTTGTGACTACGTCAGTTTTGTCTCTCTATCTTGAATCTGCCATGGAAATTTTATCTCTCTCATATATATATATATATATATATATATATATATATATATATATATATATATATATATATATCAGAAGTAGTGAGAGGCCACATCCACCTCTAACTTATTGATCAACGTGTTTACAATGCGACATCCGACAGGTGTGGTTCGATTCTGACTGCAATCTCAGTTTCTGTCAGGATTTTCTATAGTTTCTTTTATCAGTTGTATCGAAAGCTTTCTTATAGTTAATAAATACCAGATGTGTTTGAAGACTGAATTACTTCCTTTTCTCAGTTAGCATCTTGAGAGCGAAGAATTGATCTGTACATAATTTGCCTTTCCGGAATCCATTCGGTTCATCTCCCAAGAGTGTGTAACGCCGGAAATGCATATCCTCCTATTTCCATCTATTGTACTATAAAGTTTTTCCTTAATTTGTCACCTGAGGATATGACATTTCTGTGTCTTTATATATTGTAATTGTTTTGCTATTTGCCGCGCTTTCGGGGTTTGGTAGCATGGAATTGCGCTCGACTTACTATGATAGTTTCTGGCACGGTGTCGCGGACGGGAAGCATTAGCTGGCGCACATCAAGAGTCCGTTTCGCCTGGTGACCGTGTCGAGAAGATGGCGCGCTTCTGCAACAGCGACGGCCAACAATGAGTGACTGTCTCCACTTCCTCGATCGACGACTTCAAACCTTTAATCAACCAACAAGAAAGACTGGAAGTACGTAACGTTTTAGAACTGTATGGCAGACCTCAGCTTTTCAAACTGTTCAATTTGCCTCACAAAATTACAGCAACGTAGCATGAACCTTTGTTGCTCATTGTCACAATTGCATTACCAAGCAGGGTCCCTTCCTTTTCCGGAATGAACCCGAGTGTCTTTGAAATTCAAACGCCAGCATTAAAGTAACATCACTCCATTTCACTGCTTTAATTTATTAGTTCAGTTAAAGTATTCATAGCTGGCTACAATATTTAGATTACACAAGCGCATATTAAGAGTGCGAGTTTTGTTACCATATTTTAGCTTACCTGTGACTGCAGCTCAGCCTGGTACGTACTAAATTTTACTAATGTTAATTGTTCAGAATCATTTAATTCAAGTTCAAAGTTAAATCTCTTATTTCTAAATTGCGTAGATTCAAGTAGGTTTTCAAATGATTGTTGAGGTGGTGCTTCAGAAACAAGGTTCTCTATTAATTTCAGTCACTAAATTAACTTTCAATTTTCTGGTTTTGTTAATTCTTTTGCTAAATTAAGTCAGAGTGTAGTGAAAGTTTTTACTTATGACAAACATTCAGTTTTCACACCGCACGTGCAACCTTCAGTTGCCACGCTTTTAGTGCTAATTATATGTGCATTAATCTTTCATTTTCAGTTATTATAGTAGTTGTCCATAGGACTGGCGACCGTAATTTTCCCCAAAACCCAAATATCTAACTAACGCCAATTAGTTTTTAACGTAACGACCGCACATTTACTTTCTCTTAATTTTACCCTTTTCTCAAAATTAATTTCCACCAATTTCATTTGCATTTTTCCTTTCATTTAGATGTAACCCTTTCCTCCCTCAAAACCAACAAATTAACTTCTGTTACGATTGCTTTTCCCAAATTTCCGTTAGGTTCACGCGGTTTAATTTTTCACTGTCATTAAGGTCGATAAGTGAGGGGGAGGTTACAAGTGGTTCATAAACTTTTTGTAATTTTGGTTCTGTGATGCTGGTGCAAATTTGTAAACCAGTGTTGAGTAAGTTTATTCCTCTATAGTTACCGACGTCACATCTCTTTTACGGACTGCTGTCTTCCATCTCTGTTGCTGAGTTTCTCCTCTCCAAATTCTGTTCATAAAGTTTAGCTACCGTTCCTTGAATTTACTATCACTGAATTTAAAAAGATACACATTAAAGCCATCCTCGCAAGTATATGTCTTACTTTTACTTGATTGCAGCACTGATTCTAAATATTTGTATCGGATTTCATCTGGTGTGTTAGTCTCTCTTAGGTATACATTTTCTGTTTGATCTCCAGTCGGATTATGGGTTCATACCTCTTGGAAATATTTTAGCAGAAGACCTTGCTTAAGATAAATTTAAAAAAAAGCAATACCAAAAACAGAACTAGAAAAAGCCTCAGAGACCATTGTTCAAATGGCTCTGAGCACTATGGGACTCAACATCTTAGATCATAAGTCCCCTAGAACTTAGAACTACTTAAACCTAACTAACCTAAGGACATCACACACACCCATGACCGAGGCAGGATTCGAACCTGCGACCGTAGCAGTCGCACGGTTCCGGACTGCAGCGCCAGAACCGCACAGCCACCGCGGCCGGCAGAGACCATTGTTCATGACGATAGCGGGAAATGCCGTCTGAGTGTATTCAAAATGATCTGCTGCAGAAATTCGACAAACAATTGTAAAGCCGTTGTTTAACAATATCTTAGCTGACGGACAGCTATCCGTGTATTTCACGGAGTGTTTTCGTGACATAGTGAGCAGGCAGTAAAGATATTATC
Organism: Schistocerca gregaria; assembly: GCF_023897955.1. Lineage (NCBI taxonomy): Eukaryota > Metazoa > Arthropoda > Insecta > Orthoptera > Acrididae > Schistocerca > Schistocerca gregaria. Next base: position 218,004,489 of record NC_064927.1, read on the forward strand.
AGTTCTCTACTCGTTGGGTTGCAAACTGTCTGGTGGCAGAATTTTATACAGATAAGCACTCGTAAAGTAAGCCGTTATATATTTTTAATATAAGCATCTACGTCTCCTACTTGAATTAATGTTCTAAAACTACCTCCTCATATGGTTGAATCTAGAATAGTCAACAAGAAATACTATATATCTAGAAGATATTCACAAATACCAATAATGATGCGTTGACACTGAAAAAAAATGAGATTTAAAAAATCCTGTTAGCTACCAACAAAAAATAGTCAGCAAAAATACCCATTGATTCATACTTTTGAAACTGGTAACCAATGAAATAAAATTTGGATATCTGTTATGCAAGTTTTGTGGTAATAAAACACTTCTGATCATCTCTTATCATGTAGTTGCGTACTGCAATTTTTGTCTTTTATTATTTAGTGTTGAATGGCATAATTAAAGTTGAACAAACTTGTACTCGAAACGAGAGGACTGTTCGTGCAAAGTTTGATCCATCACCCACAGTCGACTTGATTGGCGTGGGAAATGTGAATAGCCAAGGACTTAATCGAGTTGGTTATTGTCCCACAGTTTGACATGTCGATGTACAGCCATGCCAGTTTGATTGCGGAATGCGTAAGTCCAGGCATGTTGCACTATGCTGCACGCTGCAGAGGTCGAGATGATGCCAATCCCCGATTGGGTACATCTTTAGCCCTTAATAATTTACATTTTCTATCATCTTCTAGCGCGTAAAATAGTATATTGTATATCCGACTAATATGTACAGGCGCATAGATAAAGCTTAGATGAACACACTGCACGGTGGCACTGGGCTATTTCCTGAAGGTGCTCCATCTCGCATCTGACTTCATGGTTCCATCACTTTGTTTCGGCCTCTGAACCACAATCAAGTTCCTAAAAAGGAAATTCATTAACCCTTTCGTTTTTGAAATTTATTTTACCTTCGTTTGAAAAATAAAAGGTCAAGAACATCCTTCCTTCGTGTAAAATAATAAAATTCCACTACCAAAAAATTTTAAAGCTGACCGGTTAGAAAATCAGTGAAGGGGGACAGATCTGTTCTACGGACTTAACAAGATCCATGTTTTCATGTGAACCTAGGGTTTTCAGAGTGAAATGCTTCATTTCAAGATTTTTTTTCTGGATGGAAATTGTGGAAAATGTGTAAATCAGTACCAAACCACATTTATACTCCTGAGAATAAGAAACATGAAATGTCATATGCACATTTACAGAATAACATTTGACTATGGCTTTGACATACCACACACCAATGTTATCTATATTCTGTAAAGATTTCTGGGGCATATACTTCCCACTAGATACAAACCACGTGAAAACCAGTAGAATTAGTGAGGTTTGTAATAATACTACACAAAGAATATCTGTAATATATATATATGAAAACACGGTTAGCTACCTCCGACATTCTTGGGATATAGAAGGAGGTGATTTCATCTGATTTTCGTGAAACAGACGCACCGTACCGCCTATAAACACACACCGCCACATTTGATCGCTCACAGTCTTCTGTATACTCACCCCCTCGTTCGTAGTATTTTTCTTCAGGTTCCGAAAGCATCTTACTACATCGTAACATTAGGCAGATATCTACAGATTTCCAAAACGCTCAAAACTGCGCATTATTTTAGTGGACACATGTGTCCCATCATCAACGAATGGGTTAACACACAGTATGCTGTATTCCACGGCGAATAGTGGCTGCACGCAGTTCAGTACTGTCATTTGGGTTGCCTCATCAACAGGCGTTAAGCAGTGATGCGCCGTACATCTGAGGCCGTGCTTCCGGTCTAGCTGCACAGGGCAATTTCTTTGTCTCCGTATTTTGCGCCAACTGTCAAGTTGGTAGCAAGATAAATGTTTTCTCGATATCATTCAGCTTGCCCGGTATTTACGTAAGCTACAAGGCCTAGAACAGGGATGCGACAGTAGGTTCAATCGGCGGATCTTCTTTCGGAGCCGACGCGCATCCTACTGGTTACAACGAGAGCCAGCCACAGTCTTGGAAGGCCGCCTCCCGTCCACTACTTCATCGGTTCGCAACGGAACGTAGAATTTCTTGGAAGTATCTACCAACCGGATTAGGACTTTTGTTCAGAGTGTATCGTACCTGATGTCGGATCTCTCCCAAAAGTGAGTTGGGGATTGTATATAATTGATTCCAGAATAAAAAGCGATAACTTTGACTCTTAAGGGTCACTCATTAGTTGTGCTTATCGGGGACATGTTAGTGGATCTGATACAATCAATTTTACGCGTTTTAATTGTCGTAGTTCGCTGAGGCTCAGTAAATATCGTTGGTAAGGTGCAAAGCGGAGCAGAATACAGCACCACAACTCAAAGGCGTCGCCAGCAGACCGTGTCTGGAAGTCATAACTGGCACTAGCTAGCTTTATAAAACTCCTGAAAGGAGCCGATAACAAAGGCACAGTTGTAAATATGTGTCTACTCGTTCGGCAACAGGGGTCCACTTGCGGCACTCAAGCATTCAACCAGGGGAAAATGCTCCTATCGGAGCACAAAAATGCGAGTAGCCGCCTGTTTAAAAGACTCTGACTGAAAAAGGAGGTACCAGCTGCCTCATTTTATCTTCCTCAGAGCCTTAAAAAATTTTCCCAAATGTTTTGGCATGTTAATGTACTCACGCTTTTTTTTAACATGCAGTTCACTCACAAGCTTCTTTAATTGTAATTCACTCACATCCACTAGTTCATCACTGTAAGTCGCTCTTATCTCAGCTGCTTTTTGTCACTCACTCATTCAGTTTAGCTCATTGTCATTATGTCTTTGTGTCTCTCTGTCATTGTCTCCTGTGTCACAACCACAGTTTCCTTCGTTCTGTTCGTCATCATATCTCACTTCCTCGTTGTTATACTCTGCCTCTCAGTAGAATAGCACTAATCAACTTACACTTTATCATTTTCTTTATCCCCTCCCACCTCCCCCCGTCCCCGCCGTAATTGTGTACTTCACTCTATTCATAGCACTCTTCTGTCACTGTAAACTACGTTCCACTGCCACAGTGTCCCTGTCTTTCTCTCACATTGCCATTGTCTCCTTCGGTCTTTCTATTCTACAATCATTGCCTACTTTTCTGTCTCTTTGGCACTGCCATTGTCCTTTTCTCTCTCATCTTAAAAAAGAGCGAATATGTTCGCATTCCAAACTTTTTGCAGCTGAGGAAGGAAGAATGAGTCAGCTGGTACCACACCTTCTAGTTAGAGTCTTTTAAAATAACCATGAACGTATTGGCATTTTTTGGGCTCCGAAAGGAGAATTTTTCCGTCTCTTCCCTACTTTTCCCTGCTTCAGCAGGGCACGTAACTCATAGGAAAAGATATGTATTCCACAGTAAAATTGAAATAAATTACTTAAGTAAAATTTAAATATAGGAAAACTAATTTTAGACCTCAGAGCGTATTATAGGTGCAATTTTTCTTCATTTGCTTCAGAACTACAACCAGGGGTTTCCAGATGACAATGGAGACACTTTACAGCATAGTTCACTGTGCTACGTCACGTTACAAACTACGTTTTGTTTACGTGTGTGTATTACGTATATAAGTTGTGTAAATTTGACCCTCTCTCTCGGAAACGGATAAAGGTATGAAGGAATTTTTGTGTTTTTTCTAGATCGTAAACATTACATTCACTTCCTGCACGTAACTGTCTTGGTATACGCAGCTGGGTTTTGGTACCCAAACGACAAGTTTTTGGGGTGTTTATCGTTAACGGATAAAGACTTTTAGAATGAGAGACAACTTTTCTAGATAGGAATTCGGTGCAGTTATGTATTATTTAGATTTCGCCTTAATCCGGGGTTTTACGTGTTGAACTTCTGTGTCTTGTAAATGGACAAAGATAGCAACGAAATTTACGAGGTTGTTCGAAATCCGGATCGTAGGAATATATCATAAAAATTTCAGTCATTTTCTGTGCATAGCCGTCTTGGAATCCTCGACTGGTTTTTAGTCTACTAGTAAGGGCAAAAGTATAGTTAAAAAAAACGTTCTTCTTGGGGTTTTCCAAGGAACCACCCATGAACTAATTGTGCATCCATAAGTCCTATCAAGCCCACTGTAGACCACATCAAATTCTCAATGAACGAACCAATTTCCTCCATTTACCTAAGCCGGAGGAAAAGTGTAATATTCATACTGTGACCCAGTTCTGTAAAATAGTAACAATAACACGATCTTTCGGTTGTGTGCGAAAATGTCTCCAACCTTTTTATCTTCAATAGAACACGATCTAAGAGCGCAAAAAAATCCCGTTACTAGCGTCGTTTTCGGAGTTATGAGGTAGCCATGCTATCGCATACATATCAATACAACGATTATGAATCGAGCTTCATTATCCTACTTAACTGACACAGTAACGAAATAACAGTTGCTGCCCTCGCTGTAGACAGTAAGTAAACAGCGATCCTGATCCAAATCTTGCCAACCACATACTCCTGTATATCATAGCTCACCAAAAACAGACGTCTATCTCCTTTCCGGTTCCTCAGTATCATACTGATTTGGCTAGTCTTATTTTAATTATTTCTGGAGCCGCGAAAATAGTCTCTCAACTTACATGAATAATTATTAACTTAATCAGAATTATGATTTACGTGATCACTTCTGCGTTCATTCCCCAATAGCTCGTTGTCATTGTTCTCTGCGTTTCTCGGAAAAATCAGCGCACTCAGGTCCCTCTCTACAGCTATATAAGTGGCTGTACGAGGAAACGACAGAGAGTGTTTTCTGAAGTATTTGGGTTGAAATTCTGTAAAATGTTTACATACGTCTATAGTGTAGAACAATATGGAAATCGATGCCGCGCTTAGGAAATGTAATAATTTTCCGGTTACACCGTAGCAGTTATACAAACCTGTGACTACTTCTAACCTTGAAGATTGAGGATTTAATCTCGAGCGCTATATTTTACTAAAAACTTGAGTTATTATAACTCGTCTAGAATGAAGCACTGCTATGAGCGGTCTAAAATAAAAATTTCCTGGAAAATTTAAGTTACTAGCATAAGAATCGTACTCGGCCCAGAAATTTGATTGCCTTCAATAATATTCTGTCACTCTGGGCGCTGCTAACAAAAACAAGGAATACCAGATGATTAGCCAAAAAGTAAAAAGTAGTCTCTACTTCATCACAGTGTAACATACACAGTTGCAACACTCACTGCTGTGAAAAGTGTTACCGTCTGACAAAAGCGCTCCTAGGGATGCGAGAGCCAGCCGTAAGATTAAAGTTAGTTTTTCATTTTTTTCTGCCTAATTATCGACACTGTTGTTATATTTACCCATTACAGGCATTTGTAAATGAGCAATCCCTCTGATACAATGACGTATGCTACAGCTTATTAATGAATAAACGGTTTCGAATATAATCACAAAAATGGTTCAAATGGCTCTGAGCACTATGGGACTTAACTTCTGAGGACATCAGTCCCCTAGAACTTAGAACTACTTAAACCTAACTAACGTAAGCACATCACACACATCAATGCCCGAGGCAGGATTCGAATCTGTGACCGTAGCGGTCGCGCGGTTCCGGACTGAAGAGCCTACAACAGCCCTACCACCCCGGCGGGCAATATACTCACATAAAGCAGCATCTTATCGCGCTGAAAGCAAGAGAATATAACCAAAGATTTCGTGCGTGAGAAGCATACATTTCAGTTGCTGTCCGTTCTTATTATAATAGGCACTTTATTTGACAGGCAAGAGTTTTTACAGAGTATGATGATCGCACATTCTTACTCTTAACTCGAGTTTTTAACAAATCAAAGTTTTTGTTAATGTAGTTCGTTTTGCTTCAAAAGCGAATGTGTCGAAGATTCTTGCTATCCGTGACACTGATGTAGTAGAAACTATGGAATTAGTTTCTTCCGTGTTGGGAAACAATTTTATTGCTTTTGACATTTTATTATCATGTTTGTGTGGTTTTGTCTTCAGTTACACTCTTGCTGACTTATTTCGTACTGAAGATAATGTTGGTAGGGATTTCAGCACAACTTTACAACATTTCACATTCACTGATTTGGCTGGAAGTGTCGTGAAGTTAATTTCGCGTTGTTGACTACAAATGTGACGTCTTTCTCCAAATGTGTTCTGTTGATCACTAGTTTTGTTTTTCCCTAAAAGGAAACGACATTCTTCATTAAATATTTGTAGAATACATAAATTATCTAGTACCGTTTCGTACCTCTCAGGATACTTAGGAAACCAAAGAAAGACAAATGTCATGTCATTTTTATTCAGCGACGATTTTTATAGTACTACATAAGTTCCCTATTGTAAAAACTACGTTATAAATCAAATTAGAAAACCTGACCGAACTGTAGAGCGTAAAGTCTACAGAAAGCCTCTTCACACAGATAGAGATCTTAAAATTAAAAAAAAATTATCTTAAACAGGAGTGATCGAAACAGATGTGGACCGGGGTTAAATAATCTGTGAACTACAATACTTAGGAGACGAGCTCGATCATTTAAAAACAGCCTTTGAAATAAACGAGTATTCTGGCAGAGATATAAATAGAGGAGTACATCTTAAAAGTACTAGAGCTTGAAATGAAACATGACAAAGTAAAGGGAAAGTTTTCCTTCCATTTGAGAAAACTGTCAGAGATCAGATCAGCAAAGCACTCAAAATTCGGTATTGATCAACCGTTTAAACCAACAAGAAAGATGCTCGAATATTTGAACACTGCAAAGGACCTACGCCAGCAGTGGTATATAAAATCTCATGCACTTGCGGTCAAGTGTGCACAGGAACTACAAAAACAAAGATTAACACCCGACTTAAGGAAAACAGGAGCAATCGTCGCCTGGGCAAGAGGGATAAATCAGCACTGGAAGGTCATAGACTAGGATCGGGAAACCAACAAATCCGTTTCTTTGACGCCGTGGTTTCAGTAAGATTTAAAAATTACTATGCTAAGATATACAGAAAGGCCACAGAAATTTAAAATACGAAAAAAAATTCAACGGCAAAGAAGAAGAATTGAAATTAGAGAAGCTGTGGGCCTTAGTGCTAAATAAAAGACTTACGCAGCGGTCTTATGATGTCACAGACCGACAACTGCTTGTTTATGGATAAGCAGTTCGACTTCATGAGCGCGTTTCAGTCTGTACCAGTTTTATGAGTGATTAGAGCTTCTAACAGTGTCTCGAACAGTGTGAAACTAAATGTTGGACAGTTAATTCTATGAATAAACATGCTATTCGTAATCAAAAGTGTAGTTTTCTGCCCACTTGGAGCGCGCAGCCGCAATGTATAATAAAAATAAGGAGGAGTGACAATACTCTATGTGTGACACTGCCGCTTCACGCATCAATTAATGAAAAGGATGATTACTGCGCTATATTACTGCAAAGTTAATGAGAATATTTTAATTTCTGTTCAGTTCCAAAAGGATGAAACAGGCTACTGAGAACGAAACAGAATGCAGATATTCCTGGTAAAGAATTACATCCACAGCCCCTCACAGTAGCAAGCTCCCTATCGGTCTTTAATAGGAAATCAATTGTAACTGTAATACGTCTGGCAGAGGTATGTACCGGAGAGTTCAGAACGAATACAGCCCAGTGACTGACTAAATAATATCATTAAGTTCTTGTTCCAGCGACACAGTGGCGGGTTGTGTATTCAGTGTCTTTAGATCCATTGTTCTGTGGTATACACATCAGTTCTTCGGAAAATGCCTTTCCCGGGACTCTAAGCTGAGTGGCGGCTGAGACATACTTTGACGACTACATGAAACAGATTTTTTCCAAAAATCATCAACAAAAGGATTTTTCCCACTTGTCACCCCTCTCCCATCATTTAACAATACTATGAAATTAATATTTTCCTGGCATTAGGTTTGAAATTAATATTTTAGCCGTGAATAGAAATAATGTATGTAACAAAGCCGTCAAAAGGCTTGACCTCAGAAAATTGTTTCCAGGAATGCATAAGAACTCTGCAATGACTAAAAAAAAAAAGTGTGCTCCATACTCCATGAAAATGTAAGTGCCTCCGCTTGCGGACGCCTAAGTATAGAACTAATACAACGCTGGAGGTTCAGAATTATTCTAACATATCTAAGTTAAATATTGCCGTGTTTCATTAACACCAAAGGAATAGTGGCACCAGAGTATAACAATGTGAATACTGAAGGGCTGTAACGTTAGTGATTCATTTGTCGCAATCATCGGCGATCAGAAGGCTCTCGCGAGACGTGGCTGTGGTTTCTCTTTCTTGACTCTGCAGGCTGTAATTGTACTGAGTTTGCTGCATTCATTTTAGGTTAGAACCACCCCTACCGACGAGTACGTACTCCTGTTTAAGAGCTTCATCTATTTGAACGGGATCGCATTGCGGGTCTGCGGGAAGCTGCATGGACGTATCAAAATTATTGACGCATAGCGTGTCGCTGGTGTGTCACTGCTTGCAACATTGGTCTGTATAACATTCCCACGCCTATAGGCTAGGGTCTGGACATCCGCATAATACAGACCCACCTGAAGATCGAGGCACTGTGCGGACAGTATGTTGCACCTGCCGAGTTATTACGGACCGCTGGGCACGCGTGCTTGCCGCTGGATTAAGATCACTTTTACCCCTTGCTAGGCTACCACTGAAAGCATTACACGGCCAAGACTGGTTCATCTGCTCTTATGAAAGCATTGATTGGAGAGTGGAACAGCACTCTGTTGCCTACCGTGATGAGAGTAGGTTATGCTGTGTGCCAGTGATGGATGAACACGTGTACTTGCATGAAAGGAAGAAGGAAGATTAGAGTTTAACGCCCCGTCGAAAGCGAGGTAATTAAAGATGGAGCATAAACTCGGAATTACCAAAGAATGCGAAAGGAAATTTGCCACGCCCTTTCAAAGGAATCATCCCGGCATTGGCCTGGAGTGATTTAGGGAAATCACGGAAAAACTAAATCTGGATGGCCAGACGAGGATTTCAACCGTCGCCTTCCAGAATGCGAGTCCAGTGTGCCAACTCCTCCGCCACCGCGCTCGGTGTGTACGTGGGAGTGCAAAAACAAAAAAAAGGAATTATTTTTAACAGCTATATATTTTCAACCTGTATTATTTGAACACAGGCTGGGTGGATAAGACACACACATTCGCGCCACTACCAATAAACAAATATATATTAAAAGTGTTCTACCTAGGAAGCAATTTGAATCAGAATACACTCCTGGAAATTGAAATAAGAACACCGTGAATTCATTGTCCCAGTAAGGGGAAACTTTATTGACACATTCCTGGGGTCAGATACATCACATGATCACACTGACAGAACCACAGGCACATAGGTACAGGCAACAGAGCATGCACAATGTCGGCACTAGTACAGTGTATATCCACCTTTCGCAGCAATGCAGGCTGCTATTCTTCCATGGAGACGATCGTAGAGATGCTGGATGTAGTCCTGTGGAACGGCTTGCCATGCCATTTCCACCTGGCGCCTCAGTTGGACCAGCGTTCGTGCTGGACGTGCAGACCGCGTGAGACGACGCTTCATCCAGTCCCAAACATGCTCAATGGGGGACAGATCCGGGGATCTTGCTGGCCAGGGTAGTTGACTTACACCTTCTAGAGCACGTTGGGTGGCACGGGATACATGCGGACGTGCATTGTCCTGTTGGAACAGCAAGTTCCCTTGCCGGTCTAGGAATGGTAGAACGATGGGTTCGATGACGGTTTGGATGTACCGTGCACTATTCAGTGTCCCCTAGACGATCACCAGAGGTGTACGGCCAGTGTAGGAGATCGCTCCCCACACCATGATGCCGGGTGTTGGCCCTGTGTGCCTCGGTCGTATGCAGTCCTGATTTTGGCGCTCACCTGCACGGCGCCAAACACGCATACGACCATCATTGGCACCAAGGCAGAAGCGACTCTCATCGCTGAAGACGACACGTCTCCATTCGTCCCTCCATTCACGCCTGTCGCGACACCGCTGGAGGCGGGTTGCACGATGTTGGGGCGTGAGCGGAAGACGGCCTAACGGTGTGCGGGACAGTAGCCCAGCTTCATGGAGACAGTTGCGAATGGTCCTCGCCGATACCCCAGGAGCAACAGTGTCCCTAATTTACTGGGAAGTGGCGGTGTGGTCCCCTACGGCACTGCGTAAGATCCTACGGTCTTGGCGTGCATCCGTGCGTCGCTGCGGTCCGGTCCCAGGTCGACGGGTACGTGCACCTTCCGCCGACCACTGGCGACAACATCGATGTACTGTGGAGACCTCACGCCCCACGTGTTGAGCAATTCGGCGGTACGTCCACCCAGCCTCCCGCATGCCCACTATACGCCCTCGCTCAAAGTCCGTCAACTGCACATACGGTTCACGTCCACGCTGTCGCGGCATGCTACCAGTGTTAAAGACTGCGATGGAGCTCCGTATGCCACGACAAACTGGCTGACACTGACGGCGGCGGTGCACAAATGCTGCGCAGCTAGCGCCATTCGACGGCCAACACCGCGGTTCGTGGTGTGTCCGCTGTGCCGTACGTGTGATCATTGCTTGTACAGCCCTCTCGCAGTGTCCGGAGCAAGTATGGTGGGTCTGACACAACGGTGTCAATGTGTTCTTTTTTCCATTTCCAGGAGTGTATTTTCAAGCTGTTATCAAAAAGACCCCATCTCCTTAAAAAAAAAATCTCCATTACCACTAATACATTTGTCCTACCGGTGCCTTCACTGTTAGAAACTTTCTTGTTGTCATCTTTAGAAACGGGTGAAAGCTCCTCGCTCGTTTGTTCTTGGCTTCAGTGTTGTGAAATCAGTGTCCTTTCCCGCAACGTTTCATGCGTGGAAATAAGAAAAAGTCGCACGTAGCCAGGTCAGGCGAATAAGGAGCGTGGGGCAGAGGAACCATGCTATTTTTAGCCAAAACCTGCCTAACAGAGATGGCTGTGTTCGCAGGTGCGTTGTCGCGGTGGGAGAACCAGTCTCCTGTCCGCCACAAATCGGGTCTTTTTTCACGAACACTGTTGCACCCTTCTCCTAAAACTTCCAAATAAACGGATTAGTAGTCTGTAGGCGGTCTCTGAGCACAATCTCTCGAATTTTGTCAATACTTTCGTCGATTCGAGCAGCAGGATCGAGGTTTGTCGTCAATCGACATGTCGCCATTTTTAAATCCAGCAAAGCACTCGCACACTTTTTCCCATAGCGTCAACCGGGTACGCTGATTTCAACATTGAAACAGTTTCAGCAGCACTTTTACCGAGTAGAAAACAAAATTTCACAGCTGCACGTTGTTCGCTTAAACTAGTCACCATAAAAAACTAAATAAGAACAAAACAGAGCTTTAAAAAACAATCACTGCAGAAGAACAGAACATGACAGGTCGACAGCACAGGCGGCATTGACCTGGCAATGAGTTGCTCTATACACACGTAGCGGAATAAAAGCGTACTACACTAACTCCTACCGCAATGTTATTTTTGGTTACCCCCTAGTATGCGTACGGGGTACACCTTGTGAGCTGCCTGTTCCAGGGAGCGTTCGCGCACGACACCCGGGAAATTGGAAATTCTTATGCAATCAAATTGCTGAGGCCGTCAGTCCCTAGGCTTATACACTACTTACACTAACGACAACACACACGCCCATGACCGAGGGTGGACCCAAACTTTCGACGGGCGGTGCCGCGCGAACCGTGACAAGATCCCCAAGACCACGTGGCTACCCCGCGAGGCTGACACCCAGGTCCTATCCAAAGCATCATGATGTGGGGGGCCATCTGTTATAATCATCGGTCACAACTGAAGTTTCTGCAGATTAAAGTCATCAGTAGTCCGCTACGTGGCACAAGCTGTTACCCCATGCTACAGCTATTTCTTCGACAGAAGGGTCATGTGCTCTTTCAGCAGTACAGTGCGCATACACTTACGGCCCCTGCTACGCAACGTGCTGTTCTTTGTGTACAACATCGGCCCTTATCAGCAAGACCACCAGATCTCTCGCCAATTGACCGCGTGTGGGACATGATCAAACGGGACCTTACTGGTATCCATGGTCTACAAGAACCATTGTCGATTTGCAACAAAAGGATCAAGATGCTTAGAATAATCTATCATAGGATGCCATTTGGCACATCTATACTCATGCTCATAAATTAAGGATAATTGCAGAATGTGGTGACACACAACGTGGCACTACTCAAAACTGGCGCTAATAGCATAGACACATAGGGGACCCACAAGACACAGATCTGTAACTTCACGGTATAGGTGATAAGTTGAGAAAACCGTCCCGAAACTCATGTGGAACGAAACGCCACTGTTTCCTGCGCATGTACCCCGACATCAATATGGGGTATGATCACCATGCACACATACACAGGCCGCACAATGGGTTGGCATACTCTGGATTAGTTGGTCGAGCAGATGCTGGGGTATAGCCTCCCATTTTGGCACTAGTGCCTGTCGGAGCTCCTGAAGTGTCCTAGGGGTTTGAAGACGTTCAGCGATACATCGACCGAGAGCATCTCAGACGTGCTCAAAGGGGTTTAGCTCTGGAGAACAGGCAAGCCACTCCATTCGCCTGATATCTTCTGTTTCAAGGTACTCCTCCACGATGGCCAGTAAGGCCGTGCGTTATCATCCATCAGGAGGAAGATGGGACCCATTGCACCCCTGAAAAGGAGGACATACTGGTGCTAAATGACGTCCCGATACACCTGACCTGTTACAGTTCCTCTGTCAAAGACATGCAGGGGTGTACGTGCACCAGTTATAATCTCACCCCATACTATCAAATCATGACTTCCATACAGGTCCCTTTCAAGGACATAAAGGGATTGGTATCTGGTTCCTGGTTCACGCCATATGAAAACCCGGCCAGAATCACTGTTCAGACTAAACCTGGTCTTGTCTGTGAACATAGCCTGGGACCACCGTTCCAATGACCGTGTACTGTGTTCTTGACACTAGGCTTTACGGGCTCTCCTGTGACCAGGGCTCAGTGGAAATCACCTTGCAGGTCTCCCGGCGTATAAAGCATGTCTGTTCAGTCATCTGTAGACTGTGTGTCTGGAGACAACCTTTCCAGTAGCTGCGGTAAGGTCCCGAGCATGGCTACCTGCAGTATTCCGTGACAGTCTGTGGGCACTGATGGTGAGATGTCGGTCTTCTTGTGGTGTTGTCCACTGTGGACATCCACTACTGTCGCCTCTGGACACCTTTTCTGTCTGCTGGAATCGTTGCCATAATCACTTTGTGGCTCACGGAGGGCCCGTGTTACGAACTGCTGTGTTTGACCAGCCTCCAGTCGCCCTAGTATTCTACCCGTCATAACGTCATCAATACGTGTTCTTTGAGCAATTTTCAACACTCAGTCACCATTAGCACCTCTGAAAACGTCAGCACACTTACTCGCTGCACCGTACTCTGGCATGCACCAACATACCTCTGCGTATTTGGACTGCTGCCAGCGCCATCGTGCGACGACCGCAGATCAAATGCACCGCATTGGTCATACCGCGAGGTAATTTAAACCGTCAAACCGCCCACTAGAGCGTTGTTTCACCATGTATCAGCATTATCCTTAACTTATGAGCATGAGTGTATAATGTCTTTCGAGAATGCTTGCGTGCTTTGTCGCCAGAGGGGAATACACTACGTTTCGATGCGACTGTATGGACACCCTTTGCTGGGATATGTGTGTTTCATTTGATCTGAATTTGTTATCATACACTCCTACAATGATGAACTGTCTCTCACCTTACTGGTCAATAAAGTGGTCTTGTCCTGGAGGGTGTGGCAATTTTTCCGGCAATGTAGCAGTTCGCCTGTTATCTGTATGAATTGCATTTGTGCTTCAGACCTTGCCACTGTAGTGAGCGTCCCAGCGTGTGACGGCAGCTTTGATGACCCGTGGTTCCCCTACTGAGGGCGATAATCGGGTTGAGTGTTGCGCGGACAGAGCGGCTCGGTGCCTGGCGGCCTCTCGTTAGCCGAGATCTGAAATTATCTGTTATTACAGCGGCGTATTGTCTGCACCATTACGGCGAAGCGTACGTTACCAGGCTTACGATATTACTTCCACTTATTACCGGCACTGGATGCTAATTTGCAAGGCGAAAATTACCTCGACTGTGAAGTGCCGTAATGCTGCGCGATGAGGAAAATTAATTTTCGTTCCAGCGCTGAAGGAAGGAACGGAGAGGCTTACACGTACACCATTACGATGCAAAACGAGATTTTCTGTATCGTTTTTTCTGACAAACCTAATGGCGACCGTGCGCCTTACAACCAAATAGATGAACTAATTTATTTCCTCATCGGTGCAAAATGAAAATAAAAGAAACCACTCAAAAATGATTTTCCACTCCCTTCATAGCCTACGAACATTTTTGTATAATTGGAAGATCATTTCTGAATATACAGGGTGCTACAAAAAGGTACGGCCAAACTTTCAGGAAACATTCCTCACACACAAATAAAGAAAAGATGTTATGTGGACATGTGTCCGGAAACGCTTAATTTCCATGTTAGAGCTCATTTTAGTTTCGTCAGTATGTACTGTACTTCCTCGATTCACCGCCAGTTGGCCCAATTGAAGGAAGTTAATGTTGACTTCGGTGCTTGTGCAATTGTGCAATCACGTCATCAACACAGGTTTTCTGTGAACGTTTGGGCAGGCTTTGTAGGTGATGTCTTGATTGGGCCCCATGTCCTTCCACCTACGCCCAATGGAGCATGTTATCATGATTTCATACGGGTTAATCTATCTATGCTGTTAGAACATGTGCCTTTACAAGTACAACACAACATGTGGTTCATGCAAGATGGAGCTCCTGCACATTTCAGTCGAAGTGTTCGTACGATTCTCAACAACAGATTCGGTGACCGATGGATTGGTAGAGGCGGACCAATTCCATGGCCTCCACGCTCTCCTGACCTCAACCCTCTTGACTTTCATTTATGGGGGCATCTGAAAGATCCTGTCTACGCAACCCCGGTACCAGATGTAGAGACTCTTTGTGCTCGTATTGTGGACGGCTGTGATACAATACGCCATTCTCCAGGGCTGCATCGGCGCATCAGGGATTCCATGCGACACGGGGTAGATGCATGTATCCTCGCTAACGGAGGACATTTTTAACATTTCCCGTAGCAAAGTGTTTGAAGTCACGCTGATACGTTCTTTTGCCGTGTGTTTCCATTCCATGATTAATGTGATTTGAAGAGAAGTAATAAAATAAGCTCTAACATGGAAATTAAGCGTTTCCGGACACATGTCCACTCAACATATTTTCTTTATTTGTGTGTGAGGAATGTTTCCAGAAAGTTTGGCCGTACCTTTTTGTAACACCCTGTATTTCATTGCGTTGACCACAAAGAATACTCAAATGTATACACAAAAATAAACTTGCATTCTCGGTGCAGCTGAATAATGGGGCTGTGCAGGCGGTGATCCAACGGAGGAAGTTAGGGTGTGGAGATGTCATGGGCATATTAGGCCCCCCCTCCCCCCCACCCTCACTGCTGAGAAACACTTTACTGTAAGGATTTTTGTTTTAACATAAATCAGAAGATCAGAACGAAGCTGCCAAAAACACTAAAGTTTCCAGAAAGGAGGAGGAAACGAAATGAAACTTCACTCTTTGAGAGGGTATGTGATGTTATTTTTCTGTCAATAAAATCGACTCAAATTCACATATAACTTGACAATGTGAGCCCTCTTATCAGCATGTTGCCTGCATTGCCTCCTAACTGGATACATGCAGTAATTCGGGTTCGCCGGCCGGTGTGGCCGAGCTGTTCTAGGCACTTCAGTCCGGAACCGCGCGACCGCTACGGTCGCAGGTTCGAATTCTGCCTCGGGCATGGATGTGCGTGATGTACTTAGGTTATTTAGGTTTAAGTAGTTCTAACTTCTAGGGGACTGATGACGTCAGTTGTGAAATCCCATAGAGCTCAGAGCCTTTTGAACCATTTTTTGATTCGGGTGGGAAAGCTGTCACAAAACTATTTTATCCTCTCCTGAGCAAGCAGACCCCACATATATTCTAACTCGTCTTAAATGTCTTTGTTACTGGTGCTGGAATGTAGATTGCTTCCGCGCTTGTATCAGTAACCTTCTATCGAGGAGAGGTCTGATACCTTGCAGGCCACGGGAATACCTCAACATCACGCAGACAATTCACATTCCATACACTATGTGACCAAAAGTATCAGGACAACCCCAAAAATATACGTTTTTCGTATTAGATGCATTGTGCTTCCACCTACTGCCAGGTAGGTACTCCATATCAGCGACCTCAGATGTCATTAGACGTCGTGGGAGAGCAGAATGGAGCGCTCCGCGGAACTCACGGACTTGGAATGTGGTCAGGTGACTGGGTGTTACTTGTGTCGTACGACTGTACGCGAGATTTCCATACTGCCAAACATCCCTAGGTCCATCGTTTCTTACGTGATTGTGAAGTGGAAACTTGAAGGGATACGGACTGCACAAAAGCGTACAGGCTGGCCTCGCCTGTTGACTGACAGAGATCGCCGACAGTCAAAGAGAGACGTAATGTGTAATGGGCAGAAATGTATCCAGACCATCACACAGGAGTTCCAAACTGCATCAGGATCCACTGCAAGTAATATGACAGTTAGTCGGGAGGTGAGAAAACTTGGATTTCATGGTCAAGCGGCCGCTTATAAGCCACACTTTACGCCGGTAAATGCCAAACGACGCCTGGCTTCGAGTAAGGAGCGTAAACAATGGACGATTTAACAGTGGAAAAATGTTGCGTGGAGCGACGAATCACGGTACGCGATGTAGGGATCCGATGTATCGGTATGGCTAATGTCAGGTGAACGTCATCTGCCAGCGTGTCTAGCGTCAACAGTAAAATTCGAAGGTGGTGGTGTTATGGTGTGGTCGTGTTTTCCATGGATGGGCTTGCTCCCCTTGTTTTGCGAGGCGCTATCACAGCACAGGCCTACATTGATGTTAAAACACATGAGGGAGCAGTAAGTCCGTGATGTATGGTTGTGTTGTCGGATTTCCCTCAGTCACTACCAGTCATGAACTGAAGTCACACCCGATGTGTCCTCTATCATGATGCTAGGAAAAATCTTCTCCAAAACATCCGAAGAATGGAACCCCTTTCCAGCTCGCCGTTGTACTTACCAACGATGGTCAACCGGGATATTGCACAACTGCAGGTCGACACCGTTCAGAAGTCTATCCTTCCCAGCCACACCAACACTATGCACACGCAATTGTTAGTATTGTTGTGTTGATGGCAGTGCACAGGTCGGTTATTCACTAATCTTTCTACTGCTAGTCCCTGACCAATGCTGAGGGGCGGCGCATATTATTGCAAGAACTCCTATTACATGTTATTGGATGGCTGGTCTAAATGTGAAGGAGCTGTAATGTGCTTGGTGCAGAATAAGGTGATGCTCCCTTGTCGTGATCAGACGTGGTTTCAAATGGCTCCGAGCACTATGGGCTTAACTTCTAAGGTCATCAGCCCCCTTGAACTTAGAACTACTTAAACCTAACTAACCTAAGGACACCACACATATCCATGACCGAGGCAGGATTCGAACCTGCGACCGTCGCGCTGTTCCAGACTCTAGCGTCTAGAACCGCTCGCCCACTCCGGCCGGCCAGACTTGGGTACTCTCCTCACTGCAGACAGGGCCATTCATTGATAGCACGAGTACATTGCCCCATCTTCCTCTCTGTAACGCCCCGTCGAACTTCAACCCTACCTATACAGAAAACTTCAAATTTATGCTATTAAATGATCCAACACCATCCTCCTGTCCATGACGCCAAGAAATACTGGCACTCTTGGGATTGGGTAACTGGATAAACGGTGGCTGTTATTGTTAATGCATTCCTCAGCCTGCTTTATTTAACTTTCAACGGTAGTCCGTCCTGTGCTAGTCTCTTCAGGTCTATACAACCACAGTAACCTACATCTTCTCAACATGTTTGCCATAGTCAAGCCGTGGTTTTCATCTACGTGTTATTCACCACCCCGCCCCCAACACACATCCCTCCATTATTATTTCCTGATAGCCTATGGATGGGTTCTATGAACCTGTCGCCTCTGTTAATACACTTGTGTAATAAAGAACTTCCGCCATGAAACACCACATTTCAAAGGTTTCTTCTCATCTTGCCTGTGTAATTTATACAACGTTCAGTAGAATCATTAGTAAGGTTTCAGTCTCGTATTACGCCGTCGCTGTTGTACTTGTGCAAAATACACTACCGAAAAAAATATCAGATTAGCCATTTAGAGGTTTGGAAATCACTCAAGATTTATTGTTGCAACAGTGCACATGGAGTACATGAAATGATTACATTTACAGATAGATAGCACAAGCGGTTTTGAGGTATCAGGTATCGACCCATGCTCAAACAGTAATGTTAGTATAGTGTGTAGCCTCTACTGGTCGTAATGCAGGTGCTGACTATAGCATCCACCAAATCGTACAGATAGCGAATACAGTCCTGGGATACGTTATCCCAATCCTGGTCATACAGCAAATCTCATCTAATTCTTCAGTGTCTCATCATAAGGTACAACTCCCTGACTACCACCTGACAAATCCTACAACGCTTCGTAGTCATGTGTCCCTTTTATTGACAATTACTCTTCTGGCCAATGGAATTACACCACCATGAAGGCAACATTCATTAAATCTCAAACTGATGTTAAGGATTCTGTACATTTGGTTACGCAAATGATTAGCGTTATATTACAACCTTACGAGGGTCGTTCAATAAGTAATGCCCCACTTTTTTTCACAGAAATTTACTATTAAGAGTCAGAATTTGGTGACAATATACATCAATATGTTTGTCCATGTCCTATCTTTTTACGTAGTATCTATCACGTTCTATGCCCATACGCCAATGTTGTGGAAGAGCATGTACTCCCTGCTGGTAAAAGCTCTTTCCTCTAGGCATAGCTATGTTTTTACATTATGGCTGACACTCTCGTCATCTTCAAAGTGTGTACCTCATAATGAATGTTTATGCAGCTCAAAGAGATGGAAGTCCGAGGGAGCCAGGTCTGGACTGTAGAGTGGATGAGACACTGACGTCCAACCCAATTTGGCGAAGTCTTCCCGTGTTCTCAGGCTTGTGTTTGAGCTTGCGTTGTCGTGTTGGAGCAAGATTTCTTCTGGATCGTTGTCCGAACGAACACGTCGTAAACGGTTCTTGAGTTTATTCAGAGTCTTCACGTATGCCTATGAATTGATTGTAACACCCTTTTGGTATCACATCCACGAGAATGACGCCATCACAATCCCACACAGCTGTCACCATGACTTTTCTGGCAGAGGGTGTTGTCTTGAATTTCTTCTTATGTGGTCAAGATGATGACACTCTGTGGACTGCCTTTTTGTTTTAGGTGCAAAGTGGTGCACCCAGCTTTCGTCCCCCGTAACGATCCGTGACAGAAAGGCCTGTCTGTCGGTCTCGAAACGCTCCAACGATTCAAATGAAGTGGTCTTTCTTGGATCTTGTGGTCCGGTGTGAGCATTCGTGGAACCCATCGTGAACACCTCTTCGAATATCCGAGGGTACCGATCATTGCACACACACTTCCAATGCTGAACGACAACTGTAGAGCCAATTGTCGTGTTGTGATGCGCCGGTCGGCACAAATAATAGCATTCGCACGATTGACCATGTCACGAGCAGTGGCTGCCATAGAACGTCCCGAGCGTGGCTGATCATGGAGCTCTATTTCTGCATTTCCTGAGCCAATAACTTTCGTAGCCCATCACCCAACTGTACTGCAATCAACTGCAGCATCTCCTTACACTGCACACAACGTTAATGGATGTAAACCACGGGTTTCTTTTTCCGCACACAAGAACTTAATAACAGCACGCTACTTTGAACGAGAGTCCTACGTAGACGCCATTTTGGCGTTGAACTACGTCTCTGCCATCTGCCAGAACGGTTCGAAACTTCACCGGCGCACAGAAAAAACACCAAATGTGTAGCGCCAACAAAGACGTTTGGCTTCTTAATAAAATGTGGGGCATTTCTTATTGAACGACCCTCGTACAGTGTGGATGGGAGTAAAAGCATTTACATTCTGCATAAAAAGATAGCGGATTTGTCATTTAGAAATCGCATTTGAATGTTGTTTGCCAGGAGATTGAGTCATGACACGTGGAAGTAGGAGACGTCTAACAGCAGGTATGACCATTCTGCCTCGAGCCTGCGAGAATGGAGTTTATCGTTCTGAGTCAGTGCTACACGTGTTCGTCAGGAGCCACCTGTAGGTATGCAAAACTTAAGGACGAAAATAAATTTGGTGTGACGTATCACTGCCAAGTCATATAGCTCGACAAAACTTATACCATTGATGCTAAGAATTACTACAGCAGAGTACGGAAAATAACTGAAAGAAATACGCAGTGAGACGAACAGAAATTACATAATGTTGGTGAAGAGTTCTCGTGGTAGGGCGAACCATTCCTTGACCATCGCGGTTGGATATTGCTGGTGCATTTGGGAACGCTGAGATACGTCTCCCCAAAGCAAATCATACGTGCTTCTCCACCCGCGCCATTTGCGCGTTGCCAAGGTCGAATGCACCACTCAAAAGACTCACATGAGGAAGATGCACATTGTCACAATAAGGTTGACCGTTGAGTGTACCCGTGTTGCAAGATTTTAAGAGCAATGTATCCATGCAAAATTAAGTTTGCCCTCACTATAACACGGGGCCCACGAAACGGTCATATCCTACAGTGCTGGACATACCATCATAGGGCGACATGTGGAAACACGTAATGCATCCAGAGACATTGTCGAACCTAAACGTTTTGGTGATGCAAGTGGTGTGAGGAGGCAGACTGCTGGATGGGCGCACTGACCTCCAAATCTTTCAAGTCGGCACACTCACCTGTTAACGTTACTGTGCCACTGCATTCGCTGCCAAAGTCAGGGGTGCATTCATCACTGACTTGGTTTTTAAGCGGGGAACAGGACAGGTGGAGGACCTCTTGAAATGAGGGATATTTTGCGAATGGAGTGGCCCGCCCATTCCTCTGGCCTAAATTCGATCGACCACCAGTGGAATGCCTTAAGATATATTTCAGAACGTCCACATGCAACATCATCCAGCGGTCGTCAATCGCGCTTGTCTAGAAATGCTCTTCACCAACCTCGTAGCCCGCATAGTAGCACGTTACAGAGCAAGCATTGCCATCTGTGGTGAAAGCACGCTGTGTTAAGAACCATTTCCCACGTTTTGTAATTTCGAGGGACCGTCTTGAAACGAGGTGATTTCAATCTAATTACTGTTGATTCAGGAGGGCCATACTCAACAAAACGCATAACCACAACTTTCCCACCTGACTAGCACCCAAGTGGACAGACATTTTGTTCGTACAGCCATACAGGATCGTACAGCTATTCACGTACACTGAGGCAGAAGTGAGCTTATTTGCAGCATGACAAGTGTTCCTACGGAAACTGCGACGATTTCTGGAGCACCATGGACTATCAGCACGTGACCACTATTGCTGATTCCATCTCTGTGACAGCAGAGAGAGGCGCGCAGGCTGACTTGAGAGTAACGTCAACACTAGACATATGAGTGGCACCACACCTCTTTTCAGCAGTATCATTATTGACGCGTCAGGAGGGTGGAGTTTCCGAGGAGACCGTGCTCTGCCATTATGCATTGGTCATCGTCGTACAGGCACAGGACCTGACGTAATGGTATACGGTGCCTTTTGGTGCGCATCGCAAACACCTCTGGCTCGCATTGTCAATAATTTCAACAGGAGCCTTTACATTTATTAAAAGTAGTTGCTCCTCCCTGTCTTTGAGGTCTTCTTGACGTTATCTTTCAACAAGATAACGCAAGACCGCATGGTGTCCGTGCTCACCTGGCGGGCCTCAATAAAGAACGTATTCAGCTGTTGCCCAGGCCAGTATAGTCTTCATATCTCTCACGCACTGAAAACTCCTAGCCATTACTTATCAGGCGTGCTGCTAGATTTGTTAACGGTAGATTCGATGGAGACACGAGTATTCCTGAAAAGCTCCGTGAACTCTAATGGCAATCCCTGGAGAAAAGGCGACATTCTTTTCACGTAAATATATTAAGACAGTTTACAGAACTGACATTTACGAATTCTACTTCCACCAACGTACACCGCGCACAAGGACCATGATGTCAAAATAGAACAAATCGGGGCTCGTCCTGAGGCATGTAGACAGTCTTTTTCCCATCGCTCCATCTGCAATCGAAATGCGAGAGGGAATGCCTTGCAGTGCTACGCATCATTTGGTGGCCTTTGGGGTACGTATGTAGATGCAAATGTAGAGAAGATGGGTACATCACCACGTGCCAGCCAAAAGGTTCGAAGAACTCTTGCATTGAACAGAAGTAACATGGAATGACATATCTGTACTGCCGACCAAGCTCAGTTCGGCTCACTGTGCCCACATCTCGTGGTCGTGCGGTAGCGTTCTCGCTTCCCACGCCCGGGTTCCCGGGTTCGATTCCCGGCGGGGTCAGGGATTATCCGTTCCTCGTGATGGCTGGGTGTTGTGTGATGTCCTTAGGTTAGTTAGGTTTAAGTAGTTCTAAGTTCTAGGGGACTGATGACCATAGATGTTAAGTCCCATAGTGCTCAGAGCCATTTCAACCATTTTTTTTTTTCGGCTCACTGTCAGCGAGCGAGGTGGCGCTTGGTTACCACGCTGGATTCACCTAACGGAGGACGGCAGCTCAAACCTGTCGCCAGCCTCAGATGGAGCAAGCCCCTAGTAGTACATCAAGGGCCAAAAATGAGTTTCATGCTCTGATCCTGCAACACAGGACGTATCTGATAATAATCTGATAAGAACAGACTGTTCACTTTGACATTAGCCGAACGGGAACTCTTGAGTAGTAGAGGCACCAGGTTGATAAACGGCTGGAGTACCGGACCAGGGGGAAACCCAGCGGTCAAAAATCGCCATAGTGAGCGGTAGTGGGACAGCGCTGGTGAGTGGCAGCTGGGTAGCAGCCAGGTCAATAAGGCGAGGCCCCGGCCAATGTGATGGTTTGACAACTATAAAACAATAACAATCGTGGATGACGATATCAGCCAGTAAGACAGCTAGTCGATTGATTCAAAAACATACAGCGCTCCAAGTCGCCTGGCAGCGAATCAGAGTCGTGTTACCGGAAGCCTGTAATTGGGACTAAGGCAGTTCAAAACCGCATTCGGCCATCATGATTTAGGTTTTCCATAATTTCCCCAAATCTTCCTTTCGATATGGTACGGCCGTTTTTCTTTCCCATTCTCAAATCTGTCCGAGCTTGTGCTCCGTCCCTAATGACATCGATGTCGACGGGACCTTAAACCCAAATCTGCCTTCCTTCTACTCGATACCCAACAGTCACTGTTGCTGCGTAGAATGGCAGGTCTGAGCACTAAATTTCCGCACCCTGCATATAATGAAATCATCCAAACATTTAATCACTTACTTTTTCTCGTGTAATGTGTACCACGGGTGGGCAACCGGCAGATCTCCCTCCCCCCCCCCCCCAATCCCAACGGCGAAACAAATTCCTGGCAGCGAGAACGAGTTTCTCGCATTGCATTGTACGCCGCCCGTGATGCCATTCTGCTGTTCGCATTTTCCCACTTTTATAAAACATCCCATTTAATTTCAAGCCATTCAGACTTTTCTTAAAATGAACAAAGATATGATGGTTGAATGTATTCAGTGTTACAGAAACTACCCATGATTATGCGATTAGCTATCAAAAGTATTTTGGACAAAAATTTAAAAATGCTTCGTAACAGCCTTTGTGGCTGTTAAGACAATTTCAAACACTCTAATGAGCTAGCTATGGCCAAAAATAGCAATATTTCTATTCGCCTGGGATCGCATGTTTCCTTGCCATATATTTTCCATTATTTCTCATACTGCAATAGTAGAAAAAATATGGTTCAAATGGCTCTGATAACTATGCGACTTAACTTCTGAGGTCATCAGTCGCCTAGAACTTAGAAATAATTAAACCTATCTAACCTAAGGACATCACACACATCCATGCCCGATGCAGGATTCGAACCTGCCACCGTAGCGGTCGGTCGGCTCCAGAACCGCACAGCCACTCCGGCCGGCTGCAATAGTAGACACTGGAGGTAATTAATAATGAGTTAGCTGCAACCAGTCGCTTTCATAGGCGTTTGTTTTTTCACGATGACGTTTCAAGATCCTCAACGTCCTATCTTCAAACTTTTATAGCTATTTAATTGTCGTGAACATTGTTTTTTCACTGAAGGTGTTGCAGTATTTTGAAATTGAACGTCATAAGTAAAGAAACAATGTTGAAGACACGTAAATAACTGTAAATATCTGAGGAAGGGGTAAACAGAAATGAATCTACTCCGAAAAGCGCGGTTTTTGAGGCACAATTTGCTGGCATGGCGTGTCGGAAAAAGCCGCACGAGATTAGCCGAGCGGTCAAAGGCCTTGCAGTCATGGACAGAGCGGCTGATCCCGGCGGAGGTTCGAGTCCTCCCTCGGGCATGGGTGTGTGTGTTTGTCCTTAGGATAATTTAGGTTATGTAGTGTGTAAGCTTAGGGACTGATAACCTTAGCAGTTAAGTCCCATAAGATTTCACAAACATTTGATCATTTTCTTTTTTCGTCTCGGAAAAGGGGTAACATTGATATCGTTACGTAACTCCTGAAAATTAACATCACTGGCGCTATAAGTTTGAATTTATGCGCTAGGAGCGCTGCTGTCGAATCAAATGACGACGCAGACCGATAGCTGAAGTAAATCTACGAATCAGGCCCGCGAGACAATAAAGGTTGTCAGTATCTGATGTTTATGCACAACAAGGAAAATTTCTACTTCCACTAGGTGACAGTGGATAATCAGACGTTGTTGCTATAAGAAATCGCGAAAATCAGTTCTTCCGGAAGGACTGAACATAATACGACACGCCTGTCTGGTCGATGGAGGGCTGTATCTGGTCACATTGATGAGTTGCTTTGTGAACTTCCGGATACCTCCGTCAGTGTTTCCTCATTTCAAACCAAAAGGCGAAACGTGTGCTAAAGAACGCCGCACGGCGAGGCTACACAGTGCCTGCTCTTTATTTACGTTGGCCGTGGTTTACTTTTGGGCCTTTCCGTTAATGAAGATTTCATCACTTAATGCGCAGTCTCCTTTAGACTTCCAAAAAAAAGGCGGCCCACCATCCCTTAACGCGAAACGTACCCTGCCGGGAGCGCCTTAGGGGCGGACTCATTACGCTACGGCAACTTCTTCATTAAGGGGGAGGAGGCGCCGCGAACTTCGCATTCATGCTTCGACTTCCTTGCGCTCTGCAGCGCCAGTTTTTTGACATGATGCCGAACCAGGAAATTTCTTTTAGAAGTTTTTTAAGGATATAGCCGTAGTTGCGCAAATCGAAGCGTTCCTTAAAACATATCGTGTGTCACGTAGCTGTATTTTCTTGCAGAGAAATTACTTACGGGGATGTGCAAGCTAATACTTTTTTTTTACAAAAAAAGATAGATGTAACTGATTTCCACTGCTGCTAATAAGTATCTGCTGCCAAACTATTTCACAGGTTCTGATCTTTAAGTGCCCAAAAGAGGTAAGATATTCATAAACTAATGCTAAAATAAAATAGTCTAGGACATATCATTTTATTTCCAGAAGAATTTCGCTCGAGTTAGATTTCAGAGACGCTTGGGTGTGTATTTGAAACCTCGCTGCAGTCATTTTCGTTCTACTCGCTGACTATAAGAAAATATAAAAGGTCGCTACCGTTGGACCTTCACGGCATGTTCGGGCGGAGTTTAGTTTAGTTTTAATTCAGGCTACTGCATTTTGTTTTCGATGAACCGACTGGACACGTCAGTTTAAAAGATTCAGGTTATTCTGTTAAAAGTCTAGAATAAATATGGTTCAAATGGTTCTGAGCACTACTGGACTTAACATCTGAGGTCTTCAGTCCCCTAGAACTTAGAACTACTTAAGCCTAACTAACCTAAGGACATCACATACATCTATGCTCGAGGCAGGATTCGAACCTGCGACTGTAGCAGTCGCGCGGTTCCGGACTGAACCACCGCCGGCCTAGACTAAATAGAAATCAGATGATACATGTGTTATTGTGATACTGAATGGCAGCACTACAAACAACACTTCCGCTACCGCTACTTTCGTACAGTCGTACATTTGTGATACGTCCATTAGTGAGAAACCACTCTTGTAAAACACAAACCGGTCGATAAACGAAAACTGAAAGGCAAATAGTTTTAGATGGCAAACATGAAAACCACTTGAGGCTATGTTACCAAAATGGCGGTCGTTTTGGAAGCCGCCATCTTGGATGCTAATCGCAGTTTTTAAAAGGAAACGGGTTGTAACAAATCAAACAGATAGAGAATTACACGAGATAAGCAATGGTGGCTGAATTTGAGTACCTTTATTCACTTTAGAGTCTTTAGAGTTGAGGTGGAAGCTGATGGCGTTCACGCGAGCGGAAAGCAATCTGTTCGTCTTGTCATCGGGAGAGTGAGCATCTGCGCCATCACAGAGTATTTACCCACTGTAGGGTGCCGGAACTATTCGCGAAGTTCCGTAAAACTAGCTTTGTTGTAGAGAAACGATACGCTGTATGAACGAAAACGGCTAGAGGCGTTCTGAGAAAAGAACGCAAGGAACAACAAGCAAAAATTTGTAGAAATTGTGTGATAGATGCGCTAAGTATCCAACATCTAACACAGTCATATCTTAACAAAAGATCTGGCAGAGTACCTGAGTAAATTGTGGTCCTACTTAAAATTACTAAGCTGATACAAGGCTTCTGCCTAGTCCCACTTTGACCAGGCTGCTGCTGCAAATAAGACAACAAAAGGAAAGAAGAAGTTTTAAATTTTATCAACTTTATCGACATTTTCAACCTGTACATGCGCGATCTGTTGTTTTTTCCTTTTAATTTATGTTAGAGATTGAAAACCAATGAAGTCAAGAGCGCGCATGAAATCTCTTTTATTTGGATGGATTACTATTTTCAGCTAATAGCCTAGCCATCTTTATATCTAAGATATAAAAGAGATTTTTCCTCATTGTAGCAACAAAACAACAGCTTGTAACTACAGCTTATAGAACTGCACATAATACTGTAGCAGAATTCAACAGTTTAATACGAAATGGTTACAACGTACCTTATAACATTCATGAATAATGCGCGTGCCATTTTTTTTTAAATTTAAATTGCCACCATCCATAATGAGCTAGTTAAAAACAGCTTTTCATCGTTCGTGGTCAGAATAATTGAACGATGGTCATAAAACTGAAAATACACATTAATATAGAGAAGAGGCAGTGAAAATGAGAGAACAATACTTGCATAAGGAGCTATCCACTAAAATGACTAAATGTAAAAGCTATCGTCTTACCAAGGGCATTACGCAGTAAAAAGTTAATAACTTTCATAATCCGTATTTTCAAAAAATGTTCAAATGTGTGTGAAATCTTATGGGACTTAACTGCTAAGGTCATCAGTCCCTAAGCTTACACACTACTTAACATAAATTATTCTAAAGAGAAACACACACATCCATGCTCGAGGGAGGACTTGAACCTCCGCAGGGACCAGCCGCCGTATTTACATCTTGCACCTAATATAATCATATACAAGGTAAACCATCTAACGCTTTCACCGCAAGGAAGGCACTGACCATATGCGATTTTCACAGAACTGAATTGTAGGAAAGGGCGGATATTTGCTGCCAATATACAGATTTTGAGATGTTGACAAAAGTGCAGTTTTTTCCACAATTACAAATTTTCAAAAGGGGCAATGCCTCTTGATGGGAAAATCCTAAAAATTGGTAAATGAGAATGTTATTGGTATTTGTTGCAGGAAGCTAGTGCAAGCAGTTTACGAGTTATCGTACTGTTAACATTGTAAATAGTGACTGCTGTTTGTTTCATCCTATAGCTTAAATGTTAGGCGACGACAGTATGTTTGTTTAAATTTGTTGTGTATAGACTGTGAGCGCATTGCCACGGTCCTGTCATTTACTGTGTGATAGTGGACGTTGTAGGACAGGCTTGGAACAGAGTGTTTCCCAGTGAACGGAGGAACTATGCCGTTCGTTCGTTTACCCTGTACGCCGAAAGATAACCCAAAAGACGTCAACCTGTTCATCCTCTTTAAACAATGACAGATGATATCAAGCGGCCTATTACTACCGCCTGCACTGCAATTAGCGCTGAAATCCTAGAACATGTACAGCAGTCCTTGCGTGGCAGACTGCAAGCATATAATGACTCTGGTTCTGGTCATTTTGATCAGATGCTTCGAGGGTGCATTGTTTCTTTACGTGTCACACATGACAGAGATGCTGCAGTCACCTTTGTCTTTCGTTATTCCCAGGCAATGCCCCATTTAATAACACGACAGCTCAGGAGACTTATTAGCATCTGTGTAGGGCTACACATATGCACACATGTGAAATATACACTCCTGGAAATTGAAATAAGAACACCGTGAATTCATTGTCCCAGGAAGGGGAAACTTTATTGACACATTCCTGGGGTCAGATACATCACATGATCACACTGACAGAACCACAGGCACATAGACACAGGCAACAGAGCATGCTCAATGTCGGCACTAGTACAGTGTATATCCACCTTTCGCAGCAATGCAGGCTGCTATTCTGCCATGGAGACGATCGTAGAGATGCTGGATGTAGTCCTGTGGAACGGCTTGCCATGCCATTTCCACCTGACGCCTCAGTTGGACCAGCGTTCGTGCTGGACGTCAGACCGCGTGAGACGACGCTTCATCCAGTCCCAAACATGCTCAATGGGGAACAGATCCGGAGATCTTGCTGGCCAGGGTAGTTGACTTACAACTTCTAGAGCACGTTGGGTGGCACGGGATACATGCGGACGTGCATTGTCCTGTTGGAACAGCAAGTTCTCTTGCCGGTCTAGGAATGGTAGAACGATGGGTTCGATGACGGTTTGGATGTACCGTGCACTATTCAGTGTCCCCTCGACGATCACCAGAGGTGTACGGCCAATGTAGGAGATCGCTCCCCACACCATGATGCCGGGTGTTGGCCCTGTGTGCCTCGGTCGTATACAGTCCTGATTGTGGCGGTCACCTGCACGGCGCCAAACACGCATACAACCATCATTGGCACCAAGGCAGAAGCGACTCTCATCTCTGAAGACGACACGTCTCCATTCGTCCCTCCATTCACGCCTGTCGCGACACCACTGGAGGCGGGCTGCACGATGTTGGGGCGTCCCTAATTTGCTGGGAAGTGGCGGTGCGGTCCCCTACGGCACTGCGTAGGATCCTACGGTCTTGGCGTGCATCCGTGCGTCGCTGCGGTCCGGTCCCAGGAAGACCGGCACGTACACCTTCCGCCGACCACTGGCGACAACATCGATGTACTGTGGAGACCTCATGCCAAACGTGTTGAGCAATTCGGCGGTACGTCCACCCGGCCTCCCGCATACCCACTATACGCCCTCGCTCAAAGTCCGTCAACTGCACATACGGTTCACGTCCACGCTGTCGCGGCATGCTACCAGTGTTAAAGACTGCGATGGAGCTCCGTATGCCACGGCAAACTGGCTGACATTGACGGCTGCGGTGCACAAATGCTGCGCAGCTAGCGCCATTCGACGGCCAACACCGCGGTTCCTGGTGTGTCCGCTGTGCCGTGCGTGTGATCATTGCTTGTACAGCCCTCTCGCAGTGTCCGGAGCAAATATGGTGGGTCTGACACACCGGTGTACATGTGTTCTTTTTTCCATTTCCAGGAGTGCACATTCGTTTTTGTTACATGAACAGCGTCGGTTTTTACTTGCGCTAGATTCCCTGAAGTAAGTCCCATGGACGTCCTAATTTAGTCTATTTTGATTGTGGTATCATCAATAGGCATTTCTCCACTGAAATATTGGTACTCTTTTAAAATAATTTCACATACGATGTGTATGGGGTGCAAAGGCGGGCCCCCGCTTACCATTACAATCTGTAAAAGCCGCGTGTCAGGCACCTTTCATTATCGAAATATTTGCGGTGCACGTTTCAATTGATTCAGCCTGTGTATGTTGCTGTAAAGTAATTCACGCAAACAGTAAGGCAGGTGATGTCCGTTGCAACTTTCAAGAAACGCATCATTCGGCGTACAGGAAGTTATTCACGAATGTTATATTTGTGGAACGAAGCGTCGCTGAATGAGACCTGTTACAATGTTAGGACGAACGTTAGTTCTGTGTGAGTACCAGTAGCAGACAACGGAATTCTTGACAAGCCTGCATATCATTTCTTGCGGAGAACGGCTGTCGGCTCGGGGACGATGCGATTCCACAACGTCGTACCGCGCCCAGCAAGTTGTATCTGCTTACTCCAAGTCTCAGCGTCGAGTATACAGTAAACAGAAGGCACAACAAACATTTTAAAGTCTTTCGTAAATAGCTATATTACAAAATTCATTGACGTGCGTAAAAATAGATTACATGACGTATTTCAACATACACTGATGAGCGAAAACATTAGATCCACATGCTTAACAGCTTGTTTGCCCGTCTTTGGAAAAAAATACATCACTGATTCAGCATATCAGGGATCCGACAGTTTGTTGGTAAGACTGTCGAGGTATGTGGCATTAGATAAAAACTCATACGTCATGGAATTTGGGGAAATGGCGGGCCGGTGACTGGGTTGATGGAGCCCGACATGGATCGAAATGGGTTCCATAGGATTTACATCAGGCGAATTCGGTCGCCGAGAAATCATCAACGTGAGTTCTTTATAATGCTATTCCAACTACTGTAGCGAGAGTCTGGCTCCGAGGCACCCAAAATCATACTGGTGCAAGATGAAATCGCCGTCGGGGAAGTCATCAGGCACGAAGGAGCTGTAACTGTCAGCGTATCTTCGATTACTACCACAGGTCCCATACATGCGCAGGGGTTTGTCTCCAATAGCATAACACTGCTCCCACCAGCCTGTCAGCGGCTTCTAGCAGCGGTTCACCTCGATGACGGCGTTTGTGGAGACGATAATTGACCTAGTGTAGCATAAATGTAATTCAGCCGAAGAGCTGACACGTTTCCGTTGATTGACGGTCGAATCATGATGGTCCCGTACCTACTGCTGTGGTAATGCACTATGTCATTGTATCAAAATGTGAACACGTAGGATTGCTCTGCTGCTGCGGAGCTCCATTTTCAACAGTGTGTGATGAACTGTGTGCTGTCAAAAATTTGTGCATCCACCAGTATTGTGCTCTTTCGGCATCTGCCCTACTCTATAGAGCATGCAAGTGTCCGAACCTCACATTCTGTGAAAAGTCGTGGACGTCCTACCGTGTAGGGTCTACTGATAGTTTCACTGTCCTTCTACGTCTTTCTGTAGATGCTCACGACAATAGCTCGTAAACATTCGAACAGCTACGTCGTTTTAGAGATACTCGTTCCCCGTTTGGAGCCCCTATCTTCGCTAGGATGATTCTCCGTTCGTGTCTGCTCCGCTTACATACTTTTGCTACCACGTTAAGTGCTCGCATCGCTGCCAGGAGGCATCCAACGTATTGCTGTGCAGTGTCATAATGTTTCGGCTCATCAGCGTATATCGTAGAGGTGGCAAAACTCAGTGGTTCGGCGACAGACGCTCTATTACTAAAACATACAATAGATACATTTGTAAAAAAATACATTCATAACTGATCCTCATGAATGAAATGGCACTATTAAAGCTGAATATCGAAGCTTATTGATGCCCCGAATGTTATTCACTTTCAACGTGCTGCAGCAATAAACTGAAAGAGAATGAAAGAGAAAACAAGCTTAACACAAGTATCTAGTTCAAGTAATGTTACAGTCAACCTCACAATATGTCATCAGCAATGTTACAGTATTTATATATTTCAGTTTGTGTGTGTGTGTGTGTGTGTGTGTGTGTGTGTGTGTGTGTGTGTGTTTGTGTGTGCATGTGTACGTATGCATGTGAGAGAGGGATTGCAGAACTGTGGGTTAGAAAACATGTTTTGAGGGGCGAGGGAGGAGAATGTCTAGTAAACGTACTATTGATGGTCCTGATGTTTGTCGGGATATATGTGTACTCGTAACAAACTACAAGACAACGTTAACGAAATCTGTATTTAACTTTGAAAAGTGAGACCACCGATTTCATATCCCTTGGTATCGAAAATCACAGACTAGTATGGAAATTTGTTTTTCAGCACAATCAATGTTACATCAACAGTGGTAGTTACGATGTTGAGTTTCAAAGTTCTCGGTTTTCATACTGTCTTCGACTTCTCTGAGATACATTCTACGTCAAACTGACTATGCTGCTAAAGTTGTTTTATGATTTCATAACACCCACATAACGCACAGCGATAAATTTTCATTGTGATTTATTCTCCAATTTACTGTATCGTTAAAAAGCTTGATTTATACTTACTTTGCTTCCTTGTCATTCCTTCAATTATCCCCCCAGTATGATCTGCGTCGAATATTTCCGAATAGAGTAATTGGATTTAGGACAACTTATCTTAATTTAACGGCTGTATTGTTCTAAAAACAATTTTCGCTTGTAAAATGATAATACAACCTACTATCTAGACCATCAACTGCGCCTCCTTCAGCCATTATCATTTTTGTGGAGAAACGAAAGGTAATTATTCCACACAAAAAACCTATGATTTTGTAGCGACAGTGGAGATGGACAAATAACCAGTTTTTAGATAAGGAACACCTTTTTGTTAATTCATCCTTTCACGTATCGTGTGCCGTAAGTCTCTCCACACCATCAAGAGGAGCCTGCAGGTATGTGGAACGAATCAAGAAATACTTTAACAGGTGGAAGTAGGAGTTGTTAACTTCCTCTGCAAAATATACTAAAACCAGTTATGGCAATTACATTCAGAATTCATTAGACAGGGTGAATCACGTAAGATAGAACACGCCTAGTATTTCGGGAACGGTTCCAGGTATCGAAATGAGGATTTCGGCAAATGATAGCATGCTAAAGGGCATGTAGTTTGGTATGTGCTATAGTGTTTTAACTCTTGTATCGAGGAACTGAAGCAAATATTGCTTTTGAAACAGAACGGTAAATGTTTTTTGCCGCCTCCGAACCCCTGGTAGCTGAGTCGTCAGCGCGGTGGAATGTCATACCTAACGGCCCCGGTCCGGTTCCCGCCTGGGTCGGAGATTTTCTCTGCTGAGTGACTTGGTGTTGGGTTGTCCTTATCATCATCATTTCGTCCCCATCGACCCGCAAGTCGCCGAAGTGGCGTCAACTCGAAAGGCTTGCACCAGGCGAACGGTCTACCCGACGGGAGGCCCTCGACATACGGCATTTACATTTACCGGATCCGAAAACAGTTGAAAAGACGTGTACAGTGATATAATGCTTGTTAACGTTGGAGTTGAAACTCTTCGCAAATGAATCCGAGAATTGTACTGAAAGTGGGAAACACTGTGGCCAGAGTCAACCAATGCGACGTAAATACCACCAAGCACTGCCATCATTCGAGAATCCGTCGTTATATGCAGAAAGACGGACCTAGAATATCAGGATAGAACCTAATATCCCGTGCGACATAGATACAGGGTCAGCCGTAATTTTTGTTTATTGAGCTACGGTATATGCTAGCTTACGGCGAATTGAAGGGGGATTAGGAAATTTTCTCGGAGGTCTGTACGTTTCCAAGTTTCAGCTAAAACAACTACAAGTACCTCAGACGGCTTTCCATTTAAACTCTCCCTGTTGCTGATAGAGACGTCGGTCATTCATACATCATTTGTGTAAACAGATCTATTCATGGGTAAAGGGAAACTACTCCATTAGCCGCTCGGCATTAGCCGAGCGGTCTCTCTCACTGCAATCAGTGACTGTGCTGCTGGTCCCGGCGGAGGTTTGAGTCCTGCCTCGGGCATGTGTGTGTGTGTTTGTCCTTAGGATAATTTAGGTTAAGTAGTGTGTAAGCTTAGGTACTGATGAGATTAGCAGTTAAGTCCCATAAGATTTCACACAGATTTGAACACTTTTTGAAACTACTCTATTAACTTTCTTGGACGAGAAAAGAAAAAGAAATACTTGATCTGTCTTTGCCTGGAGGCGCCTGAATGCTTCTTAAAGTAAACCACCTGCTGTTGGACAATTATGTCTGTAAATACCAATCGAAAATTTAGTGAGGCGGAGTACGCTTTAAATAAACCACATATTTTATTCGAAATGACTGACTAGATGTCACCCACAAAATATAGTGACGGAAAGAAATCTCAGCACCTAAACTATAATTGATGAAGAGTAATGAAATTTCATGAATACATTTGGCAAGGTAACATATGTAAGTGATCACCATTACAGGCTCACAAGTAAATGTACGTGCGAATTAAGCCATTGCGAATGTGAGTTAGTGGTACATTAGCATTCGGTTTAACCACCAGATTGTTGAATTCAAGAATGCAGACGTGCATGCGTTCTGTTGTACATGTGAGGATGGATGTCAGCCTGCAGGATGCAGCCCAGTGCCTGTTGTGCTTGGTCGGTTAGTGTAGGGACGGTTAATGATAGTTGTGGATAATGCCGCAGTTGTTGTCCGATGATGTCTCATACGTGCGCAATTGGAGACAGATCCGGTGATCAAACAGGCCAAATCAACATGTCGACACACTGTAGGGGACGCTGGGCTACAGCAGCGTTATATAGGCGTGAGTTATCATGTTGGAAAACACTCTCTGGAATGCTGTTCATAAATGGCAGAACAACAGGTCGGATCAGTAGATTGACATACAGATTCGCAGGACCGTGCGTGGGATAACGATGAGTGTGCTCCCGCTGTCATGCTAAATCGCACCCCAGAACATAAATCCAGTTGTAGGTCCAGTGTGTTTAGCCTGCAGACAGGTTGCTTGCAGGCCCTCGACAAGCGCCCCCCTAACTACAACCATGACTGGCACCGAGCCGGCCGCTGTGACCGAGCGGTTCTAGGCGCTTCAGTCCGGAACCGCGCTGCTGCTACGCTCGCAGATTCGAATCCTGCCTCGGGCATGGATGTGTGTAATGTCATTAGGTTAGTTAGGTTTAAGTAGTTTTAAGTCTAGGGGACTGATGACCTCAGATGTTAAGTCCCATAGTTCTTAGGGCCATTTGAACCATTTGAAGTGTCACCGAGATAAACCAGCTTTCATCGGAAAGCGGAACAGACCTCCACCTTGTTCTCCTATGAGCTCTCGCTTGACGCCACCGAAGCCGCAAATGGTGGCGGTTTGCTGTCAGTGAAATGCACGCTACTGGACGTCTGGCTCGGAGCTTTCCTTGGAGTAACCGATTTGTAACAGTTCGTTTGTGTCACTTTGGTGCCAACTGCTGCTCGAATTGCTGCTTCAGATGCAGTATGATGCGCCACAGCCATACACCGTACACGTTGGTCCTCCGTCTCGGTAGTGGCACGTGACCGTCTGGAGCCCCGTCTTGTTGTGACCGTACGTCCTCGTGAACACTGCTCCCAGCAGTCATGTACAGCGGGTACATTCCTGCCACGTCTTTCTGCAATGTCGCAGCAGGAACATCCAGTTTCTCGTATCCCTATTTCACAACCTCGTGCATACTCAGTTAGGATAGGTATCAATACAATCGTCTTTGACGTCTTCAAGGCGTTCTTGACTAACATCAACTCAGCACGTCCAATCTCACGAACTCTACAGCGTGTGTATGTAGCAAAACTGATTTTCATCCTTATAGAGGCGCTATTAGCGCCACTCTTATGCAACTGCCGTGATGATATTTGAATAGACATCAGACGTAGAAACACGCCTGCCAACTTTAGCTCATATCGTGCAATTCCTTCTTGTTGTGGCGACTTTTTCCGTCGATGTATAATGATAAGCAAACCTATTCGAGGGAAAAAGGATACCACTGTATTAACTTTCTTAGATGTGAAAGAAAAGAAATACTTGACCTGTCTTTTGCATGGAACATATTTTGTGTTCAGACATAATGACCTTTCTAGATTCTGAGAAGCTCATCCGCGGAAACCAACACGGTTTTAGGAAACAGCGGACATACGATACACGGCTGGTCCTCTTTGTGCATGATATACAACAGGCTTTAGATACCAACTCCCAGGTTGATGCCATATTTCTTGACTTTCGAAAGATGTTTGAATCAGTTCCGCACTGACGCTTGCTCCAAAAAGTGCGCGCTTATAGTCTATCCGATGACATATGCGGCTGGATAGAAAGTTTTCTAACAGACAGAGAGCAGTATGTCGTCCTTCATGGAGTGACCTCAACAGAAACAAGCGTAGCTTCAGGTGTGCCCTAGGGCAGCGTAATAGGTCCGCTGCTTTTTACGATTTACATAAACGATCTCGTTGATGTTATTGTCAGCGGCATTAGACTGTTTGCCAATGATGCTGTAGTCTACAGGAAAGTAGTATCACACGAAATTGGTGAAGAAATCAATGAGGATTTGCAGAAAATAAATGCGTTGCATAATGACTGGCAGTTATCTCTCAATATTAGTAAATGTAACCTACTGCGTATAACAAGGCGAAAATCCCCATTAACATACGGTAACATCCGTTAATTATCTGGGTATGACTGTAGGAAATGACCTTAAATAGAATGATCACATTACACAAGTAACGGGCAAGGTGAACTCTAGATTGCGGTTTATTGGTGGAATCCTGAAGCGATGCAGTCCTTCAACAAAGGAAATTGCTTACAATCCGTTAGTTCGTCCAGTCTTAGAATACTGTTCGTCTATATGGGACCCTTACCAGTTGGGTCTCATTCAAGAGATTGAAAAGGTCCAAAGAAGAGCGGCGGGATTCTTGACTGATACATTTAGCCATTGCGAGAGCGTTACAGATCTGATAGAAAGTTTGAAATGGGATACACTTGCAGACAGACGACACGCTAACTGGAAGGGGCTGCTCACTAAATTCCGAAATCCGATCTTCGTCAAGGATGTAGAGCATGTATTATTACCACCAACCTTCAAATCGCGCAATGATCACCATTCAACGATAAGGGAAATTAGAGCTCGTACTGAGGCGTTCAGACAGTCGTTTCTCCCTCGTGAGATCTGCGAGTGGGACAGAGGTGGGGGAGCTAGAGAAATATGACTTTGCCGCGAATTGTTCCCTCCGCCACACACCACTTGGTGGCTGGCGGAGTATACTTGTAGATGTAGATGTAGAGAGCCTGAATGCTTCTTAAACTAAACAGTTTGCTGTCGGTCAAATGTCTTCCTCTTTTGCGACGAGGTTGAACCTTTACATTGATAAGCATTACGTGACTGTACTCGTCTTTTAAAACGGTTTCGGACGCTGTTGAACAAGTATATCATTCTATTTTGTAAAATCATACTTCTTCTGTATCTCGATCGATACAAAAGTTAAGCGTCTTTATCGCATACGAAGCTACAAGCCCCGTAGCATACTACTATTGACCGCTAACCGCGTTTCGATATTTGGAACCGATCACGAAATAAATGGGGTGTTACATCGTAGCTCGTGGTCTTGTGGTATCGTGATCGCTTACCGCGCACGGGTTTCCGGGGTCGATTCCCGGCAGGGTCAGGGATTTTCCCTGCCTCGAGATGACTGGGTGTTGTTGTGTCGTCTTCATCATCATCATTCATCCCCCTTACGGTCGGAGGAATGGCAAACCACCTCCTCTAGGACTTTGCCTAGTACGGTGGTGCAGGTCTCGCGCAGCGTCCCCTACGTTCCTCGGAACGTGACTCAGTGCTGCATATGTGAGGAGAACGACATCTGTTTTGAAAAAGAAAAGAAAAAGTCACTGCTCCATCTTCTATACCGCTCGGGTGCTGTTTCCATACAATAAATTAAATTTTGTGGATGACAGTACATCGAACAGTGCAGGTAGGAAAGCTCTTGGAACGAAAGGATGTTCAACCAATGGACTGACATTCCCGTTCCACCGACTTATATCTGATCGAGCAGGTATGAGATGTGGTATGAATACGCATTGCAGTACGTCCACATGCACCAACGACCGTTCCGCAGTTGTCAGTCAGAGAGGAAGAGGGATAGAACGCTGTACACAAGATATCCACGTGACCACGTTACAGAGAATAACGTCCAATCTTTTGTAATGTCCAGGAGACCGTAGTAAAATGGTATGACTTCATTGTAGTTTTATGTAACTGAAGTGGAGGGGGAAGAAAGAAAAGGAAAGAGAAAGAACTGATGACATAGCCTAGATAGGAACTTCATGCGGGATCAGCGGCGATGGGTGAAAATGTATGCGAGACTGGGACTCGAATACAGGATCACCTGGTTTCTAGGCAGTTATTTTAACCGCTGCCCACCTGAAAACGGTGTTTATCGCAAATGCGAGGACTATCTCGGACATTTCTGAAACAGCAGGCGCCACGCATTCATATCACTGATTCGCCTTGATGGGCAATTAATCCACAACTTTCAGTGTTGATGCACAGTTACGTTCGATTTCCAGCTGGGATCTAAAATCAGCAAGTATGGTGGACATGAACGCGGTCTGCGAATAGGTGGTGCTTCGTAGGAGCATGGGTCAGCCGGGGAGGGTACCGATATAGCCTCACATTTGCGGAAAACACTGTGTTCAGGTATCGCAGTGCTTAACGCAACTGTCTAACCAGCAGCAGCTCCTGGTTTCGAATCCCGTTCTGGCACATATTTTCACTCGTCGCCGCTGATTCTGCATACAGACTCGATGCAGCTGATATCACTGGTTTCGTACCTTTCATTTCTTTTCACTCACCTCCACCCTCAATTACATATTACACTACTGGGCATTAAAATTGCTACGCCAAGAAGAAAT
This sequence comes from Schistocerca gregaria, assembly GCF_023897955.1. Classification (NCBI taxonomy): domain Eukaryota; kingdom Metazoa; phylum Arthropoda; class Insecta; order Orthoptera; family Acrididae; genus Schistocerca; species Schistocerca gregaria. Next base: position 218,043,373 of record NC_064927.1, read on the forward strand.
GCAGATGATAAACGAGTATTCATTGGACAAATATATTATACTATATCTGACACGTGATGACATTTTCACGCAATTTGGGTGCATAGATCCTGAGAAATCAGTACCCAGACAAACCACCTCTTGTCGTAATAACGGCCTTGATACGCCTGAGCATTGAGTCAAACAGAGCTTGGATGGCGTGTACAGGTACAGCTGCCCATGCAGCTTCAAAACGATACCACAGTTCATCAAAAAAAGTGAATGGCGTACTGTGACGAACCAGTTGCGCGGCCACCATTGACCAGACGTTTTTAATTGGTGATCTGGAGAATGTGCCGGCCAGGGCAGCAGTCGAACATTTTCTGTATCCAAAAAGGCCCGCACACAACCTGCAACATGAGGCCGTGCATTATCCTGCTGAAATGTAGGGTTTCGCAGGGATCGAATGGAGTGTAGAGCCACGGATCGTAACACATCTGTAATGTAACGGCCACTGTTCAAAGTGCTGTGGTTGGCAGGAGAGCCAACCGTATGGTTAAAGGAGGCCGATATGCACGCATTTTATCTCACGCAGGCTGGCGTGAGGTCTGGAACATGACAAGGGAATTAGAAGTGAGAAAAATGGACGTAGCTGGTGGAATACTTAACTTTAATCCATTAATGACGAACGTCGCTCTTTATGGTACATGATTCACAATATCAATAGTACGGATACTGGCTACTTGCTAGGTCGTAGCAAATAACGTAGCTGAAGGCTATGATAACTATCGTCAAATGAGAGCGAAGAAGTCAGTGAACCATCGCTACCCAAGTCGGCTGTACAACTGGGGCGAATGCTAGGAAGTCTCTCTAGACCTGCCGTGTGGCGGCGCTCGGTCTGCAATCACTGATAGTGATGCATACTACCGGACCGCGGCCGATTTAAAGGCTACCACCTAGCAAGTGTGGTATCTGCCGGTGACACCACACAAAGTGCCGTCAATGCGAACAAAAAGTGACTGACACGTGTAGCCAATAGCATCCCATACCATCACGCCGGGTGATACGCCAGTATGGCGATGACGAATACTCGCTTCCAATGAGCGTTCACCGCGATGTAGCCAAGCACGGACGCGACCATCATGATGCTGTAAACAGAAACTGGATACATCCGAAAAATTGACATTTTGCCATTCGTACACCTAAGTTCCTCGTTCAGTACACCATTGCAGGCGCTCCTGTCTGTGATTCAGCGTCAAGGGTAACCGCAGCCACGGTCTCCGAGCTGAAAGTCCATGCTGCTGCAAACGTCGTCGAAATGTTCGTGCAGACGGTTGTTGTCTTGCAAATGTTCTCATCTGTTGACTCAGGGATCAACATGTGGCTGCACGATCCGTTACAGCCATGCAGATAAGATGCCAGTCATCTCGACTGCTAGTGATACGAGGCCGTTGGGATCCAGCACGGCTTTACGTATTACCTTCCTGATCCCACCGATTCCATATTCTGCTAACAGTCATTGGATCTCGACCAAACCGCAGTCGTGATAGGCTACAATCAGACCTTTATCAAAGTCGGGAACGTGATGGTACGCATTTTTCCTCCTTACACGAGGCATCACAACAATGTTTCGCCAAGCATCACCGGTCAACTGCTGTTTGTGTATGAGAAATCTGTTGGAAACTTTCCTCATGTCAGTACGTTGCAGGTGTCACCACCGGCGCTAACCTTGTGTGAATGCTCTGAAGAGCTGATAATTTGCATATCAATGCATCTTCTTCGTGTCGGTTAAATTTCGCGTCTGTAGCACGTTATCTTCGTGGTGTAACAATTTTAATGGCCATTAGTGTATGTACCACATTCGAAAATTCAGTATAACGATTGTCTTTGAATAAAAGTGTAATTTCTGATGTCTTAGTCCGCATGCGATTTCTTTCAGTTACCTTCTGTATTATACTATAACAGTTCTTTCTACATGTTTAATTGTACTTTGCTACTTTTCAGTGATACATCATGCTGATGTTCAAAAAAAATGGTTCAAATGGCTCTGAGCACTATGGGACTCAACTTCTGAGGTCATTAGTCACGTAGAACTAGTTAAACCTAACTAACCTAAGGACATCACACACATCCATGCCCGAGGCAGGATTCGAACCTGCGACCGTAGTGGTCTCGCGGTTCCAGACTGCAGCGCTCAGAACCGCACGGCCACTTCGGCCGGCCATGCGGATGTTACTTTCGTCCTTAAGTTTCGTACACGAGTGTATATGGCTCCATATGTCAACAGTAAGCTTATTGGAATGGCTGCCAGTTGTTTGGGACGACTACTGTGCGTCGGACGTCGGACGCAGCGGCTGCTGAGCCGGCGCTCGGAGAAGAGTGAATTACGCGTAATCCGGCTACGGCCCGTGTACCAGCGTGGGCAGCCGTTGCAGGAGGCGCCAATTGACGGCGCGGGTCTGCGTCGTGGACGTAAAACAATTACAAGGGACAGTCGAGATTCAATATGCATTGCCGGTGCTTGGCGCAACACGGCCGTAATTTACGTTGCAAAGCGGGCAACTAGCTGCACGGTAACGAGGCTACGTGTCAGCAAGGCGGCCCTAAGAGCTCACAAAGGGCAAGGGAGGGCAAGGTACACGTTAACCATAGGGATATTCGCTTCAGAATAGCAGTGCTTCTAAGACGCCTTGTGCCCATCCACAAAAGTCTTGCTGGAAACGATGAGTGCCACTGGTCAGTATTTACGTCTACATATACATCTACACGAGGTGCCCCTATCGATTTGCAACCCGCAACAACAGACGAAAAACATTGCGCGTGATTTTCATGTTCTCCCACTTGCTACACGTGAACCATTAGCGCTGCCAAAAAAAAAAAATAAATAAATAAATAAATAAATAAATAAAAAATAAAAAATAAAAAAATAAAAATAAAAAAAAATAAAAATAAAATAAAATCGATTGCTCACATGTGTGTGAATTCCTAAGGCATCAAATTGATGACGTCATCTGTCCCTAGACTTACACACTACTTAAACTAACTTATGCTAAGAACAACACACACACACATGCCCGAAGGAGGACTCGAACAGCCGGCGGGAGGGACCGCGCAATCCCTGACATGGCTCCTCTATAAATTAAGAGGACCTTTCCGTAGGAAATTCAGTGTAGTTAAATGGGATACGTTTCCGCTGGAGACCGTAGTTTTCGAGTTATTCAAGGAAAACCTACAAAAGTGACCTTCAAACACACCACCACTTCCACACTCTACTCCCACCAGTCAGTATCTCTAATATGTTGTTCATAACACTTCCTCATACCACTGTGCAAAAATTTGCGACTGAATGAATTATTTCCCACGTTCGATCTTTTCTGGTCTTCATTAACTGCCCTTATAATGCCAGCAGTTTAGTCGACCACTCACAAATTGTAAAGCTGACGCGTGTGCAGATTTTATCTGAACAATTTCGTAAATTTTAACAGCCTAAACTAAACCATTAGGCAACGGCCTTGCAGCAGTGAATACACCGGTTGCCGTCAGATCACCAAAGTTATGCGCTGTCTAGCGTGGCCGGCACTTGGATGGGTGACCATCAGGGCCACCATCCGTTGTCGCCATTTTTCGGGGTACACTCAGCCTCGTGATGCCAACTGAGGAGCTACTCGACTGAATAGTAGCGGCTACATGGTGGTCTGTAACGTTACTACTGCGAGGCGTGAGGAAAAACTAAATGCACGAATTCGAAGCGTTGTGCACACGCGCAGCGCCCTCTCCTTCACCATGGTGATGCCGGACTACACATGAGTGCTGCGACATCGGCAGCAATCTGATGCCGTGACGTCACTGTCGTCGATCATCCTCCGTACTGTGCCGACTTTCATCTGTTTCCAGAAATTAAAGAACACCCACGAGGACTCCACTCTGATGGTGATGAAGCGATGAAAGCAGAGGTGAAGCTGTGGCTCCGTCAACAAAATCGAGCATGCTACAGTGACGCAAGGACGTAGCCAGGATTTTGTCAAAGGACAGGGCATGAGGTGGGAGGGGACGGGGTGTCAGAAATACTGAGAAAAAATTTGTTTTTTAGTCGCGTGTACATAATTTTCTTTCTGGTGACCCTCATACAAATTTTAGGTTTGTGACAGTTGTACGCACTGTTACAAGCCTATTGCCAATAAAACATTTCGCATTAGAAGATGTATCTGACAGGGCAACTCGTAGACATATATCGCCGTTCCACAAGTGAGTCACCTCTATGTATAGTTACATTGTACAAAATCACGATCGTTAGCTGCATTCCAATGTAAATATCGTTGAAGAATGCGTATTGTCGGTATCTTACGTAAACCGACATTACTATTAAGCACTGACTACCCGAAAAATAAATAACTATTCCCCAAATCAAGATAAGGTCTACTAGAAAAGTAACATAACGTTATTTTTTGTATGATCGTTTCTAAAACTTAAAAACATTACAGGTTGTAGTTTATCATAGAATATCTGAAAACGCTTCAGTTGCTATAGTGTTAGAAGAGTGTAAATAGATTGTGGACTAAAGGACTGGGGGTGGCGATGAGGGCAGACGGTTCGGATGAATATAAGAAACCCACTGAAAAATCTTTTAGAAATGAATGAAGTATATTATGTGCTGTTATTGCATACCCCTTCTGCTCTCCATAAACACCTCACCGTAGTTCCATATCGGAAATGGTTTTCGTAACTGAGTACCGCCCAGATGACAAGGCAAGGTTATATTTTGCCATTTGGACCGCTAATGATAGAATTTTGAGCAATTTTATTGAAAAAAAATTCAACCATCACCTTTTGGGCGATATTTTTGTTGATCAAAGGCGATTCTTGGGCGACACAGAAAAATCCAAGTCTGTTTTTATGTGCCAATTTTAGTTTACGTAACTTTCAGATATGTTTACTGCTCCGCTGCTTTGTGAAACTTTGAGATATTGCAACCTCGAAGCTCTGCCAGTCTCTATATAACGACTCCACTTCTAACATTAAACTGTTATCGGTAGAGAATTAGGCTATTGTAGTAGCACGTGCATATTTTTGACTTACCATATCGACAGTGGAAGAATCAAAATTGGTTTTCCTTTTCTTTGTTGTTACAAACTTACCTGTAATTAGACACTATCACAACAGCACAAAGAACAAAATCACGGTGGCACTTACATTAAATTCAAATACACGTAGCACTTACATTAAATTCTACTACAAGTACGAACTGAACTGATTTCCAAAACAACAACTGAGTTCATGTGAAACCAACAATGTGCAGCAGTTGCTCTTGGCCAACGTGTGGAAGGGCGATAGCTCATTGTGCTACATACGGATCGATAATTTAAATCTATCGACGGCCTTGTCGACTTTCGACAGGGCACAATCCATTTTGGTCGTATGACTGCAAATCAAATATCTTTCACTTTCACTACGTGGAAACTAGGTCGCGTCTAGGCTACGTCCTTGAGTGACGGTATCAAGAAAGTTCTCTCCAGTTCGGAGCAATTTATTCGCCGCCAGGGTGACAAAGTTGAGAAAGAAATATGTAAACATTGATATTAAAGACGTAGTGTATTAATAAAGTTTGTTTTACTTAAAAAGCTTTAAGAGTTTTCACGTAGAGGATTGAGAGGTATTACTTTCCAGGGGGTTCTCGTATGCTGTGTATACTTCTGTCTATCAAGACGAGAACAGCACTGTTCACAGGACTGCACACATACGTTGTTGGACTTCTCGGACGTTCATGCTCCCTCTGGCACCTCTGCTGAGCCACTAAATCACCCGTTCTTAATCCGACAGAAAATGTCTGCAACTATTAGGAACACGGCGTGAGCTGTAGTAGTCAACATCTCCACAATTTGGGTGCTCTACAGTTTCTTCTTCGACGGTTTGAGGGCATTATCAACGTTGGATGCGTTGTTATACGGTATTATCGTGATGTCCTGGAAGTTACGTATATAATTTCCAGAAAATCACTATAATACCGTATAGAGACAGAGAATAAACTCAGCTCGCGAACGAAAATAATAACACCCAGACAGGTATCATGATTATAATAAAATTTTATCCACAGATTAGGGACGGGACACTTCACAAATGACTAGAATTTCAGAACTGAACATGCACTTTGACTTTCAGAGTTTAATAAGGTGCAAAGCTTCTACGTGGTACAGTCTGAGCTTCTAGATGTCGTGGCATGGAATCAAAGAGGGCCTGGATGTGCTTGTGGGAAACACTCTGCCAAGCGGGTTGTGGAAGCTTCCACAACCATCGACAGTAGATGCAAGAGAACGAGAAGGAACGTGGACCGTGTTCCATACTTAGTTTGGTGGACACCTGGTCAGGCGGACGAGCACTCCAGGGAAAAACTCGTACACTTCATTCTTTTAATTGGTCTTTCACATTTCTCGTCACATGTGACCAGGTCGTATCCCATTGAAATATGTAATGTAGAACAGCTTGCAGGAGAGGCAATGCCTCAAGCTCTAAGTCTTCCCTGATGTAGCGATTGCTGCTCAGATTGCCCTCACTACGTAGGAGGCAGGATTGTATGTAATAGCTACTGGAGTTCCAAAATCATCACACGTGGCGTTTAACCGACATGGCGCTCTACAACGCAGTCCGTCCCGCTGCGTTCACCACAACAGAATGTAACACGTACGCGGCCACACAGTAGCACAAGTTGAATCGGTCCCTTCCAGAAACACTGCGTCGTGTCACTTAAAATGCCATTGGCGGCGTAAATGTATCAGTTGCAGATGGTGTTAGTTTGTTGGAAAAGGAAGCTGACGCATTGGCTTGCATACCACCATCAACCTCCCAGCAGATGGCATCGAACCGTCGACGCAGACGTGTCTATAGATTTAGTGCTGTGTAAATATTCAGCTTTAAGAAAGACAGGTTCCCAGACAGAATCGTATTTGTAAAACCTTTATTGACAATGAGTGGCATTAGTAATCAGAGGTACCATCATCTGATCTGCGAATAGTGTACATAAAGTGTAAAACATATTACGTTATGAAAACTAGGGTTGATGTCATGAATATAATACGCATAGCGAATTATTGTTAGATATACCTCAGCATAGGTTAATGCATATGCCCAGTTTGAGCTATAAATGAAATTCGTATATTAAATATCCTGACAGTTGATGAAAGATGAATTGGAATGCCAAAGTTGAAACCAATATGTACAACATGTTCAAGGTTAAATCCAGTATTTACGAAATACTCAGCCAAGTGCATCTGTTCCATATTACAGACCACAGAGTCCATCACTGATGCAAGAGCGCAGCTGAAATGACACGCAGTGAAAGTTACTAGAGAACGTATTGACATTTAGTGCTGTTAGAGGTTTCTTATGTGTGCATGTAATCGTCAGTTGCAGATATAAATATGTAATTTTAATAAAAATGTGTTAACTGTTGTTGAGTTATTTAATTTTTTGTAGTAGGTAAGAGGTGAAATATTTTCTAAGAACAGCAAGAACGTACGTAGCAATACGAAGGTAACATAGTAATACCAAGAAGGTTCAATTTCGGCGTCAAATAGTCTTTCGCTGTGCAAGAATATTGTGAGTGAATGTTGTGGCTTTATTTTGTCTTGTGTCTGACGTTACACAAAGATAGGATTTTTAAATACGGCTTAGCTTTTAGCCCTAAAGATAAGCTGTCTTTGTCTACTTCCAGCTTCACACCCATTTGATTACGAACGTTGTTGCTGTTTTCAGATAATATTTTAGCCTTTGCCTGCTACAAAAAATAAGGGTTTTGGCTGAGAAGTTGTGTTTGTTGAAGTTCAGTGCCTTTACAACTTGCAGTAATCCTCCACTGTTGACAAAGCTGTTTTCAGATAATATTTTAGCCTTTGCCTGCTACAAAAAATAAGGGTTTTGGCTGAGAAGTTGTGTTTCTTGAAGTTCAGTGCCTTTACAACTTGCAGTAATCCTCCACTGTTGACAAAGCTGTTCTGTCGACTCTGCAGAGAAAATGGCGGCCTCTCCGCGTTATGGTCTCTTGGAGCAGTGTAGTACCCTCTTGTCACTGTGTACTGCCCTCTGCCGTCCAGCGCTTCCCCACATGCATCACTCTGTCACTACAGCGTTTCTTGTATGAAGAGCAGCGGCTCAGTATGATAAACCAGTACACTAGGAGCAGTAATTCTATCCCATTCGACATCACTCGTATGCTTCAGCTTCACATGCTGACAAGAAACTTGGACATCTATGAGGCACACCGGCAGTTGCCCGCCCGTATCCATTTTCAGACTGAAATTTTCACCCTGCAGCAGAGTGGGCACTGATATGAAACTTCCGTTAGGTCAGAATTGTGTGCCGGGCAGAGACTCAAATTCGGGACCTTTGTCTTTCGCAGGGAAATACTCTACCGACTGTGCTATCTAAACACACCTTACGACCCTTCTTCACAGCTTTTCTTTCACCAGTGCCTCGTCTCCCCTTTCAAATTTCAAAGAAGCTATACTGTGAAAGTTGCAATGTTGGTTGGTTTGGGGGGGGGGGGGGGGGGTGGGGGGGACAAAAGTCTTCGGTTCCATAGAATTAGGGAAGGATGGGGAAGGAAATCTGCTATGCCCTTTCAAAGCATAAGGAAATCACGGGAAACCTAAATCAGGATGGGCGGACGCAGATTTGGACCGTCGTCCTCCCGGATGCGAGTCCAATGCGAAACTTCTAAGATTAGCATTTCCGGAAGAAAAGTTACTGCGGAGACATGGCTTAACGACAGCCTGAGGGACGTTTCCAAAACCAGATTTTGACTCTGTAGTGGAGTGTGTACTGATATGAAACTTCCTAGCATATTAAATACTGTGTGCCGGACTCAGACTCGAAGTATGGACCTTTTGCCTTTCGCAGGCAAGTGCTCTACCGGCTGAGCTAGCCAAGCGCGACTCTTAACCCCTCCTTACCGCTTTACTTCCACCAGCACCTCGTCTCAGGAAAGCTTCTGTGGAGTTTAGCAGTAAAGCTGTGAGGACGGGTCGTGAGCCGTTTTTGAGTACCTTAGTCGATCACTTGCCCGCGGAAGGCAAAGGTGCCGAGTTGATCCGGCTCCTCTCCCTTATCCTGTCAGCAGACCGGGGTATCGGGGCCAAGCCTGTAACTGCGACCCCTGCCCTTTCTGCACCTTACCTAAACCAAAAAAAATTAGAAGAAAAGAGTCAGAAGTCTAGGTCCGCCACACAGCTTTAATCTGCCAGGAAGTTTTGCATTTTCATTTTGTTTGACAGCTTTGCACCAGCTGATAATGGCTTAACGTTCACCTGTTATTACACAATCAAAGAGAACAGCTGGGCCTATGAGGATGTCATCTCTCTACACATTCCCCTATTTTGGATTGATCCAGGCCAATGATCGGGGCTATAGCAATTTTAACAAACAATGGTGTAGGTGCGTTATTACACAGGGGTTGGAAAGAAATGCGGAAATACGTGCTTCGACATAAATGCAGATGCTAGGCTAGCCTGCGGGTGGCGCTTGCATCTGACTACTAACGGCGTCTTTGCAATGCCATCAACAAGCTGCAGGTATCAGTTGCTAGCGCAGTGTTCTGTGTAGCTATGAGTGGATTATGTTGGAGCTGAGTGAGTACTAACGAGGGCAAATTTTTGGTGCTCGTACCGTTCGATATGTGGTGCTACAAAAGAATGCTAAAGATTAGATGGGTAGACATCATAAATAATGAGGAGATATTGAATAGAATTGGGGAGAAGAGAAATTTGTGGTACAACTTGACTAGAAGAAGGGATCGTTTGGCAGGACATGTTCTAAGGCATCAAGAGATCACTAATTTAGTATTGTAGGGCATCGTGGAGGGTAAAAATCGTAAGAGGGAGACCAAGAGAATAATACACTAAGCAGCTTCAGAAGGATGTAGGTTGCATTAGGTACTGGGAGATGAAGCAGCTTGTACAAGATAGAGTAACATGGAGAGCTGCATCAAACCAGTCTGCGGACTGAAGACCACAACGACGACACCGTGAGTGCTTCCCTAACCAGGGTAGCCCCATTCTATGTTGTTTCAAGAGTCACCGTGTCGAAGATGTATACCGAACACAGGTAAATCCGAAAACCATCATCTACATCTACATCCATACTCCGCAAGCCACCTGACGGTGTGTGGCAGAGGGTACCTTGAGTACCTCTATCGCTTCTCCCTTCTATTCTAGTCTCGTATTGATCGTGGAAGAAGGATTGTCGGTATGCTTCTGTGTGGGCTCTAGTATCTCTGATTTTATCCTCATGGTATCTTCGCGAGATATACGTAGGAGGGAGCAATATACTGCTTGACTCTTCGGTGAAGGTATGTTCTCGAAACTTCAACAAAAGCTCGTACCGAACTACTGAGCGTCTATCCTGCAGAGTCTTCCACTGGAGTTTATCTGTCATCTCCGTAACGCTTTCGCGATTACTAGATGATCCTGTAACGAAGCGCGCTGCTCTGCGTTGGATCTTCTCTATCTCTTCTATCAACCCTATCTGGTACGGATCCCACACTGCTGAGCAGTATTCAAGCAGTGGGCGAATAAGTATACTGTAACCTACATCCTTTGTTTTCGGATTGCATTTCCTTAGGATTCTTCCAAGGAATCTCAGTCTGGCATCTGCTTTACCGACGATGAACTTTATATGATCATTCCATTTTAAATCACTCCTAATACGTACTCCCAGATAATTTATGGAATTAACTGCTTACAGTTGCTGACCTGCTATATTGTAGCTAAATGATAAGGGATCTTTCTTTCTATGTATTCGCAGCACATTACACTTGTCTACATTGAGATTCAATTGTCATTCCCTGCACCATGCGTCAATTCGCTGGAGACCCTCCTGCATTTCAGTGCAATTTCCCATTGTTACAACCTCTCGATACACCACAGCATCATCTGCAAAAAGCCTCAGTGAACTTCCGATGTCATCCACAAGGTCATTTATGTATATTGTGAATAGCAACGGTCCTATGACACTCCCCTGCGGTACACCTGAAATCACTCTTACTTCGGAAGACTTCTCTCCATTGAGAACGACATTCTGCATTCTGTTATCTAGGAACTCTGCAATCCAGTCACACAATTGGTCTGATAGTCCATATGCTCTTACGTTGTGCATTAAACGACTGTGGGGAACTGTATCGAACGCCTTGCGGAAGTCAAGAAACACGGCATCTACCTGCGAACCCGCATAGCCCTCCTCACACTACATTTCGCTTAGCGTAATTTTTGTATGTCTGCAAGGCTTTGGTTATGTTTGTGTTTGCTCTGAAGTTCCCTTTGCTTCCGCAGCAGTTTTCTAACTCGGGTGTTGTACCACGGTGGCTCGTTTCCATCTCTTACGATCTTGCTTGGCACATACTCATCTAACGCATATTATACGATGGTTTTGAACTTTGTCCACTGATCGTCAACACTATCTGTACTTGAGACAATACTTTTGTGTTGAGCCGTCAGGTACTCTGTAATCTGCTTTTTGTCACTTTTGCTAAACAGAAAAATCTTCCTACCTTTTTTAATATTACTATTTACGGCTGAAATCACCGATGCTGTAACCGCTTTATGATCGCTGATTCCCTGTTCTGCGTTAACTGTTCCGGTCTGTTTGTCATCAGAAGGTCTAACATGTTATCGCCACGAGTCGGTTCTCTCTTTAACTGCTCAAGGTAGTTGTCAGATAAAGCACTTAAAAAGATTTCACTGGATTCTTTGTCCCTGCCACCCGTTATGAACGTTTGAGTCTCCCAGTCTATATCCGGCAAATCAAAATCTCCACCCAGAACTATAACATGGTGGGGAAACGTACTCGAAATATTTTCTAAATTATCCTTCAGGTGTTCAGCCACAAAAACTGCTGAGCCAGGGGGCCTATAGAGACATCCAATGATCATGTCTGAGCCTGCTTTAACCGTGACCTTCGGATCTCCGCCAATTTCCTTCAATACTATTGCACTTCTTATCGCTATAAACACGCCTCCCCCTTCACTATCCAGCCTGTCTCTGCGGCATACATTCCAATCTGAGTTTATGATTTCATTACTGTTTACACCTGCTTTCAGCCAACTTTCTGTCCCTAGTACTATTTGGGCGTTGTGATCGTTTATTAATGAGAGCAATTCTGGGATTTTTCTATAGACGCTCTTGCAGTTTACTATTAGCACATTAATATTGTTATTCCATGTTCCATTTTGCCTACTCCTACCTTGCCGCGTCTGAGGAGGCGTCTTGTCGGGCCTAGGGAGGGAATTCTCTAAACTAAAAAACCCACATGTGCACTCCACACGTACTCCGCTACCCTTGTAGCCGCTTCCGGCGTGTAGTGCACGCCTGACCTACTCAGGGGGACCCTACATTTCTCCACCCAATAGCGGAGGTCGAGAAATTTGCACCCCAGATCTCCGCAGAATCGTCTGAGCCTCTGGTTTAAGCCTCCCACTCGGCTCCAAACCAGAGGACCGCGTTCGGTTCTGGGAACGATACTACAAATAGTTAGCTCTGATTCCACCCCTCCAGCGAGGCTTTCCGCCTTCACCAATTCCGCCAACCGCCTGTACGAACTGAGGATGACCTCTGAACCCAGACTGCAGGAGTCATTGGTGCCGACATGAGCAACAATTTGCAGTCGGGTGCACCCAGTGCTCTCTATCGCCGCCGGCAGGGCCTCCTCCACATCTCGGATGAGACCCCCCGGCAAGCAGACAGAGTGAACACTGGCCTTCTTCGCCGACCTTTCCGCTATTTCCCTAAGGGGCTCCATCACCCGCCTAACGTTGGAGCTTCCAATAGCTAATAAACCCCTCACCCCTTGTGCCTGCCCGGACCTTGCTGAAGGAGCGGCCACATGTCCACTCACAGGCAGAGCGGGCGATGCCAAACAGCCAGCCTCCACATTGACCTTCCGCCTCGTGCGCCGCGAATGCCGCTGAACCCGCCACTCCCCTTGGGGAGAGGGTGGCCCAACCGCGCCCGGTACCCGCGAAGATGCCTCGACAGCAGGGACAGTGGGTGAAGCATTTGACACGCAAACGAAATCGTGTGTGAGTGATCGTCGCGGACGGTCATGGTAGAGGACTACGATGAAAAATGTGAGGACGACAGCTGCAAAAGTCACTGCAGAGCTGAAAGCCGTAGTCGCCAACCCCGTTAGTAGCAGAACAACACGAAGGCTGCTCCACAAGCAGGGAGTTGTAGGGCGAGCTGCGATTCCAAGCCGCACGGGGTAGCCGTACGGTCTAGGGCGCCTTGCCACCGTTCGCGCGGCTGCCACGTCGGAGGTTCGAGTCCTCCCTCTGGCATGGGAGTGTGTGTTGTCCTTAGCGTAAGTTAGTGTACGTTAGATTAAGTAGAGTGTAAGCTTGGAGACTGATGACCTCAGCAGTTTGGTCCCATAGGACTTCACACACATCTGTAAATCTGCAATTCCAAAACTACACACGAGTGTTTAAAATGCCGGTAACAGGGAAGCGTTGTGCCATTGCCTTACAATCTCTATTAACGGGCAAAGGAAGAGAGTCATTTGGTCGGCAGAGTGTTGTTTCACATTATTCCCGACCTCTAGCTGACTGTATGTCCCAAGAATGAAACAAGGCTTTTTTTCGACGATGATTTGGGCAGTCATTTCGTGGTGTTCATGGGCCCCATGGGTACACTGCAAGGTCGGGTTACTACTGCCAAGGATTGTGTGATGTATTTGGCTGATCACATCCACCCCATGGTACAAAATTTCTTTCCATCAATGGTTATGCTGTGTTCCAACGCGACAAGATCCTTCCTCTCACAGCTCACATCGTCTATGCCTGGTTTTGTGAGCGCGAGCATTAATTGTAGCATTCCTGTTAGCCATCACTAGATTTCACTAGAGCTCAATATTTTTTAGGGTTTGTGGTCATCTTTGGAGAGAAGGGTGCGTGATCACTATCGACCTCCATCATCGCTACCTGGATATGTCATTGTCTTGCATGAAGAATGGTATAAGATTCCCTTGAAAACCATATAGGACGTGTATTTATACATTGTGGGACGACTGTAAGGTGTTTTGAAACCAACGGGCTTTCTGCACCGTATTAGGCGTGGTAATGTTTTGTGTTTCCGATGCCTCGTGTTTTTGTGCAATCCCTGTAGGAGGTAGGAGACCGGAAAGGCACGGAAATACACCACAGCTGGAATAGCTATTCGCATTACAAGTTTAGCCCTTTTCTAACTGCACGTCTGACATTTAAGGCGCTATAGTGCCGACTTTTCATCGGGACTGTATAACACACGATCATTTAAAAAACTATCTAGGATGCTTTCAGTGGGTCTTTAAGGACGGTTTCAAAAATTCTTTAAAACTTTGTTTCTGAATTACAAATTGACTTTTTTGAATGGCCTATTTGCAATTTTCGTCGTAACAGTCGTGCAGTTGAAATTCTGCTTGTCGAGAATAGGTGGTGGATAAAGACAGCTGTTCGAACTCTCAAGGACCCGTGACATCATTACATTTGTCTTGTGCCATAAAGGCATTACTTCATCTTCACTGGTTTTTGCTTTTGATTCCAATGAAAAAACACATTTATGCAAATTTAAGTGAATGGCGAACGAGGCGTAAGTACGAATCATATCAGTCTGAGGTCTATAGCTTATGCTATTGGAACAATCAATGAGTGAATACAGTTGTACTCGAACAGTTTACCGAGCGAGGTGGCTTAGCACACTGGTCTCGTATTCGGGTGGACGACGGTTCAATCCCGCGTCCGGCCATCCTGATTTTGATTTACCGTGATTTCCCTAAATCACTTCAGGAAAAATCTGGGACGGTTACTTTTACAGGGCACGGCAGACTTCCTTCCCTAATCCAATAAAACCGATGGCCTCGGTGTTTGGTCTCTTCCCCCAAATCAATCCTATCCAATGGAATAATTTAGTGAATCCTGCATTTTCGTTCCTCATAGCATCATTTACCAAAAAAGCTACATTTTACGAATCTCTGGTGTCCTTGAAGATAAATTCAGCTGACGAACTTCACAGTAATCTTCGTGTATCCATAATTGAAACTGACGACTTGGGACGTCAACTAGTACAATATATGTAAAAAAAATGACGAAATTCTTCCAGCTGTATTAAGGTGTTGGTTTTACTGGTTTCGATGTTGTTACATCATCATCTTCAGGCCCATACTTGTTGATAGCAACCATATGTGTCTAACAATAGTAGTCAGGCTTGTTCCATGCGGAAGGCAGGTAGGAACTGATATGAACTTCATGTCAGTTACTACCTTCCTTCCGCATGGAACACGTCTATCTCACCACTGACTACTAGTGTTAGACACATACGGTTGCTGTCAACAAGTATGGACCTGAAGACGATGATGTAACAACATCGAATCTAGTTGCCAATATAACCAACACCGTAATACAGCTGGAGGAATTTCGTCATTTTTTAACATATAACATAACAGTACGTCCTTGACTGCATTTTTTGTGAATGCAGAACAAATTAAATTTATTGAAATTAGTTCAAAGCATAAGTCCTTCTTACTCACTCATGCAGTATTACAAAGATCACCTTTTTTTCTTTCATTATGAGGATCGAGGTGAACAGTTTCCAGTCACGGCATTCTTCTTTGACCCGTAGGATTTTACCTCAGAGGTCAACCCACATACATGCAGCATTTACTGCGTCTTAACGTACAGAATATTGTGTTCTGACACGGAACTGCTGTTAATCTGAGTAGTGCACCGACCTCTATTTTCAGTTGCAGACGTGGCGAGTGACGTGCGCATTTTGACATTTTCTGTGTTGTCTGGGTTCTGCTGTAAGCTTTTAGGCTGATGAGTTCCGTGTGTTACAGACTAGCCGAGCCGCTGGAAGCTGCAATATTCGTTTGTACACACTTGAGTCAGCCGGACACGTTGACTGCGGAAATACTTAGCTATACGTCCGCTAATCCTTTCTTATTTTATGTAACTGGTGTCTTTGGTCCGAAGATCAATTTGATGCACTCTACACGCTATTCTAACCAGAGCAAATCTCTTCATCTCTGCGTAATCCCTGCAACTTACATCTGCTTGAATTTCCTTACTGTGCTGATTACTTTGTCTCCCTCTAAAATCTTTACCCCCCACACTCCCTTCCATTACTTAACTGGATAGTTCTAGATGTCACAGGATGCGTCTCATCCCCTCTTTGCCTCTTGTTGTGTAGCAAATTTCTTTCTTTTTTCAACAATAATATTCAGTACCTCCTCTTAAGTTATTCGATCTACACATCCAATTTTGAACATTCTTGTAAAGCAAATAAATAAATAAATAAATTCTAATGTGTGTGAAATCTTATGGGACTTAACTGCTAAGGTCATCAGCCCCGAAGCTTACACACTACTTAACCTAAAGTATCCTAAGGACAAACACACACACCCATGCTCGAGGGAGGACTCGAACCTCCTCCGGGACTAGCCGCACAGTTCATGACAGTAGCGCCTCATACCGCTCGGCTAATCCCGCGCAGCTCTGTTGTAAAGCACCCTATCTAGTAAACTTGTGTTCTCTTCTTGTCTGACATGCTTATTGTCCACGTTTCTCTTTCGTAGAAGGCTACTCTCCATAACAATACCGTCATAAATGACTTCCAAGCACATAAATTCGTATTCGATGCTAACAAGTTTATTTTTTCAGAGACACTTTCTTTGGTATTGCGTCTGCACTGCAACTCGGCCATTGTCGCTTACCATTCCCAGTGTCTTCCTACCTAATCCAATTCTCCGTCTCCTGTGGTCTAGACCCTTCTGCCGATGGCCGTACATGTCAACGGCCATCTGTCCGATCGAGCATAAAGCGTAACTCATCTGCCAAGGACTATCTGTCGCCACTCAGTGGATGTCCAGCTGCGGCATTTGTGTGCAAATTTCAGCCTTCGTCGCTGATGAACGCTAATTTGCATGGTTGCATGAACCAGACGCCTGGTGCGGGGCCCCCCGGCAGCAACTTGGACTGAACGATCGTTCAAGAGACACTGGTTAGTAGCCCCTTGGTTCATATGAGCAGTCAATTTCTCAGCAGTTGCACATTTAGTTCGCCGGTGCACATCCGCAGCTGTCCTTCACCCCTGTCATCTATGGCCTGCGGTGCACCAGTCAGCTCGGCGCAGTTTTCGGAAAGCGCCATTTTGCCATGCTCGGTGTACTTCGACCACAGCACCACGAGAACTTAGCCGTTTCCGGAATGCTTGCACCCTTGGCCCAAAAGCCCTTTCGGACATTAACTAAATCGCTCCCTTTCCGCATCACGACAACGGCTAGGCTGTTTTCCTGTGTCCGCATCGACACGCTTTACGTACCCTCCGCCTTTAGTCTTGCCACCTGCCGTCTGTGAGGGTTATTGCATGCTGGCTTCGAATATAGGAGGTGGATATATTAATGAGATTGGACCGTGTACTTCTCTTATCGCATGTCTTCATAATATTTGGACTATTCAGTGTATATAAGCTGCGAGTGTAGTGTGTGCAATGCTATCTTTATTATTAGCGAATAACCAGGTTAATCGCGAAACGCGTCTTAGGAATTTAGCAGACGGAAGAGAGATAGAAGAAACATTATGGCTTGTCATCTCGTCATCGACGAGATCATCACCTCCACATCTACATCTACATGGTTACTCTGCCTGGCAGAGGGTTCATCGAACCGTTTTCATACTACATCTCTTCCATTTCACTCTCGAATGGCGTGTGGGGAAAAGGAACATCTAAATCTTTCCTTTCGAGTTCCGATTTCTTATATTTTATTATGATGATCATTTATCCTTACGTAGGTGGGTGTCAACAAAATATTTTCGCATTGGGAAGAGAAAGTTGGTGATTGAAAGTTCATGAATAGATCTCGCCGCAAAGAAAACCGCCTTTGTTTCAGTGGCTGCCATCCCAATTCGCGTATGATATCAGTGACACTCTAACCCCTACTGCACGATAACACGAAACAAGCTGCCCTTCTTTGCACTTTTTCGATGTCCTCCGTCAATCCTACCTGATAAGGATCCCACGCCGGCCGGAGTGGCCGTGCGGTTCTAGGCGCTACAGTCTGGAACCGCCCGACCGCTACAGTCGCAGGTTCGAATCCTGCCTCGGGCATGGATGTGTGTGATATCCTTAGGTTAGTTAGGTTTAATTAGTTCTAAGTTCTAGGCGACTGACGACCTCAGAAGTTAAGTCGCATAGTTCTCAGAGCCATTTGAGCCAAGGATCCCACAACGCGTAGCAGTATTCCATCAGAGGACGGAGAAATGTAATGTAGGCTGTCTCTTTAGCGGGTTTGTCGCATCTTCTAAGTGGTTCAAATGGTTCTGAGCACTATGGGACTCAACTGCTGTGGTCATCAGTCCTCTAGAACTTAGAACTACTTAAACCTAATTAACCTAAGGACATCACACACATCCATGCCCGAGGCAGGATTCGAACCTGCGACCGTAGCAGTTGCACGGTTCCGGACTGCGCGCGTAGAACCGCGAGACCACCGCGGCCGGCCATCTTCTAAGGGTTCTGCCAACAAAGCGCTGTCATTGTTTCGCCTTCCCCACAATATTATCAATGTGGTCTTTCCGATTTAAGTTGCTCGAAATTGTCAATCCTAGGTATTTAGTCGAACTGACAGGCCTTCGATTTGTGCGATTTGTCGTATACCCGAAATCCATCGGCTTTCTTTTAGTGCCCATATGGAGGACCTCGCACCTTCTTTTGTTTAGTGCCAATCGCCACTTTTCGGACCAGACAGAAATTCTCTCTAGATCATTTTGTAATTGGAATTGATCGTCTGATGACTTTACTAGACGGTAAATTACACCGTCATCAGCAAACAATCTAAGGTGGCAGCTCAGATTATAACCTAGATCATTTGTGTGAGTCATTAGACCTCATGTCTACGTTGGAGAAAACTGGCTGTGGCTTTTTCAAAGCAACCTTCTCTGCATTCGCCTTAAGTGTTTTGTGGCACCGCCATCCGGAATACCCGTCCAGTGTCTTAGCCATTGCGTTACCTCGTGCGATATTAACGCCGAACTGGACACCGTCTGACGACGTCTAATAAATGTCTCGTCAATAACGCTGGAACTTCCATGAGGGTTTTTGTGGCCGATGTGTATAGCAAACTCTTAAAGCTAGGAAACTGCAGGCAAATGCAAAAAGACCTGAAGAAGATCGACATTTGGTGCAGGGATTGTAAGTTGTCCCTCAACACACACTAACGTAACCCATTGGCGTAAATATACGGTAAGACCAATAGCTATATTACTACACGATTGCCGAACAAGCAGTAACATCCGTTACATATCGGGGACTGTGGGCACGGAGCGAATTAAAATGGAACGACGACATGAAACGAAGCGCAGGCAGGTTGTCAGTAGACATAGTCTTCTCATTGGCAGTGTTATCAGGAAGTGTAGTGTAGCTGCGAAGGCCAGCTCACAAAGCCCACCGGTACTTGCGTATTCCTCGTTCGTCTGAGACCCGCGCCAGAGATGAAATAGAGAAGATGGGAAGAAGCATAACTCATTTCCTAGGAGGATCGTTTACCAAGCGCCAAAACGTAAGGGAGATGTTCATCCATCTGCAGTGGCAGACGTTCCAATAGAGTCGTTATGCATCACCACGAAGTTTGCCGTTATATTTTCGTGAGCGTACTTCACTACAAAAAACAACAAACACGTACATCTCGCTAAAAGATGAGAAATAAAAATTCGGGCATACACGGATTTTTATAGTAAATGGGCTGCTTCTGTGTTGGCAGCGCCGTGTAACGCTTTGCATTGGATCTCTTACTGCGATTTATTTGTAAGAGACTCCTTGTTGCAAGTTAATCGCCAGTAGTGCTGGGCAGTTGGAAGTTAGTCGCCAGCAGTGATGGAAGTACTGTTGGGCAGTTGTAGGTGAACAGCCAGCAGTGATGGATGTTAGATGCGAGAAGTCAGCACTGATGGAGGGTAGATGTTAGCGCAGACTAACGATCTGTACATGTTAGACTTGAAGACTGAATATTATTCATGATTATATACCTTTTTACTAGATGTCAATGACGATTTATATTCGTGTTTGAATTGGATGTCACATTATTAAGGTAAAAAAATACATTATTTGGTTTGCAACAAAATCTCTCCTTTACCAACCACATGCCTGTTAGTAGTTAGTGGCTTTAGCAGATAAAATCCTTTATTTAGCCCGCTGTATTAACGATCGCTGCACTGCAGTAGTTCGAGTAACGAAGGTGCTTAATGAAATGCATAGGTTACTGGTAAGATTTCTTTTTAGTCTCGGCCATTCTTTTTTATTACTCATTTGAAGTCAGCTTATTAAAGCATTCTGATCGCGTTATCCTTGAACACTGTGAGTAATTAGTGATCGGAAAAGTTTGAGTTCTGTTTGTCAGGGCAAATTCAGTAGGTCAGTGTTGTAAGGATAAGCACTAGCAAAGTGACACTTACATTCAGTTTCAATCAGCAGTTTATGCAAATATTTTATTAAGCAGCTTCATTATCAACAATCCATTTTCCCACGCGCCATTCGCGACTGAAACGTGGAACATGAAAAAAAGCGTCATGGTGGTGGAGGGGGGGGGGGGGGGAGGCGAGTAGGAGAGGACGGAGGGAGTCTGATTGTTACGCAAGGTACTCTCCGCCACTCTCTGTAAGGTGGCGGTTAGCGGGGTGAAAATGAAGTGAAAAAGAAACTACTCTGTATAGTTTCTGTGAGACGACAAAGTTTCAGTACGATGATTTTCGTTCGTTGTGATTCATGTGCACACAGGAAGGCTGTAATAAGGTCAGTCTGGGTACACTCTTAGTTGGCGACGATACGAAGGATGTGAAGGTTGGACGATTGGATCCAATCGCCATCGAGGTTAACTGAAATGAATACTGCCGCCGCTGGTGAAATATTAGGAAGCCCTTTTCAAATAGTGCGCCAGTATTGGCTTTAATGTTTAGAGACGTTACCCTGGAATTCTCTGTTATTTCTGCTTTCCCAACGAAGAAAGCGAGAAGATACTATTTGTGTCCCCCACGTGGCTATCAAACTTCAATACTGTGTGTGTGTGTGTGTGTGTGTGTGTGTGTGTGTGTGAGCACGGGAGCGCATGCGCGCGTTGCGAGATCCTAGCCGCACTCTCCTTTACCACAAACGAACGTTTAGCTGTTCATTTCCATCCCTTTCATCCTCAACTGCCCTTAACGACGTTTTCAGGGGACCGCTACCGTTTATGTTGCACAACACGATTATCTGGTGGTGCGCCGTCCACATTAAAAGCAGCAAGCCTGTGCTAGATACGAGTACACAGGACGACCGCCATCCTCTGCCAGTTTTAATGGTGTTACTCTTGATTTTGATTTGAATTATGTCCTTGTTACGCTTTCATGCTCTCATCCATAGTATGTGACAGCTTTCACAGCAGTCAAGGTAGGTTAGTACCCATTTTGTAGAACATGTACCCCGCAGAGGCACCTGACGGAAAATCTAAATTACTCAACATTGTGTAATCTATAGGCTTATACACCCGTCTGCAAGCCTTCTGAGTGAATAATGTGAGCCATTCCATTTAGACTTCTTAAAAAAGTTCCACGTATCGACACCTCAGCTTGTATTTATTCTAGGATCTTATAACGGCTACAAGAATCTTAACAATATCCGCAGGGAACTATTTGGCTTCTTGTTAGAGTAATAAAAGTATTACATTTTTCTCCTTAGTAATATCGATTACTTTATCGATGTATTGAGGAGATGGGTAGAAGTTTGTTCGAAAGCACCTCTTTTTATACGTCGGTAAATGGTTACACTATAGACAGAAGAGAGTTTGGGTCTTATTGCTTTTCTGCTTCATACGCACAGAATATAACGGGTGAAACGTCTGACACACTGTTGATGCAGTCTCCCTCTTAAAGATGTCCCCGTCATGTAAAAGGCTTCTTCTTCGTTCCGGAGTATTTTGAGTGTGAATAATGTTATATTTCTCGCATACGCATACGGTGTATTTCACAGTTTCTATTACAAGATTCTATATGCTGTAGAGGGGATGTAGAAGATGAATTTTAGGTAAAAAATGCATGACCGGAAAGCGTTTCTTTTGGTATAAAGTATGTATGAAGATTGGATCTCTTTCAAATCTCGCGCTTCGCGGTAAGCACCCACACTGAGGAAAGGGCGTCGTCTTCAGTCCCTGTTGTAACTATGACATCACGTACTATTATCGTCCGACTACAACGGCTGCGAGAAACTGGTACGATCGTAACCAGGGAGGTTACTTTCGCGCTGCCCATACACGCTGCTCCTTCCACTTTTAAGAGGACAGCTTCGTCAGGTAGAAGAGAACCTGACGCAGAATGCTCGAAACATCGTAAATGCAATGGCAGAGGTCATTGTCTTCGCTGTCTCCGTGCTGTGAAACAGGAAATTTGAAAGTAAATAGATCTTGAAACTCAATGTGGATCAAAACAGTACATTTCCGAACATGGTTTCCTTAGCAGAACTTCATCTGTCATACAAACAGCCTGAATCCTGTAATATAAATTGTGAAACATCCTCTATATTAAATAAGAAAAACACAATACCGATTACCATTATATATTACTGTCATAAGATACTAAATCCTTCGGAAATATGCAACGGAAATTATGATCGGCACCACAGATGCCTTCATTATTCTTTGGTGGCCTTCAACATGCCTGTGACAAAGATACGCGTACCTGCTTCATTCTTTCAAAACTTCCGCGATTCCTGCTAGCTGAGAGTGGTAGGGTAGCCTTCAGGATACACGAAAGCGATGCCCACAAGGATCCTCCTCTGCATCTACTTTCTGAGACCTCATGATACAAATCCTTCTTATTTCTGATAAGTTAACAGCCACTAAAGACAACAAAATATCTAGTGGTGAGGTTTGGGACTGGTTTACTTTTACAAAAAGTGTGCCTCTATCAGCAAAATCTGAAACCCACAACTCACGACTCTTGCAGACGATGGTGTGTCTATGGTTTCTAGTCCACTGTTGCATTTTTCGATTGAGATGCTTTTTATCTAGATCAATAACAAACAAAAATACTGAGTAGTATATTGCAGTAGTTCACAAGAAAAGCGCGTTTAGCCAGCTGAATATTATTTACCTGGTTTTTATTTACTTTTGCACCCAAACGCGCTTCACCTTTCCTACAAGGCATCTTCAGCGGGTGTCCTTGTTCAGATACATTAATTTTTTTTCCACATAGAGATTATAGATTTAAAACACTTCATGGAACCAGAATGAGATTTTCACTCTGCAGCAGAGAGTGCGTTGATATGAAACTTCCTGGCAGATTGAAACTGTGTGCCCGACCGAGACTCGAACTCGGGACCTTTGCCTTACGCGGGCAAGTGCTCTACCAACTGAGCTACCGAAGCACGACTCACGTCCGGTACTCACAGCTTCTCGGTCGGGCACACAGTTTTAATCTGCCAGGAAGTTTCATATCAGCGCACTCTCCGCTGCGGAGTGAAAATCTCATTCTGGAAACATCCCCCAGGCAGTGGCTAAGCCATGTCTCCGCAATATCCTTTCTTTCAGGAGTGCTAGTTCTGCATGTCTCGCAGGAGAGCTTCTGTAAAGTTTGGAAGGTAGGAGACGAGGTACTGGCAGAAGTAAAGCTGTGAGTACCGGGCGTGAGTCGTGCTTCGGCAGCTCAGTTGGTAGAGCACTTGCCCGTGTAAGGCAAAGGTCCCGAGTTCGAGTCTCGGTCGGGCACACAGTTTTAATCTGCCAGGAAGTTTCACTTCATGGAAGTTTTTACGAGTGCGGGAAACTGGTAAAAGCTTGGAGTTTTTCTTGTGAACACCCTGTTTTATAATCATAGAACTCCCATTTTCTATGTCTTAAGTGTAATTTGTTTTGTTAAGTGTTGCCAGCTTTCTTATTTTTTCTTTGAGTTGTTTCTTGTTTGACTTTATGTGTGTTGATGTAAGTTTTATATGTTAGCATACATTCCAGGCTCTGAGTTGGGCATCCAGTCGATTGTATAAACGGCGAATATTGTCCTGCAAACATTATGTCACACCTGCTCCACCTCTTCACGCTGTTGTGTAAGTATATAGTCATATGGTGTCCGAAAGAACAGACACCATATCCATATAAGTATATAGTTCTGACAATACTGGCCATGGCCTCCTTCTTCTGTGCGGATGTACACATATTACCCGAACTCTTACGGGACTTGGTAAGAAGGTCTTTCACTATTAATGAGTGTGATGGGTAGGAACACTACGAATGTGGTGTGTAGACACATAAGGTGAGAATGTGGGTCTCGCGGGAGGCGTGCGCGATATAGACCCTGCAGTGGTGCTATCCTCTGTGCCCTCCGTGGCTCACATGGATAGAGCGTCTGCCATGTAAGCAGGAGATCCCGGTTTCGAGTCCCGGTCGGGGTACACATTTTCAGCTGTCCCTGTTGATATACATCAACGCCCGTCAGCAGCTGAAGGTATTAATACATAATACTAATTAAGTTCTGTAAGGGTAGTTGGTTAAACGAGTCGCATGAGCCAATTCTCGTCCATTACACCCTGGATTGCAGACAAGTCCGGATGATCGTGCTGCCCAGGGAAGTTGCAGTCTTGCAGAGCACGTTGAGTCATGGGCAATGTGTGATCGAGCTCTATCCTGTTAGCACAAAACGTCGCCTTCCTGTTCCAAGAATGGCAAAATACTGGGTCTAACAACGTTCTTCACGTACCGAGCGCTCGTTAGTGTCCCCTCCAGCAAAACCAAACTGGAGGGTAGCTTATCGTAATCCAGACCGTAAGACCTGGGATAGGGCCACTATGTATTGAACGAATGCACTGCACGGGGCAAAATTTACCAGATCTACGTCGTACGCACAAACGACCATCAGTTGCATGCAGGCAGTATCTGCTTTCACCGCTTAAGATCACGGGACGCCATTCCATCTTCCAAGTGGTGCTTTGACGGAACCAGTCGGCCCGTGCACGTCGATGCCGTGCCATGAGTGGAAGACGTGCTAGAGGCCGTGCGCGTCACGTTGACACGTCTGGGCTCACAAACCCTCTTATCCGTACTGTGGTACCTGTACGATAAATCACTGCTCCCATTAAAAGACAGCGATCCTGGCGGGTGTCCGTTCTGCGTGAACGCCCAGAACCTCTTCAATCGGTGTAGCGATACTCAAATGACCACTGATACCAGCATCGTTGTACAACTGGCGCAGCACGTCCAGCTTGTTTGGAAATTCTCCTAAAGGACCATCCCATCACTCGGAAGACCATAACTGGATCCCTTTCAGATTCCTTACTGCGTTTCCCCCTAGCTTCACACTTTTTAAAGACACTGATCCTTCTCACTGTGATCATTCCCTGAGGGTAGACACAGGTGGCGCTCTGGTAGCTATGTCACTACGCTATCTGTTGGTGGACGACGTTGAAACCATGTAAGTACGTCCACTATCCACCACGTGGCATGTGCCGTCGTTGTTGTTGTTGTGGTCTTCAGTCTTGAGACTGGTTTGATGCAGCTCTCCATGCTACTCTATCTTGTGCAAGCTTCTTCATCCCCCAGTACGTACTGCAACCTACATCCTTCTGAATCTGCTTAGTGTAGTCATCTCTTGGTCTCCCCCTACGACTTTTACCCTCCACGCTGCCCTCTAATACTAAAGTGGTGATCCCTTGATGCCTCAGAACATGTCCTACCAACCGATCCCTTCTTCTGGTCAAGTTGTGCCACAAACTTCTCTTCTCTCCAATCCTATTCAATACTTCCTCATTAGTTATGTGATCTACCCATCTAATCTTCAGCATTCTTCTGTAGCACCACATTTCGAAAGCTTCTATTCTCTTCTTGTCCAAACTAGTTATCGTCCATGTTTCACTTCCATACAAGGCTACACTCCATACAAATACTTTCAGAAATGACTTCCTGACACTTGAAACTATATTCGATGTTAACAAATTTCTCTTCTTCAGAAACGCTTTCCTTGCCATTGCCAGTCTACATTTTATATCCTCTCTACTTCGACCATCATCAGTCATTTTGCTCATGGTCTCATTTCCTAATCTAATTCCCTCAGCATCACCCGACTTAATTCTACTACATTCCATTATCCTAGTTTTGCTTTTGTTGATGTTCATCTTATATTCTCCTTTCAAGACACTATCCATTCCGTTCAACTGCTCTTCCAAGTCCTTTGCTGTCTCTGACAGAATTACAATGTCATCGGCGAACCTCAACATTTATATTTCTTCTCCCTGGATTTTAATACCTACTCCGAGTTTTTCTTTTGTTTCCTTGACTGCTTGACCAATATACAGATTGAATAACATCGGGGAGAGACTACAACCCTTTCTCACTCCCTTCCCAACCACTGCTTCCCTTTCATGTCCCTCGACTCTTATAACTGCCATCTGGTTTCTGTACAAATTATAAATAGCCTTTCGCTCCCTGTATTTTACGCCTGCTACCTTCAGAATTTGAAAGAGAGTATTCCAATCAACATTGTCAAAAGCTTTCTCTAAGTCTACAAATGCTAAAAACGTAGGTTTGCCCTTCCTTAATGTAGCTTCTAAGATAAGTCGTAGGGACAGTATTGCCTCACGTGTTCCAACATTTCTACGGAATCCAAACTGATCTTCCCCGAGGTCGGCTTCTACTAGTTTTTCCATTCGTCTGTAAAGAATTCGCGTTAGTATTTTGTAGCTGTGACTTATTAAACTGATAGTTCGGTGATTTTCACATCTGTCAACAATTGCTTTCTTTGGGATTGGAATTATTATATTCTTCTTGAAGTCTGAGGGCGTTTCGCCTGTCTCATACATCCTGCTCTCCAGATGGTAGAGTTTTGCCAGGGATGGCTCTCCCAAGGCCGTCGGTAGTTCCAATAGAATGTTGTCTACTCCGGGGGCCTTGTTTCGACTCAGGTCTTTCAGTGACTCTTCACGCAGTATCGTATCTCCCATTTCATCTTCATGTAATCCTCTTCCATTTCCATAATATTGTCCTCAAGTACATCACCCTTGTATAGACCCTCTATATACTCCTTCCACCTTTCTGCTTTCCCTTCTTTGCTTAGAACTGGGTTTCCATCTGAGCTCTTGATGTTCATACAAGTGGTTCTCTTATCTCCAAAGGTCTCTTTAATTTTCCTATAGGCAGTATCTATCTTACCCCTAGTGAGATAAGCCTCTACATCCTTACATTTGTCCTCTAGCCATCCCTGCTTAGCCATTTTGCACTTCCTGTCGATCTCATTTTTGAGACGTTTGTATTCCTTTTTTCTGCGTCATTTACTGCATTTTTAAATTTTTTCTCCTTTCATCAATTAAATTCAATATTTCTTCAGTTACCCAAGGATTTCTACTCGCCATCGTCTTTTTACCTAATTGATCCTCTGCTGCCTTCACTACTTCATCCCTCAAAGCTACCCATTCTTCTTCTCCCGTATTTCTTTCCCCCATTCCTGTCAATTGTTCCCTTATGCTCTCCCTGAAACTCTGTCAACCTCTGGTTCTTTTAGTTTATCCAGCTCCCATCTCCTTAAATTCCCACCTTTTTGCAGTTTCTTTAGTTTTAATCTACAGGTCATAACGAATAGATTGTGGTCAGAGTCCACATCTGCCCCTGGAAATGTCTTACAATTTAAAACCTGGTTCCTAAATCTCTGTCTTATCATTATATAATCCATCTGAAACCTGTCAGTATCTTTAGGATTCTTCCATGTATACAGCCTTCTTTTATGGTTCTTGAACCAAGTGTTAGCTATGATTAAGTTGTGCTCTGTGCAAAATTCTACCAGGCGGCTTCCTCTTTCATTTCTTTGCCCCATTCCGTATTCACCTACTACGTTTCCTTCTCTCCCTATTCCTACTACCGAATTCCAGTCACCCATGACTATTAAATTTTCGTCACCCTTCACTATCTGAATAATTTCTTTTATTTCATCATACATTTCTTCAATTTCTTCGTCATCTGCAGAGCTAGTTGGCATATAAACTTGTACTACTGTAGTAGGTGTGGGCTTCGTATCTATCTTGGCCACAATAATGCGTTCACCATGCTGTTTGTAGTAGCTTACCCGCATTCCTATTTTCCTATCCATTATTAAACCTACTCCAGCATTACCGCTATTTGATTTTGTGTTTATAAACCTGTAGTCACCTCACCAAAAGTCTTGTTCCTCCTGCCACCGCACTTCACTAATTCCCACTATATCTAACTTTAACCTATCAATTTCCCTTTTTAAATTTTCTAACCTACCTGCCCGATTAAGTTATCTGACATTCCACGCTCCGATCCGTAGAACACGTTTTCTTTCTCCTGATAACGGCATCCTCTTGAGTAGTCCCCGCCCGGAGATCCGAATGGGGGACTATTTTACCTCCGGAATATTTTACCCAAGAGGACGCCATCATCATTTAATCATTCAGTAAAGCTGCATGCCCTCGGGAAAGATTACGGCCTTAGTTTCCCTTGCTTTCAGCCGTTCGCAGTACCAGCACAGCAAGGCCGTTTTGGTTAGTGCTACATGTCCAGATCAGTCCATCATCTACATCTACGTCTACATCTACATCCATACTCCGCAAGCCACCTGACGGTGTGTGGCGGAGGGTACCCTGAGTACCTCTATCGGTTCTCCCTTCTATTCCAGTCTCGTATCGTACGTGGAAAGAAGGATTGTCAGTATGCTTCTGTGTGGGCTCTAACCTCTCTGATTTTATCCTCATGGTCTCTTCGCGAGATATACGTAGGAGGGAGCAATATACTGCTTGACTCTTCGGTGAAGGTATGTTCTCGAAACTTTAACAAAAGCCCGTACCGAGCTACTGAGCGTCTCTCCTGCAGAGTCTTCCACTGGAGTTTATCTGTCATCTCCGTAACGCTTTCGCAATTACTAAATGATCCTGTAACGAAGCGCGCTGCTCTCCGTTGGATCTTCTCTATCTCTTCTATCAACCCTACCTGGTGCGGATCCCACACTGCTGAGCAGTATACAAGCATTGGGCGAACAAGCGTACTGTAACCTACTTCCTTTGTTGTCGGATTGCATTTCCTTAGGATTCTTCCAATGAATCTCAGTCTGGCATGTGCTTTAACGACGATCAACTTGATATGATCATTCCATTTTAAATCACTCCTAATGAGTACTCCCAGTTAATTTATGGAATTAACTGCTTCCAGTTGCTGACCTGCTATTTTGTAGCTAAATGATAAGGGACCTATCTTTCTATGTAGACTGTTGCCCCTGCAACTACTGAAAAGGCGGCTGCCCCTTTTCAGGAACCACACGATTGTCTGGCCTCTCAACAGATACCCCTCCGTTGTGGTTGCACCTACGGTACGGCTATCTGTATCGCTGAGACACGCAAGCCTCCCCACCAACAGCAAGGTTCATGGTTCATGGGAGGAGGCAAAATGGATGCCGTCTTTCCAAGCATGCTATTTTTTCCGGCAGCGTCTATATGTTTTTCAGATCATGGGATATGAGATCATCTGTTGGAATTTCTGTGTATTAAACGATCAGTCAGTTTGGATAGTTATATTCCTTTGTTCCTTTTTCTTTTCTGCCTTTCTTCTAAACCTGGGAGATATCTTTCATTGTTTAATTTGTTTTTGTGACTTTCTCACTTCTAATAGGCTTGTGATTAATTTGTCTTACACATTCTGCAAAATTTGTATCACTTGTCACATGTTTCAACCCTCAGATGTGTCCTGTGTATCGGCTGTCGCATGTTGTGCTGGTTTGTCCAACATGCCTTCGATCAAATTTCCTGCATTGAGGTTGGTATATTCCTGCTTTGTGGTGTATGTCTGTGTCTTTCATTAATTTTGGGATGTACTTTCGGGTTGAACTGTCTGTTACGAATGTATGTTTATGCCTTGTCTTGTAAAAATGTTCGTTACTGTGTGTGTGAGATTATTTTTCTGTGTCATGTGTACCATGCCGAATTCTATTTCTTGTTTCTTGTGTATTCTTTTGTCGTTGTTTTATCACTGTAAGTGCTTGTTTGTGTGAGACTTTGATGAGTTGTTATTGCTTGTGGCTGTGCGAGTATAGTGTTTATTAACTGTATTTGTTGTTTATTTTTTATTACTATTTTGCGAAATGGCCACCACAAGAAACATTGTGTAATGTTTGTTTATTATTATTCAATACAATAAGGACATCTTGTACGTGGAAAATTGCCAACATATAATTTAATACTATCAAAAACCATGATAATTAGCCTAACAATGTCTAAACTCTTCAGAACTGTCCATACAACTCCCCCTACCCCACCCCCTCTTACAACTAATGCTCCTTCATCCATTCTGTTGGCTTCTGACGTCATTTATATGGCACCAGACAACGTATAGTTCAAAATTACTGGTGATGTCAATCGAATTAAGTTTCATGTAATTCTGAATAATGTTGAGGGCCAGTTTTCCACATGGTTCAATGGATAAAAATACTATTTACAGACCTTCACAGATTATCGGTTCTCTTTGCACGTAAATCTTGATAAAGAATATTGATTAATCTTAGTTGATAGAAGGTTGGAAGGACTAAAATCAAATGAAACTAAAAATCACTAGAAAAATGGCAAAATAAAAATCAAACATAAAAAGATTTCGTTCGATTAAAGTATTACAAAACCGTAATTTGATATCTGACAGTTTATTGCTAAAGTGACAGTCTCATGTTTCTATGTTTTACTGCAATTCATTTGCTTTGAGTTCGATCCATGTCAGTTGGTCAAGGGTCCCGTTTATAGCAATGAACCTCAGTGATTGTAGAGATTAGGACATCAGTTAATATCTTCCTTTTCTCTTTTTATACTGGTGGATGATGCATGTCATTCTGTCTGTAATTTTGTTGGAGTGATGAACCCCTGACGGGCACTCCTCCTGTAAGGCCTGCGGGGATGAGCACCATTGCACCTTAGGAACCAGGAAGCGGGGAATCCGTGTGCGGCAGACCGCTGAAGCTGGTGACGTTGTCTCGACCTTGCTGCTGGCTGCATAGCGGTTAACTAAGTACGCTTCACGCTATGTATGGTCCAGCTGCCTTCTCGAGAAAATCAGATGCACGGTGGATGGCCACTTGAGTTTGTGCAGAGTCGCAGGCTTAACGAGCTGAACCAGCTGACCATAGCTGTTGTTAAAAGAACTTCGTTTTTGTCGTGGAATGTCCTTCCCAGGAGAGAGGGAGTGGGACAGCAGTCGCCTTGCTGTAACACGAGAATCGAGGAAACCCTGTTCCTCGTGCGGTAGCGTTCTCGCTTCCCACGCCCGGGTTCGCGGGTTCGATTCCCGGCGGGGTCAGGGATTTTCTCTGCCTAGTGATGACTGAGTGTTGTGTGCTGTCCTTAGGTTTGTTAGGTTTAAGTAGTTCTAAGTTCTAGAGGACTGATGACCATAGATGTTAAGTACCATAGTGCTCAGAGCCAAACCCTGTTCCTCTTCTGGGATCAGCGAGGGCCATCTGTTAGATATTTTCGATGGATCTTCTTAGTGGGAACAATAATCTTATAGCAGAGAGGAGTAGTCAAACATGTGTTTCCAGGAAATCCAAATGTTGAGCCCATTGGCTAATGAGAAAATTGATCTGCAGAAAACGAACATCAGACAGAACGTTCACTTATGGGTTAATATTGTTAAATTGTTCCCTATGAGAAATATTGCTGATTTATTTACTACTATACTAATGGTCACAATATTTTAGAAGGCATCTCATTGGGGCACAGAAAGCTGTACAGGCTCATAAGCGAAAGTTAGTCTGGAGAGAGAGATGGAATCACTTCTTCTTTGATAGTCGGAGGATATCTCCACCAGTGCTCAATGTGAAAGGACTTCTGCACCAGCAGCAATCAGAAACAGGTCATGGCATACACAGTCCTCAGCTCAAAGACTTACAGAATTTGGTGAAATTATTAAGATTTAGGTAGTCGGTTGACGAGACTCAGAAGTAGTTTGTAGTTACGATGTTAGGAGCGAGCAACTGTTGCGAGCTTCTGATATTCATAACGAGGACTTATTCATACTTCCGCCTTTGGCGTCGTACGGATATTTTAGTTAATCGGTATAACCATGCAGTCACTGAGCAGGCACAGCGAGTTTCTACTATCACCCCTAAGTCATTAGATGACAACCTCACATGTTCTCATTACCTTCCAGTCTCTCATATTAAGTGACTCTCCAGTTGGTCATAGGGGCTCAGTTCGAAACGGAACTCATCACTGAGGACAGTGCAGTTCCACTCAATGAGATTCCAGGCCGTTACGTGTCTGGAGACTTTCTGAACAGATGTGGGATTCCAGTCATACGCGACACCCTTAGAGCACAGCGGTATATCGACGACATTCTGCGAACGGTATTGTTGCCCTTCGTGGCAAGCCAACCATCTCTAACATTTCAGCAACATAGTGCTCACCCATACACGGTAAGAGTTCCTACTGCTTGTCTTCCTGCTTACCAAACACTACCTTGACCAGCGACATCGCTGGATCTCTCCCCAGTTGAGAACTTTTGTACCATTATGGACAGGACCCTCAAAGCAGCTCGGTATGTTGACAATCTGTAGCTCCCATTGGACACAACCTGACACCATAACCACCCACAGGAAGACACCCAACAACTCTGTCAATCAATGACAAGCCGAATCACTGATTCCCTAAGGGCCAGATGGTGGATCAACGCGTTATTGCTCAATTTGTGGACGTCTTTCTCTTGAATATCCATTCAGTTTTTCTGAAATTGTAACCAGTTGTTTGTATGTACATCTGCATCACCTCTACCAGTTTCCGTCGATGTAATTGGTATTTACACTGATCAGGCAGGCCATTATGTCCACGGACCTATTATCGATATAAGCCCTTCTAGGCGATAGCAGCGTCACCTGGCGATGAATGGCTGCTAGTCAGACACACAACACACGCACGATGCCAGTAGTATCAGTGAACGTGCTGCCCGTGTGAAGAATGAGCAAGGCGTGCGACCTGTCTGTGATTGACCGAGGGCAGGCTATGATGGCCCGGAGGCTCGCTACGAGCATTTTGGAAACTGCTTGTCGGGTGTTCGAGAAGTGCTGACTTTCTTCAATACTTGTCGGAAAGAAGATGAAACCACGTCTAGATGTCTTGGGATTGGGCGGCCACCAAAATGGTTCAAATGGCTCTAAGCACCATAGGACTTAACATTTGAGTTCATCAGACGTAGAACTACTTAAAAGTAACTAACCTAAGGACATCACACACATCCGTGCCCGAGGCAGGAATTTAACCTGCGAACGTAGCAGCCTCGTTGTTCAGGACCGAAGCGCTAAGACATGCTCGTCGACAGCGGTCGGCTGGGCGGCCACCCCTCGTTACAAAAGTCGGACGTCGTAGGCTGGACAGATTGGTAGGAGAGGGCAGGCGACGAACTGAAACATCTAATGATAGACAGAGTACAAGTGTGTCTGAACACTGCTAACGATGGGACTCTGGAGCCGACGACCCATGCTTGTGCCAATGATAACACCATAACATAGGCAGTTAAGGCTGAAATGGACACGTGACCATCGGCACTGGAAAATGGTGTAGTTGCAGAGTGTTGCATGGTCTGATGAATCCCGATACCATCTTCATCATACCGAAAGGAGGGTGCGAATCCGTCGTCTTCCAGGGGAACAGCTCCTTGACACCTGTACTACGGGACGAAGATTAGCAGGTAGCGGCTCCATTATGGTCTGGGAAACACTTACGTGTGCATCCATGGGTCCAATGGAGCCCAGCAATGGACCATGACAGTCAAAGAGCATCGTAAATTTCTTGCAGACCATGTACCCCACTTTATGACGATCATATTCCCTGACGACTGTGGCATTTTTCCATAAGGTAATGAGCCATATCACAAGATCAGGAGTGTAATGGAATGGTTTGAAGTACACACTGACAGGTTCCAGTCCACGTGCTGCCCCGATAACTCTCCAGATCTGTACCGATAGAACACTTCTGGTGGACATACCGGCTATTAGGTATATTGTCATTATGTTCTGGCTGACCAGTGTCAATGTTTAACATTACTTACAACGAAGTGGAACTACTGGTAAAAGCCGACCTCGAGGTACGTCAGTATGGGTTCTGGGGAAACGTAGGAACATATGAAGCAAAACTTACACCATCACCTATCTTAGAAGAAAAGTCTGAGAAAGGTAAACCTTCAAACCTACTCTTATAGCTTTTTTAGATTACAAAAAGCTTTTGACAATGCTCACGGGAATAAACTCTTTGAAATTTTGAAGCTAGCACAGATACAGGAAATGAAATACAGCAACTGAAAACTCATGTACCACTTGTGTGTACATTCGCATTTATATACTGAAGTAGGAAACAAGAATATCATGAACATCATTTGGGTCGTTTCTGAATGTGTTTGTGTGGAGAAGTGCCTTGGACGGAAGTGAAACCTGGCCGATAAGCAGTTCGGACTAGAAGAGAGTAGAGGCTAAATACGAATGCTGAAGATTAGATGGATGGATCGAATAACACGTGAGCATGTACTCGAATGAATTTGGGAGAAAAGAAATTTACGCCACAACATGACTAAAGGAAGGGATTGATGAATGGGACACATCCTGAGGTATCAAGGAATTATGAATTTGGTAATGTGATTAAGTGTGGGGAGGAGATATTGTGAAGGGAGATCGAGGTTTGAATATGTTGAGGGAGTTCAAAGGATATGGGTGGCGGTACTCAAGCAGAGGTGTGAAAAGCTTACATAAGACCGAGTACCATGGAGTTCCACAAGAAACTATTCTTCAGACTGGAGACCACAACAACAAATACAGGACACACAATATACAAGTTTACACATGCACATTACAAGTACAGGAAAAGACAAAAGTGGAAAATAGCTTACACTGTGCTGTTGTGGAGCAACGTGAATTGATTACGAAAATGAAAAGGATAGAATAAAAACAGTGATGTGCATTCCTAAGGAATAATTCTCATAGATTATTTGGAAAAAGTCAGAAGCATAGCTTGACTTCATTATATTTCATTATTGGGTGTTTGAAACGTGCATTGGCTGAAAAAAGACCCAGATTGGCACGTGAAAAAGTGCTCTATCACTCGGATAATGCATCATCCGACACAGCAGCGATAACAATAAATAAATTGCATGAACTGGGCTTTAAATTTATTCCTCTTCCACCCCGTTCACCAGACCTGCCAAATGACTTCTTCTTCTTCCCTAATTTGAAAGCTCGTATTGCTAGGTAGAAATATTCATCAAGTTATGAAATGATAGATGCAGTCGAGGAGTATTTTGCAGAGTTTGCCAGAATTTATTTTTTCGGTGGCATGAAAGAGCTGGAGGATCGCTAGACCATGTGCATATCCCTCAAAGGAAATTATGTCGCGAACTGAGGTGAGTTCTTTGCGAAACAAACATTTTTTTTCTTGCTTTTTTACCAGGCTTATCACAGCGGCCACGTGTAAGTTTTCGCATGTACAGTGTATGTACAGAAAAAAAATCAGTGAGAAATGTAGTTCAGATTGTGCTTTGGTCAAACAACGGCACGTAATTACTGAAATAAAACTAAAGTAGATCTAAAAGTGAAGTGCCTAATAATTCATGAAGACAGTCCAGGTTGCGTTCAAAGCACACTGGCGTTGTCAGCAATTCCTTGTGTTTCAAATTCGGTCCGGTGGAGACAGAGAACGAAATTGACACTCGACCTGAACGCGTAGACAGCGGCAACTGTTTTAGAGTTTTATTAAATTAAAACCGCTCCCTGCAGTCGAATGTTTAGTGCCACTGTCTTCGGTGCGAAAGGGCACTGTTTCGAGTCACGCTACTTCCCCCAATATTCTTGGCTGCGGCTGTCTGATAGGGGGTCCACTCAGCTCTTGTGAGGACAAATGAGGAGCCTCTTGATTAAGCAAGCAACGGCATCATCAGGATTCGTCTACTGGCAATAACGCCTGGGGGATTGCTGACGTGCTGATCACATGTCACACAATCATATAGCGGGCAGTCAGATGAAAATCTGACAGGTGGAGCCAGCCGAAGTGGCCGAGCGGTGCTAGGCGCTACAGTCTGGAACCGCGCGACCGCTACGGTCGCAGGTTCGAACCCTGCCTCGGGCATGGATGCGTGTGATGTCCTTAGGTTAGTTAGGTTTAAGTGGTTCTACGTTCTACGGGACTGATGACCTCAGAAGTTGAGTCCCATAGTGCTCCGAGCCATTTGAACCAGACAGGTGGAAGAAAGTAAATAAACTGTTTGTTTTCTCAAAATTAATAGCGTTAACTGTTAATACATATATCCCGCTGTGAGATGAGATGGTCAACGACTTAGCGAACAATAACTGCACCCAGGCGTGCACCACTTCTTACGAAACAACCGACGGTCACGAAAGTCTTTCTTCAGGGTTGTAAATCGCATTGAAAGAGATCGGGATTCTTTTGAGGATGTGTAAAGGCTTCCCACCGAAATACACTCCTGGAAATGGAAAAAAGGACACATTGACACAGGTGTGTCAGACCCACCATACTTGCTCCGGACACTGCGAGAGGGCTGTACAAGCAACGATCACACGCACGGCACAGCGGACACACCAGGAACCGCGGTGTTGGCTGTCGAATGGCGCTAGCTGCGCAGCATTTGTGCACCGCCGCCGTCAGCCAGTTTGCCGTGACATACGGAGCTCCATCGCAGTCTTTAACGCTGGTAGCATGCCGCGACAGCGTGGACGTGAACCATATGTGCAGTTGACGGACTTTGAGCGAGGGCGTATAGTGGGCATGCGGGAGGCCGGGTGGACGTACCGCCGAATTGCTCAACACCTGGGGCGTGAGGTCTCCACAGTACATCGATGCTGTCGCCAGTGGTCGGCGGAAGGTGCACGTGCCCGCACGGATGCACGACAAGACCGTAGGATCCTACGCAGTGCCGTAGGGGACCGCACCGCCACTTCCCAGCAAATTAGGGACACTGTTGCCCCTGGGGTATCGGCGACGACCATTCGCAACCGTCTCCATGAAGCTGGGCTACGGTCCCGCACACCGTTAGGCCGTCTACCGCTCACGCCCCAACATCGTGCAGCCCGCCTCCAGTGGAGTCGCGACAGGCGTGAATGGAGGGACGAATGGAGACGTGTCGTCTTCAGCGATGAGAGTCGCTTCTGCCTTGGTGCCAATGATGGTCGTATGCGTGTTTGGCGCCGTGCAGGTGAGCGCCACAATCAGGACTGCATACGACCGAGGCACACAGGGCCAACACCCGGCATCATGGTGTGGGGAGCGATCTCCTACACAGGCCGTACACCTCTGGTGATCGTCGAGGGGACACTGAATAGTGCACAGTACATCCAAACCGTCATCGAACCCATCGTTCTACCATTTCTAGACCGGCAAGGGAACTTGCTGTTCCAACATTACAATGCACGTCCGCATGTATCCCGTGCCACCCAACGTGCTCTAGAAGGTGTAAGTCAACTACCCTGGCCAGCAAGATCTCCGGATCTGTCCCCCATTGAGCGTGTTGGGGCATGGATGAAGCGTTGTCTCACGCGGTCTGCACGTCCAGTACGAACGCTGGTCCAACTGAGGCGTCAGGTGGAAATGGCATGGCAAGCCGTTCCACAGGACTACATCCAGCATCTCTATGATCGTCTCCTTGGGAGAATAGCAGTCTGCATTGCTGCGAAAGGTGGATATACACTGTACTAGTGCCGACATTGTGCATGCTCTGTTGCCTGTGTCTATGTGCCTGTGGTTCTGTCAGTGTGATCATGTGATGTATCTGACCCCAGGAATGTGTCAATAAAGTTTCCCCTTCCTGGGACAATGAATTCACCGCGTTCTTATTTCAATTTCCAGGAGTTTATGTCGTTTACCAGCTTAAAGCATACAGTGACCCCGTCAGAAAATAAACTTATTTCAAAGAGTAAATAATTCTCTTCACTACATAATATTCAGTACATGGATAGAAAAGCTTCACTGCACTGTGAATTAGTGACTTAATAATCACATCGTCACCCTATCACTAAATTTCTCTCATTAATGAAAGAAAACGCGTATTACTGTGAACGAACAAAACCTGAATATATTCTGCAAACACATATACAGTTACTGGGCCTAGCGCCATTCGACGGCCAACACTGCGGTTCCTGGTGTGTCCGCTGTGCCGTGCGTGTGATCATTGCTTGTACAGCCCTCTCGCAGTGTCCGGAGCAAGTATGGTGGGTCTGACACACCGGTGTCAATGTGTTCTTTTTTCCATTTCCAGGAGTGTAGTTTTTACTGCACAGCAACTTTAATAACTCCTTATTTGTACATGACAAATTCCGTTTCGAACACTCTGCCATTTTCAAATGATCCTGCAGTATCGTTGTTGTTGTGGCCTTCAGTGCGAAAACTGGTTTGATACAGCTCTCCATGCTATTCTAGCCTGTTGACGCTGCTTCATATACAAACAACAACTGCAATCTAAATCCTTCTGAATCTGCTCACTATTTCGCCTCTTGGTTTCCCTCTACGATTTTTGTCCCCTTCACCTTCCTCCAACACTAAATTGGTGACTCCTTGATGTCTCAGAATGTGTCCAGTTATCCGATCCCTTCTTTTACTCATGTTGTGCCACAAATTTCTTGTCTTCCCAGTTCTAGTGAGGATATCCTCATTAGTTATGTGATCGACACACCTAATCTTCAGCACTCTTCTGCAGCACTACTTTCGAAATATTCTGTTATCTCTCTATCGAAACTGTTTACCGTTCCTGTTTCACTTCCATACGTGGCTACACTCCAGACAAATACCTTCAGAAAAGACATACTAACACTTACCGGTAAATCCACAATCGATGTTAACTTATTTCTTGCCATTATCGGCCTACATTTTATACCCTCTCTTCTTCGACCATCATCTGCCATTTTACTTCCCACATAGCAGAACTCATCTATTACATTCACAGTATTTAGTTTCCATTATTTGTTGATGTTCAGCTTATATTAGCCTTTCAAGACCATGTCCACCCCGTTCAAGTGTTCTTCCAAATCCTTTGCTCTCTCTAAGAGACTTACTTTGTCATCTGCAAACCTCAAAGTTTTAGTTTCTTTTCTCTGAACTTTAATTCCTGCTCCCAATTTTTCTTTGGGTTCCTTTACTGCTTGTTCAGTGTATTTATTAAATAACAACTGCAACCCTTATCACTGCTGTCTGGTTCCTGTACAAGTTGTAGATAGCGTTTCGCACCCTTTATTTTATCCCCACTGCCTTCATAATTTCAAGGAAAGAAATCCAGTCAACATTGTCAAAAGCCTTCTGCAAGTGTACAAGTGCTACAAATGTGGGTTTGTCTTTCCTTAACCTATCCTCTGAGACCAGTCGTAGGGTCAGTATTGCCTGACATGTTCCTACATTTCTCCGGTATCCAAACCGATCTTCTCCTAGATCGGGTTCTACCAGTTTTCCATTCTCCTGTAAAGAATTCGTGTCATTATTTTGCAGTCACGAGTTATAAAACCGATAGCTCGGTAATTTCCATACCTACCGGCAACTGCTTTCTTTGTAATTGATTTAGTACATTTTTTTGAAGTCTGAGACCATCTCAGCTCTTCATATTCACACAGTTGCTTTTTTTTGCCTGAATGTATCTTCGATTTTCCTGTAGGCGGTATCTATCTTTCCCTTAGTGAAATATGTTTCTGTATCCTTACATTTGTCCTGCAGCCATTCCTACTTGTCCGTAGCTCGTGGTCGTGCGGTAGCGTTCTCGCTTCCCAAGCCCGGGTTCCCGGGTTCGATTCCCGCCGGGGTCAGGGATTTTCTCTGCCTTGTGATGACTGGGTGTTGTGTGATGTCCTTAGGTTAGTTAGGTTTAAGTAGTTCTAAGTACGAGGGAACTGATGACCATACATGTTAAGTCCCATAGTGCTCAGAGCCATTTGAACCATTCCTACTTACCTGTAGTATTAATGGTGCTTAATTTTATCGTATAAAATTTTAAAAGTGCTATTGAACCTAGCAAATCTTCAAAATTGCTAAATTTGTTTGGGAATGGGAGATATGTCCTAATCTCCTTTTAAATCCCCCCTCTTAAATCGACGTTCTTGAGCATAAAGCAAACAGGATAGTGGTTCTGATGGAGATATCAGATGTGGTAATTTCACGTTTCCGCTCGCACACCATAATTATGACGCTTCCTGTCAAAACCTTAAAGCATTGCAGTGTTGACAAACATTGTTGATTGTTCAGAAGTCGACCAATGCATCCGCAGCGTAACCGACTGTTGGATCGTGTCTGAACGCCAAACATTCAAATGGAACTGTCACTTTTGGTCGTCTGTTTCAAAGACGTTACAGATTCATTGGTGCGTAACCTCCAGCTGAGCAAGCCGAACTCGCCTTTACTCGTTGCTGCTGAGTTATGATGGATCGCGCTTGAGGAATTTTTATTCAATTTGCATCTAACCCTGTCTACATTTATCGTCAGTCTCATTGACTCGGCAGTCATGCAGTTGGTCTCCGTTGCGCGTACTCTGGCTGATAGTTCGACGCCTCACTGATGGCATTTCTTC
Organism: Schistocerca gregaria; assembly: GCF_023897955.1. Taxonomy (NCBI): domain Eukaryota; kingdom Metazoa; phylum Arthropoda; class Insecta; order Orthoptera; family Acrididae; genus Schistocerca; species Schistocerca gregaria. The sequence goes on from NC_064927.1 coordinate 218,083,879, forward strand.
CAAAGAAATAAACCACGAACTGAGCTGAATTAGATGTTTACAGGGTACCAAATTACCGCAAAATGACATCAATTCAATCTTCTAAACACACCAAATATATAATCATCACTAATAACATACTAAAATATCGCTTTCAATTGTATTCTTTTTCACATTTACGATTATTCAATGCGTAATTTGTTGTTTTTATGAAAACACGCGACAGTGGAACACCCAAACTGCAAACATGTGACAGCAAACCTGTCACACTGACTGCCACATTTCTTTCATTGAGATTTTCATACAAAAATACCATCCGATTTTCCAACTTTTCCTGTGAATTTTCCAAAAATTGTCTTTCATACGAACCTTTTTCTGACAATTAGGAACGCAAACAACAAAAAATTACCCATATCGGTGGAGGCGTTCTCACGTGATAATCTTTCATACATGCGGCATCTGATTTTAGTTTATATACGTATGTTGGATGGCTTACGTCTGTCTTACGTTTTAGATGTTACAATACAGCGTTCTGGAGTGCTTTGCTGAGATTATTTCTCAGTTTTCTTGTGCTGTTGGATTTCGTCATAAAGTTACATTTGGTGTTCAGTTTTGTATTTGTGTTATTATACATCTGGCGCGAAGGAGCTTTTCTTATTGCACATACTTATATGGATATGTTGTCTGTTCTTTCGTACATGCCCGAAAGAACAGACACCATTGATGACCTGCAGCCATGTAGGATAGCAGGATTTCCCGGGTTCGAGTTCCCGTTGGGGAACACATTTTCACCTATCCCCATTGATATATATCAACGCCCGTCAGCAGTTGAAGGTATTATCATATAATTCTAATTTCTAATTGCAGGCCGGCCGCTGTGGCCGAATGGTTCTAGGTGCTTCAGTCTGGAACCGTACGACCGCTACGGTCGCAGATTCGAATCCTGCCTCGGGCATGGATGTGTGTGATGTCCTTAGGTTAGTTAGGTTTAAGTAGTTCTAAGTATAGGGCACTCATGACCTCAAATGTTAAGTCCCATAGTGCTTAGAGCCATTTGATTTGATCTTATTGCATGAACCAAGGGGAAGTCCTCGTCAGACACAAATTAGGACCGCAGGAGGATTTTATGTGATGGGTGGGTCACTGTAATTGGGGATTTTTGTGTTAGATCCCTTTTCGTTGACGGGTTACCTGAGCTAGGTTCAAATGACTCCGAGCACTATGGTACTGAGCATCTGAGGTCAGCAGTCCCCTAGTCTTAGAACTACTGAAACGTAACTAACCTAAGGACATCACACACATCCATGCCCGAGGCAGGATTCGAACCTGCGACCGTAGCACGTAGCAGCAGCGCGGCTCCGGACTGAAGCGACTATAACCGCTCGGTCACACCGGCCAGCAGCTGAGCCACATTTGCTGAACTGACGTTATATTAAGGTGAGCGCTCACGAGCTGTAGTCTGGAACTACTGCAGGCAAATGCAATGTTTCAGGGCCATGAACACGAGAATTAGGACAAGGGAGGGGGTAACTTGTACTAGCACAGAAAAAAATGTTATATCAAGTACGTAAGAACGTGTCGATCGTCAGGAACCAAACAGAAGCGGATATTCATCAAGCGCGTCTAGAACAACACGAGCCTTACAGGGTGCATAATGACGTCGACTTACCAACGCAGGCCTTAAAACCTCTCGGCAGAATCGCCGCCGCGAATGTCAGAAGGGGCGCGGCTAGCGCCCGAATAAAGGGAAGGTGGTCGGCGGAGGGGCTGTAAGCTCAAGTAATCCCCTGTTCATAAGTTTCTAGAAGAGCGGCGCATCCGATGCTGGCGCGACGGACAAAAGCTCGCATTACTTTTAGACATGGCTGCAGATTGTAAAGCCCCCGTGGCCTTAAAACTCTGTCCGCAAGCAGGTGAATGTAACTGGAACCCATGCAAGTACAAAATAATCAAGAAACACAAAAGCGTATATACAATGGCGTTTCCCGACCGGATTATTCTTCTACGCAAAACAAGTAATGAGAATGTATCATGTTGCCTCCGCCAGAAATAGCAACACGGAAGGAAAGGGAAAATGAAACTTTTTGGAGAAGTTCTGAAGAAGTACTTGAAAATTCTGTCTAAAACGTAATGAGAGAGCTTTTTCTGTTCACCGTCTGGCAACACAGCCCCAAAACCCTCGAATACGATAAGATGAACTCTTTGTTTTGGCACTTCGTCAACGTCAGGGAATCACAGGACTTACTAATTTAGTTATCCCACACATTTCCCTATACCCTTCACTGATTCAGTAAAAGAAAGTCGACGAAAAATAGTGTGGGGAACGAGCAGTGCTAAACTAAAAGCGGCAATCAGTAGGTATTTGTAGCGGAACTGGATTGGACATTGTTTGAGGAGGGGCTGTTTATTGAAGCCAGCCGCTGTGGTCGAGTGGTTATAGGCGCTTCAGTCCAGAACCGCGCTGCCTCTAAGGTAGCAGGTTCGAATCCTGCCTCGAGCATGGATGTGCATGATGTCCTTAGGTTAGTTAGGTTTCATTAGTTCCAAGTCTAGGGGACTGATGACCTAAGATGTTAAGTCCATTGGCGCTCAGAGCCACTTGAACCATTTGTTTATTGAAGGAAAGAATAGAAGGAATGGTGGAGGTAAAAAGGGGAAGAGGAAAAAGAAGATATCAAATGCTGGACAATATCAAAGTAGACAAATATTCAGAAATGAAAAGACTGACTATGGACAGACAGAAGTGGAAGAGGCTTAACCCGTGACAAGACCTGCCGTAAGGCAGGATATCATACTACTACTGCTAGTAGGTATTTTCTTAGATTTCACAAAAGCACTTAATTGTGTGGGCGTTGCAATCGTTTGGCATAAGCTGGAACATTATGGGATTAGGAAAAAATCTCTGCAGTGTTTCCCTATATGTATGGAAGAATGGAAGGTAAGAAGCAGAATGTTGTCCTTCAACGTGAACAAAGAAGGAAGAGATCTGAATCTGACTGTGGTCATTTAAAAAAGGTGGAGCACAGATGGTTTCTTGATATACGACAGGTGGTTAAAAAGCAATGCAACATCTTACTTTTCTTTCTGAAAGCAGATTGGTTCGCTCAAGATTCCAATACACCACATCATTCCTCACAATTTTGGTTAAAAACCCCTAGTTTTAAAAAATAAGGCCACCTGAAGCCACCTGACTGAGAGGGCTGCCCGTTTGGCACCACCTGCACTGTTCGATGTCCTAGCCAACTCCTTGCTGCATCAATAACCTACCCATCATCCACGTACTGCTTCCCGTGGACTGAACCCTTCATTGGGCCAAACCGACGGAAGTCGGAAGGTGCGAGATCCAAATTGTAGGGTGAATGAGGAAGAAGAGTCTAATGAAGCTCTGGAAACTGCTCTGCATTGCGCAGATATGTATGAAGCAGTGCGTTGTCATGGAGAAGGAGACGTTTGTCCCCATTTTTGTGGCACGAGCATGCTGAAGTCATTTCCTAAATTTCCTGAGGCTAGCACAACACACTTCAGAGTTGGTCATTACACCATGAAGGAGCACATGAAATAGAACAACTTCTTCAGAGCACAGTAGGTCATCATAATGACTTGACCGGCTGAAGGTGGGGCTTTGAACTTTTTCTTCGGATGAGAGGTGGTGTGCCGTCACTCTGTGCATTTTTGTTTCGTTTCCGGTCCGAAGTGATGAACCCGTGCTTCACCGCCTTCATCGGTTTTCGACAAAACATTCTCACGATTAGTCTCGTAACGCGTACAGATGGTCCATCGTTGCTCTTTACGCTCTTGTGTTAGGCAGCGAGGAACGCGGTGGGTGCACACCTTTGAGCGTGTCATCCATACCAACAGTGACATCCAGGTGAACAGGTAGATCTGGGTGTGATCCGTTGATATCCTCGAATGAGAGTGTACCTGCCTTCCAACATTGCAGGAGTCACTGTGGTGTGCAGCAGACCGCTAGCTGGAGATCGGACGGGTTTGTGTGAACTTGTTGCGATGAAGACAGAGGTTTCGCCCTCATCGTACTTTTCTTCACTGCAAGTCCGTATGAATATCTGCGATGCTCTGGTTTTTGGCCAAAAGGAACTGAATGACAGCTCTCTGCTTGTAACGCACCTCCGATGCAGACGCCATTTTGAAGGTTACGTGTAGCACCGCCACGTATAGGAGCTTCATAAAACTGATTTACGCGATGTCCCGCTGCAAATTCCGCTTTTGATCAACCGAAACTGGCTGAGACAAATATGTATTGCATTACTTTTTGAACAACCCTCGTATTTCAGTGTTCTACAGCTAAACATGACAGAGCACTCAAAAAAAATTCTTTTTGTAAATGTCACAAGTGTTCTGCGAAAGACATGGAACATAATATAAGCGATATATTGACTGACTGTGCCGGTTCCTGGTAGAATATTTTATACCTTATCAATGACACTCCCACAGCACTGGTATAATATTCTGTGATATTTATTACTTCTTACACGAACACGTTTTCGCTGTTACGCCATCATCATGTATAAAGATAAGTATGTAGAGCAGTGAAAATTCGTTGCGTCAAAGATTCTAAACTACTGCATCTACAGAGTATCTCTATTTCCAGATATGAAAAATGTTAATGATTTTCTTTTTCATCAGTCTACTGACTGGTTTGATGCGGCCCGCCACGATTTCCTTTCCTGTGCTAACCTCTTCATCTCAGAGTAGCACTTGCAACCTACTTCCTCAATTATTTGCGTGACGTATTCCAATCTCTGTCTTCCTCTACAGTTTTTGCCCTCTACAGCTCCCTCTAATACCATGGAAGTCATTCCCTCATGTCTTAGCAGATGTCCTATCATCCTGTCCCTTCTCCTTATTAGTATTTTCCACATATTCCTTTCCTCTCCGATTCTGCGTAGAACCTCCTCATTCCTTACCTTATCAGTCCACCTAATTTTTAACATTCGTCTATAGCACCACATCTCAAATGCTTCGATTCTCTTCTGTTCCAGTTTTCCCACAGTCCATGTTTCACTGCCATACAATGCTGTACTCCAGACGTACATCCTCAGAAATTTGTTCCTCAAATTAAGGCCGGCATTTGATATTAGGAGACTTCTCTTGGCCAGAAATGTCTTTTTTGCCATAGGGAGTCTGCTTTTGATGTCCTCTTTGCTCCGTCCGTCATTGGTTATTTTGCTGCCTAGGTAGCAGCATTTCCTTAACTTCATTGACTTCGTGACCATCAATCCTGATGTTAAGTTTCTCGCTGTTCTCATTTTACTACTTCTCATTACCTTCGTCTTTCTCCGATTTACTCTCAAACCATACTGTGTACTCATTAGACTGTTCATTCCGATCAGCAGATCATTTAATTCTTCTTCACTTTCACTCAGGATAGCAATGTCATCAGCGAATCGAATCATTGATATCCTTTCACCTTGTATTTTAATTCCACTTCTGAACCTTTCTTTTATTTCCATCATTGCTTCCTCGATGTACAGATTGAAGAGTACGGGCGAAAGGCTACAGCCTTGTCTTACACCCTTCTTAATACGAGCACTTCGTTCTTGATCGTCCACTCTTATTATTCCCTCTTGGTTGTTGTACGTATTGTATATGACCCGTCTCTACCTATAGCTTACAGAAATCCTTGTCTTCCTTCCACTTCACTTCACTGACCCCTACTATATCTAGATTGAGCCTTTGCATTTTCCTTTTCAGATTTTCTACTTTCCCTACCACGTTCAAGCTTCCGACATTCCACGCCCCGATTCGTAGAACATTATCCTTTCGTTGATTATTCAATCTTTTTCTCATGGTAACCTCCCCCTTGGCAGTCCCTTCCCGGAGATCCGAATGGGGGACTATTCCGGAATCTTTTGCCAATAGAGAGATCATCATGACACTTCTTCAACTACAAGCCATATGTCCTGCGGATACACGTTACGTGTCTTTAATGCAGTGGTTTCCATTGCCTTCTGCATCCTCGTGTCGTTGATCATTTCTGATTCTTCCGCCTTTAGGGGCAATTTCCCACCCCTAGGACAAGAGAGTGCCCTGAACCTCTATTCGCTCCTCCGCCCTCTTTGACAAGGCCGTTGGCAGAATGAGGCTGACTTCTTATGCCGGAAGTCTTCGGCCGCCAATGCTGATTATTTATCAAAATTTAGGCAGTAGCGAGGATCGAACCCGGAACCGAAGACGTTTTGATTATGAATCAAAGACGCTACCCTTTTTTTATTTTTTTATGAATCTCATTTTGTTCGCTTTTGTTCGTTGCATCTGCTCGGGGCGGACGTCGTAAGACATCCCTTTATGTTCGTTGTTTATCGATTGACTCCGTTTTTTTTTACTACAGAGGGTGCGTAGCCCTCTGACCGAACACGCTGAGCTACCGTGCCGGCTTGCCTTAAACCACGGGTACCAGTGTTAATGTTGGAATTAGGAATAAAACAAGAGGGACTATAGCAGTGTAAATGCGATGCCAGATTATTTAACTGAGATACAATAAGTGACACTTTAACTAATGAACTATAACCAAAATACAACTGTAGTACGTAGAAGAAAATTATTTAACAATCTTTGATGACGTATTCCAAAGATATTGCTGAACAAAATAATTCTTGCTTTAATAGGTCTTAAATTACAAACAGATAATATATAATAGCGGTATTAAGCAGGTAAGAGAAGCAGCTGTGACTATACAAAGTACGCACAGGTATGTGTTACAATAAACATCGTGGAATACAACGCCATTGTTATGTATGCTTTATTCATAATAAATGATATTGGTAATAAGGCAGTCAGTAGCTTCAGTAGATGGCTTATAGAGAATATATTAATATGTATCTGCATCACAACGTGGTTCATTAAGTTTCTGAAACTGAAAACTTGTAGAGGCGATATTTTATTATCCGAGGAAGTCAAACAGTTATTTTACATACTTAGGAGTGAGGACAGAAGGGACAATGTCTTGGTTGTGTTACACTGAAGATCTTGCACAGAAACTGAATGCTACTGTCTTCACTATAAGAATGATCTCCACCGTTGAAAATAAACAAAGTAAGCAGGCATTCGTGTTTCACTCCGTTATCTCGTGTTGTGCAACTCTGTGCACTCGCAAAGGATATTCTCAGCCCAGGAAAGAACGGTCAGGCCGATGAGTGGTTTGCAAACTTCTTGTAGGCTGTTTTCACGTGCCTCCATATACTAAATCTGCCATCACTGTACGGGAGGCCAGGGGACGTTTATGCGTGGGACACGTCTAAGCAGAGCGCTTTTCTGGGAACCATCCTGCTAGGTCACTGCCGAAGCTTAGTACTGTCACGTACTAAGGGATCTCACAAACTTCACGACTACAGTTAAGTGGACGCCTCAGAGTGAGTAACATTCACTAAGGTGGCGGAAGTCATGGGATACCTCCTAATATCGCGTCGGCCATCCTTCTGTCCGGCGTAGTGTAGCAATTTGATGTTGCACGCTCTCAAGAAGTCGCTGGAAGTACCCTGCAGAAACTATGGGACATAGACCTGCATTGACTAAAGTGTTACCGCTGCAAGATTTTGTGCAAGTACTGAACTACCGATTGTGTCCATAAATGTTTGATGGGGCTCGTGTCGTGCGATCTGGGTAGACAAATTATTGGCTCAAATTGTCCAGAAAGTTATTCAAAGCATTCGCGAACGACTGTGTCTCGATAGAAATTCCATCGTTGTTTGGGAACGTGACGTCCATGAATGGCTGAAAATGTTCTCTAAGTGGCCGAACACAGTCATTTCAAGCCAATGAAGGTTCACCTGGACCAGAGGACCTATTCGATTCCATTTAAACACATCCCACTCCATTATGGAACCACCATCAGCTCGCACGGAGCCTAGTTGACAATTTGGGTCCAGGCCTTTGTGTGGTCTGCACCACCCTCGAACTTTACCATCGGCTCTTACCAGATGAAACCGGGATTCCTCTGAGCACGCCAAGGTTTTCCAGTCGTCTAGTGTCGAACCAATATGGTCACGAGAAATAAGCGAAATCCATTTCAAAGGTATGTAATTGGACTAATGTGGTGAAACCACACAATAAACAAATCTGGTTGACTGGCTGAGGGTACAAACGACAGCGGTGTAGTATGTAGCTGCGCAGTCTTAAAATTTGCGTCACTTCGCTATATACACAAATGTATATCCAGTAGTGTGACCAAGTGAGAATTACCTCCCAACATTATACCTCATTGTATACAGTCTCTGTAAAAATGCCTTTAGGGAAACAGTATCTGTTACAAATCTGTTTTCAAGTTCAAGTACACCTAGATGACCAGTGTGGAATTCACACTTCAGTGACTGGCAGAAGGTTCATAAATTCACTTTGAGATTATTTCCCCACCGTCCCATTCTTAAACGGCACGTTGAAAACATGAACACCAAAATCTTTCTGTGCGAGCTCTGATGTCTTTTATTTTACTACTATTCGTATTTTTACCTATGTAGGAGGATGTAAAAAAATTATTTCGGCCTTCAGAGGAGAAAGTCTGTGACTGAAATTTCGTGAAATGTTCTCACCGAAACGAAAACGCCTTTCTTTTGATGACCGCCGCGTCAGCTTACATATCATACCCGTTAAGTTCTCTCCTCTTTTTCACGATGGTACGAAACGAACTGTCCTTCTTTGAACTTTTTCAATCTCCTCCACCAACTCCATGTGGTAAGGATCCCATGCCGGATGACAGTACCGCAGAAGACGACAGACAGGTGTATTGTAAGGCAGTCTCATTAGTAGATTTATAGCATCTTCTAAGTGTTCTGCCAATTAACGAAGAACTGGGTTTGTCTTCTCTACAATGCGTTTTTAAATTGTAATCTCAAAACCTTCAGTTGAATCAGTAACCTTCAAAATTGTCTTTATTATTGTCACTATAAATTTAACAGAGTTCATTTAGTAGTCATATGACGGGCTCCCATTCATCATTTTACAATTTGGTTTGATATTCTGACAACCGCACTAAGCCGTAAATGACAGCATCATCTGCAGATAGTCTAGGAGGGCTGCTCAGATTGTCTACATTAAGATCAGCAGAGCGTCTGTAACACATCCTTCACTAGACAGCTTCCCGACAATTAGTGATAACCATGAGAGGAAATCAGGAACCCAGTCGCACAACTGAGGCGATACCACATAGGCACGCAATCTGATTGGAAGACTCTTGTAAGGAACAGCGTCAAAAACCTTTTGGAAACCTAGATATGTGTAATCAACTTGAGATCTCCTGCCGATAGCACTGATGAATTTGTGTCAAAAACAGCCTGTTATGTTTTATAACATTGTTATTTTCTGAATCCGTGCTGGTTATATGCCAATGGACTGATTTCTTCGACGTACAGACGTTGCTACAAATCAGTGTTAATCAGATGTATATATAACTGAACGTAAAAGAAGCACTAGTTTGACACCCGGCGGTATGGTAAAAGACGTGTATCTGAATATGAAAAGCTTAATGAGGGAACATTCGACGACTACCGCACCAGCATAATATCACAAGACCCCTCTTTACTCGCGAAAGGATTATGATCATATGTAACGACAGTCAAGACGCCGACGTTATTGTCTGAACGCTCGTGGATTAGTCACTACGTGTGGTAGCTTCTTACTTTCTAAAAATACATTTGACACAGTACACATCAATATTAATTAATAAAAGTACCATCATATCGAAAAAAATTGTGATTATAAAAAGGATTTCTTAGTGGGGAGAACTTAGCATGTTATCTTGGATGGACAGCCATCAACAGGTGTAGCACTAAATTAAAATGTCCCACGAGGCCACGAGACATCACACAAACGTTTCTCTAGGCAACACCGGTCAACTGCTGTCTAAGTATGAGAAATCGGTTGGAAACTTTCCTCATGTGAGCACATTATAGGTGTCGCCATATCACAGCATCTTCTTCCTGTCGGTTAAATTTCTCGTCTGTAGCACGTCATCTTCGTGGTGTAGCAATTTTAATGGCCAGTAGTGTAATACCTTGAGGGCGGAAATATGCATCCAAATCCTGATAAATGAGAGGTGCAAAATTTGGCAACTTGTTTTAAAAATTGTGTTTTTCACAAAACGGTAACACCTAGAACGCTGTGATTACAATATTATTCACAGCTGGAAACTGTTAACACTTATAAATTCATTGCTGTTACAATTTATGAGGCTGTGGAATGATAACATAGGTTGAATCATAGGTAAAACTTCGTTTCATTGGCAGGATACCTGGAAAAAGCAGTCAGCCTACAAAGGAGATTACCCACAAGACATGTGAGCATTTCATCTGAGAACACTGCCCAAGTGAAATAAAGCTGACAGGGATTATGCTCGAATGTTTACATGCTAAAGAAGCTGAACTGGAACTGCTGCAGGCGGACGTCAGCTATCCCACGAGAGGTTACTTCCGAAATTTCAAGAATTGTAGCGGCACCATCGTTTGGGATTGGGAAAGTAAGTTTTGTGCGATATTCTGAGCATAAGTTGCAGCCAGGTTCGGACCAGATTGCAGTGAGTTACGCATACCAACAGTTGCAAAGTAGAACAGAGGCCACAGGGCCGCAGATCGCTGGGTCAACTGCCGGCATCCTGACGACGCCGCAAGTCCGTTGTCGTACAAGGCCGACACACAGCAGTGCGTTCACGGGTCGCTGAGGCAGCCATTCCACGCCAAGCCGTTTCCCAGACAGCGAAGTGGTGTCCTCAGTATTGCTGGACCCAGTGACGCAGATCGAAAGGAACGGGGGCACTGCAGTAGGAAACCATAAATCACTTGGAAAGCTCGGACCAGGCTTAATACGGTACCTTCCACCTCTTCCCGCTACATTTGGTGTTGCTTTTGCATCCGGTGGCCGAAGTTGCCTCTACATATCCTTAAGAAGTGCTCCCTACGTATGACTTCTGCATGGAACACTAGAACAAGATTAGACTAATCACAGGTTGAACAGAGGCATTTCAGTTATCATTCATCCCAAGCGTGACATGCGAATGGTAATCGTAAACGCACTGCATGACAAAAGGTGAAGCATCTGGAAGACGTGGTCGGATGTGATTGTGACTTCGTACAGATACACGTCACCGGCTAAGACGTAAATTATCAGAGTAACAGTTCCCTGTGACAGGCAGAAAGGCTGCCAGGGGCCTCGCGATGGTTCACGTTTAGTGTCGTTCCCGACATGCAGGTCTGGTGGGCATGTACAGCATCAGATGTAGAATGATTACCGTGAAGGACACTGAGATGACACCTACTCTGGTGAGATAGCGTTATCAGCACGTGGCAGAGTTTGAAAGGGGGCCCATTGTGGGTCTCTATTTGGCTAGCTGGTCGGTTCGTGCAGATTTGTGGCGCATTTGACAGTGACAGTGGCGCGGGGAATGTGAGGCACGCATACTTGTCGAGAAGTTTCTGCTCGACCACCACAAGGGAGAGCTAATGTATTGAGCACCAATTAACCCTTTAACATCCGAGCAAGTAATGAAATCTCAGCCAGATTCTGTGCTGTCTTGCGCCATTGGTCAGAGACTGACACCAACCGAACTAGTGGACTACCTTCTCAAACACAGGGTGCCATTAACACAACAACACAAACAGCCGCGTTGGGAGTGGTACCGTGTCTGGAAAGCATGGGCTACTGGTCGAAGCATTGTGTTCAGTAATAAATCGCGGTTCTGCTTTAACACGAACGACGATCGCCTGCGAATGACCGTAGCAGGATACAAGACGACTCAGACAAAATTTCCAGTTTGTGTGACGAAAGGCAGCTAAGTTCTAAATACAGAAAAATGTAAGTTAATACAGATGAGCGGGAGAAGCAAACGCGTATTGTCCGGATACTGCATTGGTAGTGTCCTGCTTGACACAATTACGTCGTTTAAATATACAGGTCTGCGACATAAAAATTGTTTCAAATTTATTAAGTGATATTTATAGTGTTTTCAACGCTGTTTTCGGGAAAAATAGTGAAAAAATTCCATCATATACAGTTGTTTCACAAACTGCTTGTCCAATTTGAGCTTTTTTCGATATTTCAGTATTCTAGTGAGTTTGAATTTTGATTTGTAAGATCTCCATAAACTGTTATTTAGCCGTTTTTATAATAGATATACATAAAATAAAGAGTAATTAGGCGAAGCCAGCAGTATCTTCATGTCAGTGCCTGTCTGTCGCGCTGCCGCTTCCCCCGCCATCACCAAGCAGTGAGCTTCTGCTACTGTCCTTCAGTTCACAGTACCTCTTCACTTTGTGCTGTTCACGTGTTGTTGTTACTAGTGTTTTAAAGTAGTGACTATTTTCTTGTGTTGTCAAGTTGTTTAATGAACAATGGACAATGGCTGACAGGCGATGTATAGACTCACCAGATTGCTTCTTCTACATTTCTGGTAACTATAGCGTTAAGAAGCAACAAAGAAACATTTCCGATTTTGTTGAAAAATTATATTTCGCTTGTTTTGGTATAAAGTTAGGTGATCAAGATAAGCCTTGAGCTCCACACAAAGTTTGCTCAGTGTATGTTGAAGAACTGAGGCAATGGCTTCAACGTAAAAAGCAATCCTTACGTTTTGGAATACCAATGGTTTGGAGGGAGCCAAAAAATCATAGTCATGACTGCTATTTTTGTTCTTGCAACGTACGAGATTTCAGTCTTAAAAACATAAAGGACATTTCTTGCTGCTGTTTTGTAGTGATGTTCCTGGACTTATGGCATGTTTCAAAATAGAATATGCTCCTCACATCTTGACTACTTCCCTGCAAACCTTAGCGATTTAAGTGAAGAGCAGGGTGAAAAATTCTACAAAGACATCAAAGAAACGGAAAGAAGATATCAAGGACGATGGAACGTCGACATGATAGCGGAATGCTGCTGGATGATAAAAAGAGATGATCCTCAGCGAGTCCACAGCCGGAAAAGCAATAAAAGAAGTTTCGACGGAAAACGAAAGCGTTATTATTGGACTTATGAGGTCAAAGAGAAATGGAAGAGTACTGGAAATGTAGTTTAGAACATGATTTATAAAGAAGACAATTTTATGACGTTGGAAAAAATGTGATAAATTGCTTAAATTATACCTCAAAATACTTCCTTTTTTGTGAGAAAACCTGATGTGATAGAAAAAAAATTATTGCATTTTTGAAATCAGCGCTGAAAAGTACATAAAAATCAGTTATCAAATTTCGAACAACTTCCAAGAAGTACTTTTTTTCAGACCTGTGATATCTGGGCGTAACGCTGCGAAGCGATATGAAGTGAGGCTAGTGGTAGGAAAGTTGAATAGTCCACTTCGGTTTGTCGGGTGAATTCTAGGAAAGTGTGGTTCATCTGTAAAGGGGACCGCGTATAGGGCGCTAGTGTGACGTATTCTTGTGTACTGCTCGAGTGTTTGGCGTCCGTTCCAGGTAGGACCAAAGGGAGAGATCGAAGCAATTTATAGACGGGCTGCTAGATTAGTTACTGCTAAGTTCTAACAATAGCCAAGTGTTACGGAGATGCTTCGGGGTTCTCAAATGGGAATCCCTAGAATGAAGGCAACATTCTCTTAGAGGAAAAATATTGACAGAATGTAGAGAATCATCATTTGAAGCTGACTGCAGAACGATTCTGCTACTGCCAATATGTATTGCGAATGAGAACCACGAAGATAAGATACGAGAAATTAGGTCTCATTCGGAGGCATATAGCCAGTAGTTTCTCCCTCGTTCTATTTGCGAGTGAAACAGGAAAGGAAACGAATAGTAGTGGTATGGGATACGCTCCGCTACTCGTCGGACACTGAACTGTGGAATATCGATGTAGATACAGATGTTTATGTATGACGCGCCAGGGTAGTCGAGAGCGCTAACGCGCTGCTTCCTGGACTCGGGTAGGCGCGCAATCCCCGGGGGATTAACGACGAGGGCCGATGTGCCGGCCAACCTGTATGTGGTTTTCAGGCGGTTTTCCACATCGCGCTAAGTGAATACCGGGCTGGTCCCCATGTTCAGCCTCAGTCACACTGCTCGCAGACATGTGAACACTTTCGTACTATTCCATGGACTACACTCGGTGCAGACAGTTGATGTGCACTAATTCCGTCCGGGGGGGTGGGGGTGGCGCGGGGGAGGGGGGTACAGGGTGGCGGCAGGCGGCAGGAAGGGTATCCGGCCACCCCTTAAACATTAACATGCCAAATCCCATTAACGATGGCTGACCCTGCGTAACTGCAGGAAAAGGCTCAAGCGATAGAAATAGAACTGATGTTGATGTATGTTCGTGCCCACGTGGGTGCGTTGGCGCAACCTCAGCTGTTTCTCCGCCTACCCATAAAGTCAGCCTGCTGTGAAGTACTTCCTTCCTGTTCTTATTTGTGGGCTCTCAGGCCTCACTAAAGATGTAGGCTCTATAACGACTGATCAGTCGTTCCCTTACACTATTGCCGATTGATTCTTCAATAACACGGTCCCAGAAGTTAGACGTGCGTGTCATTGAACAACTTACTGAGAATCGAGAAAGAGAGTCGCTGATCTATCGTGATAGCAACGTGGTTGCTAGTCGAAATATTGTGTCCGTTGGACATTAACATCCGGCCGTTCACCCACTCACTGTTTCGTCACAATGTATTCCAGGAGGAGCTGCAGAATCATATAGACCACTCTGTCTCTTCGACATTGGCTGCAGCATGGTGGATGGCGGAGGGTATTTTGTATCACTACTAATGTAGAGGAGCTCTACTTTCCTAAAATTCTCCTAACAAACCGAAATCAACCATTCGACTTCCCTACTACCGGCTTAAGTGCTCGTTGCATTTCATATCACAGTGCAACGTTACGTCTGGATATTTAATCGAATTGACAATGGCAAGCAGCACGCTATTTATACTCTATTAGAACATTACGGAATTGTTTTTCCTACTCATCTCCATTAGCTTACATTTTTCTACATTTAGAACAAGTTGCCATTCAGAACACCAAGTAGAAATTCTCTCTAATTTGCAAATCGTCCTGTACCGTCTTACAGCCACTCAGCGAAGACAGATTCCTGTACCCGACAGCGTCATCAGCAAACAGTCGCAGATTACTGCGCACCCTATACGTCAGATACAGTAGTTTATGTGTAGAGAGAACATTCCATCCTGACGATAATCTTGCGTCTGTTGCAGCCGACAACCCGACTGGGAGATCGTTCATTCGTTCAGGTCATTACGTATTTACTATCAGCCACAGCTGACGAACGACGTTGGTGTCTCATACGCGCAACTACACAGCTTAAGGAATATTGTGTAAGCGTCGAGGGTCAGTACTTCAGTTTAAAGCGAAAAGCTGATGACACAGGTCAAAGATCTGTTGTTAATGCTGTTGTTTTTCAAATGCTTTTCAGTCCGCGCCACTTCGTCATGCAGTCCAGGAATGCTTCTTCTGGAAGTCATCGGACGCCCTTATGAGTTTTCCGCAATGCTATCAGTGGAGCCGTAACGGCATTCTTTTAGTATCGATTTTAGTTTTTGGGACCAAGGAAAAGTCACATGGACCGAACTACGGAAAGAAATGTAACAGAGAGAGGCACAAAAGTAGTGTAATTACATAGCTGACTGGACAGGAACGTTATCATGATGACAGCGCATGAATTTTCTTGCATTTTCTTGCCCAACAATTTATCAACACTTTTGTAGTAATGGAGGCTGGATCTAAAATTCGATACGACATTTCCATTTAAAATGATACTAATATAGAGTAACACTTTGGCATCGTACCGAGATGTGTATGAATGGAAGTGCGTGTCTGGATCTTTGCTTCAGTTTCGTAGCCTTAATCGCAGCACTCGTATTCTATATTTATTTGACGATCTACCGACGTTTCTTCTGTTTTTAAGTCATCTAAGAATGAAGAAGGAAGAGACTTATACGTTCCTTGATACATATTCAATTTTTAGTTACAGTTTCAACACAAGTACCAACTGAGGTTCCCGCCTCGTCTGCAAGTTCTATGAGAGACGAGGGTTTGTGATCTTCTAAATGTGAAGAGGACCAGTTGAAAATGGAGGTCTTCCTGTTCAAAGATTGTCTTCATCAGAGTGACAGAAGCTTTTGAATAGGGTGAATCTTCTTAGCATATGGTGGCCCTTAATTTTTCTACAAAAACTCAAAATTTTCCGTAAATGTGTAACCCACGTCCATGCTTAATTTCATGTCCCATCGTAGCAGCCAAAAGTAAGACCTTTCAAAAATCGCCAAGACATAACTGTGAAGCGCCAAATGATATGTCGCTTCTGAGCAAAAACGTTCTCTAATCGGCCATGCTAACAACGTACTCTGTACATAGATCACTCATGAAGTTAGGTCGACTTAAGAGGAGACTCGTAATTCCCCATACAGCGTTGACAACAAAATGTAATTAATGAATTAATGTAGAGTAATAAAATTTCGAGAATTGGTTTGTCTAGCTAACATATGTAAGCGATTAACATTGCAAGATCACGAATTACGGTAAGCTCGAGATACGCCATTGAAAATGTGAAATGCTGGTACATTAATAACCAGTGTAATCACCATAATGTTGCATGCAAGCGTGCTAATTTGCATGGAAGCATGCAGACGTGCATACATTGTAACATACAGGTGATGGATGCCACTTTGTGCGATGGAGTTCCATGCTTGTTGCACTTGTTGATCAATACAGGAATGGTTAATGCTGGCTGTGGATGATACTGGAGTTGTCGTCAATGATGTCCAATACGTGCTAGACTGGAGAAAGATTTTGAGATTTAGTAGACGAAAATAACATGTCAACAGTCTGTAGAGCATGTTGGATTACAACATCGATATGTGGATGAGCGCTATCATGTTCGAAAATACTCCTTGGATTGCTGCTCGTGAATGGCAGCAAAATGGGCCGAATCATCACAATGAGGTAGAAATTTGCAGCCACGGTGCGTGGATAATAACGAGAGTGCTCCTGCTGTGATACGAAAACTCACCCCAGACCATAGCTCCTTGTGTACATCCAGTGTGTCGGGCAGGCAAACAGTTTGGCTGCTAGCTCTCAACTGACCTCCTTATAATCAACACAAGGCCACCTCTGGCACAGAGTCAGAGTCATACGGAAACACGACAAAAATTGACCCATTCCTCCAATTAGTTCTCGCTCGGCACTACGGAAGTCGCAAATGGCGTTGGTTTGTAGTCAGTGGAATTCACGCTACAGGACGTCTGCCTCCTTGAAGTAACCAGTTTGTAAGAATCTTTGTGCCACTATGGTGCCAGCTGTTACTCAGATTGCTGCTGCAGAAGCAGCACCAATAACCAGGGCCATACCCTATACAATGGCCTTCTCTCTCTCTCGATAGTTCCACGTGGCCATCCGGAGCTCCGTCTTCTTGCGCCCGAACAGCCTCGAGACCACGGCTGACAGCAATCATATACGGTGTTTACATTCCTTCCACGTCTTTCTGCAATATTGGAGAAGAAATTGCCAACTTCTCGTAGCACTATTACCAACAATATAGCCAGAAGTTTCTCAAAATAAATAAATAAATAAATTTAAAAAAAAATGTGGAGAGGTCCGATTTGTGAAACAGGACGTTAAAAAGGCTCACGCGCCTCATTTATTCAGAGAACAAATTTATTTATTTCTCCCTTAAATCACAACCAATTAAACATTTATGTAGCAATATGATAACATCAATCTACTGCCGAACGAATTAAAATGCAGTCTTCGATGCTACTAAACAACTCTACAATGTACAAAAACGTTGTCGTTTATATGAGGTATGTTTACAAATACATTAGAGTTGTAACGTTTATACTCACTGTTCCAAGAATATTACGGATAAGACATTTCACGGTAGATCATAATCTTGCAGTAAAACCCTAATACACTTCAAAACAAAATAATACAAGTAAAACTAATTACTTTTAATAATTTTAAATAGAGTAAAACAATATTTAATACACAGTTGTGTCACATAACTCTTCATCTGAACATCGTTATATGTACATGGTAGCAAAAGGAAAACTATGAGCTGAGTTAACCAGTTCCACTACAACATATTTTGATGTTCTACGACGAAAAGAAGATACTACTTCCTTACATTATACATTTTAATGAAATCACAGTATTCATTTTCAGATCAGATAGCGCTATCAACTAAAAACCATTTGTTGTACATGAACTATGGGCTTCCTAGGTAATCAGTTACTCAAAAATAGTTTTACTGTAATTGAAAGTTGTCACTAACTTTCTTAAATAGCATTAAATTTGTTTTTATGCTCTATAACACCCACAAAATTTGATTTGATAACAGTAGCAGATGTCTTAACGTACCTTCTCTTGCCATGACATTTAAGACATCTCCTGCTGTAAAAGGAAGAGAATAGAGTTCTAACATTAACACTGACCTATTGTGCTCCACAAAAAAGTCTTCACTCGTTTCGTTGTGGGAAATGAGTTCTCAGCGTCGCATGTTGATACTGGAATTGACACATGCACACACAAAATATATCGTATGGTTGGACAGAAGTTTTTGTCACAACCATCAAAAACCAACATCAGTTTTGTAGGGAACAGAGACATTTCTTGATAACACCATTTTTCACACCATAATATGTACTCTTATTAAAGTTGGGTTTGCGATATACTTTTAGTTAGAATGGCTTACCTAAATTCTCGTGATGGCAGTTAATGGGTAACATTATTTCAATTGAAGACCAGAAATCCACGTTTCGATGGAATTTCCTCTCCAGTATTTTAAGGAATTCATCTATTGGTGGCAAAAGTACTGCTCTTTTATAATACACTTCAGGAGAGTCATATGAATGGTTCTCTCTTTCAGTTTGTTTCTTCTCCATACAAATGCATGTTTTTATATATGTTGGCTACACATCTCAAACTCTGGCATTATTCATTTCATGGCCTAATAATACCAAATAACCGCAGTTTTCCGTAATTTTTTGCATTTTGACCCCTATATTTTTATACTTAATGTGACCCATCAATCCTCTGTTTTAAACACTTTTTCTACATTTAGTGCATAATATTACGGTATTGTGTATAATAGTGCATTTTATAGCTTGCTACACAAAATATGGAATTCCCATACAGAAGGATAATCCATTTTATTCGACAACGATCTCGGTGTTTTCACCATGCAGACACATAATCACGTTACTTACGAGCGTTATGTTTTGGCAAACCACTAAGAAGCAGTCATGCTCCACGGTCATTTTACACTCTCCTTCCTTCAATCTGGATATGAGCAGAAAAATGATCAGGAATGGATTAGCGCGAGTTATTTCGAACACCGTCATTATTAGCGACAGAGGTGTTGAACTGAACAAATCTGATATTATCCTATGAGACAGAGAAGCTAGAACAACCTTGATGGCCGGCCGCGGTGGCAGAGCGGTCTAGGCGCTTCAGTTTGGAACCGAGTGACCGCTACGGTCGCTGGTTCGATTCCTGCCTCGGGCATGGTTGTATGTGATGTCCTTAGGTTAGTTAGGTTTAATTAGTTCTAAGTTCTAGGGGACTGATGACCTCAGTCGTGAAGTCCCATAGTGCTCAGAGCCATTTGAACCGTTTGAACCAACTTTGATGCCAAAAATAAAAGGTAAAATTATTCAACTCATACTTTCCCGAATTTCGTGATTAAATTGTAGGAAGATTATTTTCTGCATTAAAGAATGTCTCGCCGGCCGTGGTGCCCAAGCGGTTCTAGGCGCTACAGTCTGGAACCGCGCGACCACTACGGTCGCAGGTTCTAATCTTGCCTTGGGCATGGATGTGTGTGATGTCCTTAGGTCAGCTAGACTTAAGTAGTTCTAAGTCCTAGGGGACTGATGACCTCAGAAGGTAAGCCCCATAGCACTCAGAGCCATTTGAACAATTTTTGAAAGAATGTCGTGGCAAATTAGCCTAAATGAGGATAATTTTGATTATTATTTCTTTATCATATGGCTTTTAGTGTGGGAAGTTAGCGAATAAATATTTGGCTCGCCATTGATATAGCTCTTTTCATTTAAACAGAGAAGTTGCGTCTCCAAGCGAATTGGATTCTGTCAGGAAAGAAGCGAATTCGGAAGGAATTGGTTATAGCAAATCGTAAGGGAGCAACCCCAGCATCTGTCTAAATTGAAAATGTGTAAAGATCCCGCAAAACACCAAAAAGAACAGTTTTCAGGCTACCAGCGGATGGATTTGAACCTCCTCGCGTCTCGAATCCTCAGATTCTCCTAATCTCAACGCACAGACCTACCCGGGGTCGGTGGATAATTTGGAAAAATTGGTTGTTTAACGTTTTTAAAAATAAAATAAAATGCATCACAGCAAAAGATGGAATTTTTATATTACTTGTTTTTCCTCAAATTGCTCATGTCTAGTCGTTTAATACGAATTCAGGCGGACCATATAGAATGTGGTGTCGTCACATATCCATTCCGCTCCCCACTAAGCCCTCGCCATAGGCCCGTATCGGAACTTGTTTTCGTAACTGGGTACCACTCACGTGACCAGATTGAGCGATATTTTGCCATTTGGGCTAGTAATGCCATAATTTGGAGCAATATTTTAAATAAATGCCGTCTGAGCGAGAATTTTGTTGGTCGACGCGACATTTGGGCGACACAGATATACCCAGTTTTATTTAATTGTACTTAGTTTTATTTGGTGTCATTTCTATGTATGTTTAGCGCTCCACTGCCTTGTGAAATACCGAAATGTAGCAACCCCAACGACTTACCGGTCTCCAAATAAAGAATCCCGTGGTAAAGTTAGAATGCTATAGGTAAGTAATTAGGCTATTTTGGGAGTGCGTACATACATTTAACTTACCATAACGCTGGTAGACGAATCAAAATTGGTTTTCTACTTGTTACAAACTTATCGATATTTAGAAACTATGACAATAACAATAAACGGCAGTACAACGTTAAATTCAGCTAAAAGTAAGAATTGAACTGATCGATGGTGTTGTTGACTATCTATGTTGCGTGTCCATTTTTCGTCGTATTTTTGAAATTTAAAAATATCTTTCCATTTCACTACGCGGTATCTAGGTCTTCTGTAACTTCATTTGGGTGGTAGTGGACTCCTGGACCACTCCCCCCACCGCCCACCCTTGGCTAAGTCCCTGCTATTACACGACCTTGTTAAGATTCAATGGAGTGTTGATAACGTCTTCTTTGTAGCGCTGAAGACGTGTTGACTAACATCACTTCACCATGTCTATCTCAAAGGTAACTAACACTCACGTGTATCATAGCGTCTACTTTAAACAAAATTTTATTTGAATCCCTATATTGGACCTAATGGCGCCAGTCTTAAATGACTAGCGCGAAATTGTAAGAGACACTTAAGAAAGGCACGTATTCCGGTCCAGATGGTATACCAATCAGGTTCCTTTCAGAGTATGCAGACACAATAGCGCCTTTCTTAGCAATAAAATACAACCGCTCACTTGACGAAAGCTCTGTTCCTAAAGACTAGAAAGTAGCACATGTCACACCAATATTCAAGAAAGGAAATAGGAGTAAACCATTGAATTATAGACCCATATCACTGACCTCAATTCGCAGTAGGATTTTGGACCATATACTGTACTCAGACGTTATGAATCAACTTGATCCATAACCAACACGGATTCAGAAAATATCGTTCTTGCGCAACACAGCTAGCTCTCTATTCCCATGAAGTAATAAGTGCTGTCAACAAGGAATGTCAGATCGATTCCATATTCGTAGATTTCCAGAACGCTTTTAATACGGTTCCTCTAAAGCGACTATTAATCAAATTGCGTGCATATGGAGTATCGTCTCAGTTGTGTACCTGGATTTGTGATTTCCTCTCAGAGAGGTCACAGTTCCTAGTGATAGACGGTAAATCGTCGAGTAGAACAGAAGTGATATCTGGCGTTCCGCAGGGTAGTGTCATAGGCCATCTGCTGTTCTCGATTTACGTAAATGATCTATGTGATAATCTGAGCAGCCCCTTAGATTGTTTGCAGATGACGCTGTAATTTAGCGTCTAGTAAAATCATAAGCCGGCCGGAGTGGCCGAGCGGTTCTAGGCGCTACAGTCTGGAATCGGGCGACCGCTACGGTCGCAGGTTCCAATCCTGCCTCGGGCATGGATGTGTGTGATGTTCTTTGGTTAGTTAGGTTTAACTAGTTCTAAATTCTAGGCGACTGATGACCTCAGAAGTTAAGTCGCATAGTGCTCAGAGCCATTTGAACCATTTGAAAATCATCAGACAATCAATTCCAATTACAAAATGATCTAGAGAGAATTTCTGTATGGTTCGAAAAGTGGCAATTGGCACTAAACAAAGAGAAGTGCCAAGTCATCAAAGAAAACCGATAAATTTTTGGTATACGATAAATCGCACAAATCTAAGGGCTGTCAATTCGACCAAATACCTAGGGATTACGATTACGAGCAACTTAAATTGGAAAAACCACACAGATAATATTGTGGGGAAGCCGATGCCGTCCGGAGTGGCCGAGCGGATCTAGGCGCTACAGTCTGGAACCGCGCGACGGCAGCGGTTGCAGGTTCGAATCCTGCCTCGGGCATGGGTGTGTGTGATGTCCCTAGGTTAGTTAGGTTTAAGTAGTTCTAAGTCCTAGGGGACTGATGACCTCAGAAGTTAAATCCCATAGGGCTCAGAGCCATTTGGGCCATTTTTCGGGAAGGCGAAACAAAGACTGCGCTTTGTTGGCAAAACACATAGAAGATGCTACACTTATCCGTCCTCTGCTGTAATACTGCTGCGCGGTGTGGGATCCGTACCAGGAAGGATTGACAAAGGGCATCGAAAAATGCAAAAAATGGCAGCTCGTTTCGTGTTATCGCGCAATAGGGGTCAGAGTGTCATTGATACGATACGCGAGTTGGGATGGCAGTCACTGAAATATAGGCGGTTTTCTTTACGGCGTGATCTATTTACGAAATTTCAATCACCAACTTTCTCTTCAGAATGCGAAAATATTTTGTTGACACCCACCTACGTAGGGAGAAATGATCATCATAATAAAATAAGGGAAATCAGAGCTCGAACTGGAATACATAGAAAGAAGGATCCTTTATCGTATGATTATATGATAGCGGAACAAATACTGATAGCAGTTACTTCTGTAAAATATCAAGGAGTGTGCGTGCGGAACGATTTGAAGTGGAATGATCATATAAAATTAATTGGTGGTAAGGCGGGTACCAGGTTGAGATTCATTGGGAGAGTCCTTAGAAAATGTAGTCCATCAAAAAAGGAGGTGACTTACAAACCACTCGTGCGACCTATACTTGAGTATTGCTCATCAGTGTGGGATACGTACCAGGTCAGGTTGACGGGGCAGATAGAGAAGGTCCGAAGAAGAGCGGCGCTTTTCGTCACAGGGATATTTGGTATGCGTGATAGCGTCACGGAGATGTTTAGCAAACCGAAGTGGCGAACTCTGCAAGAGAGGCGCCCTGCATCGCGGTGTAGCTTGCTGTCCAGGTTTCGAGAGGGTGCGTTTCTGGATGAGGTATCGAATATATTGCTTCCCCCTGCTTATACCTCCCGAGGAGATCACGAATGTAAAACTAGAGAGATTCGATCGCGCACGGAGGCTTTCCGGCAGTCGTTCTTCCCGCGAAACATACGCGAGTGGAACAGAAAACGGAGGTAATGACAGTGGCACGTAAAGTTCTCTCCGCCACACACCGTTGGGTGGCTTGCGGAGTATAAATGTAGATGTAGATGTAGATTTAGGTGTTCCTTTTTCCCACGCGCCAATTGAGAGAGGAATGGTAAAGAAGTAGTATGAAAATAGTTCGATTAACCCCCTGCCAGGCACTTAAGTTTGAATTGCAGAGTAACCATGTAGATGTAGATGAATTTGTAGGCATCATCTTTAGGATGTAAGAACACACCTGTCAACTTTCGTTTACAACTGTTTTTTCGCCAGTGTATTAACGTACCTGCGAAAAGAAAATACTATGTACTGTTTGACGTTATTGTGTATCAAACCGCGAGTCACGTAATAACGTGTCAGCCTCCGATTTCTGCTTCAGTGACGCTGACTCAGAAATCACGCTCGTATTCTGCATCGCGAGCCGTTCTATTTCGCTCCGCTGCTCGCATTATTAAGCGACGGAATCCAGCGTAACCGAGCTCCCACGCGCCTTCAGTACGGTCGCGCTCACGCCGCCGGATAATTTCCGACTGAACGAACGGCCGCCACCTGCAGCGGCTGTTAATTATTCAGCAGGAGTGTGCAGCGTCAGACGTCGCCGGGTCAGTGGGACAAGTCGGCGGCGAGAGGCTGGCGATGGCGGTCCGCAGTCAGGCTGTGTGACCTGCGGCCGTAGCCGGCGGCCGGACAGTCAATAGCCGGAGAGGAGGCGAGTCCATAGTTAGCGAGGGAGCTGCGGAAACAGGTGGGGCAGCGGGCAGCGGGCAGAGGGCGACGGACGTATCGAAGGAGAATGAAACGTTCACTGTAAACAGGCGTCTGTGTTGCGGTGTACACTACTGGCCATTAAAACTGCTACACCACGAAGATTGCGTGCTACAGACGCGAAATTTAACCGACAGGAAGAAGATGCTGTGATATGCAAATGATTAGCTTTCCAGAGCATTCACACAAGGTTGAAGCCTTTGGCGACACCTACAACGTGCTGACATGAGGAAAGTTTCTAACCGATTTCTCATACACAAACAGCAGTTGACAGGCGTTGCCTGGTGAAACGTTGTTGTGATGCCTCGTGTAATGAGGAGAAATGCGTACCATCACGTTTCCGACTTTTATAATGGTCGAATTGTAGCCTATCGCGATTGCGGTTTATCGTATTGCGACATTGCTGCTCGCGTTGCTCGAGATCCAATGACTGTTAGCAGAATATGGAATCGATGGGTTCAGGAGGGTAATGCGGAACGCCGTGCAGGATCCCAACGGCCTCGTATCACCAGCAGTCAAGATGACAGGCATCTTATCCGCATGGCTGTAACGGATCGTGCATCCACGTCTCGATCCCTGTGTCAACAGATGAGAACGTTTGCAAGATAAAATCCATCTGCACAAACAGTTCGACGACGTGTGCAGCAGCAAGGACTATCAGCTCAGAGACCATGGCTGCGGTTACCCTTGATGCTGCATCACAGACAGGAGGGCCTGTGATGGTGTACACAACGACGAACCTGGGTGCACGAACGGCAAAAGTCATTTTTTCGGATGAATCCAGGTTCTGTTTACAGTATTCTGATGGTCGCATCCGTATTTGGCGACATCGCGGTTACGCGTCTCTGTCACCTCTTGTCGCATTGACGGCACTTTGAACAGTGGACGTTACATTTCAGGTGCGTTACCTACCGTGGCTCAAATGGTTCAAATGGCTCTCAGCACTATGGAACTTAACTTCTGTGGTCATCAGTCGCATAGAACTTAGAACTATTTAAACCTAACTAACCTAAGGACATCACACACATCCATGCCCGAGGCAGGATTCGTACCTACGACCGTACCGGTCACTTGGTTCTAGACTGTAGCACCTAGAACCGCACGGCCACTCCGGCCGGCACGACCCATGGCTCTACCCTTCATTCGATCGCTGCAAAACAGTACATTTCAGCAGGATAATGCATGACCGCATGTTGCAGGTCCTGTACGGGTCTTTCTGGATACAGAAAATGTCCGATTGCTGCCCTGGCGAGCAAATTCTCCAGATCTCTCACCAAATGAAAACGTCTGGTCAATGGTGGACGAGCAACTGGTCAATGCTGACTGGCTCTTCACGCCAGTCACTACTTTTGATGAACTGTGGTATCGTGTTGAAGCTGCAAGGGCAGCTGTACTTGTACACGCCATCCAAGATCTGTTTGATTCAATGCTCAGGCGTAACAAGGCCGTTATTACGGACAGAGGTGGTTGTTGTTGGTACTGCTTTCTCAGGATCTATGCACCGAAATTGCATGAAAATGTTATCAAATGGTTCAAATGGCTCAGAGCACTATGGAACATAACATTTGTGGTCATCAGTCAACTAGAACTTGGAAATACTTAAACCTAACTAGGACATCACACACATCTATGCCCAGGGCAGTATTCGGACCTGCGACCGTAGCGGTCGCTCGGTTCCAGACTGTAGCGACTAGAGCCGCACGGCCACACCGGCTGCCTGAAAATGTAATCACATGTCAGTTCTAGTGTAATATATGTGTCCAATGAATACCCGTTTATCATCTGCATTTCTTCTTGGTGTAGCAATTTTAATGGCCAGTAGTGTATTTATACGCACTAAATACATCTGCCCTTTCCTGGTAGTGAAAGATAAGTCGGGCTCAAGCGGAATGGCTCTGCCCGCTTCCAACGTTAGTTACTATACAGTACAACACGCCATAGTACTGCAGCAAGCGCTGTGACCGATGCGAGGTGGCGCAGTCACTAGCACAAGGTACTAGCATTTGGGTGGGATGACAGATAAAACTGACGTCCGGCCATCCAGATTTAAATCTTCTGTGATTTTACTAAATCGCTCCAGGCAAATGCCGGCTTGGTTTCTTTGGAAGAGCACGGCCGATTTCCTTCCCCATACTAGACACAATCAGAGCTCCTGCTCTGTAATAATGTCGACGTCGACGGTACGTTAAACCCAGTCTTCCTTCCTTCGCCGCTGTGAATGTAACGTTAACGCTACGTACCGTATGGTCAGAAAGAAAGAGGAGGGAATTGTTTCCTCTACAACTCTCATTCCCCCGCAGCAGCGCCATAGCTTGGCAGCGATTGCGTACTTTAACATGGAACTCACCTCAAACTCCCACAAGTTTCCTTAAATGTAATTCACTCACATCCACTATTTCATCGCTAAAAATAGCTCATACCCACCCATTCCCATTTGCCCTTTCTCACTCACTTATCCAGCCCAATTCATTTTCGTTAACTCTTTGTCTTTCTCTGTTACTGCCTCCTGTCGCACTGCTGCAGTCCCATTCGCTCTGTCCCACTACTACTATCTCCGCTCACTGTCTCCCTCTTGGCCTCTTGCTCTCACTACTCAAATCTCATTTCTTACTTTCTACTGCTGCTGTCTCTTCTCATCGTCACAATCTATCTCTCCCTTTTTGTCGTTTTTATACACACAGTCTCTCATTATCACCGGCTCTCACCCGCTTCCACTCCGTCTTTCTCTTCATTTCTCCCTCTGTCACTGTTTCCTTCTCTCTTTCCCTACAACTGTTCCACCGCCATTCTGCGTCTCTCTTTCTCTTACACTGCCACTGTCTCCTTCGCTACTTCTATAGTACAACCACTGTCTACTATCTTCCAGTATCTATTATTTTTCCATCTAACTGCCACTGCCAGTGTCTTATCCTCTCTCAGAATAATATACCATGATTATGTCGAATCCCAAAATTTTCGGAAATTTTTTTTAAAGATGCCCCTATCCAGTCAGAATCTTCTAAATAAACAGGAACACGTTTGCGTCTTTTGTGCTCTGATAGAAGCATTTTTACGCTCATACCATTCTTTTCCCTGCTTCAGCAGTGTATGTAACTCATACGAAAATAAATGTACTGGTTAGTAAAAGTTAGATAATTTACTTGCACGGAATAAGAAAAAAGACACTTTTTGCCTATGCTTCAGAACTACAACATTTGGTTTCCAGATGACAAAGGAGAGACAGCGAATTTCTGCGTGCTACGTCACTTTATAAACTACATTTTCACGGCAAACCGGATATTTTTGAGCGTCTTTCACGTGTATAAGTAAGGTAAATTTGAATCTCTATACATCGATAGGGGATAAGATATTTAAAAAAAAATTTCTAGGGTGTTCCAGATCTGGATCATAGGAATACATCGTTAAAATTAGAGCTATTTGCTGTGCATAACCGTGTGGATACCCGAGGCTGGATTTTGGTACCGAAATCAAGTTTTTCAGTTGTTTCTCGATAACGAATAAAGTTTTTTGAATAAGGGAATATGGCTCTTCTTGATAAATGCCTAGACGATATACTGTTAGAATTTGAGAAACTTGCTTGGGTTATTTGCTATTTAGATTTTGCCTCATATCGGGACTTACGTGTAGAAGTAAGGTAAATTTGAATTTCTTTATCTTGGAAACGGATAAAGATATCAAGAAAATTTTTCTTTTTTAAATTTCAACATGGGGATCTTAGGAGTATATGTTAAAAATTTCGGTCAATTGCTGTTCATAATCGTCTTGGTATCCTCGGCTGGGCTTTCTTCCGCTGGTGACAACGAAATTACAGTAAGAAATCTTTTTTTTTGTGGTTTTCTCGGGAACCGCACATGAATTAATAGTACCTCCCTTCGTCAGTGGCCACCCTCAGGTGGAAGTTTCTACAAAGATAGCCGTGACGTATAGGACACGAAACAGTAACACGATGCTGGCATTTAAATCAGCATGCATCGGTGTCTTTTTAGACGGCGTTATTCATTGATTAGGACACGGATGGATGTCCACAGGGGTTACACAGCTGTTATAAAAACAGGTTAAACCTTAACAAAGGGGTTTAGTCCCAGAAAAGGGTTACAGACGTGAGTCTGGAGCGGCCTTCATTGACAGTACATCCGTAGTAAAAAACACACAATACATCAAATAGAGACATGACTAAGAAACGAATAGTTAAATGTATAAAGGAGTAACGGGGGAAGGGGAAGGGAATGGGGAAGGGAGGGATAATCTCCGTTGCTGAATTAGTTGACACCAATAATTATAATTGCTCTTGATATTAAGTTATAATTGAATAATGCAACAGTTACTTCATTCAGCATATGTTGTTACTTATAAAAGTATTTCTTTTGAGCTGTAGTCAAGTACAACACGCATGTTGAACATAAAGTAGCAAAGGATCATCATCACAACTTTTATTTTAAAATAAATGGAGTAATGAATACACAGGGTGTCTCAAATGTTTTGGGTCAAATTGAAACAGACAATCGTGGGTCCAAAACAAATTATATTGAGATAGGGAATCAATGGTAGGAAATGTATATTTATTGTGTTATGGCCATACACAGCTACACGACGTAACACCAACGTGGGTCATAGTAACTGTTCAAAATTAAGACCGACAGTCTCAGTTCATGCATGACAAGACCGCATGAACTTCTGCCACAGTCTCTCCAGAATCCCCAATATCAGTTGTACCATGAGAGAGGC
The DNA here is from genome assembly GCF_023897955.1 of Schistocerca gregaria. NCBI lineage: Eukaryota > Metazoa > Arthropoda > Insecta > Orthoptera > Acrididae > Schistocerca > Schistocerca gregaria. The sequence goes on from NC_064927.1 coordinate 218,113,001, forward strand.
AGCTTGGACCCTAGCAAGTAGGTCCTCATCCGTTTCTACCAGACTCTAATACAAGAAGATCTTGACATAACCGCAGAGGAAAAAGTCACGAGGTGTGAGATCCGGCAACTGCACTGGCCGTGGTACGAGACCTCCCTTTCAGCCCAATCCAACGATGAGGTTACGTGTTGTTCAGCTACTCGTGGACTGAAACGACGTCCTTTCACACACAACAATGAGCACATGTGCAAGAACTATGGCAACACATCTCGCAGGAATACCAACTAACGTGGAACGATGAAACGTGAAAGCAGAAAATAAGATTTTATTAGTTTACCTTGGACAATGCTCGCCTTTAAACCGACAGATAATCGTTGTTGATGGCCACCGATGTGGGTGGTGTGGGGACTGTCCTCGCACCAGACATGCCTGTTGCATCTGTTGAAAACACCATCACAGGAGAATGGGGCTTTACCCATGAACGATACAAATTGTACGAAGTTCAGCACTACAGTACTGCCGTCGGAAATGCATTGACAGAAATGAATGCGGGACTCAGACTCCGCTGGTCCCAGTGCTTGCACAAGTTCATTATGACTGGGATGTAATACCTCTTCCACCAATACTCTACAGACAGTATCCTTCGAAGTGTACGTTTCACGAGCAAGTTGAATGGTGCTTATTGCCGGGTAGTAAGCCACGTGATACAGCACAATCTCCTCAAAGTGTGGTGTCCGCACATGTCTTTGGCTCGAACCGTAGCTGCCTCTCTGTGGCGTTAAAGAGTCCGTCTCTCGTAAGTTGGTATCGCAGAGATAAACATCTTCTAATTAGGATGACACCTTATGAAAAAGCGTACACTGTAAATTCGTTCTCCTTTACTGGCACTAGATCTTGCCGCACCGCACATTAAATGCATGTCTGCGAACTCTCGTGACGAATAACGTCCCATCTTTGACTACACTTCATGCACTGTACACAGTAACTTACCTCATCATGGACACATCTAAAACTGTCTGAAGCAATGGAAAAATGTCAGTGGTGTGTGTGCGGCACAGGTTAATGCACCAGTACGATGCATGTGGTCGTCTCAAGACACACTTGCTATGAGCTAAGTTGTGTACAGTGTGTCTGTTTGGTGACCAGGAGTTTACGAAGTTTATTATCAGCTGTCTGTCCCAGTGTGCAACAGACACCCGGGACCTAAGTGAGAGTGCATCGCTGGAGTACATGCAGTCAAACTGGCGATCATCGCATTCAACTATTACTAAGAGCCACGTTGTTGTGTGGTGTACGATGTGTATGTCCATAGCACCATAAACATGTGTCTCCGACCATTAGTTTCCTATCTCAAAAAATCTGTTATGAACCCACTGTCACCTATTTCAGTTAGATCCAAAAGGTTTGAGACACACTATGTTACGAACTTAACGTGCAATCAATACATGTATTCACTATTTTCTAGAAAATTTAGAAATGTTATTAAATAAGATCCACATTACGTTTTATTATTAGATGTTTAAGAGAACGTTTTAAAAAGTAATTTTTATGTGAGAATTTGTAATGCTGTTGTTGTTGTTGTTGTCTTCAGTCCTGAGATTGGTTTGATGCAGCTCTCCATGCTACTCTATCCTGGGCAAGCTGCTTCATCTCCCAGTACCTACTGCAACCTACATCCTTCTGAATCTGCTTAGTGTAGTCATCTCTTGGTCTCGCTCTACGATTTTTACCCTCCACGCTGCCCTCCAATACTAAATTGGTGATCCCTTGATGCCTCAGAACACGTCCTACCAACCGATCCCTTCTTCTGGTCAAGTTGTGCCACAAACTTCTCTTCTCCCCAATCCTATTCAATACTTCCTCATTAGTTACGTGATCTACCCATCTAATCTTCAGCATTCTTCTGTAGCACCACATTTCTATTCTCTTCTTTTCCAAACTATTTATCGTCCATGTTTCACTTCCATACATGGCTACACTCCATACAAATACTTTCAGAAATGACTTCCTGACACTTAAAACTATACTCGATGTTAACAAATTTATCATTTTCAGAAACGCTTTCCTTGCCATTGCCAGTCTACATTTGATATCCTCTCTACTTCGACCATCATCAGTCATTTTGCTCCCCAAATAGCAAAACTCCTTTACTACTTTAAGTGTCTCATTTCCTAATCTAATTCCCTCAGCATCACCCGACTTAATTCGACTACATTCCATTATCCTCGTTTTGCTTTTGGTGATATTCATCTTATATCCTCCTTTCAAGACACTGTCCATTCCGTTGAACTGCTCTTCCAATTCCTTTGCTGTCTCTGACAGAAATAAAATGTCATCGGCGAACCTCAAAGTTTTTATTTCCTCTCTATGGATTTTAATACCTACTCCGAATTTTTCGTTTGTTTCCTTCACTGCTTGCTCAATATACAGATTGAATAACATCGGGGAGAGGCTGCAACCATGTCTTACTCCCTTCCCAACCATTGCTTCCTTTTCATGTCCCTCGACTCTTATAACTGCCATCTGGTTTCTGTACAAATTGTAAATAGCCTTTCGCTCCCTGTATCTTACCCCTGCCACCTTTAGAATTTAGAGTATTCCAGTGAACATTGCCAAAAGCTTTCTCTAAGTCTACAAAAGCTAGAAACGTAGGCTTGCCTTTCCTTAATCTTTCTTCTAAGATAAGTCGTAAGATCAGTATTGCCTCAAGTGTTCCAGTATTTCTACGGAATCCAAAATGATCTTCCCCGAGGTCGGCTTCTACTAGTTTTTCCATTCGTCTGTAAAGAATTCGAGTTAGTATTTTGCAGCTGTGGCTTATTAAACTGATTGTAATGTTATTGTAAATATAATACTGCCATTAGTCTGTATATTTAATAATTATTTTTTGTTCCATAATAATTTTGAAAAATTAAGAAAATACTACAACGAGAGTAAGCTTTTGTTAAGTGAAGTTTATCTATTTAAAATAACCTCTTTGACGTAGGTGGAATAAATGTATGAAAACATTTTTGTAAATAATTATGCAATATTTTAAGTACAACTGTAATTAATTATGTCAATTTTGTATGTATATGCTGTCATGCCGTTGTAGATGGTTCATACTTAGGGCTTTTGTGAGCAGAAGTGTAAATTGAAAAAGTGTAGGGATCATAGGTAGAACGGAACTCCGTTCTGTGGTGGAATGGAAAAGGTGGTGGGGCGCGCTAGTGAGAATTGGCGCACAAGTGGCTCATACAGTCGGTAGCTGCAATGCAAGCGGTGAACATGCATTACGTTGATCAAGCACTAGAGGCCCCGAATTTACCTGCAAGACTGGGTTTTGGCCTCGGACGTGTTCTACATGATTGGCGCAGTACAGAAATGAATCAATAGCTCAGAAATTGGCAATTTTATCGTCGCCACCAAGAGGAAGACAGAGCTATGTACATCAAGAGCCGTACCTGCGCAATGTTACTACGCAGCACCGCCTCAGGCGACCTTCGACGTCAGCAATAGGCTAAGTTCTTTATTTAGAAGTGTATCACAGTATGTACTATCCATCTTCAATCAGTGGAAGATAAGTGTTAAATGTACCTTTGTGTTTAACCGTAATTTTCCTATTTCATTTACCTCAGTAGGGTCCTTACCTAAACGAATTTATTCCGAGTATCCTGATGTTTATTGAAGCTTGAATAATAGTAAATTACTGGAAATAGTACTGTTTTGGTAGTAAATTCTGAAAATAATTATTAAATACTAAAGTTTGCACGTATCAGTTTAAGGGCCACCGCTTTGCGTGACCATGAGGATAAGTTTTCAATAGCATTTCTGAAAGTAAAGTAACATAATTGTTTAACTGCAACAATCTTAACAGTAATTTAGTCGTGTTGCTTCTCCATGTCAAAGAAAGCCAGACAAATATCGGTGTTAGTAAAACGTTAACAAATAACAATCCTAAAGAAATGAAATTTTGTCGTGTTAAATAATAGTTTCATTTATATGAATGATAGCTATAAGTTTAATTTTTTTTTTTTGTTGAAACATATGTGTGCCTTCTTTAAATAATTACTGAAGTATAGTGATAAATTCCATAAGTAATAGAAAGTGGGATTAATAGTTCTTACTGCCAAGTGAACGTAGTAAATGGAAATTAAGTGGCTGTGTTTAAATTACGTAGTAAGTGAAAGTAGCTATTCATTCAGTGTCGAAAATTGACTTCATCTTTTTGTGGAGACACTGTGCCCAATTTGGGCTGGCGGCCGTTTTATTAAGCGAAACAATTAATTGTTATAACAGGCTTTGTCTGACTAAAGTTTTCCAAAAGTAATTATTCTCACTGCTTTTCCCACAAACTTTATGATTCGGAGAAAAATAGTTCGATACTTTACCATTAGGTTAAACACGGTTAAAATCTCTCCCCGAGCGTCAATGGTTTTGAGTGTTAGTGCTGCGTGGTTTTGTGGTGGTGTTCCTGCCGCTATTTACTACACAGTTCTGACATTCCGAATCGCGGATCTTCCGTCTTTACAGTGGTAGAACTTAAACGTTCTGATACCGTATGACGAGAACGTGAAAGTGCCGTTGCAAACTCTTAGAACTTTTTAAATAAAAGAAACTTTATTAACATCATACATTTTTGTTCGTCACATCTTAATAATTATCTTCAGTCCTTAGAGGACTCGGAATTGCAGCATGTAGCATAGCAGTGTGTAACGTAACTCAGTCGCAGCGTGAGAAAGTGTGCTGTAATCGAGTTTGGAGTCCGAAGGTCTCTTCCACACATGGAGCACCCTTTTCTTCAGTATGACAATGCTCGGCCACACACGAACCCTGGGACATCTGCAGCAATCCGCCGCCATGATTTCCTTGTCACCTTTCATCCTCCACACAGACCCAACTTGGTACCATTCGATTTTCGTTTGATTTCAAAAGCTAAGGAACACTTTCGAGGTTTTTTCTTTGATAGTGCGAGCAGAGAGGAGGTTGTGGCTCCGTCAACGAAATCAAGTATTGTAGTCGGTTGCAGCCCTGGCGCAGACCACATAGGTTGAATATTGAGTTCGAGAAGATAAGTAGTTAATTCTACAATAACTGCCAATTAAGTTAATACATTGAAGCGCCAAAAAGACTAATATGGGCACTTATTCAATTACAGATATATGTAAAAAGGCAGAATACGACACTGCGGTCGGCAACGCCAATATAAGAAAACCAGTGTCTGGCGCAGTTGTTAGATCGGTTACTGCTGCTACAATGGCAGGTTCTCAAGTTTTAAGTGAGTCTGAACGTGGTGCTACACTCGGCGCGCGAACTATGGGACACAGAAGCTCCGAGGTAGCCTGATGTGGGGATTTTCCCGTACGACCATTTCGTGAGTGTACCGTGAATATCAGGCATCCGGTAAAACATCAAACCTCCTACATCGCTGCAGCCGGAAAAAGATCCTGCAAGAACGGGATCAAAGACGATTGAAGAGAACCGTTCAACGTGACAGAAGTGCAACGCTTCCGCAAATTGCTGCAGATTTCAATGCTGGGCCGTCAACAAGTCTCAGCGAATCATTAAATGAAACATCACCGATATGGGATGCCAAAGGCGAAGGCCCACTCGTGTACACCTGATAACAGCATGACACAGCACTACGCATCGCTTGGGCCCGTCAACACCGTCATTGGACTGTTGATGCCTGGAAACATGTTGCCTGGTCGGACGAGTTTCGTTTGAAATTGTATCGAGTGGAGGGACATGTACCGGTATGGAGACAACCTAATGAATCCATGGACCCTGCATGTTAGCAGAGGACTGATCAAGCTTCTAGAGGCTCAGAAATGGTGTGGGTCGTGTGCAGTTACAGTGATATGGGATCCCTTAAACGTCTGGATACTACTCCGACAGGTGCCACGTACGTAAGCATCCTGTCTGATTACCTGCATAAATACATGTCCATTGTGCTTTCCGCCGAACTTGGCCAATTCCAGCAGAACCCCACATGTCCAGAATTGCTGTAGAGTGGCTCCAGGAACACTCTTCGGAGTCCAGACACTTCCGCTGGCCACCAAACTCTCCAGACATAAACGTTGTTGAGCAACGTGCTGTTCATAAGAGGTCTCCATCCCCTCGTACTCTTACGGATTTATGGACAGCACTGCAACATTCATAGCATTAATTCCTTCCAGCACTACTTCAGACATTAATCGAGCCCCTGACACGTTGTGTTGCGACACTTCTACGTGCTCGCTTGCCCTACACAATATTAGACAGGTAACGAGTTTCTTTGGCTGTTCAGTGTATTACACTGTCAGGAAGTCAGTCTATTTCATAATATTCATTGAAGGTTTCACTCGTTCCAACGCTTTTCTAGAATAAGAAAAATACCTAAGGGCCGGTTTCTGTGTACTTTAGACCTAGGTTTCCGTACAAATTTAAGACGTTTTCGTAAGTGTTAAGTGAAAAATTTAGGCTGTTTTCGTTACACATATATTTATTAGTGCCTTACCTACTCTGTAAATTAAAGGTTTTAAGTTGTGTCTTTCATTTCATTTAAATACGCATGAAGTTCATATTTTACACACCCCAATCATAGACCAAATTTTTCTGGCATACATGTTATTTAGTTTTAAAGTTGTTTGAAGTGCATTACTTTGCTATACTGATAGTATACAAATATATTAGTCTTTCACACAACTTAAGTGACTCTTGTGATCTGTAGGTAATATAATATTATTGTTCATGTCTAGATAAACGTTGTAAAAATTTTGAATATAACCATGAGCGAGAAGTGTTTAAGCTACCATGGGAAAATTATTTCTAGGGTTCTATGCATCTGTTGTGACAGATGGTTACATTGGGGGAAATGCAGTGGCATTGAAATTAGGGAAGTAAATGTGTCTCTTCCAAGGGACAGGAAACCAGTTGATAATGAATGGAAGATTAAAGCCCTTAAGGCTGAACTTGATAGTGCTAGGAAGGAACTGATGAAGTTACGTTGGGAGAAGGGTGAAGTCAGGTGAGAAAGGATAGCAAGGAATAGGGGCCGCAGAAAGAGAACACTATCTGAGAGGTCCACCATTGGCGCAAATAACAGCTTTGCCTTGCTACCTCAGTTAACTAAGCAAGAGTCTCACGCAGATATGTGGTTAATACTCAAATGACTTTCACAAGAAAACCAACTGTTTAAAAAAAAGTAGAAAGTAGGAGGAAAGTTCTATTGTTAGGTAGTAGCAGTGGGAGAGGTCTGAGCCAGACTATTCCCGAAAAATTAGGTGGCAGGTACCAAAATAAATCTTAGCCAAATGATAGGCGTTGTAGGATCATTGTGCAAAGGCTTACGAAACAGGATCATGTTGCGATAGTGGGTGGAACAGAAAACATATTGATAGGGATCAGGGCTACAATATTCAGACTGATGTCTGCAACGAACTATACAAATTTTGGCTTTGTTTTTGCTTTCATGCGGTATGATCGGCCCAAAATGAATAGCTCTGTCAGGAGGCTCAATACGGAGCTACACTATGTGATCAAAAGTATCCAGACACCCCGAAAAACGTAAGTTTTTCATATTAGGTGCACTGTGCTGACACCTACTGCCAGGTACTCCATATCAGCGACCTCAGTAGTCACTAGACATCGTGAGAGAATGGGGCGCACGGCGGAACACGTGGACTTCGAACGTTGTCAGGTGATTTGGTGTCACTTGTGTAATACGTCTGTACGCGTGATTTACACACTCCTAAACATCCCTAGGCACACTGTTTCCGATGTGATAGTGAAGTGGAAACGTAAAGGGACACGTACAGCATAAAAGCGTACAGGCCGGCCTCGTCTGTTTACTGATAGAGACCGCCGACAGCTGAAGAGCGTCGTAACGTGTAATAGGCAGACATTTATCTAGACTATCACTCAGGAATTCCAAACTGCATCAGGATCCACTGCAAGTACTATGACAGTTAGGTGAGAGTTGAGAATACTTGGGTTTCATGGCCGAGCGGCTGCTCAATAGCCACGTATCATGTCTGTAAATGCTGAACGACGCTTCGCTTGGTGCAAGCAGCGTAAACATTGGACGATTGAACAGTGTAAAAACGTTGTGTGGAGTAACGAATCACGGTACACAATGTCGCCATCCTGTGGCAGGGTGCGTGTACGACGAATGACCGGTGAACGGCATCTGCCAGCGTGTGTGGTGTGGTCGTGTTTTTCATGGTGCGTGACACTATCACAGTACAGGCCTGCATTGATGTTTGAAGCACCTTCTTGCTCCCCATTGCTGAAGAGCAATTCAGGGAGGGCGACTGCATCTTTCAACACGATCGAGCACCGGTTCATAATGCACGGCCTGTGGCGGAGAGGTTACACGACAATAACGTCCCTGTAATGGACTGTCCCGCACAGAGTCCTCACATGAATCCTGGAATGTTTTAGAACACCGACGTCGTGCCAGGCCTCACCGACCGACATCGATGCCTCTCCTCAGTACTGCACTCCATTAAGAATGGGCTGCCATTCCACAACATACCTTCCAGCACGTGATTGAACGTGTACCTGCCAGAATGGAAGCTGTAATCAAGGCTAAGAGTGGACCAACACCATATTGAATTCCAGCGTTACCGACGGAGGGCGCCACGAAGTTGTAAGTCATTTTCGGCCAGGTGTTGACACCATAGTGTGTGTCAGCTGCTTCGGAAATCTACTTTGTGAGGAATAGGTTAATTCTTGTTGATGCTGTTGGTAGGTGGAACTTCACAAGGCATGGCCTGCATCTCAATAGGAAAGGGAAGGGTACACTGGCCAGGGCGATTGCAAAATCATTAAGCGAGTGAGGGGAGGCACTGAAACTCATGGGACTTGCTTCTTTTCATACTAAAATCAGTGACCGATTATTAAACATTGAGAAGCTCAAACAGGCAGATACTAGAGATGTTCAAATATCACAAAAAGGATACAGTGAAAAATAACATTAGTAAGTGACAAGATTGTCATAAACGCACAGTGGAAGGTAATGTTAATATATTGCATTAGAATATCAGCAGATTAAACAGCAAAGTAGATGAGCTTCTTGTTTGTTTACATGAGTTAGAAATTGAGGGTGGAATAGATGTACTATCTCTGTCTGAACATTACTCACATATAGACACAGATATGGAGAAGGTAAATGAAGGTATATAGAAACTAAAAAATTGTGTAGAGCAATGTATAGAAGCATGTGCGTGTGAGCTGAAACTAAATAATGGTACTTTTGTGATTGTAGCTGTGTATAGGTCCCCATTGAGAAAATGTCAGCTATTTTTTAAAAACTTCATTCTTTGTTGTGCTATCAGTCAGACAGAGGGAAGCAAATTGAGAGGATTTCAATGCTGATTTTCTGAAACAGTCTGACAGAAAGGTTGATCTTGTAGATTTACTTGGTTCTTTCGGTTTGACGACAATTATAGATTTTTCTACTCGGGTAGTACAGAAAAGTTGCATACTGATAGATAATTTTTTTATAGAGCAAGGGAAGTTTAATTAAATAAAACCTTTTCCTGTTGTGAATGGTTTGTCTAATCATGATGCACAGCCAGTTACAGTATATGAGGTACCTCCATGCAGTAATGCAAAACAGTCCTCCAAAATAGAGCAGTCAATTATCGCTTTAACAACCGGAAATTTTAGGGAAAGCTTGCAACAGTTAGACTGGGATGAAGTGTACACAGAACCTGATGCCAATTTAGAATTTAAACTATTTAATGATACCTTTTTTTGAGCATATTTTAAAATAGTTCCCTAAGAAAAGAGTGAAATATAATTATACGAACCATCTACAAAGCCATGGATTACTAAAAAGACAAGAAAAGTCTTGTAAACTGAAAAATAAAATTCATGTTATAACTAGAAGGAGTAACGAACCAAAACCACACAAACATTACAAAAGCTACTGCACTGTATTAAGAAAAGTTATTAAAAAGTCCAGAAATATGTGCATTCCGACTGAGATTCGCACCTCTGATAATAACATTAAAACAATTTGGAATATTGATAAAAGGGGAACAGGGAAACCAAGAGCGCAGGAAGACTGTATTTCCATTAAACTCAGTGAAAAGTTTGTTAACAGAAAGTCAAAAGCAGAAAGAAATGAATAATAGGGAAAATAGGATCCAGCTATTCGTTAGAGAAGGCAAGGCAGTATATGGAAGAGTCAGTACCATGCAATTTGATAAAATTGACATTCAACCAACTTCTTATACTGAAATTAGGAAAATAAAAAATTACTCAAAAGTAAAAGCTTGCATGGAATTGATAGCATTTCCAACAGGATACTAAATGCTGGTTCTCAGTAGATTAGCACGATTCTCAGCCACATAAATAGTAGCTCAATGAAAATGGCATTTTTGCAGATAGACTAAAATATGCTAGTGTTAAAGCATTGCATAAAAAAGAGGATAGGTCTGATCCCAACAACTACCGTCCAGTCTCATTCCTGACAGATGCATCTAAAATTCTTGAAAAAGTGATGTATTCAGCATTAAATTCACATATTTGTAAAAATGAAGTACTAACAAAATGTAAGTTTCGTTTTCAGAAAGGCTTTTCAGCAGAAATGTTGTATATGTCGATCTAATATTAAATGTTCTGCATAACCGAACATCACTGATTCGGATTTTTTATTATCTCTCAACAGCTTTTGACTGTTTTAGTCATGTAATTCTTATAGAAAAACTTAAGTATTGTGGTATAAGTACACAGTGCTCAAATGGTTCAATTCATATCTAACTGGAAGAATGCAGAAGGTTGAAATTAGCAGTACATATAGTGTGCAAAAAATACAGCACAGTCCTCTAATTCCGGAGATATCAGGAGTGGTGTCCCTTTGTGTTCAGCCATGGGTCCCTTATTGTTCTTAATATATATTAATGACTTGTCACTTTATAGTTATGAAAGTGCAAAGCTATTTCTTTTCACTTATGATACAAGTATAGCAATCACACCCTACAAACAAGAAGTGTCTGAGGACATTGTAAATAATGGGTTTCAGAAATTATTAAGTGTTCTTTGAAAATGGACTGTTACTAAATTTTGGAAAAGCACCGTACATATTCTGTACAGTAAACGGCATGACACCTTTGATACATATATATTTTAAACAGAAGTCTGTTGTTAAGATAGAAACAAAATATCTGTGTGTGTGCACTGATGAGAGATTGAACTGGAAGAAACACATGGATGATCTGCAGAAAGGTTCAGGTTCAGCTACTTATGCTACTAGGGGTATTGCAAATTTTGGTGACAAAAATATGAAACAATTAGCTGACTGTGACTGTTTTCATTCTCTGCTTTCACATCACGGCATATTTCGGGGAAATTAATCATCAAGAGGAAAAGTATTCACTGCATAAAAGCGTGTAATCAGAATAGTAGATGGAACTCACACAATATCATCTTGCAGACAGTTATTTAACGAACTTGGGATATTCACAGTGTACATATTCGCTTACGAAATTTGTTATGAACAACCCGTCCCAATTCAAAAATAATAAAGTGCATAGCTATAACACTAGAAGAAAGGATGATCTTCACTATCCTGTGTTATTTGACTTTCGCCTAGAGAAGGGTGAATTTGCTGCCACAAAATCTTTGGTCATTTCCAAACAGCATTAAATGTCTGATAGATATCCAACCAGCATTTAAAAACAAATTAAAAAAATTCTGAATGACGACTCCTTCTACTCAATAGATGAATATTTAGGTATGAAGTAGTAACTAAAAACAATTGTATTGTGTAAATGAAAGCTATGTTAAACTGACACGTTGCAGATCATTACAAAACGATGGATTCACGATCTATGGAACACGTATTGACGTAATGTACAATGTCTGTATCAACAAAGTGATGGCTCATTTGGAGCGATGCGTTCGTCACCGGAGTGATTATGTTGAAAAATACGTGTGCACACATGGGAAATGAAGAGTGTAAAATGTTAACAACGTCTGCTTCGTTTAAAGTGCTTTGAGACTTTCACATAAAGATCTCAGATGTCAGCACGCCCGCGTAGCCATCAGTCTCGTGTTTATAGTTGTATAGTTATTTTTATTTAGCAAAATTTATTGAAAGAAATAAGATTACAATACCTAGAAAGAAGTGCCTAAAATTTCAACACGGATAAAAGTTATTTGTATGAACTGTAACATGTTCCAGCTAAAACCTTTCTTTCCCTGCTTTTGAAAGACTAAGTTTTTTCTTAAAAAATTATTTTAGAAGATATTGATGATAAAACTTACTCATTCTAGAATATTATTCTCTTAAATAGATTTACATTTGAATAAGAAACAGTATATCTCTTTAAGAATAATTCTCGGGTTTTAAAAATGCTTACTTTTGTCTAAATTAAAGTGGTAATTATAAAATTATTCAAATCAAAAAACTTCTATCGCGGGAAAATTCTCGCGTGAAATTTAAAGTTAGAAATGTGTGTGTTGTGCGTCAATTCTAGAAGTGTATGTTTAGCTTTTGACATTACGCCAGGCAGTGATGGGTTAACTTACTACTTGAACGATACTGTGCTACTCCTCTGAAGATGTTTCTTATTTGTCTCACTTCTCTGTAGAAGTTGTGCCTTGAAAAGCTCATGTGATGCTAGGAAATGATGTAAACAGTGTAGAAATGGGTTTGAACCATCTCGTAACAAAATGGACATTAGAAAACCGGCAGGAAGAGAGAAACATAAATAAAACATACTTTGCTTCTAATTATTTCCTGACAGTGATAATTAAATAGTGGAAGAATGGTGAAACCTAAATTGGACATCATTTTTCATGTTTAACTTTGTTACATACAAGTGCGGATGGAATATTACAATAGTCACTGTATAAAACGTACAAATGAAGTTTAAACAATGGGCCTGGGAGAGAGCGCATGATCATTATCTGTAATGATAGGTTAAAACTACTGCATCCATGAGATTGTGATCGAGTTCAGAGAAGGCGTGGTTCAGATGATTTCTTACCACGTGACTGGCGCTATTTCTATTCCAGCGACGGGTGTTACAAAAAGGTACGGCCAAACTTTCAGGAAACATTCCTCACACACAAAGAAAGAAAATATGTTATGTGGACATGTGTCAGGAAACGCTTATTTTCCATGTTAGAGCTCATTTTATTACTTCTCTTCAAATCACATTAATCATGGAATGGAAACACACAGCAAAAGAACGTACCAGCGTGACTTCAAACACTTTGTTACAGGAAATGTTCAAAATGTCCTCCGTTTGCGAGTATACATGCATCCACCTTCCGTCGCATGGAATCCCTGATGCGCTGATGCAGTCCTGGAGAATGGCGTATTGTATCACAGCCGTCCACAATACGAGCTCTACATTTGATACCGGGGTTGCGTAGACAAGAGCTTTCAAATGCCCCCATAAATGAAAGTCAAGAGGGTTGAGGTCAGGAGAGCATGGAGGCCATGGAATTGGTCCGCCTCTAGCAATCCATCGGTCACTGACACTGTTGCTGAGAAACGTACAAACACTTCGACTGAAAGGTGCAGGAGCTCCATCATGCATGAACTACATGTTGTGTCGTACTTGTAAAGGCACATGTTCTAGCAGCACAGGTAGAGTATCCCGTATGAAATCATGATAACGTGCTCCATTGAGCGTAGGTGGAATATTATGGAGGCCAATCAAGACATCACCAACAATGCCTGCTCAAAGGTTCACAGAAAATCTGTGTTGATGACGTGATTGCACAATTGCGTGCGGATTCTCGTCAGCCCGCACATGTTGATTGTGAATATTTACAATTTGATCACGTTGGAATGAAGCCTCATCCGTAAAGAGAACATTTGCACTGAAATGAGGATTGACACGTTGTTGGATGAACCATTCGCAGAAGTGTAACCGTGGAGGCCAATCAGCTGCTGATAGTGTCTGCACACGCTGTACATGGTACGAAAACAACTGGTTCTCCCGTAGCACTCTCCATACAGCGACGTTGTCAACGTTACCTATTATAGCAGCAACTTCTCGGACGCTTATATTAGCGTTATCGTCAACTGCACGAAGAATTGCCTCGTCCATTGCAGGTGTCCTCGTCGTTCTAGCTCTTCCCCAGTCGCGAGTCATAGGCTGGAATGTTCCGTGCTCCCTAAGACGCCGATCAATTGCTTCGAACTTCTTCCTGTCGGGACACCTTCGTTCTGGAAATCTGTCTCGATACAAACGTACCGCGCCACGGCTATTGCCCCGTGCTAATCCATACATCAAATGGGCATCTGCCAACTCCGCATTTGTAAACATTGCACTGGCTGCAAAACCACGTTCGTGATGAACACTAACCTGTTGATGCTACGTACTGATGTGCTTGATGCTAGTACTGTAGAGCAATGAGTCGCATGTCAACACAAGCACCAAAGTCAACTTTACCTTCCTTCAATTCGGCCAACTGGCGGTGAATCGGAGAAGTATAGTACATATTGACGAAACTAAAATGAGATCTAACATGGAAATTAAGCTTTTCCGGACGCACGTCCGCATAACATCTCTTCTTTATTTGTGTGTGAGGAATGTTTCATAAAAGTTGGGCCTTCCTTTTTTGTAGCACCCTGTATAAGTGGCGAGATAACTTTCTGCACAAAATAATGAGCAGGAAAACGCAAAAGCTGCTAAGTGGTAAATTTCTGGAGCATAGGCATTCACGTCAACATCGTCTCCGTTAGGACGACCTGAATTCAATCCAGCTAACTGGCAGAATGAGGATGACGGCTGCTGCATTCCCAACTTTAACAGCCTGGGAGATGCTGTACCACAATGAGCTTCCGAACCTGCAAAAAATGGCTCTGAGCACTACGGGACTTAATCTGAGGTCATCAGTCAATTAGAACTTAGTTAATTACTTAAACTTAAGTAATCTAAGAACATCACACACATCCATGCTCGAGGCAGGATTCGAACCTGCGACCGTAGCGGTTGTGCAGTTCCAGACTGAAGCGCCTAGAAACGCTCGGTCACTCCAGTCGGCTGTACCTGCAAAGGCGGGCCGTTGGCAAACATACAAGTGAGCAGAGACCAAAGACTAAGGGGTATAGCATAGAAAACTGATCACATATTTTACAGCCAGCAGCTTTTAGGGGTTTCCGCTCCTCAGTATATCAGGAATTTATTTATTCAGGTCGTCTCTCTCTTCCGAATTTTATAAATGTTTTAATTTGCTATTGAAGTATTAGAAAGTTCAAAATAAGAGTAATAGATCCAAAACGAATCCATTTTAATGTCGTGTATGACTGCATATTCAGAAAGGAATGTAATTGGAACACAATCTGGACCGGAAGACATGCCTTTGTTGATTGAGTTAAATTACTTCGTTATACCGACAGTATATATTAAGTCACCCATGTTGGCAAGTGTTCCTGATCGGATTTCCAAAAAATTTGCTGCACCTATTTTGGTAATGAAACCTCGGAAGGCCGCGTCTAGTAGTTTAGTGGACTTCCGTCGTTAACATTACCATTGCTACTGAGCAACGAAGGTATTCATTGTGTGATGCCGCTTGTATACCTTACACATAACGAAAACAACTCTGGATTCTCTACCATATTCCCAGACAAAATTTCGTTACAGAAACTATTGATATCATCTGGCATGGAATTCCACGTTAAATTTTGTGCTTCTGTGAAAAATCACAAGTCTTTGAGACGTGTGTCGTTCGTTCTGCAATACCATCATCACCTGTTTTGTGTACCATGGAGTATCTGCTCCTTCTTTTAACAATTTACTCGGTATGAAGTTCTTAGTTGTGATCAATATTGCTTCTCTGAATTTAAACCTAGCTAGGTGGTATAGTGGGGAGCATAGCTGAATTGCTTTTCAGGAAGACGTCAGTTCAAATACCCGGCCATCCAGGCAGGTTTTCTTTATTTTCCCTAAATTACTCCAGGCAAAGGCCGGCATGGTTCGTTTGAAAAGGGAACGACTAGTTTCCTCCCTTATCCTTTCGTAATCAGAGTTTGTGCTCCCGTCTCTTATTGGTGCATTGTCGACGGGACTTTAAATTCTTTTCCTCCGACTTTCCTTCTTTGAATTAAGCCACATCTCGTCTAAGCTTATATACGACGGGCATCTAATAAGTAATGCAACGCAATTTTTTCTCGGCCAGTTTAAATTAAAAATGGGGAACTTCTTGTGGGACATCGTTAGATATTCTTGTTTTAGTCCCTATGCTTTCATAAAGTTCCGATGGTGGCGGCACTATACGCAGCCTTCAAAATGGTGTCTCTACTGAAGGTGAATTTCAAGCAGAGAGAAGTCACTGAATTTCTTTTCGCGGAAAACCAGAGCGTAACAGACGTTTGAAGGTGCTTGCACAATGTCCACGGAGACCCGGCAGTAATGAAAACACGGTGAGCCATTCGGCGAGGCGTCTAGCATTATCGCAACCAGGTCGCGCAGACTTGTACCAATTCCCGCTTGCCGCCCGGTATTACACAAGTATGACTTCTGCAGTGCTGGAATGTGCTGACACTCGTATTCGAGACGATTCACGGGTCACAATCAAACACCGCGCTGCTCAACTGGACGTCCCAGTTGGGAGCGTTGACACACTCGTCCAACAGTTAGCGTACTCAATGAGGTGTGCCCGCTGAGTTCCTAGCCGTCTATCGGACCATGAACAGCAAGCAATGACCATTTGTGCGGAATTTCTTGAACGTTAGGAGGCTGTGCGTGACAATTTTTTGTCCAACATCGTTACAGGCGATGCAACATGGGTTTACTTCTTTGAACCAGAGAGTAAAAGTCAATCCATGGAGTGGCACTACACTTCTCTGAAGACGAAGTTCACAGCCACACCCTCAGCAGGTAACGTCATAGCGACGGCCATCTCGAAGTCTGAAGGGGCTATTCCATTTGGTATTCTCCCTCATGGTGCAACGATCAGTTTTGAAGTGTATTGTAATACCCTCAGGAAATTGGAGAGACGACTTCAGCATCTTCGTCGCCTCAAAAACCCGAACGAACTTCTCTTTGTCCATACAATGCAAGGCTTCATCCGTGTCTACGCATCCGATGGGAGATCACAAAACTTTGTTGGACTGTTCTTCCTCATCCACCCTACAGCCCGGTTCAAATGGTTCAAATGGCTCTAAGTACTATGGGACTTAACATCTGAGGTCTTCAGTCCCCTAGACTTAGAACTACTTCAATCTAACTAACCTAAGGACATCACACACATCCATGCCCGAGGCAGGATTCGAACCTGCGACCATAGCAGCGGCGTGTTTCCGGACCGTTCGGCCGCAGCGGCCGGCTACAGCCCGGATCTCGCACCTTCCGACTTCCATCTGTCTCGCCCAATGAAGGAAGCGATACGTATGTGATGAGGACGTTGCTACGCAACAAGACGCTGGCTCTGTTGCAAACCAGTAGAGTGGCACTATGCGGTCATAAGTCCCTCCCAGTAACGTGGAGAAAGGCCGTCGAATTGAACTGAGATTATGTAGAAAAGTAGGGCTATGTAGCCAAAAGAGTGGGGAGTAATATGGTGCACTAGAGCCCACTTTTAGAAAAAAATTATGTTGCGTTACTTGTTGAACACGTCTTGTAGTTAGTTTGGGAGGAAGGATACTGTCTCCTAGGAAGCCTTCAATCAAACATTAATTTAATTTTTTTAAACAGATATTTTTACTTCAACTTTAATTTTTGTGTTACAGTATACACTTTCTCTACAGTTACGTAATCCCTGCATCCTTTTGTAAGGTCTTTTTGTTACCAGAATTGTAACACACTCGTATATGCCTTTACAGTGCAGACATAGCACGTGGTTTGGCCACAAAGACTGTCCATCCCAGTCTCAGAAACAAAGAGAGAGAGAGAGAGAGAGAGAGAGAGAACTTAAACTTTCTGTTCTGCCTTACGGCAGGTCTTGTCATGCGGGAAGCCTCGTCAGTGAGGTTCACCGCATGAGCGTCTATGGAAGTGATTCCAGTGGTCGTTTCCCATTGCCTTCCACTGATGACGACGAAATAGTAAAGAGGACAACACCCAATCCCTGAGCGGAGAGATCTCCGATCCAGCCGGGAATCTAACCCAGGCTCCTTGGCGTGACAGAGAGCCGCGCTGACCACTCAGCTATCGGGGCGGACAGAGAGAGAGAGGGACTGATATTAAATTTATTCAGATAATCTGATTACTGAATCATATTGTCGGCGAGTTAAGGTGTTCATTTATAGTGAACACGGATCTATCAGAAGATTAATTCAAATTTTGCATAATTAAAGCAATCGATTTCACCGGTGAAGCGTGATAGTGGGCCACTGGGTGCAAGGGAATAAATTTTTCTTCCGGTCACCTATTCATTAATATTCAAAACCATTGAGATGGCGCGTTGTCTTAATATTTGTAGCCGTTTGATTCAAATACAGCAAGCGGTCACACACGGACACCACCAGTCCGTGGCTCCCTTTCGTGAGTTGGAACTCAAACAGGCCCGGCAGCATGATTGTTAAACTACTGCGCAACGCCTCCACTTCGGAACACAGGAACACCTATCTCCTCCCCCCGCGAGTTACGTTTGCGTCTGGCAGCTAATCATCGCGGAAGTGCGCTGTTGAAGCGTGTTAGTGGTAACAAAACTCCTGAGAGACTATCTTTCAAACCAGTCGTACGTAGTAGTTCGAACCTGCAAAACGTACCTCATCGTAGGTAACAGTTACGCGATAGTAGCCGCCATCTTAATCAAGGCTGTCTTTTCATCACTTGGCGGGCAGTTTCTTGGAGCATTCAATTCCCATCGAGAATCACTACTGCCGATCGGGATCTTGCAGCAGCTCCGATGACTGCACACTCGCCGTTATGCGAAGTCCCACGCTCGCTTCTAGTACTGTAACAACAGTAATGTCGTAAGTCACAATGAGCGACCTCTGTTTCTGCTTTTGCACCTCAACTGCAGTGCTTTGCTGTTACTAGGTTCGATGCAGATTTCTCGAAATTATTCTCACTCTCTCTATAGGGATTGGTTCTCAGTTTACTGCTTCCTTGAACTTCACATTATTGTATATTTCCTGGCCTAACGCAGAATAGAAGCTCGCCATTTACGCCAGTATTGGTGGTGCTATTGTTATAATTTTTGTGACAAAGTTACAGCAAATTGAGGTTTCTATCTTACAGTATGTTTTCTAGGTAATGTCTAAAAAGGTCACGCACAGACTGTCTTTCTCTTATTCGCTTCCTGTTAATTTTATTCAAAATCTAGACAACACCGCCGCGCCCTGCCAGTAGCAGAAGAATCCAACTTTCTATTCGGATCATCATCAGCAGGTGAGTGACTATCTGTGTCAGATAGCGAAAAGGTGTGGGCATTTATCAGTCTTTTGTCTCAGTTGCTGCAGACGTGTCTGTTACCTTACCGCAGACATTTACACTTCGTGTGGGCTCCTGCAAAAAGAAAAGAAAATAACGGAGAAAGCTTTAGGTACAGTTACATACTACCAACGACTTTAAACATGTATTTTTGCCAACATATCGATGGTAGATTGAAGTAACCAGTAATTGTAATTGTATGCATTGGGTGCCTATTAAACTGGTCCAGCGTCACCTATTCAAGCCATCACCAGTTCTGTGGGAAATCACGATGGACAACGAACGTCCTCTTGTGTGAAGGCTCCAAGGAGAACGAAATTCGCAAGCGTCATCGCGTGGTTGAGGGTACCACATAACATTACTAGTTATTTCCTTTCCTGTTTCAAACGCAAACAGTGCGAGGGTATAACGACTATCTATAAGCTTCCGTACGGGCCCCAATTTCCCTCATCTCAACTCCGTGGTCCTTACGCAGAATGTTTGTTGCTGGCACTAAAATCGATCCGCAGCCAGCCTCAAATCATAGTTCCCTAAATTTCTGCAATAGTGCTTCGCGGAAGGAGCGTCACCTTCCCTCGAGGGATTCCCGAAAGAGTTCACGAAGCATTTCCATAACACTTGGTTGCTGATTGAACCAAGCATTCCGACTTTGAATTGCTTCGGTATCTTCCTGTAATCCAACTTCGCGGGGATCCCTAACAGTCGAGCTGTACTCAAGAATGGCTCGCACTACAGTTCTATGCGTAGTCTCCTTCATAGATCAGCTAACTTTCGCAAAATTGTCCCAACAAAACAAAGTCGAGAATTCACCTTCCCTACTACATTCTACCGTGCTCATTCCATGTCATATAGCTTAGCAACGTTACACCTACATATTTAATCGCTGTGAGTGTTTCAAGCAGCACATTAATAATGCGGTATTCCAACATCTACATCTACATTTATACTCCGCAAGCCACCCAACGGTGTGTGGCAGAGGGCACTTTTCCGTGCCATTATCATTACCTCCCTTTTCTGTTCCAGTCGCGTATGGTTCGCGGGAAGAACGACTGCCGGAAAGCCTCCGTGCGCGGTTGAATCTCTCTAATTTTACATTCGTGATCTCCTCGGCAAGTATAAGTAGGGGGAAGCAATATATTCGATAACTCATCCAGAAACGCACCCTCTCGAAACCTGGACAGTAAGCTACACAGCGATGCAGAGCGCCTCTCTTGAAGAGTCTGCCACTTGAGTTTGCTAAACATCTCCGTAACGCTGTCACGCTTACCAAGTAACTCTGTGACGAATGTCGCCTCTCTTCTTTAGATCTTCTCTATCTATTCCGTCAACCCCATCTGGTACGGATCCCACACTGATGAGCAATACTCAAGTATAGGTCGAACGAGTGTTTTATAAGCTACCTCCTTTGTTGATGGACTACATTTCCTAAGGACTTCCCCAATGAATCACAACCTTGTACCCACCTTACGAACAATTAATTTTATATGATCATTCCACTTCAAATCGTTCCGCACGCATACTCCCAGATATTTTACAGAAGTAACTGCTACCAGTGTTTGTTCCGCTATCATATAATCATACAATAAAGGATCCTTCTTTCTATGTATTTGCAATACATTACATTTGTCTATGTTAAGGGTTGTTCCTCCTACTCATCCGCATTAACTCATATTTTTCTATATTTAGAGCGAACTGCCATTTTTCCCACCAGCTAGAAATACCGTGTCGGCTGCCGTGGCCGAGCGGTTCTAAGCGCTTCAGTTCGGAACCGCGATGCTGCTGCTGTCGTAGGTTCGAATCCTGCCTCGGGCATGGATGTGTGTGATGTCCTTAGGTTAGTTAGGTTTAGGTAGTTCTAAGTCTAAGGGACTGATGACCTCAGACGTTAAGTCCCATAGTGCTCCGAGCAATTTGAACCATATTTTAACCTTGGCCTGCTCGATCACGAGATCTACCTACAGTTAACACCAACTGGACATCATCGGACGACAATTCCAGCGTCATCCTTAGCCAGCATTAACGGATCCTGTATTGACCGACTAAGTACAACAGGCATGGAACTACAGCCCACAAATTGACATCTGGCACATTTTTAACACAATTCATGCACGTTTGCATGCTTTCAGTTTATTCTGGTGGTTAAAATGGTTATTAATACTTAAGCATTTCACATTTTCAATGACTTACATCGCTCTTATATTAACATGCGAACTTGCGTTGTTAATCACTTAAATATTTTATCTAGACAAACATATTCCAGAAATTCATTACTCTACCTCAATTTTTTTTTATTTTGAGATTGTTTTTCGTCAGTGTATTTTAGGTCGTTCTAATGCCTTTCTGGTATGCTAAGTTCAGAAATACTAAAGGTAAAACTACTGACTATAATTTTACTCCTGACGACGACGTCGGAGCTAGCCACTGAAAGCTCGAGAATTTTATTCGAATTGACGCGGCTTGAAAACCGAGAAGGTTTTATTCAGACATGCCGCGGCGAAAGACTCCGAAGACACATATCTGATACATAGAGTGAAACACTCATTAACTTAAATGTCTTAGGTTGCTAATACAGTGTAAATGCTACCTTTTCTGCAGGTTATGTTTATCGTCTTTAACTAGCGTTCTCATTTTAAACTTCTTCCTGTTTTGCAATGAGAAGCTTGGTAAAAGCGTCAACCGACGTAAGTACGATGTTTTCTACTGACCCTAACGAAATTTATGGCAGAAATTCAGTGTTAACCGCAGTACCGTTACGTATTTCACGTTAACGTACAGAATGAAACACCAGACTGTTACCTTACCTCAATTATTTTGCTTATTCCGTCAAAACAGTGCGCTGACCATAGAATAATCCTCTCCGACCATCAAAGCTTTGCATTGTGGCTCTAACTATGTAACGTTGTATCCTGTCTGCCGATTATAAATGGCAAAAAGCAATAAAGCAGAGTTTATTGGCTAAGTTCTCTCTCCCGTGTAGTCTTCCGTTCCCTCTTCAGTAAACGTCAGTTACAGTGAACACTAGAGAGTTGTCTGCGATCGCGCATCCACTTGTGTTCGCTTCCATTCGCTTCCGTGTAGAGGGGGCTTAAAAGGCTTCTGAGTATTATTTTCGAGCAGGAATATTGTCGGAATGTAACGGCAGCTAGGGAGGTCTGTACTGTTCCCTCATGTGGAGTATCTGAAGCTCCGTTCGCAGCGTAGTGCGTTCAAGGAGTGGATATATTTTGAAAGACCTCTGTAGCAGTATGTGCGGTATACTACTTGCATACGTAAAAATCTTTTCAAAATTGAATTCCCAGAGGCGAGATTACCAATGAAATCCAAGCGTTAAACAACCGGAGAGATAACTGTATCAGTTACTTCTTTTCCTTTTAAATTTCATTCACCTACCTTTGTCTCTTCGTCGAATGCAGCAGCGCCCTGCTCATGGAAACTTTTCCAATATCTTCCACCTCTTGCTGAATAGTCAGTGGGCCAACTGCTCGTTTACGTGAACGGCCTCACAGTTTAAAAACGTATCTCATGAAATTATGGAATTCTGACAGCCAGAACTGAAAGCCTGAGTGTGCTGATTTCAAAGGAAACCCTATTGTTTCACTAATTTCAGTAGGTTGCGAGGAATAAGCTGAATTTTCTTCTGCTATTCTACAAGTGACTCACCAGTTTCGTATACGACTTGCATAGCTCTGGATTTAACATTTCGTTTCGTAATGAAGGTAGGGGACGAGATACTGGCAGAAGTAAAGCTGTGAGTACCGAACGTGAGTCGTGCTTCGGTAGCTCAGATGGTAGAGCACTTGCCCGCGAAAAGCAAAGGTCCCGAGTTCGAGTCTCGGTCGGGCACACAGTTTTAATCTGCCAGGAAGTTTCATTTCGTTTCGTGTTAGAAACATGAAGAAGTTTTCTATTTATGATGTCATTTATTACTGGTTGCTGTGAAGAACTGTGTATCAAAGCCAGGAACATCAATGAGCACAGAGCAAAAATTCTTACGTCTGAAAAATTTCCGTCACTGAATCCGAAATCAGATCCAACTTATCAGCACAACTATGAACAAGATAGGCGTGTCTAAAGGACTCTTTCATAGCGGTCTGCTCATGGGAATGATAACCACTCAGTACAGCTGCACCATTGTGCCTCGCCGGCCGGAGTGGCCAAACGGTTCTAGGCGCTTCAGTCTGGAATCGCGCAACCGCTACGGTCGCAGGTTCGAATCCTGCCTCGGGCATGGATGTGTGTGATGTCCTTAGGTTAGTTAGGTTTAAGTAGTTCTAAGTTCTAGGGGACTGATGACTTCAGATGTTAAGTCCGATAGTGCTCAGAGCCATTTTCAGCCGTTGTACCTCAGTCACCAAATTTCATTTGTATTATCCAAAATACCCGGAGAAATATCTTTAACAGATCCTGCTGTAGTTTTTACAGCATGTTCAACAGTTAAGTTCATAGTTTTTATAGCTCAGAGGAAATGTGTTGTATAACCATGACAAATTGTGGAATTGTTCCGATATTAGGTGTCTCATCAGCAACAACCTGTGCACACTCGGAGACTGTCATCTTCTTTCCTACTTACCTTCAGACAATCTGTAGTACACTCGAAAATAAACCATTTAGAATATATACATATTTGTATTTAGAAATGTATTTGGAAGACTATCCCTAAATGCACAATTAAACTCAACGGAGAAATTTAGATAGCTGTTAAAATTCAAGAATTTGATGAATCGTGAAATTAATATCGTGAAGTGTACGCTGAAAAGCGTCAGAAGAGGTGATTTAAACCCCATTTGTAGATAGGACATAACAGTGTTTGTGAATATGATTATTTTGATTTCCAAATAAATGTCCACCGTTTTCGAATGTCGTATTTCCCTAAAAGAGTTACTATATCGATACAGCCACATGTCATTTGGATGGCTGTTATTTCTTAATCTTCTGTGATAACTAGTCGACATCATCACCGCCTATGTGTCCATATATTTTCGCATCTACCACTTTCTTTTAAAAGCCCGCATCTAGTGGTCGTGCGGTAGCGTTCTCGCTTCTCGCGCCCCGCTTCCCGGGTTCGATTCCCGGCGGGGTCAGGGATTTTCTCTGCCTCGTGATGGCTGGGTGTTGTGTGTTGTCCTTATGTTAGTTAGGTTTAAGTAGTTCTAAGTTCTATGGGACTGATGACCATAAATGTTAAGTTCCATAGTGCTCAGAGCCAGAGCCACTTTCTTTTAAAAACAACAATGACGGAAAACGGTGTGCTATTTCTGATATCGCAATAAAACATACGTTCTAATTTCTTGTAACTGTCTGCTCTGCATGTTGTGCAAACTTCTTTACTTCTGATGTCAGTTTTTTTCATTAACCTAATTTACCGAGTATGACTTCTTAGGTCCTTGATACAGAAATTATCTTCAGGCCGTAGGGAATATAAAATAGTTTCCCTGAGCCTTTGCAATGAATATTCATACTATAAACGCCACAAACGCCACAAACCTGGGAACGCACGTCTTCAAACTCAGAATTGCACACGAGATCTACTCAGGCTACGCGCAGTAAAAGGTGCTCGTAGCAACAAGTATGAGACATATCTAACACGTCTTTGCTGACCATTGTTCTACTTAAATTAAATGTCATTTGAATGGAAGAGGGCAGGATTCTTACCACCAGTAAAAAACCAATAAGAGCTATTCTGTACTCCCACCGTGTCGCCAACTTCACTGCTTAAATATTGGACCTGTCAGTTTCCAGGTAACGAATTTTTCAGTACGAGAATATTTTGCGAATGTCGATCCCTGACTGAAATTAAAAACTGATTTTGAGCATGCTTAGAGACACCACCGAGATACACCATTCATCCGCATCTACGTCTACATCTATACAGCACACGCCACCTTACTGTGTGTGACGGAGGGTATTTTGTGTACAGTGTCACTTCCCCCTTTTCCTATTCCATTTGCGTATGGTTGGCGGAAAGTACGATTCCTGGTAATCCTTGGTGTGGATTCGAATCTCTCTGATTTTATCTTCACTGCCTTTTCAGGAAATGTACACATATTGATCAAAAGCATCCAGACACCCCCAAAAACATAGGTTTTTCATATTAGGTACATTGTGCTGCCATCCACTGCCAGGTACTCCGTATCAACGATCGCAGTAGTCATTACACGTCGTGAGAGAGCACAATGAGCCGCTCCGCGGAACTCACGGACTTCTAACGTAATCAGATGATTGGATGTCACTTGTCTCATACGTCTGCACGCGAGATTTACACACTCCTAAACATCTCTAGGTCCGCTGTTTCCGATGTGGTAGTGAAGAGGAAACATGAAGGGACACGTACAGCAAAAAAGCGTACAGGCTGACTTCGTCTTTTGAGTGACAGAGACCGCAGCCTGTTGAAGAGGGTCGTAATGTGTAATAGGCAGACATCTATCCAGACCATCACACAGGAATTCCAAACTGCATCAGGATCCACTGCAAGTACTATGAAAGTTAGGCGGGAGGTAGGAAAACTAGGATTTCGTTGTCGAGCGGCTGCACGTAAGCCACTCATCACGCCGGTAAATGCCAAACGACGCCTCGCTTTGTGTAAGGAGCGTAAACATTGGACGTTGAACAGTGGAAAAACGTTGTGTGGAGTGACGAATCACAGTACACAATGTAGCGAACCGATGGTAGGGTGTGGGAATGGCGAATGCCCGGTGAACGTCATCTACCAGTGTGCGTAGTGGCACCAGTAAAATTCAGAGGCGGAGGTGTTATGGTGTGGTCGTGTTTTTCATGGAGGAGGCTTGCATCCTTCGTTGTTTTGGGTAACACTATCACAGCTCAGGCCTACACTGACGTTTTAAGCACCTTCTTGCTTCCCACTGTTGAAGAGCAATTCGGGGATGGCGATTGCATCTTTCAACACGATCGAGCACCTGTTCATAATGCATGGCCTTTGAGGAGTTCATACACGACAATGACATCCCTGTAATTGTCTGGCGTGCACAGAGTCCTGACCTGAATCCTGTAGAACACCTTTGGGATGTTTTGGAACGCCGACTTCGTGCCAGGTCTCACCGACCGTCATCGATACGTCTTCTCAGTGCAGCACTCCGTGAGGAATGGGTTGCCCTTCCCCAAGAAAACTTCCAGAACCTGACTGAGCGTATGCCAGCGATAGTGGAAGCTGTAATCAAGGCAAAGGGTGCGCCAACATCATATTGAATTCCAGCATTACCATCGGAGAGCGCCACGAACTTGTAAGTCATTTTCAGCCAGGTGTCCGGATACTTCTGATCACATGGTGTACGTTGGAGGAAGCAATTTATTGGTTGACTCTTTTAGGAACTTCAACAGTAGGCCCCAGTATGATCCCGAACACCTCTCTTGCAATATCTGCCGCTCGAGTTGGCTGAGCATCTCCGTGTAAGGAAACATGCTGGTCTTCTATGGATCTTCTCTATTTGTAGTATCAGTCCTACCTGGTATGGACCCCTTACTAACGAGCAGTATTCAAGTACTGATCCAACGCGTATTTTGTAAGCTACTTTCTTTGTTAATGAGCCACATCTCCAGAGGATTCTCATGACGAATATCAGACTGGCATCTGACATACTCGCGGTTTATTTTACGTGGTCATTCCATTTCACATCACTCCGTACGCATATTACTAGGTATTTTCTCGAAATAACTGCTTCCTAACGTCGTAACTTCTCTGTAAACAACAGCATCAACCGAAAAACCCTCATGGAACACCCGATGACTCCTGCTATTTCGTTTACATATATATTGTGAAAATTAAAACACTCACCTGCAGCACGCATGAAGGTACTGTTACATGTGAAGATGTTTCACCGTTCCGTATGACGTACTGTGTTCTGTTTACTAGCAACTCTTCAACCCAGTCTCACAGTTTGTCCGATGTTCCATACTCTCGTATTTTGTTCACTAGGCTGCAGTGCGAAAATATTTTGAATGGCTTTCGGAAATTAAGGATCGCCTGTACCTGCTGCTTTCTGGGTTTCGTGGACGAACAGACAGAGCTGGTTTTCACACTACCGTTGTTTTCGGGACCCATGTTGTTTCCTGCAGAGTAGATGTTTTGTCTCCAGATATGTCATAATACGCGACCATAAAATATGCTTCAAAACTCTACAACAGACCGACGTCACAGATATAGGCCTATAGTCTTGTGAGTCTGTTCGATGGACCTTCCTGAAAACGGGAACGACTTTCCAATCATTGGGAACGCCTCTCTGTTCAAGAGCCCTGCGGTAGACTGCTGCCACAACAGGGGCAAGTTCTTTCGAATACTTCGTGTAGAACAAAATTGGTATCCCGTCACGTCCAGTGGCCTTCCTCTTCTGAGCGATTTCAGTTTCTATTTTCTGTCCCTTGGTCACTTAATTTACATCTGGTACGTGAATGAGACTTTTTTACGTGACTTTTGTGAGAGTCTTTAAGAAGATTTCCTATCGCCGCTGAAACCAGAGTGCTGTGTTGACAGTCAGTGACAGCACTTTTCGCAACAATGTCATATCAAACAACCACAGGGAGGGGGGAGGGGGGGGGGGTATGGCGGTAATGGCAAGGGAGTGCTCTTACCCTGTCCCCTCCCTCACAATCCGCACTTGAAAGTCTTGGGAGATGTGTAAGGTGTATGGGTACGTGATCTAGAGGCAGAGCCAGCTACGAAAGTTATGCTACACGTCAGTAAACGTACCATTAGTACAATATTTTGATTTATGGCACAGTTTGCTTATTACTGTGCCGAAGTGCATTTCACCCAGACCGAGAAACGAACATACCAGGCAATAGCATGTAGCAACAGGGTCTTCGACAATTCCACCCACGGAACACTAGCATGGTAGGCCCAAAGAATTTGGTGAAACATTTCCAGGACTAAACTCCGGAACAGCAGCACACGAACCATTCGACATGCTGTTAGAAGTAGTGCTGTATTGTGCTCTTTTGTTTAAATGTTTTAAATGGCTCTGAGCATTATGGGACAACATCTGAGGTCATCAGTCCCCTAGACTAAGAACTACTTAAACCTAACTGACCTAAAGACAGCACATACATTCATGCCCGATGCAGGATTCGAACCTGCGACCGTAGCAGCAGCGCGGTTCCGGACTGAAGCGCCTAGAACCGCACGGCCACGACGGCCAGCGTGCTCTTTTGTGGGATACACATTATCAACGAGGTCTGTTACGCCTCAGTATACGACAACACCTAAAATGCGTAAAAGTGATTATCAGATTTACCAAGGTGGCTACGACTAACACCACTACTGAGTGACTGTCCAGTGCCAAATTTCGCAGTTTTTATTGCAGAATTTGTTATATACAATAAGAATCAATACACAAAGGAATTAAAGGCATTAGCTGCCACTGGGCATTGATTTATATCAATGGGGCAAGTTAATAATTTGTGCCAGATTGGGATTCGATCTAGGGTCTCCAGCTCACTAGGCAGATGCGCTGACCACAACTGTCACCACAAGCGCACCGACTACCCTAGTATGCCTCCCATCAGGTCCATATTTTCAACTTACACAACGCACTACTCGTGTAGTGGCCCTGCTCATTAGCCTCATATCTGGTGGCATCCAGCTGATTCCCGTAATATATATATATATATATATATATATATATATATATATATATATATATATATATATATATATATATAGTGACTGCTGCCATTAGGAATCAATACACAAAGCGGGTAAGGACATTAGCTGCTAGTGGGGCAACTTGAAAATTTATATCTGACCGGTATTCAATCCAAGGTCTCTAAGCAGATTCGCTGACCATAACGCCAACAGAACACAGTGGTCAGCACAGCTGCGAGGACTACCCCAGCACTTCTCCCGTCAGACACAAATTCTCGACTTATACCACACATTACCCACCGAAGACTGACTGCAGGCTCTTGTCCGCTGGCCCACATCGTAACTACTAAGTTTGATCTCGGCTCCGGAACCAAACCCGCCAATTGTCTCTCCAGTCAACTCTGCCCACATAAATACCAGGCAGGTAGACTGATACCACGCAACCCTCTGTTTTCGTTCACTTCACAGCTGACGCAAACTAGGATGACAAAAGTTTCGCATTCCGTAGACCAGACCAGAACTACCGCTCTAGCCAAACATGACCTCGCCCCTAAACGCCTACTAATCAGTCAATCATTTCTGTACGGCGTGGAAGTTGTAATACTCCTGGAACGCATCAAAAAGCCAACGGTTGTAGCTGATACCTAAATCAGGAAAACTGGCGGCCAGCAAAATTACCTGCAAGGTTGAAACGCAGAGAAACATCGTCTTTTCGTCGAGAATTGCTTCATGGAAGATGCTTTAAGAAAGAAGCATGTCCAATCCTTGATGTCTGCGTGAAACTTACCAAAGGTTCAACCAAGAGGAGTTAAAGATGCTTCTCACGTGCTCCCAAATAAGTTCTCCATCCACACTACGTTCGGCAGTGTTGCTTGCAGAACACTCACCAGACTTCAGCTTGGACAGGTTTCACGAAAATTTCTAAATTTTGCAAACAATTGCGACCGTGTACAACCACATAATGTGTCTTCTATTCCACGATAACTTATTGTTAAACGTCACATGTCTAAGAAGTAATTTAAGAAATTATTCACTTGGTCATTTTGATTATGGCAGTTCCAGCATCGTAAGCATCCTTTCACAAGTCATTTAACGCCATATGACGACTTTGAAAACGAAACTTCCTGGCAGCCCTGCTGGACCGAGACTCGAACTCGGGACCATTGCATTTCACGAGCGAGTGCTCTACCGACTGAGCGACCCAAGTACGACTCACCATCCGTCCCCGCCGCTTTAATTCCACCAGTACCTCGTCTCTCATATTAGCACAATGTCTTAATCTGCCACGAAGTTTATCAGCACACACTTCGTTGCAGATTGAAAATCTCTTTCTGGAAACATCCCGTAGGCTGTGGCTAAGCCATGTCTCCGCAATATCCTTTCTGTCAGGAGTTCTAGTTCTGCAAGTTTCGCAGAAGAGCTTCTGTGAAGTTTGGAAGGTAGGAGACGGGGTACTGGTAGAAGTAAAGCTGTGAGGACGGGTCGTGAGTCGGGCTTGGGTAGTTCAATCGGTTGCCGGCATGGTAGCTCAGCGCGTTCGGTCAGAAGTTAGCTGCCCTCTGTAATAAAGAAAGTGAGTGAACGGATCAACAGTGAACTTGAACGTTTGTCGGGGGACGTCCGTCCCGAACAACTGCAATGAACAACACCGAACACAATGAGTTAAAAAAGAAGTCGGCAGAGCCCGCGAAAGGCAAAGGTCCCGAGTGTGTATCGGTCCGGCACACAGTTTTAATCTGACAAGAAGTTTCGTATCAGCGCACACTCCGCTGCAGAGTGAAAGTATCATTGTGGACTTAAAAAAAAGTTGAGACTCACTCAACTACTACTCCTTCACGCTCCTCAAGACAAAGTTGGTATAGTTAATCTTATGGGCATCATTTGAAAAGAATTAGGTTCCCGAACTAGGGAAAGAATTACAGTAGGAAGCTGTATCTAAAATTCTTCGATTCCAAGCAGAAACAAAACGCTTTTTTAAAGAAATTACGTTTTTCTTTTTTACGTTAACATATGACGCAAATTACTTTTAACACGATAATAACAATAATAACAGTAATAATAACTGGTTCATTTATCTCAACAGTAAATCTGAACATCTGTTCGTAAGTGATCTCACAGAGAAGTAGATCTCATGTTTTCCCAGTTAAATGAGGTCTTTTAAAAATTAAATGAACGAAATTGTTTCCTAAAAGCTGGACCTACAAAATTACAACTGTATTTAGACTTTTTATGATAATGAATTGTGCGCCTGCCTAACACACGTCTCCTCACTTCGGCTTGCATCAGACGAAACCATTGATAGGATTTTTGGTTTGCTTGTCCTTGCAGCTCCCTCCCCCTGCCGCTAAGAAAGTAGGTGACACGACAATAGTGACTGCCTCGGACCTTAAAGATCAGAATCCAACTAGTTTATAGTTTAAAGACTATAGATTGTTATTGTTCTTCAGAACGAAAATCTTTTGTATGCTGTTACATTCATTATATAGTTCGCCATCACATTACTCCATACTTGTACTGCAATTCACGAAATAATCAACATCATCACACAAGGGCTGAAACAAAAAGGCTCCGTGGCTCTAACAACAGCCAGCTTTGCCGAGTCAACTATGAGATTTCAGGTCCATCTTTCATAGTTTGTTGGTTAGTTTGGTTGGTAGTTGTGTATTTAGTCGTGTCGACGTTTTGAACCTGTCTGTTCATTCCTTCGAATCTATTTCCGTTAATAAAAGCAGTAGAGTAGACACACAAACTGAAGTACTAGCAACCATTCTGAAGAACTGATCTGTACGAAATTACTTTGTGTTTGAAACTTCCTGGCAGATTAAAACTGTGTGCCGGACCGAGACTCGAACTCGTGACCTTTGCCTTTCGCGGGCAACTTCTCTAGGTAGTGGCAAAAGTAAAGCTCTGAGAACTGAACGGGGCATGAGTCGTGCTTGGGTAGCTCAGTTGGTAGAGTATTTGCCCGCGAAAGGCAAAGGTCCTGAGTTCGAGTCTCGGTCCGCCACACAGTTTTAATCTGCCAGGAAGTTTCGTATCAGCGCACACTCCGCTGTAGAGTGAAAATTTCATTCTAGTACTTTGTTTTTAACAAAAAATTTCCTGTAAGCATTAGTGACTGTAAGTGGGATCACCAGTTAGTGGACGCTTAGACACTATATTAAAGTCAGGGTATGAAAATAAATGTACATCAGCAGGCACCAAAGACAGAGCAGCAATATAAACATTACGTTTTGTGACTTTTGATTTTCGAATTCGTGAGAGTGTTTCAGTAACGGCATGTACCTAGGTCGTTGGCCATTTCTGCCACAGATGACTTTGAGAGTTACCACACAGAATACTGCCAACAACCGAAAAACATGGTCGTGAAGTATCTTAACGTAACGAAATTACTGCCATAGACCAAATGATTTGTTAAGTCACCAGCTAATTTCACGAAAAGATGACTTCGTTTCACTTGGAAAGGTACGTGATAATGAAAAAGTAATTTTACGGTACTTAACACTCTACAGAATAAGCTAATAATCACTTCAGACATAAAAATTTTAGGCCTGATATTTGTTTCAATGGTTATCGCTAAAAAACGTTGGTGTTCCGCAGGCTTAGAAAACAGTGCCTATTGATGGGATGTAGAAAGGTGCACAAACATATTTGAGAGTTATAAAGGTGTAGTTGTTTCCATAATAGACGGATCGATTTCCCGTAATGTAAATCTCATTGTTCAGTAGCACACACGCACAAGAATATGAAACTGAACTAAAAGTTCATGTAGGGGAAGCGTAATCATGCTTTTGGTAACCGTAGAGACTTATGGTAACGGGAGGGAATACCAGTTCCCTTCAAAACATGTAAAAAGGAGTATAAAAGCCATACGTAACATATACAAACACTTAATTCGTAAACAAAATGAAGATAGACGTTGACTTTGGATATTGTATCAGAGACAAAACCACTTTGACTGTTCAGAGATGGCACTAGACCCGCCCAAAAATGTAAACAGCCATGCATGAGCAGCGCCTATTAGAAGGAGCAGGTACGACAGCAGATTAGTTCCAGTCATTCCGCCAGGGAGGAGGTACACGGCTCGTGTTGTCTGTAGTTCAAACATGCCTAGACGCTCAGTACCGCGGCTCTACATCTACATCTACATCTATATCTACATGGATACTCTGCAAATCACATTTAAGTGCCTGGCAGAGTGTTCATCGAAAACCGTCACAATTCTCTATTATTCCTATCTCGTATAGGGCGCGGAAAGAATTAAAACCTATATCTTTCCGTACGAGCTCTGATTTCCCTTATTTTATCGTGGTGATAGTTCCTCCCTAGGTAGGTCGGCATCAACAAAATATTTTCGCATTCGAAACAGAAAGTTGGTGATTGGAATTTCGTGAGAAGATTTCGTTGCAACGAAAAACGCCTTTCTTTTAATGATGTCCAGCCCAAATCCTATATCATCTCTGTGACACTCTCTCCCATATTTCGCGATAATTCAAAACGTGTTGCCTTTCTTTGAACTTTTTCGATGTGCTCCGTCAGTCCTATCTGGTGAGCATCCCACACCGTGCACCAGTTTTCTAAAAGAGGACAGACAAGCGTAGTGTAGGCAGTCTCCTTAGTAGGTCTGTTACATTTTCTAAGTGAACCGTCGGAGACGTGTATGGGGGCAAATTGGCCAGGCTGAACGCCTTAGACACACTGTCCAGCGGGTGCAATAAGGTGGAAGTCCCTGCTGTTTTGGGATGACATTATGTGGGTCGGCGTACGCCGCAGGTGGTCATGTAAGGTGCCGAAACGGCTGTACGATACGTGAATACCATCCTCCGACCCATAGTGCAACCATATCGGCAGCATACTGACAAGGCATTCGTCTTCATAGACGACAAACCGTGTCCCCATCGTGGACATCTTGGAATGACTTCCTTCACGATAACGATATCGGTCGATTAAGGTGGCCAGGATGTTCTTCAGACATGAACCCTATCCAACATGCCTAGGATAGATTGAAAAGGCTCTTTATGGTCGACGTGAGCCACCAACCACTCTGAGGAATCTACGCCGAATCGCCGTTGAGGAGTGGAACAATCTGGACCAACAGTGCCTTGATGAACTTCTGGATAGTATGCCACGACGAATACAGGCCTGCGTCAGAGGACGTATGAGGATGTGCTACTGGGTATTCGAGGTATCGGGGTGTAGAGCAATCTCGACCACCACCTCTGAAGGTCTCGCTGTACCGTGGTTTTCAAGAGCAATAAAAGGGGAGAAATGATGTTTATGTGAAAACCGTTTTGATATATCTGACACTGCGATACACGCATTGGTACGATTGTTGCTAAGATTGTATGGTAGGTAACTTGCAAAGGAGTTAGTATGGACCAAAAAAAGAAAACAATGTGCAGTAAACATGCTCTCTAAAATACACTCCTGGAAATTGAAATAAGAACACCGTGAATTCATTGTCCCAGGAAGGGGAAACTTTTTTGACACATTCCTGGGGTCAGATACATCACATGATCACACTGACAGAACCACAGGCACATAGACACAGGCAACAGAGCATGCACAATGTCGGCACTAGTACAGTGTATATCCACCTTTCGCAGCAATGCAGTCTGCTATTCACCCATAGAGACGATCGTAGAGATGCTGGATGTAGTCCTGTAGAACGGCTTGCCATGCCATTTCCACCTGGCGCCTCAGTTGGACCAGCGTTCGTGTTGGACGTGCAGACCGCGTGAGACGACGCTTCATCCAGTCCCAAACATGCTCAATGGGGGACAGATCCGGAGATCTTGCTGGCCAGGGTAGTTGACTTACACCTCCTAGAGCACGTTGGGTGGCACGGGATACATGCGGACGTGCATTGTCCTGTTGGAACAGCAAGTTCCCTTGCCGGTTTAGGAATGGTAAAACGATGGGTTCGATGACGGTTTGGATGTACCGTGCACTATTCAGTCTCCCCTCGACGATCACCAGAGGTGTACGGCCAGTGTAGGAGATCGCTCCCCACACCATGATGCCGGCTGTTGGCCCTGTGTGCCTCGGTCGTATGCAGTCCTGAGTGTGGCGCTCACCTGCACGGCGCCAAACACGCATACGACCATCATTGGCACCAAGGCAGAAGCGACTCTCATCGCTGAAGACGACACGTCTCCATTCGTCCCTCCATTCACGCATGTTGCGACACCACTGGAGGCGGGCTGCACGATGTTGGGGCGTGAGCGGAAGACGGCCTAACGGTGTGCGGGACCGTAGCCCAGCTTCATGGAGACGGTTGCGAATGGTCCTCGCCGATACCCCAGGAGCAACAGTGTCCCTAATTTGCTGGGAAGTGGCGGTGCGGTCCCCTACGGCACTGCGTTGGATCCTACGGTCTTGGCGTGCATCCGTGCGTCGCTGCGGTCCGGTCCCAGGTCGACGGGCATGTGCACCTTCTGCCGACCACTGGCGACAACATCGATGTACTGTGGAGACCTCACGCCCCACGTGTTGAGCAATTCGGCGGTACGTCCACCCGGCCTCCCGCATGCCCACTATACGCCCTCGCTCAAAGTCCGTCAACTGCACATACGGTTCACGTCCACGCTGTCGCGGCATGCTACCAGTGTTAAAGAGTGCGATGGAGCTCCGTATGCCACGGCAAACTGGCTGACACTGACGGCGGCGGTGCACAAATGCTGCGCAGCTAGCGCCATTCGACGTCCAACACCGCGGTTCCTGGTGTGTCCGCTGTGCCGTGCGTGTGATCATTGGTTGTACAGCCCTCTCGCAGTGTCCGGAGCAAGTATGGTGGGTCTGACACACCGGTGTCAATGTGTTCTTTCTTCCATTTCCGGGAGTGTATATGCCGTAGGAGCTATGAGCTTGCACACTCATCTTCGATACTGTGAAACACACCTCCTCCGTTGAAGAAGTGCTCACAGCTCTTTTCGTATTCATTTTAGAGTCCATGTTTACCAGATACTTTTTCTTATTTTGGTCGATACTACCACCCCTGAAAGTTACCTACCCTACAACGTTAGCAACAGCAACATCAGTACGTATATTCCACTGCCACAGGTATCAGAACGGTTTTCGTTCATAACTTTCAACTCGTTCCTTCCCGGTACAGGAACATATGCCTCACATTGACACATTCAGCCTTCTTCATCATCCTTGAATGTCCGTACCACCGACGGAATCACCATGTATATAAGATGTTCATTTTAACAGAAGACATTAAAATATCTTAAAAACTGCACATCCGATCAAAAATAGTTAAGGTTCCCATTTGTTTTTCTCGGAGGGGGACGTGCAACGATATGACACTCGACCCACCACACCACCCCGTGAGTGCAAGGTGGTGGTGGTGAGGGAGGGGGGGGGGGCAACTTTGAAATCTTCAATAGGATCTCGCAGTTTTTATTCAAGGCTAAGATTCCACACCAAAATCTATATACACTACTGGCCATAAAATTGCTACACGAAGAAGAAATGCAGATGATCAACGGCTGTTCATTCGACAGATAGATTATACTAGAATTGACATGTGATTACATTTTCACGCAGTTTAGGTGCATAGATCCTGAGAAATCACTACCGTGAACACAACCTTGATAAGCCTGGGCAATGAGTCAAACAGTGCTTGGATGGCGTGTACAGGTACAGCTGTCCATTCAGCTTCAACACAATACCACAGTTGGTCAACAGTAGTGACTGGCGTATTGCGATGAGCCAGTTGCTCGGCCACCATTGACCAGACGTTTTCAATTTGTGAGAGATCTGTAGAATGTGCTGGTCACGGCAGCAGCCGAACATTTTCTGTATCCAGAAAGGCCCGCACAGAACCTGCAACATGCGGTAGTGCATTAACCTGCTGAAATGTAGGGTAGAGTCACTGGTCGTAAAACATCTCCTCTGTTGAAAGTGCCGTCAATGAGAACAAGAGGTGACTGATACGTGTAACCAATAGCACCCCATACCGTCACGCCGAGTGATACGCCAGTATGGCGATGACGAGTACACACTTCCAATGTGCGTTCAACGCGATGTCGCCAAACACGGATGCGACCATCATGATGCTGTAAACAGAACCTGTCTGTGATGCAGCGTCTAGGGTAACCGTAGCCACGGTCTCCGAGCTGATAGTCCATGCTTCTGCAAACGTCGTCGAACTGTTCGTGCAGATGGTTGTTGTCTTGCCAACGTCCCCATCTGTTGACTCATGGATCGAGACGTGGCTGCACGATCCGTTACAGCCATGCGGATAAGATGCCTGTCATCTCGAATCCTAGTGATACGAGACCGTTGGGATCTACCACGGCGTTCCGTATTATCCTCCTGAATCCACCGATTCCATATTCTGCTAACAGTCATTGGATCTCGACTAACGCGAGCAGCAATGTCGCGATAGGATCAACCGCAATCGCGATAGGCTACAATCCTACCTTTATCAAAGTCTGAAACGTGATGGTACGCATTTGCCCTCCTTGCACGAGGCATCAAAACAACGTTTCACCAGGCAATGCCGGTCAACTGCTGTTTGTGTATGATAAATCGTTTGGAAACTTTCCTCATGTCAGCACGTTGTAGATGTCGCGACCGGCGCCAAACTTGTGTGAATGCTCTGAAAAGCTAATCATTTGCATATCACAGCAGCTTCTTTCTGTCTGTTAAATTTCGCACTTGTAGCACGTCATCTTCGTGGATTAGCAATTTTGATGGCCAGTTGTGTATTTTTTCCCCTGAAGGATTTTCTTAGTTTCGCCCAAGATAGTGCTGTTATCGGAGGAATTGAAATGGGTACAGAATCGTAATTTACGACAAGCTACTCAATGGCTCTTGAATATCCCTTTGCACGTGGGACTTCACTTCCTTGCAGCGAGTGTAGGAGAGGCCAGTATTTCATAACTTCTAACTGAAATCCCCATTTGCAACGTTGTATTCCTCCGACATATGTAACAGGGGAATACTTTACGCGCCCCTATGACCGTGTAGCGAACTGCATAACAAGCAGTAAACTGCAAACGGAGCTCTCATGTCCCGCAGACGCAGTACAGAAAGCGGAACTAAACATTACAACACTTGCGCAGTGTTTATTGACTGCACACCTGCCT
This sequence comes from Schistocerca gregaria, assembly GCF_023897955.1. Classification (NCBI taxonomy): domain Eukaryota; kingdom Metazoa; phylum Arthropoda; class Insecta; order Orthoptera; family Acrididae; genus Schistocerca; species Schistocerca gregaria. Next base: position 218,150,983 of record NC_064927.1, read on the forward strand.
ATCATTTGGAGAGCAGACTTGCAAGTAGACGATGAACCACAGAGGAAAAAATTGAAATGATTCTGATTTACGGAGAAAGCAGGATAAATGTTGCGGATTCTCTTGCCTTGTATACCGGGCGTTTGCAGAGAAACCTCGCTCTCGTTCATTCTTTTATAACTTCCTTCTTCTATAACTTTTATGTCTGATGGTAGCGTATTCTCCATGATAATCACCCCTTCCCTGACACCCTTAGTAAGGCCAATGACTTTGCCTCTTACCTCTCCAATGTCTTTTTCCACCCCCGATGATCCCCAGTTCGGTTACTCCCTGTTCCCGTATGTCCGCGATCGAACTGCACCTCTGTCCCTCCCCTCGCTCCTCGTTTCCAGTACTTGGACAACATTGCACACACGGAACTCAATGCCCCCATCACTACACAGGATCTCATTGCTACACTCCGCATGAAACGCAACACCACTCCTGCTCACGATCGTGTCACCTACCGTCACCTTCGTGAAGCTCCTGTCTCTTTCCTCTCTGCCCTGGCCAGGCTGTACAATGTAGTCCTGTCCACCGGTTACTACCCCGACCTGTGGAAAACCTCCCGTATCCTGATGTTCCTTAAACCTGGCAAACCGCCGTCCGCCGTCTCCTCCAACCGTTCCATCAGCCTTACCTCGGTCTTCAGCAAGGTCCTGGAATCTATCCTCACCCGACACATCCACCAGCATCTCCGCGAGCACCGCCTCCTTCCTATTACCCAGTGTGGCTTTCTGCCGTCCTTCTCTTCCGACGTACTTCTCCTTCACCTCACTCATCTCTTTTCCGAACAGCTTAATTCCCGTCGCTCCGCAATCTTCCTCTCCCTGGACCTCGAACGTGCTTATGACCGCGTATGGCATTCCGGTCTCCTCTTCAAGCTCCAAACCTTCGCCCTTCCCATTAACTACGTCCATCTGATCGGCTCCTTTCTCTCCCACCGTCCTTCCTATGTCACCATCCATAACACGGATTCCTACACCTTTTTTCCCTCTGCCGGTGTGCCCCAAGGCTCCGTCCTCTCTCCCCTTCTGTACCTTTTATATACGGCGGACATGCCGCCGTCGTCACACCCGGTCCACCTTCTCCAGTTTGCCGATGACACCGCCTTCCTTGCCCTTGCCCCACCCTGCAGCGCTCCCAACACCTTGTCCAATCTCATCTTGACCAGTTCACCGCTTGGTGCAACCAGTGGTTGCTCATGGTCAATCCCTCCAAAACCCAGCGATCATTGTAGGCAAAACCACCACTTCCTTCAGCCTCCTTGGTTTCTATCTCACCATCTATAGCCGTCCTATCGCCCTCACCCCCACCCTTAAGTACCTTGAAGTCACCCTCGACCGTCGACTCTCCTGGACTCCCCATCTCCGGACAATCCAAGCCAAGACATGCTCCCGACTCCGTCTCCTCAAGCTCCTTTCCAGCCGTACGTGGGGTCTGGACCCCTCCACCATACTCCACACCTATAAATCCCTCATCCACCCTACCCTTTGTTACGCCCATCCAGCCTAGATCTCCGCCCCCCTACCTTTTATAAATCCCTTCAAATCCTTGAACGCCATGCTCTCCGCCTCACCTATCGCATCCGTCTCCCCTCCCCCACGCGGATCCTGTACGATCCCATTCCATTCCCCCACCTCCTCCTTTTCCTTGAAAGGATATGGATCCTGTACACCTCCCGCAAACTCGATCCTCCTCACCCGCTTGTCTCACCCACCCTCTCGCGCCCCCGCTCGCTGCCACACCTTCATTCCCACATCCCACCCAATCTCCATCTCTCCACCCTCCTTACTCTCTCCCAAGCTGGCTTCCACCAGCTCCCTCTGCCTGATGATGTCCTCCTCCCCTCCATCTACCCCTCCTATTAACTTTAATCCTCCCACTTCCTGTGCCCTTTCCTTTAGGCAACCTCCCTCTCTTCCCCTCCCTTCTCTTTTCCCCCATCCCCCTTCCTCCACCCCTCTTCCCCTGGGCTTCCCCTCCCCCTTCCTCCCTTCCCCTATCTCCTCTGCCCATGGCATCTCTGCTCTCCCTTCTCCCTCTCCCCCCCTCCCCCTCCGTCCTCCTCTCTTGGCAGGTCCCCCGACTCGTACATGCTCAGTGGACTTTCGCGCGCCGGAGATCATCGCCATCAGTGTCTCTCGTGTGTGTGCCTTCGTATGGTGTTTAGTGTTCTTTCGCCGTCACGCGTCCACTGTTTACGTGTGCCGTCGCAGTCATCCGTGTTATGTGCGCCGTGTCAACAAGTGTCAGCGTTTTTCTCGTCCAGCGTGAACGGCTTCATGATTATGTTTTGCCCGCCGTTTTTATTGTATTTTCTGTGGCACCTATATGTCATATTATTGTACTACTTAAGGCTGAAGAGCAGCGTAATATGCTGCTGACAGCCCGCCTATATGAGGTGATTAAAATTACAATAAAGAAAAAAATGGCAGTGTAAGACGAGCAAAAGGAAACGAAGCAAACGTGTTACAGGAGAAAGTAATGAAATAGCTGTACTAGCGGCAGTGCACCACAACACATGGATAATTCCCGGCAATTACATCGCGATTCCGGTATGTCCGTAGGTAGTATCGTCATCATAAGTATCGCCCACACCATGTGTTGTTGCATCAAGAGCCGCACGTTGCAGCGGCGCGGTCTGAGGCGCCTTGTCACGATCCGCGCATCTCCCCCGTCGGAGGTTCGAGTCCTCCCTCGGGCATCGGTGTGTGTGTTGTCCTTAGCGTAATTTAGTTTAAATTAGATTAAGTAATGCTTCAGTTTATGGACCGATGACCTTAGCAGTTTCGTCCCATAAGACCTTACCACAAATTTCCAATTCCAATTTCGCTGCCTCAAGAACTTCTTGGTGCCGATTTCCGTAACCGAATAGTGTTTTGTGAATGGGCACGTCAACAAATGCAAATGAAGGCCACTTTCTATGCCGAGGTACTACTTTTCCATGAGTCTACATTCACAAACCATCGTAGCGTTGTACATGCATTACGGGAGCGTAGACGATCTCCACTGGTTAAGGCAAGCTGGTCATCAGCGTTCTTGGTCCGTTAACGTATGGTGTGGCATCATGGGCAACAGACTCATTGGTCCATATTTTATCGACGGCACGTTGCATGGTCGCAAATATCTAATGTTTTATCCTACTGCAGGATATTTCCCTGGACATTCGACAACTTATGTGGTTTCAGCACGACGGTTGCCCACGGCGTTATGCAACTGGAGCACAGGAGGAATTGGACCGTGTTTATGTTGGTCGATGGGTAGACAGAAGTGACCGTATTGATTGGACTACCAAGTCACTGGATTTGACTAAAACGGACTTCACCGTGGGGAAATATAAAAGATAAGGTGTACCAGCAAGTGCCATCGGGCAGTGAAGACATGGTCGACCGCATCAGAGACGCCTGTACTGTCATTCCCGCTTTTGTCCTGTGTATGGTCATTTGAAAATCGGATTGCTAGGTATGCTGAAGTTGCTGCTACTACGTTTGAACACTTACCCAAACTGGAAAAGTAGAGTATCGTTCGTCTTGAGCCGTGGCCACAGTGGAGCGACGAATAGTACCCTGTTCGATACGTCGCTGGAATAGGACGCTGCGAATGGGGCTTCGAATTAGAAGTTGTGGAATACTGGCCCGTCCAACCCTAGTAGCATGGAGCTGGGGTCCCATGTACTATTCTATACACAAGGGCGATTGAGCAGCATGTCGTAAATTATGAGTGTGAACTCACTTCTATTCCTCCGATTACAGCACAATCTGTGGCGAAGCGAAGAAAATGCTTCAAACAGAACGTATGTAGGTTTTCTCGTAGAATCGTAAACTGCAATAACAAGCAGAGGTTCCCATTAAAGATTTCAAATTTGCCCCCCACCACCCACGCACAGGATGAGGTTCAAGATCGAGTGTGGTATCATTGGATTTCTCCCTCCGAGATATATAAATTGTAATTATATTTTTTTTAATTCGATGTAGTTTCCGAGATATTTCAATGTCTTAAGTTGAAATGAACACACTGTGTAGATATATTTACATGCCCTTGCACCCGTAAGTTTTACGCACTGCAACACTGTGGATGACATTTCCGGATGTGGGTTCTTATTCATCCCCTCTACAAGTCCTCGAAGTTTTTAACGAGAACCACCCAAAGCACTGTATATCGTCTACGTTTCCTTTCCACACAAGGATATATTCCATACAGAAACCTACGGAAAAGTCTTCCTACAACTTCAGTTTAAATTAAATGTTAGAGACATTGTCTTCTGCATAAAGGCTTTTCTTTCTGTTACCATTCAACACTTTATCACTTTATATCGTCTCTCTTTCTGAAAATGTAATTTATTTTGCTCTCCAAATAGCAAAACTCTACTACTCGTGCTGTCTCTTTCATCTAAACTAATTCCCTCGGCTCCTTCTAATTGCTTTTGTTGATACTTATGTTATAACTTTGTTCAAGACACTATGCCCTCCGTTCTACTACTGTTCTAAGTGCCTTGCCGTCTGTGATGGAATTACAATGCCATGGGCACCATTAACTTTTATTCCTTCTCAGTGAGCTTTCACTCGATTTCCAAATTCCTCCTTGGTGTCCTTCACTGTTTGCTCAATGTAGACACTGAATAACATCATGGGTTGACTGCAGCCTTGTCTCATTCCCTTTTCAACTACTCCTCCATTTTTCTTTCCTTCAGTGCTATAAATGCCGTCTGGTCTCTGCACAATTTGTAGTTGATCTTTCGGTCGCTGTCTTCTATCCATGCCACCTTCAGTACTTAACACTTTCATAAGCTTCCTGCAACACTACAAATACTATAGACAGAGGTTTTCCACTGCTCTGAGTAACTTCTAAGATCAACTGTAGGGTCACTCATTTCCTCACGTATTTCTCCATATTATGTATGCAAAGTGTTTACAGCATTACCTCTGTTGGTGCTTTATTAATACAGTAAAGTGTAAACTTTTATTAAATTACAATCTTCTTAAGATAGAGCAATACTGTAGCTGTAGTAAAAGATAGCTTCGAAGCAAATGAACATTGCCATCCATCTGTTTCATCACTTCTCGATTTCCAATATAAACCCACAGGAATAATAACTCTTATCGAGAATCGACTAGCAGTGCTACCTCAAATTTCACACAAGAGGTTCAACCGTTTCCTCTGCACAAAGTACATCCATACATCTACATCAACACTTACTTTTGTAAACCCTCGTCGCCAGTTTTGTAAAGGCCTCGTCGCTACTGCTGTTGAAGCCGAGTTGCCACTGTTGTTACGGTAGGCCGAGTCTGCGAATTCGTGAAATGGCTTCTGGTGTAGTACATCGCAAGGAGAATTCCTCCCTGCCACTATTACACAGCCATGCCCCAGCGTCAGGTAACAGGACAGGAGAACGAAGGTTCTACAACACTCCAACAAATTAGTTACAAAGACACACAAATGAGTTAAAAAAACTGATTACCTTTGTGACTAGTTCTACGAAGTATGAAACACATAAAAGGCCCTCAATGCTTAAGTGGAAAAATCCTAGGTGGACTTCAAAGTACATAGCAAATGCAATTTACAACAACTGTCTGTTCACTTCCAACAGTTCACTAAATGCCGTAACCCTTTCTAAGTCATCCCTGGACGATGATCCATAATCAGGTGGGCGAGCGCTGCTCTTTTCTCTCCCGAGTAGTCATCTGTCCGTTGTCGTCCTGTCATTGGTGGATTGTACTCAGCCGGCAATTGGCCGAGGCGAAGTCGACATCTTCATCCTAAGCGCCGCTCGTTGCGTTCGTGGAACTCTCGCAAGTGGCTAGTATCTATAGCACTGGCACCGGCTCACAACTTTGCGCCTGTGGTGCTTATGGCCTGGCTGTGGCTTGTTCGGACGACACAATACTTACTTCAGCCTATGAGTCCATTTCAGGAAATGACTTTGAAATAGTTCGTACGTGTTTCCTGACTTCGGGAGGATGTTGTTAGCCCACTATTCGAATATTATGAACCAGTCCCATTATGCAAAATGTTGCCCTGTAGCGGGTCAAAGATATTTTATAAAGTCGTTGTTTCTCTCGGTGTTATTCTACATGATGAGATATAGCAAGATGGCATTATTTCATCTGATATGCTTTCAAGTTCTGATAATAACTCATTTTTCTTCTGATCCCTATCGTACGTGGATACAGTTACTTACGTAATTTATCTGCGGCATATGCAGAAATACTTCAAAATTATATCTAGGCCGGATTATACCTAGATTAATTGTTTGGTTATTATTTTTAATTTGATGATTTCTCTAATGTATGTAATTATCATGGAACTGTTGCTGATCAAAAGATATTGATAATTGAACTTTTTACTGCGGTACAACTTAAAAAATATCATGTAAGTTAATATGTTATTGGGAGCTTAATGATAACACTCGGCCGACCGAAGTGGCCGAGCGGTTCTAGGCGCTTCAGTCTGTAACCGCGCGACCGCTACGGTCACGGGTACGAATCCTGCCTCAGGCATGGATGTGTGTAATGTCCTTAGGTTAGTTAGGTTTAAGTCGTTCTTAGTCTAGGGGACTGATGACCTCAGATGTTAAGTCCCATGGTGCTCAGAGCCACTTGAACCATTTGATAATATTGTAAGGACTGGAATTTCAACTTTTCAGTAACGTAGTTTAAATTTTGTGAAACTAATGAATTTAAAAGACAACTAATAGTAAATTTCAGAAGCATTTTCCATTGTAGATCTTGCCTCTGTGCTTGTTGGATTCCAATCATGCAGTTACACTTTTGCTAAGATAACTTTTGTGCACAAGGTGGCATTCTTCGTTCATTGACTTAGTCATTAATTAAGTTTTTTGCATTATTTACGGTAAATTTTAATATTCTTGGCGGTCATATTACTATGTCCCAAGGAGAGGCGTATCTCTATGGTTTGATTGTTGGCAACAGCATTCGTGGGATATGCACACTCTACACAAACAACCGGAACCTCTTCGTGGAAACATTATGCGCAATTATTTAATGTGCCTGAATTGCCGGGTTAGCTGTCGAATCCTCATACTTGTTGTACGTCCCAACATCTTACAGACAGTTTTCTGCCTTTTACTATAATGGACACAGTCTCGTCCATGCGTTTCAAACACACTATCACTATCCACAAGCTTTCTGTACGAGTCGTCAATCCTTTTTATCATTTGTTGTCGATACATTCACAGTATGAAGTTCTCTTTGCTCAACAGTGATGGGGTATATGTGTAAAACGAACATTATTATAATACTTGCACCATCTGACTTACCTTGATATGAAACAAAGCGACGTCAGTGAGTTTTGTATGTAAGTTTATTTCAGAAACTTTATTAGTTTCCAGCTAACAACTTGAAAGTGAACGAAATTCGAGCAGCCTTTACTTATTATTGTTTGTTAACTACCATTGTCTTCAACATATATTTATATCAACCAAATATCCTAGGAAGTAGAATAACGCTCAGAAGTATACAAATACTGAGAGAAGCAAAAAAAGGTTATAAAAAAAGTCGTCTTTCTTAAGTGCTATTTCATGAACAGTAAGTAAACGTTACTGTAAAACGTTAAAATAGTTTGCTGCGAAACCGGTTTATAATCCTCGTCTTAATTCTTTTCTCCTTCCACGCACAGCTAATGGAACTTGCGCAACCTTGAACTGGGCGACACAAGATAGCTTTGAGTACATAGTATATAATTAATGTTACTGCCATATGAAAAATACATAAAATAAATAGCCTTACCTCCTTTGCCTGTCAGCTGCACATCTACAGCATTATTAGCCTTACATGAATACCGCACGTGTTGCTTAGGAATCAGTAGGTATGTTTTCGGTCTGCGTATCTTCTTAATTGAAATGTCAACACTAGTAGGTATTTTTTCGGTTTTATTCAAGATTTCTCGTCATCACTGCCAGTATTGTTTACCAGTTACTATAGTACTTCTGCGAGCAGATGAGAATATTTTCCCAATTACTAACGAATACAGAAGCAGTGAAGATCGTTTTGTCATTGATGACGTTAAGCCTACAAACATGGCTTAACAGCAGTGGTTATAAATAAAACTAAAATCGTTTACTTATGCTAGGTTTCTACCACGCGGAGTTTTCTTGCAACAGGTGTGAAAGTCACGGTTGCACTGTAAAATGCGCCGCTTTTCATTCCATTCTGCTGTACACTCGCGTAGATCCAAGACGAGTGAAGAGAACAGCCGCACTTTTCTTCGTTCAAATGGGCTGCTCACACTTCCGTCAAGTGAAACAAGTGACGAACGAAAAGTAAGCACAGACACCTTTCTCACCACTCTAAGTGTAATTCACGTCATGCAGAAGCAACAACATATCTCCAGAGACACAATCGACTGTGCATATAACACTTCACCGACCGACTCTCTCCATGTGCATCAAAAACAGTGCTTTCACGCTTGATGCTCGATTGGGTTCGGAGATTAAGCCGACCATGCCAGCCACCAGCTGTGGAAGATCAGTTCTGGGCGCTTCAGTCCGAAACCGCGTTGCTGCTGCGGTCGCAGGTTCGAATCCTGCCTCGGGCATGGATGTGTGTGATGTCATTAGGTTAGTTAGGTTTAAGTAGTTCTAAGTCTAGGGGACTGCTGACCTCAGAAGTCCTATAGTGGTCAGAGCCATTTGAACCATTTCGACCACGCCAGGCCTGTCCAATTCTCTGGTTTTAAAGAACTACATTCGTCTACATACGAATCTCCTCCATTTCCTAAAATAAATCTTGAATTGCTTCCTAGTCGAGGAATCTCGCAGCTCATAATAAATTTAATTGGATCTTAAACTATAAAAACACGGCATACTTATTTTTTTCTTAAGATTAGGTCATCAATCAAAAATACAAGGTATGTCTGAAACGTTCTTTGAATGGTATCAGAAAATAAAGAAGACAAAAGTTACAAACTAAATACGTCTCTTGGCCTTCAAAGTAAACACTGTTAGCGACAACACGCTTTTGACATCGGTAGTAAAGGTTATGGGTACCACCATCATTATAAGGAATGAGGCCCGGTGCTGCCAGTACGATTCAGAGATCAAGCGACAGTGAATGCCATGGTTTTCATGGACTTTTCTGCCCCCCCCCCCCCAAAAAAAAAGAAATGTCGATTGACAAAATCCAAGATTAAGACGACGTAGATCGACTTTCTCGACAGGGAGGCTTTATCCAGCATTAATTTATACCCGAGGAAGGCGAGGAATGGATGAACACCATGATACTGACACTCGCTTGATTTCTGGATCATATTGGAACCACCAGGTCTCCAACAACGTGAGATCACGATGCTTCCAGCGCTTCCACAAGAAGTTCCCAGCAGCCTTACAACCAACGTCATAAATGCGTTGCAGGTATCGGTGAATACTGTGAAGGCCAGTATAGGTATTTCTTTGTAATATTTGTTTCTCCTATTTTCCAAGACCATTCACCGAACTTTTGAGTCGCAGTTTCTATCAAATCTGTTCTTATTTTGTGAATAATTTCTACATCTACAGCTTTTAGATACAATCTTTACACTTTTTACACATTCCTGATTAAAGCGTACGTATGTATTCTATTATTTTCAGTTACCATGGCATGCTTAAAAGTGCAACATAATCAGACAATTTCCATGAATTTTAACCTTGTTTGCAGTAACTATACGTGTTTGTTTATACAATTAATTTCAGAATTTGAACCTTCTTTAGTCATTAGAATGATATATTTCAGCAAATTAAAAATCTTCTATCTCAACATGTGAAAATTTCATGTCACGATTTTTAGTTAATCACAGCAACACTATTCAATGAATTGACCTTAGATTTCGTAAGTGTCGTTCTCTAAACATGACTATGAAAATAAAATAAAATTTGTTCCATGTTGAACAATAAAAAAATATTCGAAAAAGTGTTGAAGCTCTCCACATACTCTGTTCCATACTTAGGCATTTCCATATTCAAATCATACCAAACACTGATCATTTCTTTAGGTAGTTGTATCCACCTATAGGCTCTAATATCAACTCGCACAAAGCGACCTGCCGGTTGTTTCCTTTCAAGCTGCTAGAAAGGCTTTTCAGTATAATGCAGTCACATTATTCTTCGAATAAAGGATCACGAAATTTTGTCTTCAGTGCTATTACATTAATAATATCATCCTCCATTTCAAGAATATCATGTTAGTGATTTCAAACATAGCATTTCTGTATGCGAAAAATGAAGTAGTTTAAAATTAAAAACTACGCGGTGCCCATCAGGCAAAACTACATGGTATTCAAACTTCTTCAAGCAAGACATTGATTTCACGCTGCTGTAGATCTAATTTTCACCAAGCAGAATTACGCTAGATAATCCTGTTTCGCCAACACGTAACTTCTTCCACTGTGTGCTTTACATGCTCCCGATCTCGTCAACTTCATAGTTAAGCCTTATGGCAGCTTTACCGTCTACGCTTTCTCCCTCGAGGGAGCTTTACGTAATGTAACTCTGAAGCTTACGTAAGTCACCTCTGACATTGGATTTCTCGGTACAATCTCGTCGTTACTTCCCCGAAATTTAGAAACGCGTACGATCTTAATTTGTTGCAAAGGAGGTACCTTCCTATTCTGGACACCATTTTCGTCATAAGAAGATACTCATTCGATGTTCACAGTTACAACTCTACAGTACACCTCTTTTCTGTTACAAACTTCTTTCTCCTTGTATCCATCTTTTGTAGCAGAACACTGCATCAAAATTACAGTTTTATGATAGATTTTGAACGTTAAAAATCTTGGCTTTGACAACATGCAGCACTAAGATAGGCGCATCATAGGCGATGTAGTGTCATCGCTTAGGTGTGGAACATTTCGTATCAACATTCATATACGTAATCTGAAAGCCACGATACGTTGCATGGCGAAATGTACTTGTCAGCAATATACTGTACAGATGACACTGAGACGTTATTACAAGAAAAGATACGAGCTTTAGAAAGTCGGGGGTGTTCCAAGTTCGTTATATTATAGGAAGAAATGAGTAACAGAATCCAGTGACGAATGTCTTCCTCGTTAAAGTAGGAGATTACACAGTACAATAAAGGAAACTAGACTGGGTAATAATCTTAATTATTGATATATTTATTAACCGCGTAATACATAAAGCACATACCGAAAGATATCACAAACCAGTGAGACCAGTATTTCACTTAAGTCTTGGAGCATCGCATCCCTCTCTTTCTGAACTTTTCTGGTATGCCATTTGGTGGGCGACAGCAACTGTCATCATCTACAGTAGATATTCCCCAGTGTTTGAAACGCTAGCACCAACCATCCGTTCGTCCTGAACTAGGGAACTATCTCCACACGCTTGTGTAAATATTTGATACATCTATGCAGAGATTTAGCCAAGTTTGTAACAAATATTTATGTAAACATGCTGATCTCTCAGATTTGTCTTCGTAAAACCGCAGGCCCACGGAAATACAACAGAGGTATGTTCAGTAATAACTAACTATATGAACTCAGCCCGCAGCCACCTGCCACCTTGATTCAAGAAGAGTGTGTGAAGAGCCACTTAGCGCCATTTCATTGTTCTCATAATTATTTGAATTCAAAATTCAAATTTTGTGAATCTGTCTATTACAAAGGATGGTTATAATTAAAGTGCTGTTACTCACAGAGGTCTGTTGTGCCCTGTAATTATCGTGTGACAGCGAACCGTGGCAGATATTCTAGGGTATTAATGCGGGACAGGTTTACGCTGAAAAAAAGTCCAAGTTTTGGACACCAGGTGCAAATTTGGCGTTGCGTATGAATGAAAGATATATAGAACTATTTCCATATGTAATGGATTAGGAACGGGTCGTGGGCAGACAAGGTCAAATAAGTGAGAAGAACATAATGTTGATTTTATTACTAACTGCCGATTACACAGTTTGCTCGGTATGAGTACCGAAGGCGACTACGAGCCGTTGCATCCGTAAAACGACGTGATCAACAGCTGCTCGCAGCATTTCCCGTGGAATCTGAGCCACGCGTTCCTGTATACTGGCTTTCATATCAGGCAGAGACCGAACGTGTCCCTGGTAAGCATGTTATTTTAGAGCGAAAAATTAAATGGATCCGAATCATCTGATCTTGTAGGCCATATATCTGGAAAAACCTGTAGATAGCACATCCGTGGAAGGCTGCATTAAGCATATCTTTCACTGGGTGAGCAACATGAGTGCTCCATCTAGCATGAAAACAGTGGTTTCCACACAATTGCGCTTTTCCAAAGCAGGAATCACATACTGTATGACCAATATTGGCACACTGGACTCGCATTCGGGAGGACGACGGTTCAATCCCGCGTCCGGCCATCCTGATTTAGGTTTTCCGTGGTTTCCCTAAATCGCTCCAGGCAAATGCCGGGATGGTTCCTTTCAAAGGGCACGGCCGACTTCCTTCCCCATCCGCCCCTAATCCGATGAGACCGATGATCTCGCTGTCTGGTCTCCTCCTCCAAAAACCAACCAACCAATACTGCCAGGGCCAGTGTCGACAGCTTCGACTTGTGCCACAACTCGAAGAGCAAGTGCAGCGAGTTGCTGTGGATCCTGAGGTTCCAGTTGCTGCATCGTCTGTATCATGTATGGCTACCAATGTGATATAGACCACAAACGTTTCTCTACCGCACGCGAACTAGCACCACCAGTGACACATGCTTGCCCTCCGCCACACACCATTGGGTGGCTCGCGGAGTATAAATGTAGATGTAGATGTAGAAGGTCGCTTACAGCGCAGTACGCTCGTCAATAATTTCTACGTCTACGTGGCTACTCTGCCAATCACACTTGATTGCCTGACGGAGAGCTCATCGAACCATCTTCACAATAATTCTCTATGATCCCAATCTCGGGCAGCGCGTGGAGAAAACGAACACCTATATCTTTTCGTACGAGCTCTGATTTCCCTTACTTTATTATGATGGTCGTTTCTCCATGTGTACGTGGACGTCAACAAAACATATTCGCATTCGGAGGCAAAACGAGGTGGTCGAAATTTCGCGAGAAGACTGTGCCGAAACGAAAACCGCCTTTGTTTCAATGATGTCCACCCGATATCCTGTATCGTGTCTGAGACACTCGCTCCCCTAGAACGTGCTGCTCTTCTTTGAACTTTCTCGATTTACTCCGTTAATCCTATCCGGTAAGGATCTCACACCGAGCAGCAGTACATCAAAAGAGGCGGACGAGCGTAGTGTAAGCAGTCTCTTTAACAGATCTGTTGCATCTTCTAAGTGTTCTCCCAATAATCCAGCAGGAGAGGTTGCCTTCCTCTTCCGGGTGCCACACAAAGCTCGCACCTGTCTTCGAATTTCAGTCTCATCTACTCTAAACCATTTTATGACATCGAATCTCTTCTCAGACCTTTTAGTCTCCGTAATTTCTGCCGCTCATATGAAACAGTTTCACTAATAGCAGACGGTCTCTCTTCTCAAAAGCCATAGTGTGCATTCACGATACGGTTTGTCAAAATGATAGCGTGGATGTCACACCGCCATACAAACTTTTTACAGCACCAGATATACACCAGGGGCCGAAACCGGAATTAATTTTTTCAGCGTAAATGGATTCCGCATTAACGCTTTAGCATATCTCCCAACTTTCGCTGTCATACGATAATTATAGCCCACAATTGACTACGTGAGTAGCTGCATTTTAATTACAACCATCCAGTCGCTTGCTGTTCAGAATCTTCAGTTAGTCAAAGACAGGTCTGGCGTGGATAGAATTTTATTTTATTCGAGATACCTGGATGCAAGGGTGATAGTGTGAACACTCTGCCTTTTAGTCCCACCCTCGCATGGCGTTGATAGTGTGTTACCCTCTGTCAAAATTTGAAATTTGTGGTAAGATCTTATGGGGTTAAACTGCAGAGGTTACCGGTCGCTCGGCCTACACACTACTTAATCTATCTTAAACTCACACTATGGACAACACACACACACACACACCCATGCCCGAGGGAGGATTCGAACCTCAGACTGGGGGAGCAGCACATACCGTGACAAGACGCCTTAGAACACGCGGTTACCCAGCGCAGCTACCCTCTGTCATTGTTAAGGAAGCTCATCACTGGTTGTTTGTATGCGCTCTGAGACTCTGACCCGTGGTATATATGGTAGCTCAAATTCCGAACGTCTAGCGTTTGAAACGTTCTTTCTCGCACGGCTTCAGAGCTGTGGCAGCGTCGAGCTGCGACCCTCTCGCGGGCGCCAGAACTCACCCACTCTATCAATAGTGCGGTACGTGAGACAAATTGTAGGGTATATTAGGGTATATTGGTAGACTTCCTCAGAAACGTTTGTTGGCCGACCAGGATCAATTCTCTGAGCCGCCACAAAAATACAGTAAGACTCACCAATCTCACTTCGATCTGAAAAGCAGGACTAAAATTGTCACTAGGTAGTATAGCACTATACAATGTCCTGTAACAGTCCAAATGCTTTCCGACCACTGACTTGGAATACGAACACCACAAACGTACTTTATATTTTATGGTAAATGTTACTTAGCACGATACTCTTTTCTCTGATATTCTGATGCTCATATATGTTAAAAACGCGTGAATCTGTTTTAACTTTGATAAGTACGCGCTATTTAGGGTTGTCAGTGTATTTCAAGATACAGAAGTGACTTCAGATTTCCATTGTTTTAGTCCTAACCAACAAAATCTAATAGGATGTTGTGTCTCTACATCTGCCGCAGCATTGCTATTGTTTTTATGAGAACAACGCTTTATCAGCTGCTTAGAAATGATTTTAGTTTCCACAGACCATAATCCAGCTGTTGGTCACACTAGGGTACGGCAGAATTCTTGCAGAGAAACGAAGTGTAGATCGGTACCAAGCAATAATAAGCTGCTAGGTTCCAGTCATGGGCAGGGTGCAGGTCATATGGCACACGGCACTTTAGGAACTGGGTGTCAGGTCACACGTACTGTGAATCCAAGTGGTAGCCAGGTGACGAAGGGCATAGGGAATATTTCTAAAGATCTTGACAAGAAGGATCAGATTGTAGTAGGTGAAGCAGTGAATAACCTGGCTAAACATAGAAATTACAGCATTAAATGTGACGTGGATGAAATAGGAATAACAACTACACTCACAAGTGTAGTTTTACGGAGGTCCTGCTGCACCATAACAAGTGCTGGGTTAATACTCCGAAAGCTACAGGAGAACCTGGAATGACCAATACAGGAAGACATACCAAGTCTACGACGATTTAGACTCCATTCATAAGACGCACCATTACGGCAAGCAGAACAGATAGATTCCAGTAACATCGGGATGAGAAACCTGCGTGATCAGGACTGTCAACTTACTGAAAATCCTGCAGGGCGTGAATAGTTCCGAAAGTATAATTATGATCTACATCTACATGTTTACTCTGCAATTTACACTTAAGTGTCTGGCAGAGGGTTCATCGAACCATTTACATACTACTACTTTACCATTCCACTCTCGAATGGCGCGTGTGAAAAAGGAACACCTCGATCTTTCCGTTCGAGCTATCATTTTTCTCTTATTTTACTATGATGATCATTTCTCCCTAGGGAGGTGGGTGTCAACAAAATATTTCCGCAATAGGAAGAGAAAGTTGGTGATTGAAATTTCGTAAAAAGATCTCGCCGCAAAGAAAACCACCTTTGTTTCAATGACTGCCACCCCAACTCGCATGTCATGTCAGTGACACATTCTGACACCTATTGCGCGATAACACGAAACGAGCTGCCCTTCTTTCCACTTTTTCGATGTCCTCCGTCAATCTTACCTGGTAAGGATCCCACACCGCACAGCAGAATTCCAGCAGAGGACGAACAAGTGTAATTTATGCTGTCTCTTTAGTCGGTTTGTCGCATCTTCTAAGTGTTCTGGCAGCAAAGTGCAATCTTTGTTTCGCCTTCCCCACAGTATTATCTCCGTGGTCCATCCAATTTAAGCTGCTCGTAATTTTAATTCCTAGGTATTTAGCCGAATTGACAGCCATTAGATTTGTGCGATTTATCGCATTTCTTTTAGTACCCATGTGAATGACTTCGCACTTTTCTTTGTTTACTGGCAACTGACACTTTTCGCACCATACAGAAATTCTCTGTAGCTCATTTTGTAATTGGAATTGATCGTCTGATGATTTTACTAGACGGTAAATTACAACGTCATCTGCAGACAGTATAAGGGGGCTGCTCTGATTATCACCTAGATCGTTTATGTTAATCAGGAACATATGGTACAAATGACTCTGAGCACTATGGGACTTAACATCTGAGGTCATCAATCCCCTTGAACTTAGAACTACTTAAACCTAACTAACCGAAGGACATCACACACATCCATGCCCAAGGCAGGATTCGAACCTGCGACCGTAGCGGTCGCGCTGTTCCAGACTGTAGTGCCTAGAACCGCTCGGCCACCACGACCGGCTAAATCAGGAACAGCAGAGGTCCTATGACACACTACCTTGCGGAACGCCAGATATCACTTCTGCTCTATTCGATGATTTACCGTCTATCACTATGAACTGTGACCTCTCTGAGAGGAAATCACGAATCCAGCCACGCAACTGAGACGATACTCCATATGCACGCAATTTCATTAATAGTCGCTTGTGAGGAACGGTACCCAAAGCCTTCTGGAAATCTAGGAATATGGAATCGATCTGAGATCCCTTGTCGACAGCACACATTACTTCATTACTGTGTTGTACAAGAACGATATTTTTTGAATCAATGTTGATTATGCATCAATAAGTCATTTTCTTCAAGGTGATTCATATGTCCGACTACAATACAGGGTGTTACAAAAATGTACGGCCAAACTTTCAGGAAACATTCCTCACACACAAAGAAGGAAAATATGTTATGTTACATGTGTCCGGAAAGCTTACTTTCCATGTTAGTGCTCATTTTATTACTTCTCTTCAAATCACATTAATCATGGAATGGAAACACACAGCAACAGAACGTACCAGCGTGACTTCAAACACTTTGTTACAGGAAATGTTCAAAATGTCCTCCGTTAGCGAGGACACATGCATCCACCCTCCGTCGCACGGAATCCCTGATGCGCTGATGCAGCCCTGCAGAATGGCGTATTGTATCACAACCGTCCACAATACGAGCTCTACATTTGATACCGGGGTTGCGTAGACAAGAGCTTTTAAATGCCCCCATAAATGAAAGTCAAGAGGGCTGAGGTCAGGAGAGCGTGGAGGCCACTGAATTGGTCCGACTCTACCAATCCATCGGTCACCGAATCTGTTGTTGAGAAGCGTACGAACACTTCGACTGAAATGTGCAGAAGCTCCATCGTGCATGAACTACATGTTGTGTCGTACTTGTAAAGGCACATGTTCTAGCAGCACAGGTAGAGTATCCCGTATGAAATCATGATAACGTGCTCCATTGAGCGTAGGTGGAATATTATGGGGGCCAATCAAGACATCACCAACAATGCCTGCTCAAACTTTCACAGAAAATCTGTGTTGATAACGTGATTGCACAATTGCGTGCGGATTCTCGTCAGCCCGCACATGTTGATTGTGAAAATTTACAATTTGATCACGTTGGAATGAAGCCTCATCCGTAAAGAGAACATTTGCACTGAAATGAGGATTGACACGTTGTTGGATGAACCATTCGCAGAAGTGTAACCGTGGAGGCAAATCACTGCCGATAGTGCCTGCACATGCTGTACCTGGTACGAAAACAACTGGTTCTCCCGTAGCACTCTCCATACAGCGACGTTGTCAACGTTACCTATTACAGCAGCAACTTCTCTGACGCTGATATTAGCGTTATCGTCAACTGCACGAAGAATTGCCTCGTCCATTGCAGGTGTCCTCGTCGTTCTAGCTCTTCCCCAGTCGCGAGTCATAGGCTGGAATGTTCCGTGCTCCCTCAGCCAGATCAATTGCTTCGAACTTCTTCCTGTCGGGACACCTTCGTTCTGTAAATCTGTCTCGATACAAACATGCCGCGCCACGGCTATTGCCCCGTGCTAATCCATACATCAAATGGGCATCTGCCAACCCCGCATTTGTAAACATTGCACTGACTGCAAAACCACGTTCGTGATGAACACTAACCTGTTGATGCAACGTACTGCTGTGCTTGATGCTAGTACTGTAGAGCAATGGGTCGCATGTCAACACAAGCACCCAAGTAAATATTACCTTCCTTCAATTGGGCCAACCGGCGGTGAATCGAGGAAGTACAGTACATACTGACGAAACTAAAATGAGCTCTAACATGGAAATTAAGCGTTTCCGGACACATGTCCACATAACATCTCTTCTTTATTTGTGTGTGAGGAATGTTTCCTGAAAATTTGGCCGTACCTTTTTGTAACACCCTGTATATGCTCCAAATTCCTACTGGAAATTGAGGTCAGTGATATGGGTCTGTAATTCAATGCGTTACACCTATTTCCTTTCTTGAATATTCGTGTGACCTGTGGTACTTTCCAGTTTTTAGGAAGAGACCTTTCACAAGTGAGCGGTTGTATATGATTGGTGAGAAAGGCGCTATTGTGTCTGCATACTCTGGTACTGCTGGCACAGAATTCGACAGGAAACTATCTGTCAAATAGAACAGACCTTTCACTGGGCATTGATGACACGCAGGCTCTCTTTACTAATGGGGTGCTACAGAGTCTCCGGTTTGCGAAATTAAAATAACAAAAGAGTCACACAAAATGTATTAGACTTCACAGAAAAGGAAGGCCAGTCTGTTTCATTAGAATATTAGAGGACACAGTAATAATGTAGGAGAGCTGTTGTCTGTTTAGAAAATTTTGGGATCTGTAGAAGGATGGACACCTGATCTGAGCACCACATAATCACTGGGTTACAGAAGTTAAATATGAAATATTACACTGTAACATCTTATTCGTCTAGAAATGAGGTGTAGGAGGAGAGAAGTTAAGTATTAAGTACTACAAGGTAACATCTTACTCGTATAGAACTGAGGTGTAGGAGGTGATAAGTGTTTAAAGTCCTGTCCACATCGAGGTCATTAAGACGGAGCACAAGCTCGGATTAGGGAAGGACAGAGGTGAAAAGCGGCCGTGCAGTTTCAGAGAGATCATCCCGAGTTTTTCCTTAAGCGATTTAGAGCCATAATGGGAAACCTAAATCGGAATGGCCGGACGTGGGTTTGAACCGTCATTCTCCCGAATGCGAGTCCAGTGTGCCAATCATATAGAACTAATACTGGAAAAGGAGGAGTCATTGCATACTTGGTGGTTAGAAACAGTCTGAAAAGTTTGTAGGTTAGATGTATCGATTTTTTTAAGCACCGTTTCTCAGTACATTACGCCCGTTGTTAATTATCACTGAAGTTCGCGAATCAGAACGTTGCCCCTGCGGCCCATCAGATACAATTGATGCCACTCGCTCTCATCATGTACATCATAACGCACGAAACTGATCAGGCTTTTGGCTCTGGTTCGATTATTATTACTAACCCGTGTCGAATTTTTGTGTCGCTCTCTTGTTCGGTTTTAGGGAAATAAACGAAGATCAGGTTTGTGGCGACACCATATCTCGTGGGCCTCTTGAATTTACGGACGCATTGGCCATATTGGCTGACTTCAATGCTAATTAAAACGGAAACGGCGCATAGTATCGAATTTTGTTTCTTAATAATTATATCTCAGCAAGACCTACCCTGTAACACCATCACAAGCTTTTCAAACTCTTTCTGATCAGCCTATATATTAAGAAAGAACAGAAGTTCAAAATCATTGCGTCAAGCCGATTTTGTAGTGATCAGCACGTATAAGTTATGATTGTGAATTAATACTTAAAAAATAGTTCACTTTTAATCATAACTCTATGTACATATCCCCACAGGGAAATTATGTACTGTACATCAGAAATTTGGATTCCTTACTATGCTACATGTCAGACAGCACCAGGCAGTTAATAGTCCGCTGTGATTCCAGTGTAAAATTTCTAAAGTATTATCATAGGAAAAATTATTTGGTAACTTATTTGGATTTTACAGTTAAGTCTCACTAACAACTCTCCCACGGTTTGAAAAAGACAGCAGACAATGTTTTTTCCATGAAGCACAAACCAACGAAATAACTGTATATACAGTGACAAATGTCCTCTCTCATCATGATGCCCATTTATTTTGGATAATGAGATAGCTCCTTATAGTATAGGCACTCGTCAATGAAAATGTATTAGAATAATTAATGTTTCCATAACAAACATTTTTACTGATAGATTACAAGAGATAACCTGGGGTGAAATTTACACTGAAACAATTTGTAACACAAATGTAATTTATTCTATGATAAATTCATATCATCGTTTGAAAATAGCTTTGCACATTACGTAATCGATAGGACATTAAAGATCTAGTACTGGAGGGCTTCGTGGAGTGTAAAAATCGTAGAGGGAGACCAAGAGATGAATACACCAAGCAGATTCAGGAGGACGTAGGTTGCAGTAGGTACTGGGAGGTGAAGAAGCTTGCACAGAATAGAGTAGCATGGAGAGCTGCATCAAACTAGTCTCAGGACTGAAAACTACAACAACAAACAACAGGATATCATAGAGCCATGTCTAAAAAGCTGTGGCTCAGTAGAGGGTTTAAAGCATTCTGTGAACGGAAAAAGGAATTATACCTGTTGACAAGAATAAGTAAAGATACCGAGGTAGTTGCACGCTGCATAAATTACTAAAAATTATTAAGAAAAGTTTTTAAAAATCAAGGAAAATTTACATCATCCCAGAATCAGTACTTTCGACGACGGAGTTAAAGCTAAATGGAACGAAGTGAAACGAGAGACAGGACAACCGGCCAAAGAACAGGGTAACGTCACTATCGACTTAAATGAAAGGCATATAAATGATGACTCACAGGTAGGAAATGAATTTAATGATCATTTCTTAAATATGGTAGAAAATTTAGGGAGAAACTGTTTAAGAGAAAAACACACCAGTATGTTGAAAGCAACTTTCATAACATTCAATCGTACGAATGTATCATCAGCTTCTCCCTCCAGAATTAAGAAAATTGTACATTCCCTCAAAAATAAAAGCTCATATGAATTTGATGGTGTTTCCAACAGAGTACTACGGATTTTTTCCCGTACACTAAGCCCTGTCTTACCTGAAATATGTAATTTATCACTTATTCCAGTCATTTTTCCAGAGAGATTGCAATATGCCACTGCTAAACCCCCATATAGGAGATGTGATAGGAGAAATAACTGTAGACCTGTTTCATTACTGATATTTTCCAAAATGACAAACTGCCTATTGGCTTCTGTCTCTGGTTCTTCGGCGGACGATCGTCTCATGATTTTACTGACGTTTCGCCAGCACGAGTGATGCCATTGTCAAGGCTTCATCCTCTATTGCACCACCAAACCTCAGTAAGATCATGCCGGCCGAAGAACCCGAACAGAAGCCAAGTGGCCACGAAAGGCTTAACAATTTCGTATTTTCCAAAATTTTTGAGGATGTGATGAATTATAGAATAGTATTCCACCTGAACGACAATAACATCCTCTGTAAATCACAGTGCAGGTTATAGAGTGGTTTCTTTACTGAGAATTCCATCTACGTGTTCAATCAACAAGTTTTGCAATCATTAAATAATAAAACAGCACTGGTTGACATTTTCTCTGACCGATCTAAAGTATATGATTGTTTGAACACAATGTCATCCTAGATAACGTAATGTTTTATGGGATTTATGGTTCAGCAAACCAATGGATACAGTCATTTCCAGTCAAAAGAATGCACAAGTTTTATACTTAGAAATAACATCAATGAAATCAGAAAAGATTACTCTGACTGGGAGAAATCATATATGGGGTACCCAGAGGCTCAGTCTTCGGTCTGCCATAGTTGCTCACATTGGAAAAGATCTTATGTCTAACATACGATAAATAGAACTAGTTATTTTTGTGGATGACACTAGACCTGCAATAAATCGAAGCTTAAACACAG
This sequence comes from Schistocerca gregaria, assembly GCF_023897955.1. NCBI lineage: Eukaryota > Metazoa > Arthropoda > Insecta > Orthoptera > Acrididae > Schistocerca > Schistocerca gregaria. The sequence goes on from NC_064927.1 coordinate 218,172,993, forward strand.
CAACAGAAGAAATGGTAAACGAAGTTCTCAGCAGTTTCATTGATGATTTTCTGCGAATGGTCTTAGTCTTAATTTTAAATAGATGCGGGATACTCAGTTCTACACGTGTAGAAGTACTACACCAATGGTAAGTGTAATATTAATTTCAATCAGAATTTCAACTGGAAAAAGCACATTTGGTAACCATATAGCCATATTTGCACTTTGCTTCATTGCGTATCTTGCGGAGTCAAATCAGTAAGCTAACATATTTTACATATTTTTGTTCAGTAATATAATATGAAATAATGTTCGGGGGTAACTCATCATTAAGAAAGAGAGTTTTCATTGCTAAAAAACGTACTGTATGAGTGGTATGTGGTATTCACTCACGATCATCTTGAGACATTTATTTAAGGAGTTCGGCATTCTGAATACCATTTTACATTATATTTAATCTCTCTTGAGGTGTGTTGCAAATAATCTACTGAAGTTCAAAAGCTACAATCTCACAAATAATTACAAAACAGAAGGAAAAATGACGTTCATTACTCCACAGTAAGGGTGACCTCGACACAAAAAGGGATGCACTGTGCTGCAACTAAAATTTTTGATTTAAAATGCCTTACAGACAGGAAAATAAAATTTGAAAACAAATTGAGAAAGTTACTCCTTGACCAATCATTCTATTCTGTAGTCAAATTTGTGTTATTGTAATTTGTGGAAAAAGTGATGAGTAGGGATCGCCAACTCACATCTGAAAATTTAGTTATAATAATAACGATAATAATAATAAAACAAAACAAAATCCTTGCAAATGTTCAGCACGTAGCCATATTCATCAATTAATTTGCGATGTGAATGTAATATTATATGTTACGCCGCACTACGAATTGTAGTGAAAATGATCCACAGGATATGAATCTATGTAACAGATGGCTCTAAGATATGTCTAATGAACTGTACGCTGTATGGATGACACAGATTATGATTGAAGGTGAGATTTAATTTGCAAATTACCTTGCATTTTACCATGCAGGCACGGATCGAGTATTTGTTGATTTCTGCAGGGGGATTACAGTATTTTACTTTTCCTCCTCAGCCCCCTTCCCCACTCGCGCTAACCCCAGTTATAATATGCTGTCTCTCCGGTTTTTTACGTGAGACAGTTGCCTACGATTTTATAATGATAAAAGTAACATACATATTATGTTCTAATATGATAATAATAACTTACGTTAATGCTTACATTAATGCTTGGAAAAACTTGCAAAAATAATAATTTGCACGACATAATGTCGAAGTGTGCGCACGGAATATCACTCAGTTCTAATATTTTGCCTGACAGTCTGCAGGCTGTGTCTATTCAATAGTGTAGGTGGGAGGAAAGCGGTTTCTTTCAGCCGTTTCCGCCTACGTTATAGGGTCAGTGTTCCTGCAGGTTATTTTCCCTTTCCATTTCTGTCACTTTACTGTGGTTTGCCGGTTCTATCTGTGGACTCAGCAACCGTCTCCGATTTGCTGTTGACAGCAGATATGGCCAGTCTGTGAGTGGTCACCTTTGTTTGGCCTAATGATACCTGCAGCCAATTACTTCGCAAATGAAAAGTCCCCTTTGTTGAACTGGAGCATTAGCTACTGGTGTGCATTGTACTGACCAAGAACGAACTTTACCTGCGTCTTGAAATCGCTGAAAAAGACTTGAAATAATAGACTGTGCCACATTCAAGATTTCTACATCTACATCATACTCCGAAAGCCACGCAACGGGGTGTGGCGGAAGGTACCTCTAGCACTCTTCCTTGGGGTACTCCGGAAATTAACTTTACGTCTTTCTATCTTGTCTGTGAGACTGTAATCCGTGTCTTACTTGCCTTAACGTATCAGATGATTCTGCTCTCCGAAAGTGGACCCAAAGATTGTCTTTGTGTCATTACGTGAGGAATGAAGAACTCTTACTGGATATTCACAGTGCTCCTGTAGGTAGTCGTTTGTGTAAATACATTACCGCTATTTTTGTGGACCTTAAAATTTCTGTGCAAGGATCAATTAGGGCTCGAGAACAGACCAGTACTCTGAATGTCAGGCCGGACTTTCAAAACGCTCTTAAGTTTATAAATATCTTTCTAGAGCATCCGCAGACATAGAAAAATGCATGAGCTACTTCGAGCTCTAAGGGGTATAAAGATAGACTACAACTGCGAGACAAACATTTAACAAGAGTAAAAATTTAAATGGAATAAGCTGGAAAACAGGAAGTAGACGTAGGAATAGCTAAAGATTAAGAGAAAGCAGTGCCTTATCACCAGTGGCATGTACTTTTATTATTACTATTATTGTAATATTACAAGTTTCAAGCTTAATGTGTAATGTTAGCTGCAGGACTCCCAAGTAAACAATGCCTTACATTTTTTTTAAGAAATTAGCAAGTCTTCAATGTTCACGTCTATGGCTTGATATTGTAGTGATGGAAAATGGCAGACTAAGGATCAAACGGTGTGGCATTCTCTCCTCAGTCAGTATCAGGATTGTCATCTGTCACTGAGGACTTCATTCATCTCATGCAATAATTCTGTTACTGTGAAGATGCAGAGTTGCACCGAGGCTCATAGTCCACCTTAACTGTAGGTCCCCTTACATGTAGCGGGCTACGTTATTTCTAAACTCAGACAAATACGAGGGCATATGAGCCCCAGTGAGACAATGCTCAATAAAGCACTAACATGTTTCAGTTAGCCTTCAGCTTGATGACACCTTTACCATGTACATGATGTACCCGAAGATGGGCAATATTCAAGGATATGGCACGAACGAACTTTCGAAGCAAAAATGTCCACCAGACATACACTCCAAACTGCATGCCTTAAGAGCTATGAGCACTTGCTCAGTAGGAGAGATGTGTTTCACAGTAGTAAACATCCACATCTACATCTACATTTATACTCCGCAAGCCACCCAACGGTGTGTGGCGGAGGGCACTTTACGTGCCACTGTCATTACGTCCCTTTCCTCTTCCAGTCGCGTGTGGTTCGCGGGAAGAACGACTGCCGGAAAGCCTCCGTGAGCGGTTGAATCTCTCTAATTTTACATTCGTGATCTCCTCTGGAAGTATAAGTAGGGGGAAGCAATATATTCGATAACTCATCCAGAAACGCACCCTCTCGAAACCTAGACAGTAAGCTACACCGCGATGCAGATCGCCTCTCTTGAAGAGTCTGCCACTTGAGTTTGCTAAACATCTCCGCAACGCTATCACGCTTACCAAATAACCGTGTGACGAAACGCGCCGCTCTTCTGGGATCTTCTCTATCTCCTCTGTCAAACCGACCTGGTACGGATCCCACACTGATGAGCAATGCTCAAGTATAGGTCGAACGAGTGTTTTGTAAGCCACCTCCTTTGTTGATGGACTATATTTTCTAATGACTCTCCCAATGAATCTCAACCTGGTTCAAAATGGTTCAAATGGCTCTGAGCACTATGGGACTTAACAGCTGTGGTCATCAGTCCCCTAGAACTTAGAACTACTTAAACCTAACTAACCTAAGGACATCACACACATCCATGCCCGAGGCAGGATTTGAACCTGTGACCGTAGCAGTCGCGCGGTTCCGGACTGCGCGCCTAGAACCGCGAGACCGCCGCGGCCGGCCTCAACCTGACACCCGCCTTACCAACAATAAATTTTATATGATCAATTCACTTCAAATCGTTCCGCACGCATACTCCCAGATATTTTACAGAAGTAACTGCTACCAGTGTTTGTTCTGCTATCATATAATCATACAATAAATGATCCTTCTTTCTATGTATTTGCAATACATTACGTTTGTCAAGAACAAGTGCTCATAGCTCTTAAGGTAAGGACTTGTAGAGCCCATTTTTACTGATCTTTCTTTGTTGTTTTTTTTTCACATTACTACATTTCGAGATATGAAAAGCAAAGAGCTTAGAGTAGTAGAGATTTATTTCACAGTATCGAAAAGGAAGAATTGCTCATTGTTCTTATGGTATGTATATTTCAACCCATATTTACTAGACTTTTTAGGCTCCAATGGTCGTTCCTGAAATACCGCTGATTATTGACCATTCCTCCTGGAACATTCTGGAGATTTCTTTTTGTGGTGATATATAAATAATAGTTTTTACGTCACCGAATCCACAACCCTAGATGACTTTAAACAGCGAATAGAGAGAGCTTGTCGCACCGACGCAACACTAGTTTTGTGTACAACATGTCGCATCCATCAATAAACTTTGTACATTGCTGTAACTCAATGGAAAAGAAAACTAAATAAACTATGTTCGTGACTCCACAGAAATAACATATCTTGTTGTTGACTATCTCGTTATCATTTGTTGACGTATTGTCTGTTGTTCCTGTCAGAGTATATTCGGCTGCCTTTTGTTCAACGATTTTTTGACTCATCGGCAGTACGAGTAGTTAGCATTGTAAAAGATTCACCCTCATTTGCTGTTAAGAATACAATATGTGTGTGTATATCTTTTTGCTGAAATATAGTGTAGTTAATTCGCCATTTACGATGTGTGTTATGAACTGGTTTACGTCAATCATGACGCTTAGGTTGCTTCTACGTACGAATGAAGCTACAATTAACAGCGGATACGTATATACAATATGTAATCAAAAGTATCCGGACACCTATCTGAAAAAGACTCGCAAGTTGGTGGCGCCCTCCATCGGTAATGATGGATTCAATATGGTGTTGGCCCACTCTTAGCCTTGCTGACAGCTTCCACTTTCGCAGGTATACGCTCAATCAGGTGCTGGAAGGTTTTTTGGGGAATGGAAGCCCATTCTTCACGGAGTGCTGCACTCAAGAGAGGTATTGATGTCGGTTGGCGAGGCCTGGCACGAAGTCGGCGTTCCAAAACATCCCAAAGGCGTGCGATAGGATTCGTGCTAGTACTCTGTGCTGCCCAGTCCATTGCAGGGATGTTATTCTCGTGTAACCACTCCGCCACAGGTGCTCGATCGTGTTGAAAGATGCAGTTGCCATCCCCGAATCGCTCTTCAACAGTGGAAAGCAAGAAGGTGCTTAAAACATCAGTGTAGGCCTGTGCTGTGATAGTGCCACGCAAAATAACAAGGGGTGCAAGTCCCCTCCATGAAAAACACGACCACACCATAACACCACCGCCTCCGAATTTTAATGTTGGCACTACGCACGCTGGCAGATGACGTCAACCGGGCATCCGCCATACATAGACCCTGCCATCGGATCTCCACATTATGTACCGTGATTCGTCACTCCACACAACGTTTTTCCACTGCTCAGTTGACCAATGTTTACGCTCCTTACACCAAGCGAGCGTCGTTTGATATTTACCGGCGTGATATGTGGCTTATGAGCAGCCGCTCGACCACGAAATCCAAGTTTTTTGACCTCCCGCCTGACTGTCATAGTACTTGCAGTGGATCCTGAGGCAGTTTGGAATTCTTGTGTGATGTTCTGGATAAATGTTTGCCTATTACTCATACGTCCGTCTTCAACTATCGGCGGTCTCTGTCAGTCACAGACGAGGTCGGCCTTTACGCTTTTGCGCTGCACGTGTCCCTTCACGTTTCCACTTCACTATCACACAGGAAATAGTGATCCTAGAGATGTTTAGGAGTGTAGAAATCTCGTCTACTGACGTATGACACAAGTAACACCCGATTACGTTCTAAGTGCGTGAGTTCCGCAGAGCGCCCCATTCTGCTCTCACTCACAATGTCTAATGCCTACTGAGGACACTGATATGAGGTACATGGCAGTAATCGGCAGTTCAATGCACCTAATATGAGAAACGTATATTTTTAAGGGTGTCCGGAAACTTTTGATCACATAGCCTATCTGTAACGCACGATTTCATATTTAATTACAGACAATATGAAACTCTGCTGAGAGACGTCGAACTAAAAGTGAGTCACTTGTTCAGTAATGTTGTAGGATTGTCAATTAATTGTTTCTCCGACAGCACTTGTTGACAGATTGTCAACACCAGAAACACTGTAGTGCAGTTTTATGGCCCCCAAAATACTATCAGTGTTGACATTCATACCAAACGTGAGTGGTCGAGTGGTGAGCGAGCTACACTGTTTATGTTTCCAGTTTATCTTTGTTCCTTTTACTAGATGTTTACTATTCACTGTTCCATTTGCTAAAAGGAACAAACGAATCTAAACGATGGAATTATCGAGTGCCACACAAAAAAAAACCATGTCTCTGAAGTCAACCTACAAAGGAATATGTGTACAAAAATAAAAAAGAAACGCCGGCCAATGAAGAATAACAACACATGCACATGTAACAGTTCATAGGCTTATACGTTGGTAGTCATTCTGTTTACGACTTTAGCATTATCACTGGAACATTCACAATGTCATTTCTTTCTTTATTAATTTCAAAACTTAGTAATAGCCTGTTGAATTACGTAGCATTATGGAAAGATAATTCTGCTTCAAAAACTAGGTCATATATATATGCAACGGCTATTGAGAGATCTGTGATACGCATACCAGTCTCAGGAAACAACAAAGGAATTAGACTAGATAAGAATCATTACACAAAGATATTAATTATGCTGACAACAAGACAATAACATCCACTTCAGAAGGCTGATTACGAAAAAATATTTGTAAACTGAACCAAATTGATCCAAATTCTGCTTTCAAAATTTCTATAGGCAAGACTAAAGTTATGGCACTCAGAGAAAGACAAGTCTGACCAAAGTTGGCGATAGAGAACAAAAGAATCGAGCAAATACGTCGTTTCAGCTACCTCTTCTGAAACACTTTTTGATACTGATCAAGACATAAAGAACAAAACAGCAGGCTTTCAGGGTGAATTTGGAACGCTAAAGAACATTTTAAGAAATAGAACGCAACTGAAAATTCTGTAAAAACACTACCTCTTGAGTTGCGGATCGGAGGTAAAGAGATCAAACAAGGAATATATTAATAAAACAGTGCCTTGAAGATGAAATTCCTCAGATCAGTTAAGTGATGTAAACTGGAAGATAAATTAAGAAACGAATATATTAGAAATGAGCTTAAAATATTTGTAATAAAAGAAAAAAGTCGACTGTTATGGGAAGAAGCGAAGGGAAGATTGCGTAGATAGCAACAAGAAGGTATCCTAAAATAAGTACATACTCAAAGGTGAAAGGGACATGAGTGGGCATAGAAAGCAATGGAGCTAAGAAGCTGAGGCCGGAAGAGCTTACTCGAATCTATAGTTGAGCCGACGTAAGTTGATCCCTGACAGCTGCTTGGGTTGGGCGTAGCTGCTTCGCGTGGCTGCATCAGTCAGCTAAGCAAGGCGATTTTGTAAACAGTCGTGTCTCGTCATAGCTATGTAGATGGCTACGGTTTTCTCCTGCAGCCGTTAGCACTTCGCCGTTGAAAGCTGTCAATAGTGGTGCTGGCCATCAGGGACCTTCTCACGCTGTCACAGCTCTAATACATTAATGTAGTTTGTGATTATGGTACCTGAATGTATCCTTGCAGAGCAAATGCAGTTGCTCCACAGCTCTCCATAACAACATTGCTAATTGTGTTCACTGATATCATAACACCAGATTTTAAGCTTTCTAATGACCTGCCTGTCGCCAGAAATCTTATAGTTACTCGTAGTCTCTCGTAGATGGCGACTCCTCTTTCATCACCGTACTATGCCTTTCATTTTTACCTTGTATGAACGTTAATAATTTTTCCTTAGGTGCAGAACTCATACGAAAATAGTTTAAGAATCCTTTTGAGCCTGTAACTCTGACTTCAGTCGGTAACTTAAGATGTGACAAGTTGCTCCTTTCTTCAGCCATGATCAGACTCAAGTCCAGCTTCACATTTTTATATGAAATAATTGTAGCCTTATCCCTGTGGCTTCATCCGGCTATGCGTTCGGCACATACACTGAAGACCCAAATAAACTGGTACACTTACCTAATATCGTTTAGGGCTCCTCGAGCACGAAGAAGTGCCGCAACACGACGTGACATGGGCTTGACTAATGTCTAAATTGGTGCTGGAGGGAACTGAAACCATTAATCCTGCAGGGTTGTCCATAAATCCGTAAAAGTACGAGGTATGGAGATCTCTTCGGAGTAACACGCTGCAAAGCATTCAAGATACGCTCAAATAATATTCATGTCTGGGGAGTTTTGTGGCCAGTGGAAGTGTTTAAACTCAGAAGAGTTTACCTGGAGCCACTCTGTTGCAATTCGGGACGTGTGGGGTATCGTATTATTCTGTTGGAATTTCCCAACTCCGTCGAAATGCACAATGGCATGAATAGCTGCACATGATCATACAGGATGCTTACGTACATGTTACCTATCAGAGTCGTATCTAGATGTATCAGGGGTCCCATATACCCTCACCTTTACAGAGCCTCCACCAGCTTGGATAGTCCCCTGCTAACATGCAGGCTCCATGGAGTCACGAGGCTTTCTCCATACTCGTAAATGTCCATACGCTCAATACAATTTTGAAATGAGACTCGTCCGACCAGGCAACATGTTTCCAGCCGTCAACAGTCCAACGTCAGCCTTGACGGGCCCAGGCGAGGATTAAAGCTTTGTATCATGCAGTCATCAAGGGTACACTAGTGTGCCTTCAGTCCCGAAAGCCTATATCGACGATGTGTCGTTGAATGATTCGCACACTGACACTTTTTTAAGGCCCAGCACTGAAATCTGAAGCAGTTTGCGCAGGAGTTGCACTTCTGTCATGTTGAACGATTCTCCTCAGTCGTCATTGGTCCCATTCTTGTAGGATGAGCAAAGTCGGAGGTTTTATGTTTTACCGAATTCCTGATATTAATAGGACACTCATGAAATGGTCGTATGGGAATATCGCAACTTCATTGCTACCATGGAGATGTTGCAACCCATCGTTGGTACACCGATTACAGCACATCTAACAACTGCGCCCGACACTTGATGTCTTATATAGCCGTTGCCGACCGCAGCGCTGTATTCTGCCTGTGTAAGTATCTCTGTTTTGGAATACGCATTCTACACTAGTTTCTCTGGCGCTTCAGTGTTTAATGAATACGCTTTATCCTCCTCTGCGCTCTCTGCGTCCATCTTTCCTTCCTTCTGTTTGTCCACTTCATCTTTCCATCTCTATCCCTCAATATCCTCCTCCTACTCTGTCTTCATCTCCAACTCCATCTTTCTTTTCACCACCTCCTCTCTCTGCCTGTACCTTCCTCTCCCTTCCCTCTACCCATACCCTCCTCGTCGCCTCCCTTTTCATCTCTGACTCCCCCTCTTTCTTTTACATCTACCTGCTACCACTCTACACCTTCCACCTACGTCATGCACCTCCCCCTCCTCCACCATCAATCCATTTCCTCCTCCCCTGCAATCTATCCATCTCCTACTCTACCCATTCAACCTGTCCCCAACGAAGCTCATCAGAAGGTGTAGCCTCCACAACACAGTTCAATAAAGCAGGCTAATACTACTCCCTCAACATGCCTGTCATGCAGGGTAGGCTATACATCGGGGGTATAAGAATCATTTACTTTCCTCTGATGTACAAGCCACTATTCAAAGCTTGTCGATAAAGTTGACTGATACTGATCAAACGCAACATGCGTGTTATGCAGGGCAGCTTACATGTTAGATGCTCGAAAAATTAGTTCTCCACCACCCATCCATTTCCTCCTCCCCCTCAATCTCTCCCTCTACCCATCTCTACCCATCTCCAATGATGCTCATCAGCATGTGTAGCTCCTGCAACACAATTCAATAAAGCAGGCTAATACTACTCTCTCAACATGACTGCCATGCAGGATAGGCTACATATCAGGCGTATGAGAATCATTTATTTGCCTCTCATATACAGGCCACCATTCAAAGCATGTCGATAAAGTTGACCGATACTGCTCCAACGCAACATGCCTGTTATGCAGGGCAGCCTACATGTTGGTTGTTGGAAAAATTATTTCTTGCCCCTGATTGTGTACGTTGCCCAGCAAAACAGGTTGATGAGACAGACATATACAGCATGAGCTGGAGGAAAAGAGCTAGGAAGTTATATACCCCACAGTGCCGATGCTGGTGAAGCCTGCTGTTTCTGTGCGAAATTTGTTTGAAATCGATCCTGAGGATTGGGAGGAGATCCTAGACATACACTCCGCTTTATATATACACCTTGCTGTGGGTTTTTTGTTTCTTGGCAGCTATAGATAAAATAATTGTGACACATGCTTGCTTCTTAGTGTTCGATATCTCAAATTTGTGTAGTAGCATTGCAAACTGGTATTACTGACAATGTTGGTGACGGTATGAGGGCACTTCACGATATCGCAGATGTAACAGACTAGTATTGTCAAAACCTATTGCGCGTGCAGGCCGCCGTACCGTCGTGTTCGGTAGAGCCCGCTCGCGGTGCTGTCGCCGCTCTCGCACCCCGCAGCTGGCGCCGCGCCTCGCCCCTCCCCGGCCGGCTGCTTTCCCCCTCCACCGCTACTTGACCGCGGCGCGTCCCGACGCCGCCGGCCCGGCTGCCGGCAGCGGTAACGCCCCCCAGTGCGCCGCGGCTGCTGCCCGTGGTAGCTGCGCCCCACAGCAGCCACTCCGCCGGCTCTCTGCAGCGAGCGAGCTCTGTCTCCGCGCCCGCACACCTTCTCTCTGGCCGCCTCGTCTGCTCTCGCATTTCCGCGTCCAGCGTCGCGAGTAGCCGCCCGTATCAACTCCAAGCGATGACTTATTCGGCCACTGTGTCCGTGTCGTACGAACGAGTGAAACCGGGTGACGTTAACTGAAACACATCTTCAAACAAACCTGTGAACTTCCAGTGAGTCTTCTCTGACCAGTGCTAAGAAGTCACGCGTCTCCGCTGCTTCTTTCCTGCTGCCCTGCTTCGTCAGTGTGAGCCAAACATCAAGCAGTTTCCGTTGTTCCACTTATTATCATTCCGTTCAATACAATGCTATATCATACATTTTAAAGTACAGTGTATTACGAAATTCTCCTGTGTTACTTCCAAAAATCAATTATTGCTCGTACACGTTTTTTGGTATAATTGTCCATGCAGCCATTTTAAGCGAGAACAAAGTTCGAAATAATACTTAAACTAACTACTCGTCTGGTTCTCGTGGCTCTTCTTCGAATATATGACTTGGCTCACTGAAAACATGATTCACTGAAAACAGTGAATGAGTGTGTTGTACCATGAGGTTTGTTTTTAAAATTTGAACACTCCTTGTTTCAGTTTCTTTACCATTCCTTATATTTTCTCGACTATTATTTCAGTATAATTTCAGAAATCTGTTTCCTTTCCGACACATCCATTCATTTGAGCATAACAACTTCGTATCAACATCGTGATAAAAACAATATCATGACAGCCACGTAACAGTTGCTACTAACTCGATAAGTATAAAGATACGATACCCCCCACTTCAACGTTCTTAAACAATATCGATTTTACAAACAAAGCCTTTTGTACACAGTTAAATACTTCTTTTACGAATACGTTCGGAATTAGTTACTAAAATCGAAATGCAACTAAATACTTAGGAATTACAACTACGAACAACTTCAATTGGAAGGAACACATGAAATATGTTGTAGGGAAGGCTAACAAAATACTGCGTTGGCAGGATACTTAGAAAATGTTACAGATCTACTAAGGAGACTGCCAACACTACGCTTGTAAGTCCTCTTTTACAATACTGCTGCGCGATGTGGGATCCTTACCAGATAGGACTGACGGGGTACATAGAAAAAGTTCAAAGAAGGGCAGCATGTTTTGTATTATCGGGAAATATGGGAGAAAGTGTCACTGAAATGATTTAGGATTTGGGCTGGATATCATTAAAAGAAAGCCGGTTTTCGTTGCGACGGAATCTTCTCACGAAATTCCGATCACCAACTCTTTTCTCCGAATGTGATCACCAAGATAAAATAAGGAAAATCAGATCTCTTACGGAAAGATATGAGTGTTCGTTCTTCCCACGCGCTATACGAAATTGGAAGGTGGTTCGGTGAACCCTCTTCCAGGCACTTAAATGTGATTTGCAGAGTATCTATGTAGTACATCGTAGTAAGAGTAGTAGTAGAAATGGTAGTAGTAGATTTCAAGTATCATTACAATTTCAAATAAAGTTTGAAATATGGTAAGTAATTATGTTCTCTGAAAAGTACATGCCATGTCAATCCAATTTTTTATTCACACTTTTAAAAATATGAAACTAATTTACATCATCAATAACTAGGTTACAATTTTGATTCTCTTTGTTCGTGTTGTGAACTAATATGTATCGGATTTTCCAATACGTGACTGAAAAAGAGGTGCACTCTTCAGCTCCATTACAAGTGGAACTTCGTTTATTCCGAAATTAACAAAAAATTTGAATGAAATTCGTTAAGTATCTAAACACCCAAGAAATATTTATTTATTCATTATTTATTAAACCTCACAATATTGGGATCACCTAGTCATTTCTTACTTCCAAATAAGAATTCTACGAATTTTACATATTCAGCGTGATTCCGTGATGATGTTAAAACTTTCAGGTATGACGATGAAGAGTAAATGTGTCAGTTTGAGCAACCATGGTCTGTAAACGACAGAGTTGAAAGATATAAGCGAAAATCATTCTGATACCTAGACAGTAGACCTCTCCCACCGAAGTTGTTGGTCTGCCATGTTGTGGGAGGGGATAATATAATCAAGACAAGAAAATCGTGTCTAGTAAACATGGGCTCTAACATGCATACCTTAAGAGCTATGAGGTATTGTTCGATAGAAGAGATGGGTTTCACAATAGCAAAGACGAACAAGTGCTCATAGCTCTTAAGGCATGTTCTTTAGGGCCCATATTTGCTTGAAATTCTTTTCTTATTTTGGTCCCTACTACCATCTGCCAAAATGTGGAAAGCAAAGAGCTTGCTGTAGAAGTAGTCCACTCTCAGATGTATCAAAAATAATTTCGATTTTATCTTTCATTTCGGTCGTTTCCAAAATCTGAATGTTTGTAACATCATAAGGGAATCACCCTGTGTATCGATAGGCATGCTGTAAGTTACACCGAATATAGAACACTAGATTTTAGAATTGCAGCAGTGCAAAAAATGGTTAAAATGGGTCTGAGTACTATGCGACTTAAATTCTGAGGTCATTTGTCGCTTAGAACTTAGAACTAACTAAACCTAACTAACCTAAGGACATCACACACATCCATGGCCGAGGCAGGATTCGAACCTGAGACCGTAGCGGTCGCTCGGTTCCAGACTGTAGCGCCTAAAACCGCACGGCCACGCCGGCCGGCTGCAGCAGTGCAGGTAAAAAACCATACATATACGTTCTTTCATGGTAAGTACAATATTAAATACAAGGTACAGGAATGCTGGGTTGACCTATGACCGTTAGTAGCAATGGCAGTAAGAGAAAGGGTTAACAGAATGAAATAAAGCGGAAAGTGAAAAGAAAATAGCATGACTCATAGATAAAGGAAAAGAGATAGAAGCGTTACTCGGATAAGACAGGAGCATGGGATTTACAACTCTAGAGTAATACTGACTGCGACATGAAGAGAGAAGTTGTACTTCATTACTACATATTGCGACCAGCTAGAGAAAATCTTTAAACAATGAAGTAATCTGTAAGTTTTTCATAAAAATATTTTGTGTAGACGCTTTGGAAAAATTGTAATGAAGTTTGAGACCTGCATCAAGCAATGCATAGCTGTATTACTTTTTTATTTTGATAATTCATTCCCTTCGCATTCTGGCCGTCCTCGAGCGATAAAAGATGCTGAGAACAACCCTAGTACGTTGTGTCTGCGTACGAGGGCTGTTCTAAGCGCATTGATAGTTTATCATTGGAAGACAGAAGTAAATTCTAATTATAACGTAACTTACACCATAACGGAGCATTTAAAAATGATGGTTGATTACTGCAGTTGTGAAACGTACAGTTAAATTTGAGTTTCATGGTCGGAGGATAGTAAGACTGTGACGGTAATGGAGTGTCTAATAAAAAATAAGTACGGTTGTGAATTGAAGAATGCATTTACAAACCAATAAATATCTTCTAATCAGATTTGTGTTTCGATTGTGTGCACCACACTCAGGCAAGCGTTACACCAGCATTATTTCGGCCGAAGAAATTTCTACCTGACGTTTGCAGTAAACCATTATTTTCATTGCCTATGAATGCGTTCTGACGTCTTCAGATTGAGCGGAAACTTCGCCAGCTGGTCAATCATGACTAACGTCATCGGTCCGGTCGCAGACGCCCAAACGGAAATAATTTCGTTCATCAGAAACCATAACGTCATTTATGTCAATAACAATTACGTCTGAGAATCCTGGAAGAATTTAATATGCATCAATCAACGCCGAAGAATCGAGATCCCTTACTGGTTTCTTTATTCAGAGTAGAAACTGCATAAGTGAACTCAGTTATGTCTGATCATGGTGCATCTAACTTCTCGTCCCCAAACAATACCACCATTTTGCTCTTTGATGCCATTTTATACATGCAACAAAGCGGGGCAATGCGGTACTGTACAAATCAATGTTGTTGTTGTGGTCTTCAGTCCTGAGACTGGTTTGATGCAGCTCTCCATGCTACTCTATCCTGTGCAAGCTGCTTCATCTCCCAGTACCTACTGCAACCTACATCCTTCTGAATCTGCTTAGTGTAGTCATCTCTTGGTCTCCCTCTACGATTTTACCCTCCACGCTACCCTCTAATACTAAATTGGTGATCCCTTGATGCCTCAGAACATGTCCTACCAACCGATCCCTTCTTCTGGTTAAGTTGTGCCACAAACTTCTCTTCTCCCCAATCCTATTCAATACCTCATCATTAGTTATGTTATCTACCCATCTAATCTTCAGCATTCTTCTGTAGCACCACATTTCGAAAGCTTCTATTCTCTTCTTGTCCAAACTAGTTATCGTCCATGTTTCGCTTCCATACATGGCTACACTCCATACAAATACTTTCAGAAATGACTTCCTGACACTTAAATCTATACTCGATGTTAACAAATTTCTCTTCTTCAGAAACGCTTTCCTTGCCATTGCCAGTCTACATTTTATACCCTCTCTACTATGACCATCATCAGTTATTTTGCTCCCCAAATAGCAAAACTCCTCTACTACTTTAAGTGTCTCATTTCCTAATGTAATTCCCTCAGCATCACCCGACTTTATTCGACTACATTCCATTATCCTCGTTTTGCTTTTGTTGATGTTCATCTTATATCCTCCTTTCAAGACACTATCCACTCCGTTCAACTACTCTTCCAAGTCCTTTGCTTCCTCTGACAGAATTACAATGTCATCGGCGAACCTCAACATTTTTATTTCTTCTCCATGGATTTTAATACCTACTCCGAATTTTTCTTTTGTTTCCTTCACTGCTTGCTCAATATACAGATTGAATAACATCGGGGAGAGACTACAACCCTGTCTCACTCCCTTCCTAACCACTGCTTCCCTTTCATGTCCCTCGACTCTAATGACTGCCATCTGGTTTCTGTACAAATTGTAAATAGCCTTTTGCTCCCTGTATTTTACCCCTGCTACCTTCAGAATTTGAAAGAGTATTCCAGTCAACATTGTCAAAAACTTTTTCTAAGTCTACAAATGCTAGAAACATAGGTTTGCCCTTCCTTAATCTAGCTTCTAAGATAAGTCGTAGATACAGTATTGCCTCACGTGTTCCAACATTTCTACGGAATCCAAACTGATCTTCCCCGAGGACGGCTTCTACTATTTTTTCCATTCGTCTGTAAAGAATTAGCGTTAGTATTTTGCAGCTGTGATTTATTAAACTGATAGTTCGGTAATTTTCACATCTGTCAGCACCTGCTTTCTTTGGGATTGGAATTATTATATTCTTCTTGAAGTCTGAGTGTATTTCGCCTGTCTCATACATCTTGCTCACCAGATGGTAGAGTTTTGTCAGGACTGGCTCTCCCAAGGCCGTCAGTAGTTCCAAAGGAATGTTGTCTACTCCTGGGGCCTTGTTTCGACTCAGGTCTTTCAGTGCTCTGTGAAATTCTTCACCCAGTATCGTATCTCCCATTTCATCTTCATCTACATCCTCTTCCATTTCCATAATATTGTCCTCAAGTACATCGCACTTGTATAGACCCGCAATATACTCCTTCAACTTTTCTGCTTTCCCTTCTTTGCTTAGAACTGGATTTCCATCTGAGCTCTTGATGTTCATACAAGTGGTTCTCTTTTCTCCAAAGGTCTCTTTAATTTTCCTGTAGGCAGTATCTATCTTACCCCTAGTGAGATAAGCGTCTACATCCTTACATTTGTCCTCTAGCCATCCCTGCTTAGCCATTTTGCACTTCCTGTCGATCTCATTTTTGAGACGTTTGTATTCCTTTTTGCCTGCTTCATTAACTGCATTTTTATATTTTCTCCTTTCATCAATTAAATTCAATATTTCTTCTGTTACCCAAGGATTTCTACTAGCCTTCGTCTTTTTACCTACTTGATCCTCTGCTGCCTTCACTACTTCATCCCTCAAAGCTACCCATTCTTCTTCTAGCGTATTTCTTTCCCCCATTCCTGTCAATTGCTCCCTTATGCTCTCCCTGAAACTCTGTACAACCTCTGGTTCTTCTAGTTTATCCAGGTCCCATCTCTTTAAATTCCCACCTTTTTGCAGTTTCTTTAGTTTTAATCTACAGGTCATAACCAATAGATTGTGGTCAGAGTCCACATATGCCCCTGAAAATGTCTTACAATTTAAAATCTGGTTCCTAAATCTCTGTCTTACCATTATATAATCTATCTGAAACCTCTCAGTATCTCCAGGCTTCTTCCATGTATACAGCCTTCTTTTATGGTTCATGAACCAATCAATATTAACGTGTTAACCGACTCCACGTTGGTGTATTACGGTTGGCTCAGTTCACATTTAATGATTGTCTCCGTCGATTGTTGCCGCTATTACTTTAAATCTTTGAAGAACCCGCGGTTCACTGGCATGTCTGACATGAAAACGCCCACTGCATAACTTACGCTTTAGTTGACGGACGACGGTATTTTCGTTACTCAACATATCTACAAAACTAGACCGTAAGCACATTATGTTTCATACCGCTCGCTTTCAGTTTAATTTTTTGTGTTTCTCCTTTTCATTCACTTTCATGCTGATGACGATTCTAATTTTCCAGAGAGTAAAAACGTTGATACTGATGGACGAAGTTTGTCCTGTATGCTGCAAAAACAGATCAACGCATTTCAGTGCGTCGATGAGCGTGATAACGGGTTCCTCGATCGCATTTTCTTCTCTGCCTTTCTCTACCGGACCTAAACTGCTTCTTTTTTTCTTCGACTATATGCGTTTGACTTACCTGCTGAAATTCCAGTTCATAACTATCCCTATTTAACAGCTCGGAGATGTTTTCGTCATATACGTCGTCCAAACTAGATATTTCTATTCTAAACGGAAATATTAGTCAGAATTCGAAAGAAAAAAATTTCTCAGAATTTTCAATATTCATTCTTTCAATATTTTTATAAATATGCACTAATGGTTCTGAATCCATGTAGACAACACCCGGGTAATCGTCAGTTTGGTGTATGTCTCTAAAGCAATGAAAGATCCACTTAAAGTCACAAGTTTTAAGAGGCATATGAGTTTTAAAACCGTAGACATGTGATATACAAAAATGGAAAATTCTAAATCTCTGCTATATGATGACTTAATGAGCTAAACTAATTTCATAAAAATAATTATCATTTTGCACGACATGAAACTCAGATGCGACGCATTTTAGCAACTGTGTAACAGTGTTGGAGGATATATTTTGATGTCAATGGATTCTTCAAAAACAAAGCTTCGTAAACTGCCGTCAAAAATCAAGGCTCTAAGTCAGCTGTTGAAAGGCATGATGTTAGCAAGAGCTCCGCTTACAGTTGGTGAAACTGTTGTTTATTGAAGCACAACCCGTTCCGAGAGTTAAAGCCGCATTGTCATGTGCAACCTACACGGTAATAACCAAAGTACTGTATCACCAGGTTTTATGGATATTAAAATAAATAAAGTAATGTCTAATAAACTAACAACGTTAAAAGATCAAAGGCACACTCATCGCTCCGAGGCAAAATTTACTATTCTGAAAATATCGTCAGTACAACGGAGTGAAAGGTGAAGAAGACGTTCTCCATTCTTTAAAATTTATCTGTATCTAAAGGAAGTAAAGAAAGGTTTGTAGTTCTTAAAAAGGAGCCGGATTGGCGATAAAAAGTTGTCACTGCTGACATGATTAGTCGCGGCATTATGCAGATTACTATATGGAAAGTATTTGATGGCAGTGTCTTACCAGTGTGACAGCGGAGCAGCTCTGAGCAGGGCAAAGCAAAAGCGGCCCACACGAACAACAGAGACTAGCTTGTTGGCGGAACGAAAGCCATACATGTGTACAGTGTGACGTGATATCCTGATGACTTTTTAAAACCTTTTAGCGCCCGCTCAATACAGAATTTGGCAATAAGCGAAATCACAGTACAAGTGAACGAAAACTCCCAAAAGCAGCAATCTGTAATTATATCACACGAAAAAGATATTTCCTAATATTAAAACATTCTCGAAAGTCTTGAAACTCGCAGAACCGATATCTTGCCAGCGACAATGTCGACAACAGGCAAAAATCGTCGGGATTCTCAGTTTCCTGTAAAAATGAACTGTCTATATATATAACTAAGTTTGTCGTTCTCGCACCTGGGCACATTTTTGAATTATTAAAACTGCGATATCTTATACTGGAACAATATTTTTATGTTACCTTCATTCGATAGCTCTTGGAACGACAAGTACAGAATAGTGTGCAGATCACTTTACAGTGTATGGCATAGGGAACTATATAGTACTAACAGCGATTTTCTCGCCTCTTCCACTGATGTGTACTGTGGAAGGCAAAATGATACTTTGTACAAAGTGAAGTCCAGTGAAAAAACTTTGTAGACGGTGAAGGGATTTTATTTGAGCATATTGGTGTAAGAGATCCGTGATCGATTGTGCCTCATTGCGGAATAGCTGCATTGCATTTCACTTGGTAACGCCATTCTTTGTTGTGCCTATAAGGCAATGGAAATACACGCCAACGTTATACGCTGTGTGTTGCCTGAATGGAAACATATTTGTCCCATTCACTCATTGTACTTACTGTTGACAACAGAATTCCAAATTTACTGTTCGATTTCAAACTTGCAGTCCGCATTGATTGGTTCTACCTAGCATTTATTTTCCAGTATTGTTAGAAGTACGTTAACAGTGATACACAGCAGTATGGGTAGGTTTGTTGACGTGGAGATGACTGATATGAACCACGTGTATGTGTTCCACTGTGTCCACCAAAGACACTTGGCGTCCAACGTACAGATGCGGGAAGAGAACCCCCTATTACAGAAAGGAGTTGCTCTTATTGAGGTGACTTGCTATCACGTAGCAACTAAACTGTTTCGTAATTGAGAAACTAGGTTTGGGCAGTAATTGGAACCCATATTAGTAACAATTAACAATTACTCACTGAAGAAAATATCACTCTACCTAATTTCACTATGATGACGATGTGAAGCAATTAAGTTAAAATTTCAGTTGGAATAGTATAACTATGAATATTCGTCGCGCAGTGAATCCATTGAACGATGACGGTCTCAACTAGTCGAATGTTCTCTCGGGCTGCGCTGGCGGCGACAGCAGATAAGTTCTGATGCTATCCTAAAGCAGTCGTATTGGCAATTCCGAAAACATTTGTTCCACATCACCGTGCATTGGCATTTGCCTCAGGTTTCAGTGATTGCTCTGTGGCTTGCGTTCTACGTTTTCGCTACTGTATACTACACTCTTTTTCACCAACCGAATAAATATTACGTTATTACTCCGTAGCGAGCCACCAGAGAGCACCAGTCTCTTGTATCAAAATACTCCGAAAATACCCCAGAACAACATCCTATTGCTTTTTTTCGGATTTCTAGTACAGTCTGTGTATTTCTGTACATGCTCTAATCACTCTTGTCTTATCCTATTGATCCCTACAACACGCATATATACACTCCTGGAAATGGAAAAAAGAACACATTGACACCTGTGTGTCAAACCCACCATACTTGCTCCGGACACTGCGAGAGGGCTGTACAAGCAATGATCACACGCACGGCACAGCGGACACACCAGGAACCGCGGTGTTGGCCGTCGAATGGCGCTAGCTGCGCAGCATTTGGGCACCGCCGCCGTCAGTGTCAGCCAGTTTGCCGTGGCATACGGAGCTCCATCGCAGTCTTGAACACTGGTAGCATGCCGCGACAGCGTGGACGTGAACCGTATGTGCAGTTGACGGAGTTTGAGCGAGGGGGTATAGTGGGCATGCGGGAGGCCGGGTGGACGTACCGCCGAATTGCTCAACACGTGGGGCGTGAGGTCTCCACAGTACATCGATGTTGTCGCCAGTGATCGGCGGAAGGTGCACGTGCCCGTCGACCTGGGACTGGACCGCAGCGACGCACGGATGCACGCCAAGACCGTAGGATCCTACGCAGTGCCGTAGGGGACCACACCGCCACTTTCCAGCAAATTAGGGACGCTGTTGCTCCTGGGGTATCGGCGAGGACCATTCGCAACCGTATTCATGAAACTGGGCTACGGTCCCGCACACCGTTAGGCCGTCTTCCGCTCACGCCCCAACATCGTGCAGCCCGCCTCCAGTGGTGTCGCGACAGGCGTGAATGGAGGGACGAATGGAGACGTGTCGTGTTCAGCGATGAGAGTCGCTTCTGCCTTGGTGCCAATGATGGTCGAATGCGTGTTTGGCGCCGTGCAGGTGAGCGCCACAATCAGGACTGCATACGCCCGAGGCACACAGGGCCAACACCCGGCATCATGGTGTGGGGAGCGATCTCATACACTGGCCGTACACCTCTGGTGATCGTTGAGAGGACACTGAATAGTGCACGGTACATCCAAACCGTCATCGAACCCATCGTTCTACCATTCCTAGACCGGCAAGGGAACTTGCTGTTCCAACAGGACAATGCACGTCCGCATGTATCCCGTGCCACCCAACGTGCTCTAGAAGGTGTAAGTCAACTACCCTGGCCAGCAAGATCTCCGGATCTGATCCCCCTTTGAGCATGTTTGGGACTGGATGAAGCGTCGTCTCACGCGGTCTGCACGTCCAGCACGAACGCTGGTCCAACTGAGGCGCCAGGTGGAAATGGCATGGCAAGCCGTTCCACAGGACTACATCCAGCATCTCTACGATCGTCTCCATGGGAGAATAGCAGCCTGCATTGCTGCGAAAGGCGGATATACACTGTACTAGTGCCGACGTTGTGCATGCTCTGTTGCCTGTGTCTATGTGCCTGAGGTTCTGTCAGTGTGACCATGTGATGTATCTTACCCCAGGAATGTGTCAATAAAGTTTCCCCTTCCTGGGACAATGAATTCACGGTGTTCTTATTTCAATTTCCAGGAGTATATATATATATATATATATATATATATATATATATATATATATATATATATGGTACGGCCAAACTTTCAGGAAACATTCCTCACACACAAAAAGATAGAAAATATATTATGTGGACATGTGTCCCGAAACGCTCACTTTCCATGTTAAAGCTCATTTTATTACTTCTCTTCAAATCACATTAATCATGGAATGGAAACACACAGCAACAGAACGTACCAGCGTGACTTCAAACACTTTGTTATAGAAATGTTCAAAATGTCCTCCGTTAGCGAGGATACATGCGTCCACCCTCCGTCGCATGGAATCCCTGATGCGCTGATGCAGCCCTGGAGAATGGCGTATTGTATCACATAAATGAAAGTCAAGAGGGTTGAGGTCAGGAGAGCGTGGAGGTCATGGAATTGGTCCGCCTCTACCAATCCATCGGTCACCGAATCAGTTGTTGAGAAGCGTATGAACACTTCGACTGAAATGTGCAGGAGCTCCATCGTGCATGAACCACATGTTGTGTCGCACTTGTAAAGGCACATGTTCTAGCAGCACAGGAAAAGTATCCCGCATGAAATCATGGCGGTTAATCGAGGAAGTACAGTACATACTGATGAAACTAAAGTGAGCTCTAACATGGAAATTAAGCGTTTCCCGACACATGTCCACATAATATCTTTTCTTTATTTGTGTGTGAGGAATGCTTCCTGCAAATGTGGCCGTACCTTTTTGTAATACCCTGTATATATACAGGAGAACTGCCACCCAAACATCCTCCAGTACAGGTTCTCTAAATCTACCAATAGGGCTTTCTTCGACAGATTCCCCTTCAACTACTCTGAACACCTCTGCAATAATTTCGTAAGCAATAAGTCAGTCTGTCAGGTTCCAAGCTAGGCTTGCTGACAAGTATACTAGATACGACTTCTTTAATTGAAGCACTATCTTAGAATTGTGAAGTGTGTTGGGTGCGTGGGTGCGTGGGCGTGGACAGTTCCAGTCACATATAGCTTGGAGACAGTTGATTCGGAGAAGAGTGGGCGTCAAAATAAAAGTCCTTTGTGGACAAGACGGAGGTGTGGTGACACTAGTGGTCACTGCAACCAGTATAGCCAAATACCGCGGAAACCTATCACGGTTGGCATTCCTGAACGGTGGTATCACCTTAGTAATTGCTACCGCAGTGCTCTTGCGTGGCTGTACTGTTAGAAAATATGGCTAGGGGCCTGCCACGGTGTGCCTCACCAGTGGTGGCATCCCGGTACAAACCCCCATTTGCGATCTGACTGGTGTTGTTTGGCATCAGCGGTGCCTAATTGATAGGAGCTGACAGGGCCACATTTCGACCCTCGACCATCAACGTTGTAGCTCAGCCCCCAAGCAGAGTGTTGTATAGAATGCCTGACTGGTAGGCGTCAACGTCATAGAAGTAGCCCACTTTGCAGTGGTCGCCTATTCGATACCAACTTGGTGGCTAGACGGCCAGTAGTTATATGTGCCAGGGAAGGCTTGTGGAAGAGCAGACACCCGGGATGTCACATCAATCGCATACCAGAATGCCACTGAAGCGCCCCAGGCTTCAGTTCTATCTATGTATCTATCGCTTGCGCCTTGGTCGCGCATTGTGTGCTGGGTTGGCGTGATTAAATCGGATTTGGCATGTTAATGGGAAGCGGTGGCCGGATGCCCTTCCTGTCGCCACCCCGTACCCCCTGGACGGAATCAGAGTACCCCATCTGTCGACGTCTAGTGTAAATCATGAAAAAGTGCAGATGTGTGTCAAATGTCTGTGAGTCATGTAACTGTGGCGGGACGTGGGGACCAGCCCGGCATTCACCTAGAGGGATGTGGAAAACCGCCTAAAAATCACATCCAGGCTGGCCGGCATACCGGCCCTCGTCGTCTGGCGGCGGATTCGATCCGGGGCCAGCGCGCCTACCCGAGTCCAGGAAGCAGCGCATTAGCGCTCTCGGCTAACCTGGTAATCGCACTGATCATTGTCCAAGCGAATGTACTTGTGTACCGAGATGGACGTGTGACTAAATGCTGCACTAGTCGATTACAGCAAGCAGTGCAGTTACGGCAACGAACACTAACGTAGGCCGGTGCCGTTACAATATGGTTGCAACAGGATCTTGCGTGCCATTTTCATTGTCAAGCATTCTATCAACGTACAGCTCTTGTAACAGGTACTGAGTCCAATTAAATGGGACTAAATTATTCACTTTGGAAATAGCCATTGTTCCTCCGTAACCTCAGTATGATGCAAAGCTATGAGTGTTACACAGCGATGTACTCCCCTTTATGAAGTGTTTGAGTTGACTAAAATTTTCAGTTAATTGGAAAGAAATCTCCTTTTCACAATAGTGTCCCAGAAACGTCGAGAGGTTGTAGAAGGTATCTTGAGGAACAAATAGAGAATAGGAATCCATATCTGAAAAAGTCATCCAACGATTCGACACACTGTCAAAGTTAAGGCACGACCCTTGCTGCTAAGCCACCCATTCGGCAGCATATTTGACACTGTACGATGGCGGACCATAGGAAGAACGTCCTAAAACGTTGTTTGTTATGCAGTGATAGCGACTGATTACCACGATCGCCAGGGGAGAAGATGGAGAAAATTACTGCGTAAAAGGGCTTGTCTCCCATGAATGTGGATGGAGACGCGTGTCAGAAATCGTCGTCCAACAAGGAAACAGGTGATAACGCCTTTCTACGCAGCAGGTTGCTCTATCTTCTCCTCTGGCGATCTTGGCTATCAGTCGCGATCACTGTATAACAAACTACATTGTGAGACCTTCTGCCTATCATCCGCCAGTGTTCAGAGTCATATAAGCTGCCAAAGGGGTGGCCTAGCAGCAGGGGCCGTGCCTTAACTTTGACGCTCTGGAGTGTCGTTGGATGACGTTCCAGGACACGGGTGCCTAACCATGATTTGATCCCCAAGACATCCTCTACAACACCTCAAAGTCTGTCGCACCGTTTCTGGGATACACTGCATACAAACACAGGCTTTCGTTTATCTGGTTAACCTTAGTACGAAGAGAAGGTACTCCGTTCCCTATCTCCTTGATTTTAGCTTTCTGTTTCTTCCTGTGCATCATTTCTACGAACTACTCTGTCGTCCCAAAGTCCATTCAGCTCCATTCAGCTAATTTACTTCTCATAATTGAAGGTGTTGTCAGTTATGTACGGATTTGTCTGATCACACCACATGTTGTGTTTTCGAATGATGGTAACGCACTTGTTGATTACAAGTTTTCCATACGTACCACTAGAAATAATTACCTATTACATAATTTGCTCGTCTAACTGCATTTATGACCTCCACTATGAACTTAGCCAAGTATATAACGCTCAGAAACTCAATACACACTCTTGTGGGTCATCACTTTCTTCTGCCTAACCCTTCAATTTCAAAATTAAAAAATCTAGTGAAATGACCTCACAAGTGGCAGTTTTTCCATTCATAAGCGTAAAGAAAACAAAAGATGCTGAGTGGAAGTCTTAACTCTCTTGGCAAAGTGGGTCTGGGCACCTTGTAAAATATGAGGTTAACATGGCTGAGATCAAGGTACCTACAGCACGCACCATGAGGAGTATAGGGGTAATTACAAACTTTTGTGTGCTGCAGTATGAGCGTTTGTAGCTCACAGTAGCGGTGACGGTTATTTAAGCATGATCACTCATGACGTCGTAAATCTTATTACGAAAAGAAAGACATGAAACTGTCACATCGCACAGTCGGAGAGTATGATGATTAAACTGATGTCAATGGTTGCAATAACTTTCAACGTGCTTTTTGTTGCATTGTAAGACATTCTGCCCGTTTTGAACAAGTTGCAGCACGTAAATTACCGGAAATGGAGAGAATGGGGTATCTTTCAGTGATAAATTCAAAATTTTTGTAAATCAGGGATTTCAGGCCAACCGAAACTCATTTCAGGCTCATTAGTGTGTGTCATGACCTTTCTCTTTCATTTCTCATAGCGGATAATGGGCTACCGAATTTAAACCTGGCCGTAAATTCGTCCCAGGTAAGAAACTTGAAAGAAGTCTGAAAAGTTCAACAACTTCAGACATCGTCGAAAGAGTGTTCTATGAGATTTGCGCGAAATTGTTGAGATAGTAGGATTTTAAAAAGAACGAGTAGGCTACAAATTGCATAAAGGATCGCATATGAGAAAACTTTGTGAAAGAAGACGTCCGCTCCTCCCCGCAACTGATGAGAAACGAATTTGCACGATAATTTGAGAACAGTGTTTGACGTCTTCTCGTTGAGACAAATGCATCGGTATGTGACTATGGATGCAGAACGGATTCATCACTACTCACCAGAATCATAACAACAATCGGAACTATGTAAAGAAGTCGTTTCTTCAACACCAAAGACGGCAAAGACGATGTCGTCAGGGGAATTGATGATGACGTCAGTGTTTTAAGAAGCGAAATGAGTTCTGTCATTTACAAATCTTCAGAAAAAATCAAACAATAATTGTGGATTATAGGATATGAGTTCTGTGTTATACAAAAATGCAAACAAACTATTTTTTTCTTTTTTCTTCCTTTCTTTCCTCTTCTTTCATTCTTTCTTCTCCTTTCTTTCTTCTTCTTTCATTCTTTCTTCTTCTTTCTTTCTCGTATAAAGGCTGAACCTATATCTCAAAATTTAGCTGAAAACACGAAAAGAAAGACAAGAGTTGCAGATCCAATAGATGAGTAATTGTGGACTTCATTCTAAACATCAAACGAAACTGAATGCAAAAAGTCGATAAAATCGACCTGGTTTGAAGAAGAATAAAAAAGATCAAGACAATTCACCGACCCATAAAAGTGTCTTTGGTGTACGAAAATTGGAAGGTCTAGTCGTACTCTGTGAAATGTGGAACATCTGACCCCTTTCCCAGATTTACCTCCGCCAGATTTCCATCTTCTTCAAGAATTCGAATTTTTCCCGCGCTGGTTAGCTTTTCTGGTACACCCAAGAAGCGACTACAATTCATTTTCACTACCAGGTCGAGAACGTTTCATACCAACCTCAAATATAACTCCGATCAGACTTTCGTCCGTGAACAAAGAATTACGAAATTTATTTTGTAATATTTTTCCACTTAAGAAGTGACAAAGCTTATGTACAAAATTCGAAACGCGTTTGCTGATGCTAAAAGAAAAAATTAAACAGTTTCTTTAGAAAACCACGTTATTGCAATGCGTAACGGCGGAAGAAACTAAACCAACGGATGTAATTAGTAGATGCTTGGGCCATTGTCGACTGATGATCAGATGCCTTTGTTACTGCGTGACCAGTAAAGTAAGGTGATATAATAAACAAACGATGTCATTATTCCAGTACGAAACAATGCATAGAATTCATGTCTGGCCATGTGTCGCTTTATTTGGTGGAAAAACGTGTTCCTCTCCACTGTCTGTCATACTAACGATGCTGACAAGAAAGGCCATCACACGCTGAATACACGCCAATCGCACCGAATACAAGCCACACGTGTAGGCTGGTATTTATTCATACTTCCTCCACGAGCTCTAACACATTGCGCTCATAATTTATTGTTGTTGGAGAGCAGCATACGAAGAAAGTGTCACAAACCGTCCCTTCAGCCTCTTTCAGTGTCGGTGAGCAGTAGAAGGTGGGGGAGGGGGGAGGGGTTGGTGACGTGAAAGACTACATAGTGCTTTTCTAATTAACACAGTCTCTCCAGTGCGTTTTGTCACTGATCTTAAGCACATACTGTACTTCAGTACAATCGATATATGTTATAACTGCGTCTGAAATAATGTTGAGGAACACGTACATGTGTCGCCCTTCAAGTTTTTTAGAAACAATAACAGAAAATATTTTTGTGGTACAAATAGTTCACTGTTTCTCAAAATACTCTCCTTTCAGCTTCACACATTTTTGTACGTCTTCGAACAAATCTTGGATAAATATTTTTTACTCTGATGTCGGTTCCCAGGCGTGGTTTTTGAAAGAACAGTTTCTTGAATTGATGGTACTCGGTGCCACTTAATTTTTTGTTTTATTTAAGAGAATAAAACGAAGTTGTTAAACGATGAAAGAGGTGAATACCGGCAATAACATATTAATTGAATACAGTAGTCAATTTAGCTCCAAGGACGTCTCCCGAAACAGCAGTGAATAATTTCCTACATCGAGGATGGCGTACCAGTCCCCAAGTTTTAACTGAAGTAAACACCACCATTAAAAGCCTACACTGTCTTATTACTTCGACTTTTCAGCCTATTATAATCAAGTGGATGCTGTTTCGCAGCTGGAACTATCGTAATGAATAATGGTGCGATGTTTCCGGTTATCTTTTTCTGATTTTATCGACTACATAAAATGTGTTCTCCATAATAAACCAAGACGATAGAACTCAAAACTGATTTATATAACGACGTGGCATGAGGAACACTCACCCATCCTCATAGATTATCGAAGAACTCAATTTGATAAAAAGTATCCGTACACCCCTATGTACTGCGGGATTGACCATCAGATGTTACGAAAGGCGGACCTGGCAGTATAAAAATAGGCTGGGAGTTCTGGGTTGTCAGTAGAGAAGTAATGAGATCAGAATGGGTCCGTCAGGAGGGCTACGTGATCCCGAACATAGACTTAATTGGATGTCACCTTATTAACAGATACATCACGGACATTTCAACCCCTCTAAAACTGCCCAAATCGGACAGTCGGTGACATGATACTGAAACAGAAACGTGAAGAAACAACTGCAGCTTAACACCAGGCAGCCCTCCTGTCCTGACAGGCAAGGAGACGTCAAACATCTCGAAGGGTGGTTGTAAAAAATTGCACGAAATCAGCAGAATGAACCACTCGTGAGTTTGAAAGTGCTGCCATCAGTCTAGCTACCACAGTCACGGTGCATAGGAAGGAAACAATGGGACAGGATCGTGGAGCGGCTCCTCACAAGCCAGACATTTCTGTACTTGATGCTGAGCGACGCTTGAGATGGTGTAATGAGCGAACCCCCTAAACAGCGGATGACTACAAAAGAGCGATCTGGAGTGATGCATCATGCTATACCCGATGATAATTCGACGGAAGGCGCTGGGTTTGGAGAACGCCTGGGGAATGATGCCTGCCATCATGTGTAGTGCGAACAGTGAAGTACCAAAGAGGTGGTGCCAGATTGAGGGTGCGTTTCATGGATGGGGTCTGATCCCGCCATTGCACTTAAGAAAACGATACTTGCGGAAGGATATGAGCATATTTCAGAGCGCTCACTATTGCCTACAATAGAGGAATATTTCGGAAACGATTACTGTTTCTGTCTAAATGATAGTCCTTACTCTAATACACTGAAGCACCACAGAAGCTGGTATAATAGTGCGTATTCAAATACAGGGATATGTAAACAGGCAGAATACGGCGCTGCAGTCGGCAACACCTGTATAAGACAGCAAATGTCTGGCGCAGTAGTTAGATCGGATACTGCTGCTACACTGGCAGGTTATCAAGATTTAAATGAGTTTGAACATGGTGCTATAGTCGGCGCACAGCATCTCCGAAACAGCGATAAAGTGGGGATTTTCCGGTACGATGGTTTCACGAGTGAACCGTGTATATCAGGGATTTGGTAAAACATCAAATCTCCGACATCGCTCCCGCTGGAAAAAGATCCTGCAAGAACAGGACCAACGACGACTGAAAAGAATAGTTCAACGAGACAGTAGTGTAACGGTTCCGCAAATTGCTGCAGATTTGAATGTCAGGCCGTCAACAAGTGTCAGTGCGCGAACCATTCATCGATATGGACTTTCGGAGTCTTGATGACTGCACGACACAAAGCTTTACTACTCGCTTGGGCCCGTGAACACCGACGTTGGAAACATGTTGCCTGGTCGTACGAATCTCGTTTCAAATTCTACCGAGCGTATGGACGTGCAGGTAGGTGTATCGAGACCTCATGAATCCATGAACCCTGCATGTCAGCAGGGGACTGTTCAAGCTGGTGTAGGATCTGTAATCGTGTGGGCATGTGCAGTTAGAATGATATGGAAAACCTGATACGTCTAGAAACGACTCTGACAGGTGACACGTACGTAAGCATTCTGTCTGATTACCTGTATCCATTCATGTCCATTGTGCTTTTAGATGCACTTGGGCATTTCCAACAGGACAATGGGACACCCCATAAGTCCATAATTGCTACACAGTGGCTCCAAGAAGACTCTTCTGGGTTTAAGCACTTCCGCCGCCCACCAAACTCCGCAGACATGAACATTATTCATCATATCTGGGATACCTTGCAACGTGCTGTTCAGAAGAGATCTTCACCCCCTTGTATTCTAACGGATTTATGGGCAGCCCTGCAGGATTCATGGTGTTAGTTCCCTCCAGCACTACTTCAGACGTTAATCTCCTCCATGTCGCGTCGTGTTGCAGCAGTTTTGAGTGCTCTCTGGGGCCCTACATAATATTAGGCAGGTGTACTAGTTTCTTTGGCTCTTCGGCGTAAAACAGCACTGAAGGGGTAATAGCTGATGGACAATAAAATTCCTGAAAAGGTCTGACCTGTCCAGAGAGGCTACCTGAACTCGGTAGAACATGTTTGGGATGAGTCAGAATGTCGACACTGGCTCCAGAGGCCATCATCCAACACCATACTTTCCCTCGTTCTTCTGTTGAGGGAGAGTGGGCCGCCGTTGCTCCACAGACATTTACACACGTCAGTATAAGCGTCAGAAGCACAGTTCAGGTTATCAAATCCTAAGAGCAAACACATCCAACATTGATATGCGGTAATAGGTGTTCCGATTCTCTCACTAAGATACTGTATTTATAAAGCAGTCTGTTTTCGTAAGGCGGCTTTCCATGAAACTTTTAAGTTTTACAGCCGGCTTTGAGTGGCCGAGCGGTTCTAGGCGCTACAATCTCGAACCGCGCGGCTGTTACGGCCACAGGTTCGAATCCTGCCTCGGGCATGGATGTGTGTGGTGTCATTAGGTTAGTTAGGTCTAAGTATTTCTAAGTTCTATGGGACTGACCACATTAGAA
This sequence comes from Schistocerca gregaria, assembly GCF_023897955.1. Lineage (NCBI taxonomy): Eukaryota > Metazoa > Arthropoda > Insecta > Orthoptera > Acrididae > Schistocerca > Schistocerca gregaria. The sequence continues at coordinate 218,203,479 of NC_064927.1, forward strand.
GTTAAGTCCCATGGTGCTCAGAGCCATTTGAACCATTTTTAAGTTTTACACAGCGATACCGCACAGCAGTACCACACTGACGTGTCAAAAACCATGGGATACCTACCAATATCGTGTCGGATCTCTTTTGCACAGCGTAGTGCAGCAACTCGACATGGCATGGGCGAACAAGTCGTTGGAAGTCCCGTACAGAAAGAATGACCCGTAATGTGTCTATAGCAGTCCATACTTGCGAAACAGTTGCCGGTGCAGAATTGTGCCCACGAACGGACCCCTCCATTATGTCCCACAAATATTCGACGGGACTCATGTCGGATGATCTGGGTAGCCAAATCATTCACTCGAAATGCTCAGAATGTTCTTCAAACCATTAGCGAACATATATGGAGCGGTGGCAAGGCGCATTGCTATCCATAAAAACTCCATCCTTATTTCAGAACACGAAAAGCTCCAAATGGTCGCCAAGCAGCTGTACATAACCATTTCCAGTCAATGATTGGTTCAGTCGGACCAGAGGACCCAGTTCGTCGTACATCCCACATTGATATCTACGGTTATTTCACGCGATGTTGCCTGTATATTAGCACTGACAGATCCAATCAAACGCTCCTGCTCTCGGTCGTTAAGTGAAAGGAAGTAGGTTACAGTACGCTTGTTCGCCCACTGCTTGAATACTGCTCAGCAGTGTGGGATCCGTACCAGATAGGGTTGATAGAAGAGATAGAGAAGATCCAACGGAGAGCAGCGCGCTTCGTTTCAGGATCATTTAGTAATCGCGAAATTGATACGGAGATGATAGATAAACTCCAGTGGAAGAGTCTGCAGGAGAGACGCTCAGTAGCTCTGTACGGGCTTTTCTTAAAGTTTCGAGAATATACCTTCACCGTAGAGTCAAGCAGTATATTGCTCCCTCCTACGTATATATCGCCAAGAGACCATGAGGATAAAATCAGAGAGATTAGAGCCCACACAGAAGCATACCGACAATCCTTCTTTCCGCGAACAATACGAGACTGGAATAGAAAGGAGAACCGATAGAGGTACTGAGGGTACCCTCCGACACACACCGTCAGGTGGCTTGCGGAGTATGGATGTCGATGTAGATGTAGAAGGCCGCTGGCTACTGCATTGTCCGTGCCCGAAATTTGATAATGCGTGAAATTTAGTACTCGCAGCACTAAGTTGCACTGCCTATCTCGGAATATTGAATTCCTTAACGATTTCCGAAATGGAACGTCCCATGCGTCTAGCTACAGCTGCTAACACGTGTTCAAAGTCTGCTAATTCCAGTCGTGTGCCCTTCATCTCTTCTAAAACCTTTTCACTGAAATCATCCGAGTACAAATGACAGTACCGCCAATGCACTACCTTTCCATCTCTTGTTTATGAGATACTACCACTACTTGTATATGTACATGTTGCTATCCCACAATTTTTGTACCTGAGTGTAAAACAATTACTTTTTCTCTCTGTCTATCTCTCTTTTTATTTTGTGAAAGGGTGTTGTGGATCGCTGGCTACATAGCCTGCACCTCTCTCTAAGTAAGATTTCATTCCACGTAAATTGGATTAGCTGCAATGGCTGTCGGTGGCGCTTTTCCGCTGCGTTGCAACCACGCGGAAAGCTCAGACGGCGCTCGCCACCACCAGTACCACCACCACGCTGACATTTGAGTCGAGCCTGGAGACCTTTTGTGTGGCGCGCTGTACGCCGCTTCCGCTCAGCCTCTTACTGATCATTGACCTTATCCGTCGCGCTCGATTCAGCCCTTCCACTGGCTCTTTTTTTTTTCAGCTTGTACTCGCACATGGGCTTGGCTTTTATGAATGAAAGAACCCTCTCGCTTCATTGTGCATTCGACAGAAATTCTGCCTGTGCAGCAGTGATATAAAGAATAGGGTTCGTTCTGCAATCAGGCCGCTGTGTTGTATACACTCCAGCTCTGAGCAGTGAATCACGTTTTTGCAACTGAGCCAGGCTTAGGCTGGGAATCACCGAGAGGCACTACTGCCGGGGCTTGTTAGAGTATGCAGTGACTGTTAAGAAATTGTGAATTCTTGCTTCTTGAAACGAAGCTAAAAGTACCCACATCCACCTTTCTAAAGGATAAATTATACCAGGTTCGCAGGACGCTAAATTAGTCACCCAGTGCGCACGCGCAGGTGACTCGCTAGGCCTTCACAGATGGTGGTAGAATCACGTCCTTAATCGTGGCCGCACTGCCTCTACATTATTAAAAGCCAATAGATACCAATGAGACAGTTATGCTTTAAGCGGACATTGTACGTAAAAATTATTGAGGACCTGACAGAATGACAAAAAGGGGCAAAGCCGGCCACGGTGGCCGAGAGGTTCTAGTCGCTTCAGTTCGGGACCCCGTGGCTGTTGCGGTCGCAGGTTCGAATCCTGCCTTGGGCATGGATGTGTGTGATGTCCTTAGGTTAGTTAGGTTTAAGTAGTTCTGGCTAGGGGACTGATGACCTCAGATATGTAGTCCCATAGTGCTTACAGCCATTTGATCAATTTGAAAGAGGCAACAGTGTTGGCCATACGCTGTATGAAGTTGCTAGATTTGTTGGTGTTTCGCGGTGGGCTATTCAATGTGTCTCTAAGCATTGACGTGATATACGTGGTCAAGAAACACGTCAGAATTATGGTCGGAAAAACTTGCTGACTGAGAGGGACCCCGGAGGCGCGTTTCGTGACGAGTGAATAAAAACCGGACAAGAAAACCTGCATGTAGTGAACGAAGGTCCATCACAACCAGTTCGAAGGAACCGCATGCAATGAACTTTTGGGAGTCCGTCACCTTGCAAGAGGCTGCTCCTTATACAGGTATTTACGGGGATTGTCCAGAAAGTAAATTCCGATCGGTCGCTAAATGGAAACCACAGTGAAAATCAGTAACATTTTATTTGCAAGAGTTAGCTACACTTTTCAGATACTTCTATACACAGTCGCGGCTCCGACTTAGACATTTGTTAGAGCGTTATACCAAATTTCCAACACAATCATCATAAGAAGCAGGCGTCTGTGCTTTCTGATAATTTTCTACGGTGGTCTATAGCGCGTAGTCTGTGCCAAGTGTTGTCTTCGTATCCAGCGCCTCATGTGAACAGAGATGATACTCAGGACGAGCAAATTCGGGCAGTGTAGTGGGTGATCGAACACTTCCCATCGAATAGACTGCAGCAGCGTCTTCACTGCCCCTGCAGAGAGCGTTTGGGAATTGCCATGAAGAGGGTAATGCGTGGCAGTTGTGTTAGGTGGGCTGCATTCATTAAGGCGAAGCTTTTCAGCGGGCCCTCGTACTTAGTGGGAGACATCGTTGTTCTAGGCACCTTTACTCACTCACAGTGCGCTCACAACTGAAAAGAGCATCTTGATGCGATCGACGGTCATACTAGAGGCACTACCCAACACATCTGTGCAAAGCTTCATCGCGTTTTCACTATGGTGTCCATTTTGCGACCTATCGGATCTTACTTTCTGGACAACCCTCGTAAAAACGAAAGTACCAAATTCACCGTGCTGGAATTATATGTGACTGGCTTCCTGAACAATTCCCGACACTATTGCATCTTCATTCGACTTCAAAATTACCTGACTTTAACCCTGTAGATAATGTGTGGGACATGTGGGAACGGTGCAGAAAACGCCAACGCCACCAACGCCAGCATCTCCGCAATTTGGTGGAACTGCACTATCAAATCTTCGGCGAGTGTCTTAGCCTAGATGCAAAGTTCTCACATAACTTGTAGGCTTACTTGATAAGTGAATATAGGTAGTTATCAAGCCCAGGGGCGGAATTACATGATATTAAATGATGGTTATAATCATTTCTCTAGGGGTGACTAGTTTTTGTGCGATGATATTAATTTTCTCGTCAGTTCAAAAGTAAGTATCTGATGTCAATAGACTTCAGACACTATTGCCTCTTTCAAATGAATCAAATGGCTCTAAGCACTATGGGACTTCACATCTCAGGTCATCAGACTTAGAACTACTTAAACCTAACTAACCTAAGCTCATCACACACTATGAGATGTGTGAGACCTTACATTTTCCTCCTGGTAGATGCCATCATTCCAAAGAAAAGCAAATTGCATGTCTGGATGGACATTGTTCGCAAGGATAGATGCATGCTTGTGCTGATGCAGCACCAAGGAAATTCCACGAAAAACCTTCCCCAAATCATAACGCATGCAGGGTGTTTGCTTTCAGACGCTTCACGCTGTACACGTCAACGACCATCAGTCCGATGGAGAATAGAACGTGGTTCATCAGAAAACGAAACCTATCGCTACTCAATGGATGTCCAGCTGAGGTACTGGTGTGCAAATTTCAGCCTCCGTCCCCGATGAGCAGCAGTCAGCATCGGTGGATGAACAAGGCCCGTAATTGGCCCATACGCACCACTGCTCACTGAACGGTCGTTGAGGAGACACTGTTGGCAGTCCCTTGGTTCATCTGGGAGATCAGTTGTTCAGCAGCTGCACTACTCTTCGCCCTTTCACATCTCCGCAGCCATTGATCATCCCTGTTATCTATGGCTACATATGGCGTCAGTGTCGGATGGAGCCATGTTGTTATACGTGGTATTCTTTAACCATGGTGCCACACCAACATTTTATGAATTAAGCTGTTTTGTAAATGCACAGTATACTTTAACCACATGACCACATGGTCAGTTTATGAGTTAAGCTGTTTTTGAAATGCATGGTATATTTTAACCACAGCGTTACATGGACAGTTTATAAATTAAGGTCCCTCGGAAACGCTTCCAACACTGGCCCAAAAGCAAAGATCATGCCCTTTCGGGCTTCAGACAAATTGTTCTGCTTCTACGTCACATCAATGACTGCATTGTTTTCCACTTCCTACGACACACTTTATCTACCCTCAGATGTTAGTGCTGTCACATGCCGTATTTGAGTGGTTATTGCTCGCTAACGTCAAACATAGGTGGTGGCGACTCTAATGTGTATATCATAATGATACTATTCCAAGTATGTGTTGTTTAACTAAACTTTATGTCCTAAGTGATATCTATAGACCCTAGAAGACTGTAACAGGAATGTGAATCACTCTCTACATTAGAAGTCATGATTTGAGGCGGTAACACAAGTAGTCTGAAGAGATGGTCTTTTAATGTGAAAACTATTCGAGAATTGAAGGACTCTAAGTGATCAAGAAAGAGATGTATGTTGGGAATTAATAGCAAAGAGAGGAACATAAACAAATCAATCAAGAAAGAGAGTTAAGGACACATGACTACGATTAAAAGTGAAGAGAAATGTAGGACATGGCAACTTTTCTTCTCTGACGTCCTCAGTGCTTTGTAGTGTAGGTGTTCTCAAACTTTTTCCATCGCACCCCTCCTCCTGAAACAAAAATTATTTCAACTGCCCCACCTTCTTTTACTTTCCATTCTCAGCACTTCTTATACTTCGCACAAAAACGGCCCATGATATTTATTTACTTTTGTGTAATTATTTCAACTATCAGTTACAACAAAAACAACAACAATAATAACAATAGCCATAGTGTATCTTAAGAGCACATCAGAAATTCTGAAATACTATTTACTTGCATTATCCAAAGGTGGTGCGAGATGACAAACACCCCTAAGTTTATAAATAACCATGGGTGTGAGTGCAGTTGTTGGAACTAAATAAATATGTGTAGGATAGACTGGGTACGGTTGAAACAACAAAGGACTGTTGAAATAAATTAAATATCTCTGAAACTGTTTAGCAGGGTAGGGGGAGAGGAGGGGCGAGATTGTGCATTGTCGCCACGTTCAGGAGGCCCTATTGTGTTTTAATAGCCAAAAGTAAGTATTTTTCTTCTGACATTTATGCTAATGGCCTGTGTTTCATTTAAGTCAAGATATTGAGTGTCTGTTTGTGACTTTTCTGTAGATTGTACAGTTCAGAATAATTATTAGCTTTCATGTATTGTTATTACCACCAGTACTATAATCTGTCTTTTACCAAAGGTGGGCCTAGGGACGGTTCCAAAAGTTTTTGTGGGTACTGTTGAAACAGTCAATAAATTATTATTTTTGTTTTGTTTTGTAGATGCCTAAAGTCCGGGCGAAAATGACTTCCAGAGGGCAGCTTTATCTATCGAGGTATAATGATGCCGAGCTAGCAGCTCGACACTCACCACGACAGCCAGCGGACATGCATACAATAAACCACTGTTTTCCACTGAGATATGTACGAAATCGAGATGCGACTAGTGAGGACAATGAAGGTGCGAGATATAGAGCACACAACAGAGTTTTTAATGAAGAACAAGAGCAAGAATTATCAAAATATTTGATTCGATTTGTAGATGTATATTTTGGACTATCAAAGAAAGTCATGAGAAAATTGGCGTACGAACTTACCATTAAGTATAATTTGTCACGACCTCGCAATTCGTACAACAACGAAATGGCTGGTGAGGAATAGTTTCTGAGACGAAACCCTGAACTGTCCGTATGCGTTGCGCAAGCTACAAGCCTGTCCAGGACGACTAACTTTAATAAAACTGCCGACTATCCTGTTTATGACAAGTTGGCCATTGTCACGGACTCTCATAACTTTGAACCCCGAGACATATATAACACCGATGAAACAGGCATAACAACCGTTCAAAAACCAGAGAGGTTTGTAATTACACGTGGCGCTCTTGAAGTAGGTTCCGTAACTTCAGCTGAAAGGGGTACTTTAGTGACAGCAACTTTTGCAGGAAACGCCACTGGCAGTGTTATTTCCCATTCTTCATTTATCCACGAGTACATTTCCGAGACCATTTTGTTAGGGGTGGGCCATTAGGGTCTGTTGGAACTGCCAGTCCCTCTGACTGGATGATACATGAACTTGCTGCAACACTTCCAGAAACACACAAATGTGTCTCCTTCTCATAAAGTGTTACTCATACTTGATAACCACTCCTCACATATTCATACTAACGCACTGGACTTTTGCAAGAACAGTGGAATTGTTTTCCTGACCTCCTCTCCCCACTGCTCTCACAAACTTCAGCCGCTTGATCAATTTGCATATGGCCCTCTGAAGAAGGCTGTAAACTCGACCTGTGATGCGTGGATGCGAAGCCATCCAGGAAAAACAATGTTCATTTACGACATTCCGGTGATTGTAGCGTCTGTTATGCCCCTCGCTGTGACATCTACCAACATTCAAGCCGGCTTTCACAAAACTGGAATTTAACCACATAACCGGCAGCTGTATACTGAGCTCGATTTTGCGTCTGTATTTGTAACGGATAGACCTAATCCCGAAAATACAGCTGAGTCTGCAGTAGCACAGACAACCGTTCAATAACTGGCTATCAACAATTCATCTGTTCCAAAAACCCAGCAAGAAAACGTTGATCAAAGTCAAGGAACTTTTGAATACACCACCTAGACTTTGCAGCAGCATTATCATTCAGGAAACGTCACTGTGAATGACTACAAATGCACGAGCAATTTCTAATGATGCTATTGTATTTACACCAGTAGCAGTACAGCTATTACCAAAGCTCCGCCGAAGAAATATAATGAGCCTAAAGAGCAAAAAACTAGAAAATCTACATTACACTGATATAACAGAGAAAGAAGGGATAAGAAAAGAACATGAAGCAAGATTGAAACAGACCAAGGCTAAGCAAGTTAAGAAAAGATTGGATGGAGGGAAAAATAAAAACGGTATTCTAAAACGGAAAAAATACTCAGTAAGATATTTCATCAGAAGAAGAAGAATGCTACTGTATTTTTAGTTTATCACCATATTGAGAGAGCAGATCCGGAGAAAACTGGATTCATTGTATCACTTGTAAACAATGGGCTCACGAGGAATATACAGAAGTTGGTGTTAGCTATGTTTGTCAGAGTACTCAGATTGATCCATAAGCTAAATGTTTAATTTCCAGAAGAAATGTTCGCTTTTAGTTTATTCTGTAGACTATGTTTATTTGATTGAAGAAATGTTTTAGTTTATTATTTAGAAATATCTTTATAGTACTAAAACCATTAAGTCTGATTAATGTTGTCATATGGTGCCATAACTATGGATATAACTAGAATTAATGGTAAGTAAAACGTGACGGTATACTATATTTTGTATTATTTGCTAGTGTTTCAACTGACCCCAATGACTGTTTCAGCCGCATCTAGTATGGAGACGACTGAAACGAACCGGAGTCTATAATTATAGAGCGCAGCAATCAGTCATCCTTTTTTTGTAGGTTTTATTAGGCAAATACAGATTTCGGCTAGTGCCTAGCCATTATCAATGAAACATTCTCTAATCTCTATGCATGTTAGTGCCCTGTTGAATTCAAAGAACTGTGACTGACGCCCGAACAACAGGGAACTAACAAGCATCGAGGTTAGAAAATGTTGCATTGATATTGGCTATGCACTAGCCGAAATCTGGATTTGCGTAATAAAAACTACAAAAAAAAGGACGGCTGGTTGCTGCGCTCTATAATTTATAAATCACATAACAGTCGTTGAGTGCACCCACTTTCTTAATGGAAGGTAGCCTGATGAAAACGGACTCTTTTTTTTTTTTAATTCTGGACGTTTGTAAGATTTGCGCCCCAGGAACAAAAGCGGTATAGCAGTTTCGCAACTAGAAACGCGCTCTTTAATTTGACATATCATCATTGTCGATTGGCTTATAAACAACAATAATATGAACGATAAAAGTCAAATTCTTTCAACCGAACCTAGTATACCCTACATCACATTTTTTTTTTTTCAAATTAGTTCACAATTTCGTTAGTGGAAATTTGGAAATGTGTGGTAAGGACTATGGAGGCAAACTGCTCAGGTCATCGGTCCGTAGGCTTAGGAACTACTTAAACGCACACACACATGCCCGAGGGAGGACTCGAACCTCCGACGAGGGGAGCCACGCGAACCGTGGCAAGACGCCTGTGACCGCACGGCTACCCCGCGCGGCAAATTCGTTAGTTGAAGTGTGTTTCCGTACATAAAGCTTGCAATTCAGTTGGAAGGTTTTATCACTTGCAAGATCGCGACATACTAATAATACAACAACATTCAGCATTCAAATGCCATTTAAAAACTGTCATATGCAAATTGATCCCCCAAAAAGGAAAATAAACAAGAGTAAAAATGCACACAGTTCGAAATTCTGAAAGTTTTTGACCTTTGCAAATTTAGTGTGTTGTGTATGCATCTTCATAAGTACAAACCTGATCGAGTCTTGTTTAAGTCTTTGGAACAGCAACTCGCAGACGCCTTGCTGGCTACAGTGAAGACCGATGTTTCATCTTGATTAATGCTAGTAAGTTGATGCGAATGGATTACACGTCTGCTGCCTTTCTTGCGAAATCTGGGTATTCATTCTGAGTATGCACGCATAACGTTTTGAAAGAGTTCGATTTAAATTCATTTCAGATTGTTCAATCACTTGAGAGTTCTCTAACTTCTCATGTAATGTTTACTAGGGCTTGTCATGACCATATTGAACGGGTTGCGGATGATGGATTTGGAAATTTATTCTCGAATTGTAGACGAATGTTTTCTATATGTACTTCGCCAGCTGTACTACTTTTACCTACATCCAACTCATTTTCCTCAAGAAATCTTTCAGACAGTAAAACATCTTGCAGTTATCCTCCTCTATCCTTTTTTCGTAAGCAGAAGCAATTTCTTACTTAGGAAGCTGGCGCTAGTATTTCGGCCCTGGTGATACGCTAAGATCATTCAGTTTCCCAGATTCATCGGCCAAGTAGCATAATATTAGATGGCATTTTCCATCCAGAAACTGAGCCGCAAGTGTGTTCAGTTGGAAAACAAAGTTCATCCTTAAGTTCCACAATACGATGAAGAACATTATCACGATACAGCCATGTTACCAAAACGCGCAATAGAGCCGCGCGACCGCTACGGTCGCAGGTTCGAATCCTGCCTCGGGCATGGATGTGTGTGATGTCCTTAGGTTGGTTAGGTTTAAATAGTTATCAGTTCTAGGGGACTGAAGACCTCAGAAGTTAAGTCCCACAGTGCTCAGAGCCATTTGAACCATTTTTGAACGCGCAATAAAAGCGAATCATGAATGGAAACCATCTCCCCCCCAGTGCCTATTGTTTAAAGCTCTTGCTTCCACCAGATTTATAGCATTCACTGCATCGTTCAGCACTTTACTGATTTCCGGTTGTACAACATTAGAAGCCAATATCTCCCTGTGCATTATGCAGTGTGGGAAGTTTACATAAGCAAAAATAGCACACACTATTGCCATGTACCACTTTTTAGTCCGTGACATATTGTTGTCAACAAAAAAAAACAATTCATAGGAACGAAAATATCTTCGCCTGTGATGCCCCATCGAGAGCTTTACAAAATAAACATATCTTGTGAATTCTGTTTTCATAACAGCATCGTACAAAAGCAAGAACCTGGAAAGGTTTCCGATATGAATGCTGTTATCAAGCTGCGGAGTTGTGAAGACGTGGTAGCAATTTAGTTTTCTTGTCTGTGACTATTGCTTCTTTACGACGATTCACGATGTCATGTGAGTGTGGTACGACTGCAAACTCTGGCCAGACCTTTCTCCTTGCGTGCTTTATCACATTTTGAAGACTGAAGGGGGATGCAATTTCTCACCAATAATGTGTGATGTACGGTGATTAGAATTTTTCAGTTAAACTGGATACTTCTGCTGGTAAAGCCTAGTGTAAAAAATAGAACTTTATATTTACACACTTAGATTTGTTAGTAGAACAAGGTGGTAGGCAGGAGACAAGGCACTGGTGGAAGTAAAGCTGTGAGGACGAGTTGTGAGTCGTGTGGGTAGCTCAGTTGGTGCAAAGGTCCAGAGTTCAGTCTGATACACAATTTTAATCAGCCTACTTTGGTAATAGGAGTAGAGGAAGAAGCGATCGAATCTTTCTCCTTATTACAATTACATACTTTCGAAGGAGAAGAGACACTTGGTGAATCGCTTCCATGGGATCTCTAGTTATTACTGCGAATCAGCCACTAATCCATGGGAAGGGCGGAACTTATATAACTTTATTTTAAATATGTTTAACAACTTTCACGGAACACGCATTTCACCTTCTAGCTGTCTCAACATCTTTTTACTGACTCAGGAAGCCTGGTTGCAATCGGGCGGACAATCAAAACGATTTTGGACAGCAATCTATTCTTGTAATCAGTGTTGCAAGAAAGTAGCGGCCACATCATCAAGCGGCCTACTGTAATTAAAAGTTGTTTAATGTTTTGTAAGTCACTAAGCTAATAGGTGATCTATTGGTCAGTTCGTGAGAAACAAAGACAGAAAATTAAAGATGGGCCAGCATTCTAACTTGGTTCATGGCTATAAGACTCTCACGCTAGCAATATTTCTTCACCGCAAGTCTTTTTCTTAGTAATATGTAATATAAATGAAGTAAAACTTGGTCAAAGCGGAATGTGTGTAATTCATAAATGTGCCCATACCGTACAATTTCTTTCTTTTATGTGTAAAGCGACATGTGTCCAACGTGGAAACGCAATGCAACTTTTGTTTTAATTAATAACTCATTGTATAATGCGGAAAAGATCTTATACAGTTTTGTTGTTGTGGTCTTCAGTCCTGAGACTGGTTTGACGCAGCTCTCCATGATACTCTATCCTGTGCAAGCTTCTTCATCTTCCAGTACCTACTGCAACCTACATCCTTCTGAATCTGCTTAGTGTAGTCATCTCTTGGTCTCCCTCTACGATTTTTACCGTCCACGCTGCCCTCCAATACTAAATTGGTGATCCCTTGATGCCTCAGAACATGTCCTACCAACCGATCCCTTCTTCTGGTCAAGTTGTGCCACAATCTTCTCTTCTCCCCAATCCTATCCAATACTTGCTCATCAGTTATGTGATATACCCATCTAATCTTCAGCTAATCTTCAGTTTTACTGTGTCGTTTGCTATTATTACTTAAGCGCTCGGGCGCACACTGGAACATTGTTGCCCACCTGCAACTCTGCTGCAATATACGCAATGAAAGAGATGTGTATTGTAGCGTTAAATGATGGTTTTTATCCGGGAAGGTCAAGCATTCCAAAGAAATGCACTACCTGCACTATTTTAGTCCAGTTTCATTTCACTGTTAGCACTTTAAGTGACAATATGATACTGAACAAAAAGCAAGGGGCGCTAATACTTCAAGGAAAGAGAAAGACAAACACTCTGTGCGCCAAATAACGTTGCGTTTCAAGTGTGCTAAAACATAAATTTATGAATCTTTGTGAAACAAGGATAAGGTACGGGATGGCTGGATGAAATGTCACGGGAAAATGAAAAGAAATGCGAAGAAGACTGTAAATGAAGAAATTAAGGAGATAGTATGGGAATTGTTAGTAAGAGCGCGGGAGAAAAACTTACCTTTGTCTGAAACCATGTTGCAGAGTGAGGCTCTAAAAATCGCGAAAAAGCTTGGAAATACGTAATTTAAGGCATCCACAGTATGCCTCGACAGTTTCAAGCTAGGGCCAACATCGTGTGAGATAAAGTATTTGGGGAAACTAAGGATGTCCAGGAAAATGTAGCAACAGACTGGAAGATAATACAACGTAGCTGCGACTTATGACCCGAAAGACGTATTCAGCGTCTACGAAAAGGGTCTGTTTTATCGTGCCCTGTCATCAAAATCACTAGTAATTGGAGGTAAAACGCACCAGCGGATAAATGGCCTAGGGCAGTCTCGTTGTACTGTCATATGGGAACACATTAGATGCAATGGGGAAGCCACTGGTGATTGGAAAGGCGCAACAACCGTATTGTTTGAAAACATAGACGTAGTAAGCTTCCAGATACACGGCGAAGCAAAAAAAGTCATGGGTATTGAGTTGTCTTATGAAAAAATGGCTGGACTCTTTCAGTGGCAAAATGAGAAAAGTAAATCGCCAAGTTGTACTTTTCGTAGACTATGTAATCTGCTCCCCGAAAGTCAAATTACCAAACGTGAAATTGGCTTGGTTTCCGCCAGATTCAACCAGCCTGACAGGACTTACGGACCAAGCTTATTTACATAATAAAGTCCCATTAAAGGCAATTATTCATTCCGTCTCCTATTATTACTGTTTCAGAGGCCGAAAGAGCGTTTTTGCTTTTGCACACTAATAGTCCAGACTGCGTTGTAGTAAACTGAATTATCTTGGCAGTAAGGGAAATAAAGCCCGAAACTGTTACCAACTGCTTCAACAAAGCGTGTTTTCATGGTAAACAACAAGACATTTCTGTGGCCATGGGAGCACAAGAAATTGCAGCACATATTAAAGAACTGACAGAAATGCGAAGCATTTCATGTAGTGCAGATGACTACATTCGAAGTGATAACTTTCTATCAGTTAATTTCACTTTTACTTCAACAAGGTTTAATAGAAATCCACAAGACAGATACTGTGGAAGAAACAAAGGAAGAAGAATGAGAAAAATAATATCCCTACGTCTACGTCTACAGAAGCTACTGTACGCATAAACGATGTTATGAAATTTGAACCACACACAAATTTTCCCAAATTGTTGGAGCTATTGCATAGCGCAAAAAATTTAGTAGAAAAACAATTGTGGGAAGGAAATTCAAACAGGTTCCCCTCCTTGATAGGTGGTGAAAAATTCAAAGTAAATATGTATTTACATGTAAACAGGTATATCTGTATTTACAGACGTATATGTATGTACCGACAACAATAAACGAATTTAAAGTTAGAGTAAAAATACAGAAACTCCATGCTATTTATCAATCACCGTAATAGTCTAGTGTTCTATTACACAGTGTACAGTAAATGAGCATCTACTACGCTGCAAATTTATACTTTTGTCCATGATGGCCTAGTGAGCTCTGTGCAATCCGGAAACCCGTTCAGTTTGGAAAACTATTTTCGTCACATGCACTTCCGTTTTGATAAAATTTTACAGTATTTCAATGAAAGCCGGCGCCCCCCTCTATTACTCCCTACCCCCCCCCCCCCCCCCACCCGCACCGCCACCACCACCACCCTTTGAGGACAGCGTGTATAGACGTCTGCAGCCGGAAATCCCGCACTCTTAGCGCTGTACGCCGTCCGAGAGAAATTATTCGACGTACTGCTCCGCGGTATTGCTCCACGGATTTAATCAGAAACGTTTATTAGTGGAACTAAATTAATTCTCAGCTGCTGTAGAGGCAAAATCAGTCCACAATAAGAGCCCCAGGCTCTCTTTGATCCGCAAGGTAGTAATAAAACATTCACCACTCACATACCTCTGTAGCGATCCTACCACTTCAGGAAAACTGACAGAACCCACTACGGGTTGTCAAAAATGTTCACCGCAAAGAGTCGCAACACCGTCTCAAACCTTTTTTTTTAGTCTCTCCTGCCGAAAACCCGCATAAACAAGTTAGAACGTCAGTCTATAATCACCAAAGAGACGAATTCACACAAGAATTCCACCCTTCGAATTTCCAATGGAACAAAACGGAATTTATTGTATTCTAATAAAGCTTGTTAAGTCTACGTTATTCGTTAGATATCTCCAGCTTCCAGTAAACTATATGACTCGCACTGAAAACAGGCAACATGTCAGATCTAACGTCTGCCACTTCATAGAATAATAAAATTATCATAAAGAAAAGTGTGCTCCCAAACATCACTTTTACAACGAACTGGTTTAGGTCCATTTTCTTCTTGAATAATTGAAGAACGGAGACGATTGTTCAGAAATCGAGAAATCATATATCCTCTCCAATACAAAAATTTTAAATAATTATTTTGATTTATCTTGTTTCTTAAAGTTTATATTTTCTTCATACTGTCAGCACAGCAGTCTATAGATATTTAAGATACTTAGCTGAAACAGAGGGATATTGGGTTAATCTAATTTTGAGCACTAATAAGAATAATGAATGTCGCAAACGTTCATATTCACTGCTGACAATCTTATTTCCCAAATTATTATCCTTCAAATAAGCAATTAGAGGCACAATGCAACACATGGATGATTCACATGCAACGTCAAAATCTCACATCCCACCTACTACCTAAAAAAAAACTACTTCTCCCAACCAACAAGAGCAAAGATAATGCACTTACGAACAAATCAGTTACTTACCAAAACTTTTTTCTGAAGTTATTTTGAAAGCGAATGATTTCAAAATATATTAAAAATGGATAACCAAATACAATATATCAAAAATAAATAAGATTTTTGAAAAACAATAACTTTTACATCAGCTCTGTTCTATTCATTTTTGAACACGAATTCTATATGTGAGTTTACGAAACTGTTTAATTTATGTCACCGCTTCTTTAAATTTATCGACAAGTACAACACATGGCGAAAGATGAGCCATTGATTAGTTCCGTAACACAGTCTCCACGTACACTCATGACAAAGCAGTATGAACACTTTGGTAACTTTCTGTGTGATAAGGACAACATCATTCATCGTTAAGGATCACTCTCAACTGACTTGGGACACACGCTCTGCAGCACTACCTTCGCCCAGAGGGCACTAAACTTCCCTCCTGCAGTCTGCGAGGCCTTATATACGACTCTAAGTTTCGTCAGTTCCCAAAACCGCTCCACAAAATTACACACACCAAAAAAAGTTTTCCATCGCCTCGGTTCCGAGAGTTCCGGAACCGATATAGAACACTGGAATAGAGATCAACTTAAACATCATTTCCGCCCTTTTTATTGCGCATGAAAACCACAACACTGCATGTTATACCACCTTACAGGGAGACCTTCAGAGGTGTGGTCCAGATTACTGTAAACACCCGTACATCTAAAACCCAGTAGCACGTCCTCTTGCGTTGATGCATGCCTGTATTCGTCGTGGCATATTATCTACATGTTCATCGAGGCACTGTTAGTCCAGATTGTCCCACTCCTCAACGGCGATTCGGCATAGATCCCTCAGAATGGTTTATGGGTCACATCTTCCATAAACAGCCCTTTTCAATCTCTCCGAGGCATGTTCGACAGGGTTCATGTCGGGAGAACATGCTGGTCACTCTAGTCGAGCGATGTCGTTATCCTGAAGGAAGTCATTCACAAGATGTGGACGATGGGGGAACGAATTGTCGTCCATGGAGACGAATGCCTCGCCAGTATGCTGCCGATATGGTTGCACTATCGGTCAGAGGATGGCATTCACGTATCTTACAGCTGTTACGGCGCCTTCCATAATCACCAGCGGCGTACGTCGGCCCCACACAATGCCACCCCAAAACACCAGGGAACCTCCACCTTGCTCCACTCTCTGGGCAGTGTGTCTAAGGCGTTCAGCCTCACCAGGTTGCTTCCAGACACGTCTCAGACGATTTTTTGCTTGAAGGCATATGTAAAACTCATCGGTGAAGAGAACGTGATGCCAGTCCTGAGCGGTCCATTCGGTATGTTGTTAGGCCCATCTGCATGGTATCGTGTTTGCAAATATGGACCTCGCCATGGACGTCGGGAGTGACACGCAGCCTATTGTGCACAGTTTGAGTCGTAACAAGACGTCCTGTGGCTGCACGAAAACTATTATTCAACATGGTGTCGTTCCTGTCAAGGTGCCTACGAGCCATAATTCGTAGGTAGCGGTCATCCACTGCAGTTGTAGCCCTGTCATCGACAGTTCCTGTCTCTCTGTATCTCCTCCATGTCGGAACAACATCGCTTTGGTTGACTCCGAGACGCCTGCACACTTCCCTTGTTCAGAGCCCTTCCTGGCACAAAGTAACAATGCGAATGTAATCGAACCGCGGTATTGATCGTCTAGGCATTGTTGAATACAGACAACATGAGCCGTTCATCTCCTTCCTAGTGGAATGACTGGAACTGATCGGCTGTCGGACCCCCTCCGCCTAACAGGCACTGCTCATTCATGGTTGTTTGCGTCTTTGGGCCGGTTTAGTGACATCTCTGAACTGTCAAAGGGACTGTGTCTACGATACAATATCCACAGTCAACGTCTATCTCCATGAGTTCTGGGAACCAGAGTGATATAAAACGTTTTTGAAGTGTATATTTTAACACTCAGGCTTTCGGTCGGTCAGCCTCCAGAACAGTATTTAGGCATTTCAGTAGGCTATTACCCGCTAATTCTCTAGTTCTAAGAAGCTCTTTTGTATCAGGACTTTCAGATGTTTCTTCCCCAAAGGCTGTTAGCAAACTCCGGTCATCCTGTGAGATCCATTCACCCTTGAAAACAGCACAGAGGGCGAGACCATCGCCGTACTGAAGAAAGACCGGGCCATTGCCTCCAGAATGGTGAACAGTCCTGTATCTCTTAACCGAGAAACCGGCGTTGCCGTTTGCAACAGCGGCCAGCATTTGCCGAGGGGTGCGCTCAGTAACTGAGTGCAGAGTTCTGTTCATGGAACACTTTTCAGACTTTTGCTTTCAGCCAGCGCTGTAATTGGAGCTAAACATATTTCCTTATTCAGGTTTTAAATGATAGCATCCACTTTTCGTGTGATGACGTCTATACTTAAAATTACAAAAAAATAATTCCGGAAAAATAAATGTGAAAAAAGTTGGAATTTTCAGCATGGTCATTCACCTAGAAACAAAGTTTCTGTTGAAATTTAAGAGTGTTGCGATCGAGGAAATCTGGTCAATATGTTGTTATGGAATCTGTGTGTTACATAATTACATACCAATAGTCATGAAACGATGTATGCAGTTAAGTGGGAGCCTTATCAGAAAGCAGCTAAAAGTTACATATATTAAAATAATGGAAGCCATTAGACACTGTCATGAATCTCCATTTCCAAAAGAGATAACATTGTTAATAAATCAAAGCAACTCATTTGATTTGAAAATGTCACATTTCTATAGTAAAAGAATTTCTTCCGTTTTAGATGCACGAGTGACGAAATGTGGCTTAACCGTCCGTACGCTATGGCATTACTTTAAAAATTTGTAAGACTTTGTTCAACATATAATTCTGTACCAGAAAAATAAGCAGTACTTTTCAGACACCTTTAATGTACACTGTTCTGCAAAACTTAAGGACGAGCTAAATAAGGAAACGTAACATAATACACTCCTGGAAATGGATAAAAGAACACATTGACACCGGTGTGTCAGACCCACCATACTTGTTCCGGACACTGCGAAACGGCTGTACAACCAATGATCACACTCACGGCACAGCGGACACACCAGGAACCGCTGTGTTGGCCGTACAATGGCGCTAGCTGCGCAGCATTTGTGCACCGCCGCCGTCAGTGTCAGCCAGTTTGCCGTGGCATACGGAGCTCCATCGCAGTCTTTAACACTGGTAGCATGCCGCGACAGCGTGGACGTGAACCGTATGTGCAGTTGACGGACTTTGAGCGAGGGCGTATAGCGGGCATGCGGGAGGCCGGGTGGACGTACCGCCGAATTGCTCAACACGTGGGGCGTGAGGTCTCCACAGTACATCGATGTTGTCGCCAGTGGTCGGCGGAAGGTGCACGTGCCCGTCGACCTAGGACCGGACCGCAGCGACGCACGGATGCACTCCAAGACCGTAGGATCCTACGCAGTGCCGTAGGGGACCGCACCGCCACTTCCCAGCAAATTAGGGACACTGTTGCTCCAGGGGTATCGGCGAGGACCATTCGCAACCGTCTCCATGAAGCTGGGCTACGGTCCCGCACACCGTTAGGCCGTCTTCCGCTCACGCCCCAACATCGTGCAGCCCGCCTCCAGTGGTGTCGCGATAGGCGTGAATGGAGGGACGAATGGAGACGTGTCGTCTTCAGCGATGAGAGTCGCTTCTGCCTTGGTGCCAATGATGGTCGTATGCGTGTTTGGCGCCGTGCAGGTGAGCGCTACAATCAGGACTGCATACGACCGAGGCACACAGGGCCAACACCCGGCATCATGGTGTTGGGAGGGATCTCCTACACTGGACGTACAACTCTGGTGATCTTCGAGGGGTCACTGAATAGTGCACGGTACATCCAAACCGTCATCGAACCCATCGTTCTACCATTCCTAGACCGGCAAGGGAACTTGCTGTTCCAACAGGACAATGCACGTCCGCCTGTATCCCGTGCCACCCAACGTGCTCTAGAAGGTGTAAGTCAACTACACTGGCCAGCAAGATCTCCGGATCTGTCCCCCATTGAGCATGTTTGGGACTGGATGAAGCGTCGTCTCACGCGGTCTGCACGTCCAGCACGAGCGCTGGTCCAACTGAGGCGCCAGGTGGAAATGGCATGGTAAGCCGTTCCACAGGACTACATCCAGAATCTCTACGATCGTCTCCATGGGAGAATAGCAGCCTGCATTGCTGCCAAAGGTGGATATACACTGCACCAGTGCCGACATTGTGCATGCTCTGTTGCCTGTGTCTATGTGCCTGTGGTTCTGTCAGTGAGATCATGTAATGTATCTGACCTCAGGAATGTGTCAATAAAGTTTCCCCTTCCTGGGACAATGAATTCACGGTGTTCTTATTTCAATTTCCAGGAGTGTAAGTACTCGGCGCAATGAAAAGCTGCGAACATCGTTCCAGAAATCTCCCAGTCGTGCACGGAAAACTGGACGTCACATGATGTGAGGTCAGCAAGACTATAGCGCCGAATAGTGCTGGCCCGCTCAAGGGAGCTGAAGGAACCGGAGAAGACAGTGTATGTCAATCATCGTGCAGCTACGGTGCACTTTGTTGTCATTTGTCATTACAATACGGCTCGGACACAATATTTGGATAAATTCACACGAGGAAGAATCATCTGAAAACTGGAAGATGGACGAAATATAACAAGTGTATCCCAGGAGTATGCCATTGCTAACAGCACTGTTTCACGCGCATGGGGAGCGGTTCCCAAAGTAGAGGAGGTTGTTGACCACGTTTAACTGCAGCAGCATATGACTGCTATATAGTACAACAGTCAGGGAGGGTCCACATCGAATAGCAGGTGCAGCTGCAGTCTCGTGTAACTGGACTGCAATAACTCCATCTCGCTCTCCACAGTGGCATCGTGCCCGATGACCAATACATTGTGTTTTGCTGACACCCGCACATTGGCGACATCGTTTGTGTTGGTGCCATGAGCATAGCGACTGGGCCAACGAGGGGTGGGGTCGTCTGCTCTTGTCGGGCGAGGGAACATTCAATCTGATTAGTGATTCTGGACGTACCATCATATGGCGAGAAATGGAAACACATAATGCACTCATGACACATAGTCTAAAATGACCATTTTGGTGGTCCAGATGCTGCATGTCTTACTGACCTCCAAATCCTTGGGTACGACACAATCTACTCAATGTAATTGTGACGCTGTTCTCCTTCCCCATATATGTCTTTTGAAGGGTGCATTTGGACTTGGTTTCATTTTAGGGGTGATCAAGCGCGACAACACGTAAATCCCATAAAACTCGTTTGGGATGCGATGGAGATATGTATTTCAGCAACGACCACCTACAAGTTGTCAACCACACTGGTGGAGAAATGGGACGCATTACCAAAAGAACTCCTGCCAACCTCGTGACCAGCATGGTAGCACGCCACAGAGCATGCACTGCGGTCGTTGGTGATCACACAGCCCATTATATGTACCACCTTTTTAATGTCCAGGGAAGATCATCAATCGCAGTGACTCAAGTGTAATCGTTGTCTTCGAATGAAAATGTTACTTCTGTTCGTGTCATTCTGTATTTAGTTCAGTTACTCACTGTACTGTACGGTAGTATTTCTTTCTTTGTGTGGTCAAAGTCCCATTGAGCTATGTTGGTTGTGACTGGCATCATGCGAAAGATTCTTTCATCCTTCAGATGTTCATACCTTTGTATTATACGGCACTTAAATGTGTACAACTCAAAATATTTACAAATTCTCCACAAAACGCAAATTCATATCTCACAACAACAAAACGGTAGAAAATGCGCTTGTGATTCTATAGTTGGTCAGTATGTTGAAACATCGACCAAGAAACATCATGGATTCCTAGGGGCATTACCCTCGAGGTAAAACACTCTCCACTGGATAATGGATCTGTTTTTTAGTAGATGACATATAAAAGCTATGCTAAAATTAGTAATGCATAGAGGAGACATTACACAAAAGTGAGTTATATTAGGAGGTCCTTAACGTGTCTACATAGCCAAATTTCTGCCCCTCTGGCGTACGATGTCAGGCACTCTGCACAATTGACCAAGTTGTTATGAGCAGCCGGCCAGAGTGGCCGTGCGGTTCTAGGCGCTACAGTCTGGAGCCGAGCGACCGTTACAATCGCAGGTTCGAATCCTGCCTCGGGCATGGATGTGTGTGATGTCCTTGGGTTAGTTAGGTTTAATTAGTTCTAAGTTCTAGGCGACTGATGACCTCAGAAGTTAAGTCGCATGGTGCTCAGAGCCATTTGAACCATTTGTTATGAGCTGCTGACATGTATTGAAGACGCGATTCTGTGATTACCTCCACATCATTGACAGTAGTGGCGTGGACCAAATCATGAACGTATCCCTGCAACCAAGAGTCTACACTATTGAGGTCGGGGGAACGAGGAAGGGAAGAGGCAGTACTTCATGTACAATCCAGGGGGCCTGAAATGTCTACGACGGGGATTCACGTCCATTGCTTCGAAAATGTTCTGGTCGGCCATCGTGCTTGAACAGCACCTGCGATTTTTGCTGAGATGGCTCATCTTCTAGTAAGATAGGCAATGCGCTAATGATGTAGTCTACGTCATGTATCCATTTAATGTCTTTGGTTCCACGTATAATGCCTCGTCGGTAAATAAAGTGTTAGCTGCAAACGTCAGGGAAATTCATCTACTAAATGGAGCACATGGTCCTTCACGTCAGGGTCTGGACCGAGCGTTGCCTTTCATTGTTAATCTTTTGGTTCTCTCTGACAACGAAAACATTGGTCGAACAGCTCATCAGGTTGGTACGATTGTTTACTTACTTTATTGCTTCCGTTAGATCCACTCTCTCTTTTTAAATAATAACTCGTGTTTTTAACACCTTTTGAAATTGTTAGATATTTTGGTTGTTTACAGAGTTATGACCCAGCATAGTAATAGAAGTAATAATAATATTAATAACATTAATTCAGTTTATGTACGAGGGTTGTCTAGAATGTAAGTTCCGATCGGTCGCGAAATGGACACCACTGTGAAAACCCAATGCAGTTGTGCACAGATATGTTGTGTAGTGTCTCTTGTATAACTGTCGATCGCATCAACACGCTCTTTTCAGTTGTGAGCGCACTGTGGGCGGTTAAAGGTGTCTAGGACAACAAGCCCTCCAGCCAAGTAGGAGGGCCCGCTGAGAGGCTTCGCCTTAATGAATGCAGCCCACCTAACACAACTGCCACGCACTTCATGGCAATTCTCAGCCCCACTCTGCAGGGGCAGTGAAGACGCTCCTACAGCCTTTTCTATGGGAAGTGTTCTATCACCCACAACAACCGTAATTGGCTGGTCCTGAATATCGTCTCTGTTCACATGAAACGCTGGATACGAAGAAAACACTTGGGGTCAGAGCGAGCGACCACTCTTTCTCTGTTGTAGTGATCACTGTGTGTGTGTGTGTGTGTGTGTGTGTGTGTGTGTGTGTGTGTGTGTGTGTGTGTGTGTGTGAAACAGCTAGGAGAAACTTCGGAACTATTTACGACATGCGTGTCTTCACATCACGGTCGCCGAGATCGAACTGTTTCTGTGCAGAAGTCGAACTGACGTGGTACCATGGGTCCTGTTCGTGTGCCGTTCTGATCCCCTTTGCACAAGAACATTCTGTAAAGAGATCTGTCACTCACATCTCCCTGAACACTAGGTTGACTCGCTGACACTGTGTTAATCATACTCACGCTTATGTGATGACGCTGTGCGAGATGGGAGAGGATTTGTAATTGCCGTACGTTCCCAAATTTGGCTTCTTCATGCTGGGAAATGGTATTTCGACATTGTTTCTTATTGTTAACCATTCCTAATTTGCCAACGGTCTTGCCGCAATGGTAACACCGGATCCTGTCAGATCACTGAAATTAAGTACAGTCGGGCTCGGCTAGCACTTGGATGAGTGACGGTCTGGGTTTACTGAGTGCTGTTGGCAAGTCATGTGGACTCAGTCCTTGTGAAGCTAATTGGGGAGCTAAAGTTTAGGAAAACTGAGAAAGGCTGGGAGACGGGTGAGCTGATCACAAGTCTCTCCCTATCCGCATACTGTGACACGGTGGTCGGTCAGTACTGTTGGGCCTTCAGAGACCTGTTCGGAGTTATTCGTAATTTCGTATATGTTCGTATTATCGTTGCTTAGTCTCTGTTGGTTCCGTAATTTCGTCATACCTATCACAGTTAACGATAATGTGGTCGGACGTTCTTGTTCAACCACGCTGACACACGTCATTCTCTTCCCTGTTGAACATGTACAGGTAAACTGGATAGGGGCTGTGTCCTGTTCGTACTTTACTAAACCCTGACTGTGGTTTACAAAGCCAAGCAATAGACATTCTTGAATGACGGATACAGTTGGACGCTTCGACCCGTTTTGCTGTTGTCCCAATCATTGTCATGTACCCACTTTCCACTTCAGGAGTGCAAACCGTGATGTGAATAATTTTTGGTGTACAGGGCACATGGCCGCAGGTTAGTTCCATTTGATAAGACATAGCGGAAAAAGGTTCTGCGATATCCCTTACGGAGTAGAAGGCTTTCATTGCTAGCAAGTAGTGGAAAAGCTCAAAGAAAAAGTAATGAACAGAGCCATTAGTACGAATGTCTTTCTGTAAATAATGTAGCTTCCT
The DNA here is from genome assembly GCF_023897955.1 of Schistocerca gregaria. NCBI lineage: Eukaryota > Metazoa > Arthropoda > Insecta > Orthoptera > Acrididae > Schistocerca > Schistocerca gregaria. Next base: position 218,227,208 of record NC_064927.1, read on the forward strand.
TTCTTGCAGCAGTTGATACATCCTAAGATGGAAGAATCGACGCTCCATCAACAAATTATCCGAACGGAATGGATATCGGTAGATTTGGCGTACATGTACAGACAAACGTATGATAAAAATTTCGTTAACATGCATGATTTCTTCGAGAGAAAGGTCTTCCCATACAGAACGAGTCAACAACGAGTTGGTCCACCTGAGGTCCTTATCAAAGCAATTATTCGGCTTGGCACTGATTGACAGAGTTATTGGATGCCATCCTGGCGGATATCGTGCCAGATTCTGTCCAATTGGCGCGTTAGTTCATCAAAATCCCCAGCTGGCTGGAGCGTCCTGCCCACAACACTCCAAATGTTCTCAGTTGAGGAGAGATCTGGCGACCTCGCTGGCCAAGGTAGAATTTGGCAAGGACGAAGACCAGCAGTAGAAAAACTCGCCGTATGCGTGCTACTATTATCTTGCTGAACTGAAAAACCAAAATGGCTTGACGTGAAGGGCAACGAAAGGGGCAAAAAACATCTTTGTTCTACCGCTGTGTGTAAGGCTGTCACGGATGACAAGCAAAGATATCCGTATATGAAAAGAATTGGCGCCGCACACTCCACACTTGTTGTCAAGCTGTATGGCGGGCTACTGTCAGGTCGGTGTCCCACAGCTGTCCTGAAGACCTCCAGATACTTCCACGGCCTGGAATCTCATTAACTGGAGTAGAACAGTCTTCAGTGATGAGTGATGAGTCTAACTTCGAATTGAGCCCCGATGATCAGTGAAGACGTGTCTGGAGACGTCCCAGCCAGTGGTTGCTGTGGCCCACTATATGGTCCGACAATCGGGGGTGATGGTCTGAGATGCCAGTTGGACAGATTCTGGCACGTCATCCCTCAGGAGGACATTCAACAACTCTTTAAATCAGTGCCAAGCCCGATAACTGCTTGCATAAGGGCCAGATGTGGAGGATTTCGTTAGTGATTTGCTTAGTATGTGAACTTCTTTCTCTTAAATAACCATCCAGTTTTTCTGAAATTGTAATCATTTGTTTATCTGTGCATGTAAATCACATTTACCAACATTCGTCCCATTCGGATAATACCTTTGTGGCTTGTCTTTTTTTTTTTTGTCTTAGAGGGTACATATAGGAAAATGTCCGTTTAGGTGCTTAATACTTGATATTTCTTATTCACGTGTACGGAGCTTCGAACTGTTTAGACAGATGGCAGAGTGGTTGTGAAACGTCAAAATCTTTTCTTCGTAGGAAACCCGTTACAAACAACTTGCTGTGACTGAACTGATGGTTGCGAAAAGAGGAATGTAGGATACGTACATAAACCTCTGCTTTCTGTGTGTGGTAATGGTTGAGTTTATAGGGCCACTGTTGGGCGGTGGGTAAAGAGAGTTAAAGCTCCAGAAAGTGCAGACTCTGAGCTTCATGATCGGCCACATTCGGGACGTCCTATTACAGCCATTGCTGCCGACGTGGTAAATCGCTGGGATGCCATTATTTGCGCAGACTTGCACATAACAACGCGAAATTTGGCTTTACAGCTACCGCTGAGCATTTGAAGTTCGTGCGCAATGAGTAATATTCATGGGTATTCAAGACTAGCTCCACAAATGCTCATGACAGTCTACAAGATTTAAAGAAAGCCATTTCATCTGAGTTGTTGAAGCATTTATTCAAGACTGGCTCCACAAATGCTCACGACAGTCTACAAGATTTAAAGAAAGTCATTTCATCTAAGGTGTTGAAGCATTTTGAGGCCAATAAAGAAGTCTTTCAGTTACAGGTCGTTACTAGTAATGAAACCTGGATGCATCACTTTGAGCCGGAAAGAAAGTCAGTCACTCGTGTGGTGTCAGCCACAGTCAACAGAAAGGAAGAAACTGCTGGCAGCTCCCTCTGCTGGAAATGTCATGACGACGTTTTGGGATAGTGATGGTGTCATTCTCGTAGATTTATTGCCTAGAAGATCAACCATTAAATCAACGGTATATCTGAAGGCTCCTAACAACTGCCGTTTCTTACGCGATCGGTATCACAACATTTCAAAATAAATTTTCTCTAGCATGAAGATACATGCCCACATATAAGTCAGACAACACGGAAACACATCGCCAGACTGGTTTGGACATCAGTGTCTCATCCATTCCATATTCCGATACCTCATCCACCCTACAGCTCAGACCTTGCTTCGTCGGTCTTCGATCTGTTTGGGCCATTTAAGAATTCCCTGCGTGGGACACACTTTAAAGATGGTGATGAGTATACTGCATGCAGTACGACCAAAGGACAAGCGGTTTTAGCAACATGGAATACTTAGTCCATATAAATGTTGGCTGATATTGCCACCAAATTCTGCTTCAACATCTGCTTCACATTTGTTGAATAACCTCTTTACAAGACACAGTACATTTACTTGATCTTATTGTTTCTAACAGAACTGCAATATCACTATCCAATTTCGTAGTTTTTATTTATTGTCCCTCAACTATTATTCCATTTCCAAACCTCTCTTTAATTTCCTTTAATATTTTCTCAATGTCTTGATTCAGTAACAAATGGAAATGTGCGACACTTATTTCTCACTCATTTCTCAACCAATCTAACACATGTCCTTCGACTCTAACACAAATGCAAGGATGAAATAAACATTCCGAACTGTTTTTGTGCTGTAAAAGGAGATATTTCGGGTATAATGAATTGGAACGAAGTGAAATGCGATCGAATGTTATTGCCACAGCTATGATGAGGCTCTGCTTACACTTTTCCGAATATAATTTTTTACACTTCTTCAGAGTTAAACAAGGAGTTAACTGGATTACTGCTAGCAAGTAAGTCTTATTATATTTCATTATATGTCATGTTAATTTTTAACTGTTTTATAAAAAATACGGAATTAACAAATACGAATATTTTCAACCAATACTCTCTGCCTGTTTTTATTTTGTTGTTTCAGAGTAATCGAGACTTGTGACATTCGATAACATTTATCTTGGTTCGTACAACTCGATCAGCAATGCCGTTCAGTCCACAGAACTACATTATGAAGGTGTTGTTGCCAGAAATGAGTTTCATATCAAGTTCGCTGATCTCTCAATACATATGGTAGGCGAGTTTTATGAGATATAGGTCTATCTGAGAGTGGATTTGCCACGTGTCTCGGGAGGCCTTCAGTGGATGTCGGAGTGGGTGCTTTGAAAAAGACATGTCCGATTAATTCCCTTTCTTTTATCAACTCGGAGCTTGTGCTACATCCGTACTGTGTTGCTCGTCGAGGAGGTGGGTACCATAAACTTCCTTCGCATTGCGAGACGGCTGTGATGAGCTTTGTCGCACGCTGTGGGGACTGTAAAATTTCACGGACGATTTTCAACCTCGTCGACATTTGAGAGATATGAACTGCAAGGTCTCTCGGTAGCCATGACTATCAATTTTTAGCGAGGAAAGTGACACTGATAAACGGCAGATTGTATCTCTACAGACTGCGTAACAAACACAGACTTTCTAGGAACGAATATTCAGCCGCAGCTGAAGTGGTGTGAACACAAAAATGTGCTTGGAAATGGTATGTCATCAAGATTTTATTCACGTAGAGTCCCAACAGCGGTGTGTAACACGATTTTTATATGGTTCGTGGTAACAATTAGTGTGTTGTAATTATTTACTATTCGACTACATCTGTAGTTCAAATGGTTCAAATGGCTCTGAGCACTATGGGACTTAACATCTTAGGTCATTAGTCCCCTAGAACTTAGAACTACTTAAACCTAACTAGCCTAAAGACATCACACGACACCCAGCCATCACGAGGCAGAGAAAATCCCTGACCCCGCCGGGAATCGAACCCGGGAACCCGGGCGTGGGAAGCGAGAACGCGACCGCACGACCACGAGGTGCGAGCATCTGTAGTAACTTACGTCCAAACTGTAAGGAAAATTGTCCTCCCAGTGTTAATCCCTACCTCGTCGGAGAACCTCTATTTATAGCGCATATATTGAACTCATACTATTGTACGCTGTAAACTTTGCGAAATAAAATTATTTTGTTGTGTATTCACGTAGAACCAGGAAAAGTGCCACGTTATCTTATTAAAACCATCGAAAGCGAAGACTGCTGCATCAGCCGCCATTTTCGAACATCGTCACGTAGGGAATACTTCTTTGCACATATCTTTGAGCATCGAAAAGCACTGACCGCAAAAGCAAGCAAAGTAAGTGCCACTTGTACACAGCAGTGACCAATATGCAGTTCAAGGATGCCCGTCTCTTATGAAGTAAAAACAAAATTATTTATTTAAGGAGCAAACTCGTAGACGAAATTAACTGAAGAGCTAAGATATTCAATTTGATTTTGCTGATTAAGAGGTGACAGTCGGAGTTCAAAAGTTGTACGATAATTTGTAGATAATAGTACGTTAAAGCGCAGAATATTTTGAAACCAGTAATGTACTAGCTAACAGCATGCAATGCTGTAAGATTCTGAACATACGAGTGGTCCATATACGTCTGTGTCGGTCTCCACACCAATTGTGTGTTGAAAATGCGAGATACTGTTAAAGCACGCTTGGCATTCGAAATTTCATCGGAAACAGTCAACAGTGCAGTGAAAGGATGCAGGAGTCACGATGACGGCACCACCCCAAGGAATATTCCCCAAAATAAGTGAATATCACGTGCAGGCCTGTAGAAAAATGTAATATAATGTGAACAGCCATCTGAAGCTAAACATGTCGGTTCTGAACCGTTAACGGCGCTATTTATTCCCAATAAAGAGGATTAAAACAGTGGCTCGTTTCAGTTTTCCTTTTACTGAAAAAATTAGCCTGGATTCTACAAGGACATTATGATTGCTGGTTGCCTGTTCTACATTAAACGGGTTCAAAAGTTTGGGCCTGCTTGTAAGAAAGAGGTCCAGGGTGTTACTTTCTCGAATCCGTCCTCCGAGTCACTGCTCAATATAATTTTTGGTTAAATCATTTGCAAGAATTTCACATGATTTCCTGTCCCTAGTATCTGCGCTTACCACTTGATTCCCCCGCTTTGCAGCTGGTAAGTTGAAATCTCTCCCTAATATAATACTATATTATAACCAGAAAATTTACGGACAACATTGTCCAAGCCTTCCCTCAGATGCTCCACAACTACTGCTCGTGAGGCAGACTGTTCACAGAATCATTTGAGTGCCACGTTTGATGCAATTTTAACATTTATCTTCAACGAAATTGTTTCGCATTCCGAGTTTGTACTAGCCTGACTAGATACTGTAGTATTTCTTAGCAGCTATCGACACGCCTCCATTCAACCTACCGTTGAGATATACAGGGTGAGCACAAAGTCTTGCCCTGATTATAAAAATGTATAACAGAATAACCGTTTGACATAATAATTTACCTTTTATGCATTTACATAGGTTACTGTTACTAGTTTTTTAAGACCACTTATGTTAGTAAATTTCACCGTGTGCGCCCTTGGTAGCTCTGAGAATGTCGAGGCGGTATTCCAGTTTCCCCCAGGTGTTTCGTAACAAGTGTTCTGTCACAGTACCCACAGCCGCTTGTATCCTAGCCTTCAGTTCGTCGGGTCAGCAACTGGTGTGACGAAGACTCTGTCCTTGATATAGCCCCTGAAAAAGAAGTCAAGCGTCATAATGCATGGAGAGCGGTGTGACCAGGATGTTGGACCGTTCCTTCCAATCCATCGATCCGGACATTAATCCCCTCTCCAGACATTACGCCCCCAGACTTTATTTCAGGGGCTATATCAAGGACAGAGTCTTCGTCACGAACTGAAGGCTAGGATACAAGCTGTTGTGGGTACTGTGACAGAACACATGTTACGAAACACCTGGCGGGAACTGGAATACCGCCTCGACATTCTCCGAGCTACCAAGGGAGTTCACGTTGAGGTAAACTAACGTAAGTGGTCTTAAAACAACTAGTAACACCAACCTATGTGAAGGCATCAAAAGTAAATTATTATGTCAAACTGTTATTCTGTAATAAATTTTTAGAATTAGGGCAATACTTTGTCCGTACCCTGTACATTCCAATCAGAATTTAAAATTTCACCTGGTACTAGTCAGGTTATTGTGTCTAGCATTACGCGGGCCCTATTACCGTTTGTTAGAAAGAATGGTTCTGGGACTCTTTCTTGAACGCTACAGCAGTTACGTAACATTTTCTTTTTCCGAACTGCAATAACGAATCCTACTCTCTGCAGTAAGTGGGATCATTTCTTTCCTTTCTAAAATCAACACTAATCTCATTAGGCCAGTGAAGTCATTTCTGTATCGTAAAAGAAAAACGCTCGTGGACAGTAGACGTACTCTGCTACACCATAAGTCGCTTCCTAGCTGTTGTGCACGTTTGACCTGTGAAGAAGTGTCGCGGGTATCTTATCCCTGGAGGCGTTTCTGCTCCATTACGTTAATTCTAGACACAAAAGAATAAACGACATTACCTGCCAGTGGGCATTAGTTTATGTCAATGGGGCAATTTGTGCCACACCAGGTTTCGAACCTGGGTCTTCTGCTTACCGGCCAGATGTGCTGTCCACCACGCCACCCAGACACAATGGTCACCCCAACCAAAATAGTACGGCTCCTGTCACATCCAGATTCTCGTCTTACACCACGCACTACTGATGTAGTGTCCTGCTCAGTAGACTCATTAATTGCGGCATCTCGTCGATTCCCGTAAGAGTTCGAGGTTGTGTGCATCTGCACTGGAGGGATCACTGGCCATCATCGTGTTAAGTATATGTGTCCGAAAGAACAGACGCTGCATGTATGTTAAATCCCAGTTCAATCTGTAAAGCACACAGTCATGTACGCTGATTCTTAGTGCTGTCAAGTCTTGGTTCCTCGTCTCACCCACGCCTTTCCCCACTTCCCCCCTCCCACCCCCCTACCTCCTTTCCGTCACAGTATTATCGTTACATGGTAACCAGAGAGCTCTTCCTCTAATTACGGGTGAAGATACAATAGCGTGGCAGGTATTTCTCGTACGACGATAATCTAATTCACGATGTGAAACGCCGGCCACTGTGGCCGAGAGGTTCTAGGCGCTTCAGTCCGGAACCGCGCTGCTGCTACGGTCGCAGGTTCGAATCCTGCCTCGGGCATGGATGTGTGTGATGTCCTTAGGTTAGCTAGGCTTAGGTAGTTTTAAATCTAGGGTACTGATGACGTCAAACGGTAAGTCCCATAGTGCTTAGAGCCATTTGAACCATTTTGAACGATGTGAAACGTTTTTTCAATGGCGAAAATGTGGAGTGCTACAAACCAAGGTGTCCGCCAAGTCACTCTTCGTTGGGAGTAATGTTTCGCATTGGAGGGTGAAAATGCAAAGAAAGACTAACATCGTCAACAATTTTGATTCTGAGCTGCAGTCGCGATCGGTACGCAGGGTTCGGCAGGTGCCAGCGCCCGCACAGTGGGAGTTTCCCGCCCGCACAGCACCGCACCTGCCAGGCAGCGGGTGAGCACGAAATGTGTGTCGCGAGAGGGCTCGCCGCACAGGTGGCTGATAGTCTCAGAGATTCTTTTCACATTCACATTGATAACTAGTGGCTCCTGTGCTCTACTTGCCTGTGCTTATTTTTTGGGCATATCGTAATGACGTGAGTGTCCGCCCCGATAGCTGAGTGGTCAGCATGACGGATTGCCGTCGTGGGTTCGATTCCCAGCTGTGTCGGAGATTTGCTCCGCTCAGGGACTGGGTGTTCTGCTGTCTTCGTATTCATTCCATCCCCATATGGCGTGCAGGTCGCCCAATGTGGTGTCGAATGTAGCAAGACCTGCACTGAGGGGGCCGGACCTGCCCCGCAAGGGGCCTCCTGGCCAATGACGCCAAACACTCATTTCCCTTTCCAATGACTTGAGCGGAATACATTTTAAAATCTGAAGAAAGCAGGGATAAACTTCACGGGGCAACATGCTGTCCACCACTTGGGTGTAAACAAGAATGCCGCCCTAATGACCGAAAGAAAAAGAATGGTTGAGAAGGGAGTGAGACAGGGCTGTAGCCTTTCACTCCTGTTTTTGAAACAGTACTTTGAGTAGACAGTAAATGAAACAAGAAACAAATTTGGAAAGGATATTACAGTTCTGTAAGAAGAAACAAAAACTTTGAAGCTTGGCGGTGAGATTGTAATAATAATGTCAGAGACGACAGAGAACGTGGAATAGAAGTTGGATAGCTAATGTTCATCAGAGAGAAGGTTACCGTCAGGAGTTCCCCAGGGAATTGTGGTACGACTGCTATAATTCTCTGTGTAGATAAACGATTTTGCGGACAGGGTGGATAGCAATCTGCGATTGTTTGCTGAAGATACAATGGTGTACGATAGGGATCAGTGTTTAGTGACTGTATGAGCGTACAAGATGAATTAGGCAACATTTTAAGTTAGTGTAATGCATTGCACCTTACTCTGAATGTAGAAAAATGTAAGTTATGCAGTCTAGTAGGAAAAATAAACCCGTAACGTTTGTTCCTATACGCCATTAGTGGTGTCCTGTTTGACGCAGTCAAGTCGTTTAAATAGCTGGGCGTAACGTTTGCAAAGCGATATGAAATGGAATGAGAATTCGAGGATTGTGGTACGAAAGGAAAATGATCGAATTCGGTTTATCGGAAGAATTATAGGAAAGCATGGTTCCTCTATAAAGGAGACCGCATATAGGACGATATTGCGACCTATTCTTGAGTAATACTGGAGTGTTTGGGATGCGAACCATGTCGGATTAAAGGAAAACATCGTAGCAATTCAGAGGCGGGCTGCTAGATTTTTTACTGGTTACTTCGAACAACATCCAAGTGTTACGGATATGCTAAACTGGGAATCACTAGAATGAAGGCGACATTCTTCTCAGAACAATTCTGCTGCAGCCAAGATGCACTGCGAGAAAGGACCACGAAGATAAATTACGAGAAATTATGGCTAATACGGAGGCATGTAGACAATCGTTTTTCCCTTGATCTATCTGCGAGTGGAACACGAAAGGGAATGACGAGTAATTGTACGGGGTACCCTCCACCCTCACGGAGAGGGGGACGATGAACTCTGACGCCACATTCGATGACATCCCAGGTGTGTCAGTCAGGTTCAGAAACTGCGAGTCGAATGGGGTACCCACTTGGTCTTGGGCGCCTTGCCACGGTTCTCGCGGCTCTCCCCCTCCCCCCCCCCCCCAACATTCGCAGGTTCGAGTCCTCCCTCGGGCATGGGTGTGTGTGTTGTCCTTAGTGCACGTTAGTTTAAGTTAGATTAAGTAGTGTGTAGCCTAGAGATAGATTACCTCAGTAGTTTGGTCTCATAAGAACTTACCACAAAAAATGTGGCGAGCTGGGGGCATGAACTGGAACGTGCCAATGTGTTCTCCGAACCAGTCCATCACACTCCTGGCCTTGTGACATGGCGCATTATATCGCTGAAAAATGCCACTGTCATCGGGAAAGACGATATTCATGAAGGGGTTTACGTGGTCGGCAACAAGTGTACGATACTCCTTGGCCGTCATGGTGCCTTACACGACCTCCACTGGACCCATGGCTGCCCACGTGTATGTTCCCCAGAGCATAATGGAGCCGCCGCCAGCTTGTCTTGTCGTGGTGTAAACATTGTCACGCTTATGGTTCGTCGACTGCGGAAACCGATAGTTAGACACACTTGTACTCTGATCAGCATTTAAGTCTGAAGTTAGTTCCGCCAAAGCCCGCTTCCTGTCCCGTTTCACCAGTCTGCCCAGTTTACGACATCCGACGTCTGTAATGAGGTTGGCCGCCTAACTCCACGACGTCTGGGCTTGTTTTCACCTTGGTTTCGCCAAGTGTTGAAGGAACTCACGGAATAACTCCTCGAACACTCGATAAGTCGTGCTTTTTACGAAATGCTTGTGCCGAGCCTCCAGGCTATCACAATCTGCCCACAGTGAAACTCAGATAGATCGCGCTTCTCCCCCACTATACACACGGCCGAGTAGCACGCTCGCTGACACTACATGTACCGCGCATGTGTGCGACTAGCAGTCATTGCTCGTCAGGTGGCGCTGCTATCTTCTGAACGGGTTTGTGTCGCCGGTAAGTCGGTGGTCATAATCTTCTAGCTGATGAGTGTATTTATCAAGTGTTAATACGCACATAAATTAAAAAAAAACGTACTGTCTCTTAAAAACATGGCGTCATATGTCACAGATACACAGTCTTACATTCATTACGAATTGCTCAAAATTATCTACGTGTTGCTGACAATACCCATTAATTCACACACTTCACAAAATACAAAGATTTGAGATAAAATAACTAACCAAGGTTTCCTACAGAGTAGTGCGTCGCTCATTCGCATGGCGATCCACAGTTACTTACATATGCCGCAAATCCTTGATGTAATGTATTAGCCGACCTATGTGACCGAGCTGTTCTAGATGCTTCAGTACGGAACCACGCAGCTGCTACGGCATAAAGTTCGAATCCTGCCTCGGGCGTGTATATGTGTGATGTCCTTAGATTAGTTAGGTTTACGTAGTTCTACATTTAGAGGACTGATGATCTCAGATGTTAAGTCCCATCGTGCTTAGAACCGTTTGATCCATTTGTAATGTATTGATATCATACTGATCACAAGCAGCCAAGTAGGCAGAACTCGTGTGATTTGTTGCCGTAACCTGAATACAAAACCTCTTACCTGGCGGTCAGTACAGACTCGTAACAAATGAATTGATTGGTCAGCGATTGAAGACTCAAAAGCCGCCTCCACATGCATTCACTTGAGATTTAAGAAGACTACTAAAGTCGATATTTCAACCTTAGAACTTTTATGGTTGCAAACAAATTTTAGAAATTAAGAGGTGTACTGCAGGAATTTCCAAGAAGCCAGAATGTTTGAAGTTTCGTACGTAACACTAGAAAATGGCCACAAGGCCGACACTAATTAGTTGTGATGAAATGATGGATAAATTATTGGAGAATGAAGCAGTCTACATAAATCCAGCGATCAGAAAAGGCCGAAAGGATAGATACCATTCTTGTAGAATTTTGTAAAATTACTTGAGGAAATGGCATCCTAGTTAGTGTGTAGAACCTAATGGGCTTGAGACTTACCATTGGACTTTCGTGCAGACAAAATAACAAGGGCACATAAATGAGAAAACTGTCACAAGATCAGTGTGACAGCTTATGCGTCAAAGTTTCTGGCAAGAATAATCTACAGGAGAATGGAAAAGAAAACTGACGATCAGTTTGGCTTTAGGACGACTACAGGCATTAAATACACAATTCCGATCTTGCTGTTGATAGTGGAAGCGAGGCTTTAAAACAGTTCAGTTCAGTCTATTGTAATACTTGTCGAACTGTAAAAAGCGTTTGGAGATGAAAAGTCACGGAAGATTTTTGAAATTGAAATTCTGAGAAAGAAATGTGTAAATTATAGAGTAAAAGGTAAAATGTACACCATGTACAATACTGAAGAGGGAACAATGAAACTAAATAATGGAGATGATGTCTAAATTAATAAGGAAGTCCGACAGAGATGCCGTATTTTTCCTCTCCCATCGAAGAGACTGTAAAGGAGATAAAAGACGGTTTCGGAAATGGGATAAAAATGAAGGGTGAAAAATATCGGTGATACTATTTGCTGATGTCATTACTGTCCTGTCTGAAAGTTGCGGAGACTTCTTGAATGGCGTAAGAAAATTACTTAGAGTAAATAAAAGGTATACGACATTAGGAGCAGTAGAACTCAAATCAGCGACGAAATCAACATTAAAACTGGGGACCATCCACTGACGAAATGAGGGAAGTCAGCTACCTCTGAAGTAAAATAACGTGTGAAGGACGAAGGAAGCCTATTAGAAGTATTAAATATAGGTCTTAATTTGCACATGGAATATAGCACTACGTGGGAGTGAGTTTGTGGTAAAACCGGAAGAAGAAGAGAACCGAAAGAAAGATGCTGAATATCAAGTCGATTGATAAAGTAAGAAATGAGAAAGTTCTCCAGAGGATTCTGGAGGAAAGAACCATCTGTTACGACATCGGGCATGGGAAAATACTTCTGTCCTACTTGAGGGAATTTCTGAGGAAAAAAAATTCACCGAGAAGACATTGTAAAATTTTCGACAAACTATTCCGGACACTGAGTGTAGATTCCAATGGACAGCAATCCATGGCCGGTCGTCTCAAACCATTCATAAGACCGATAGCCCGAACAAAAAAAGTGAAACTAGAAACGGTTTTATATATATATATATATATATATATATATATATATATATATATATATATATATATATATATATATAATTTTGTGCAAGTTGTTTTCCACAGCCTCATTGGACCAAATATCACACGAAACAAACGTCAAACGAAAAAACTACAAAGAACGAAACTTGTCTAGCTTGAAGGGGGAAACCAGATAGTGCTATGGTTGGCCCACTATATGGCGCTGCCCTAGGTCAAAAGGATAGCAAATGCATCTTTTTAAATAGGAACTCCCTTACGGGTGCAATCGATGTTGATGTAGTATTCTCAGCACCGACGTTTTTGAGATTCCCGATCCTCGCACAATTTGTCTGCTACTGATGTGCGGATTAGCTGCGACAGCAGCTAAAACACCTACTTGGCCATTATCATTTGTTGCATGTCGTGGTTGACTTTTCACATGTGGCTGAACACTTCCTATTTCCTTAAATAACGTAACTATCTGGCGAACGGTCAGGACACTTGGATGATGTCGTCCAGGATACCGAGTAGCATACACAGCACACGCCCCTTGGGCATTTTGATCACAATAGCCATGCATCAACACGATATCGACCTTTTCCGCAGTTGGTAAACGGTCCATTTTAACACGGGTAATGTATTACGAATCAAATACCGTCCGCACTGGCGGAATGTTACGTGATACCACGTACTTATATGTTTGCGACTATTATAGCGCCATCTATCAAAGCGAAAAAAGTGATCCAATTAAAACGTTCATATTTCTTTACGTACTACATGAATATGTAATAAAAATTGGGGTTCCTATTTAAAAAAACGCAGTTGATATCCGTTTGACCTATGGCAGCGCCATTAGCGGGCCAACAATAGCGCCATTCGGATTCCCCCTTCAAGTTATACGAGTTTCGTTGTTTGTAGTTTTTTGTTTGATGCTTATTTCGTGAGATATTTGGCGCGGTCACTATCAATGGACCACCCTGTGTATATATATGACTGCGGAAATCAACGTGCACAAAATAATCGATACTGAAACTCTTCCTCTTCTCCAGGTTCCCCGGATTTTAACATGATCACGGAAACACCCCATGTGCACTATGTGATCGAAAATGTATCCGAACACCGCAATATGATGCTGACGTTAAGCATTGTGGACGGCAGTTGTAAAAAGTTGCATAAAATCAGAGGAAGGAATCACCAGCAGTTACTTTAGCACAAAGACTGTGCGTACCGAGTTGGAAAGAATGGTGTGAATTGGTCAAACAATCCCTCAAATGCTATACATTTCTGTAGTCAATGCTATGCAACGCCTCAGCTGGTGTAAATAACTACACCTCTGGGGAGTGGATGACTGGAAACGAGTTATTTGGAATTGTGACTCACGCTATAACCTGTAGCAATGCAATGGGAGGGTTTGGGTTTGGCAGTCGCCCGAAGAACTTTTACAGCTACCATGAGAAGCTGCTCTACCATTGCACCCCAGTCTCTCTAACCCCCAACGCATAATCATCGTGCTAGCTAGTCTGCTGTTAGCAAATCCTAACTCACCAGTGGTTCCGTCCGCTGATTTCGTGGTATGTTTTACAAACACCATCCGTAAAGCTAGATGGTTTCTCTCTCTCAGTAAACGGAGTCTGCTTGGTATTGGTGAAATTGCGGTCGTTCCTTCACGTTTCCATTTCACAATCACTTCACCAGTAGTTCACTTGGCAGCTTTAGAAGAGTTTAAATGTCCCTAATGGATCTGTTGCTCAGGCGACATCCAATGAATAGGTCAATGTTGGAAGTCAGTGAGCTTTCGTGACCGACCGAACTTAATGTTACTGCTTCCCTACTGAGAACTCAGTACTCCCCGCCTACCTTTATACGAGTGCTACCGCCACTCGTGATATATAGTGGTCAATTCTGCATTACGTACGGGTGTTCGGATATTTTGGATCAGATAGTGTATACTCTGCAAGGAGAGTACTTTTGGTGTTGCTGTCGTTTCCACGTCTTGTTGTTCCATTCGCGAACAATGCGTGCACAGAATGAATGTCGGGAGACTTACTGTATTTATGGGGTGCAGTATAAGACTATTGCGTCGCGGCTCTCCGTGATATATATGTGAGAGCGTAAGTAATATGTTTTATGACTCTTCTTGAAGGGCACATTAGTAAAATAGTAATACTCTGTGACGCACAGAATCTCTGTCGTAGCGTTTGCCACTCAGATAGATAGGCATCTTGATAACGCTCTCGTATTTACTAAGCGAACTGGTGATGAAGCATGCAGCTTCTCACTGGAATGTATCTTTTCTATTAAGGCGATTAGTTCATGAGGACAAAAGAAAATCTCCAAAAAATTGTCAATTTTCTAAATAGTAAAGCTCAAAGAGTAAGAATTGTAAGCCCATGTAATGCTTACCATCTTCTAACAGATCTTTCGTGAACATTTTGATCTATGTAACACAGGTTTTGTTCTCACACTTTTTTCTGAATTTTATTTTATATTGAAAGTGAAATAAAGCATTTTGATTGTTTATGTACTGCGTAGCCACACATTTCTTGAAATAAAAATAAATTAGAAGCTTGACTTTTTCCCAGAAGTTCTTTATGCTGTTATCTTTGGACTGTACTTTTAAAAAGATGTTTCTGTCGAAAATTATGGTCTAAAATTTTTAAAATAGTGACTACCAAATATTTCAGCACATATCCATAGCTTTTCTTAAGTGTATTTAATTTTTAAATTTAAATCATAAGAATAGTCTACTTTTTAGCAGAGTATGTTTTAAGACAGTATAAAAAAATTATTACCTCTATCTTTAAAACATTTTAACCTATATGTACCAGAATAATAAAAAGTGAACTTTACGGAAATTCAAGATTAAATTGAAACTTGTTTCTCTGTCTGACCTGCATAATACCAATGCATCTTAAATCCATATTCATCTTGTTTCTGGTGTTTTTTTATTCTCTCTTTTTTAAACACGTTTTCTTTTTAATATTGCTTCTTTGGTGACTTCCAACACTGATTTTCCTGTATCGAGAGCCTACAACAGTCAGTGGCATTTAAAGGTCTGCGTATTTAGTCCACCAGGCACTCCCGCTAATTCCAGAAACTTGGACCTTGACTCTGAAACATAGCAGAGAATCAACTACAACTTCTAAAACAGTTTGTGGTATCCATTCGCATACTTATGCAGTTGAAACTCCCATTTGGGCTGTGAGTACTACCACGTAAAGACTTCTTTAATAACGTACGTCACAAAGATCGCTAGACATAGGTTTTACAACTTCCACTACACCTAATGACAAAGGATGCTTATGGCGAGAACAAAACATTGTTCTAGGGGGTGGTGTCACGTGTGCAGCCACTTTTGGGGCTTTCTTTGGTACAGTTTCCTCGAACTACACTTTTAATTGTTTAGAAAACTACAAACAAATTTTAAGACGAAAATTTAAAACCCTATTTCTTAAGACTTATTCGTGTACTAGTTCCCTTAACCGTAACTAGTAAGTGTTACAAAGTGATGTAGTACTCTCGAATCTGTAGAAAAGAAGAAAGAAGAAAGATTATGTTTCAAATTCCCGACGAAAAAGAAATTTTTAAAGGAGAAGCACAAGCTCAGACTGAGGAAGCGTGGGGAAGGAACTCGACATTGCGCTCTTCAAAGGAATGATGTGAATAGTTGCCTTTAGCGATTGAAGGTCATCACGCAAAAGCTAAATCTGAGTGGCTGGATGAGAATTTGAACCGCCTGGAAAGAAATAAGTCGTTCGTAAGCCGCCAACAGAAGACTTTCGTCTCTGTCTCGAGGGCAGCACAGGACGACGAACAAAAGCGGCTCGCTATAACTATCGAGAGATCGATAGTGAGTGGACTACGAAGAAAGGAAAAACGGCGGCAAGTAACGTGAACTGGTATGGTATGGCCTGGGATGTGATGTGTTACTTTTTCATATTTTGGTATTATATAGGCCTATGGCTATTTGTTTACGTTTTTTGAAGAGAGGTATTGAAAACTCAGTTCAGCTTTTGAAAGATGTATATTCTGATCGAATTTGTGGGCGAGAAACAGACCTAAGGTGAAACTGCGAAACAGATGTGTTATTTTTCATGACTATGAGGCAGCCTTCCAATTTCTGGTGTTATAATTGTAACAAGACAAAAATACAGTGTTGCTTGACTTAACACTAAAAATGCCTTATGCCAAATTAATTTTTCTATTTCATATTTTTATGCTTTCTTGAAAATTCCTGGCCGCGCGGGATTAGCCGAGCGGTCTCAGGCGCTGCAGTCATAGATTGTGCGGCTGGTCCCGGCGGAGGTTCGAGTCCTCCTTCGGGCATGTGTGTGTGTGTTTGTCCTTAGGATAATTTAGGTTAAGTAGTGTTTAAGCTTAGGGAATGATGACCTTAACAGTTAAATCCCATATGATTTCACACAAATTTGAACATTTTTTTTTGAAAATTCCTAAATATATCGATGAGGAGTAGTCAGTAAACATCTGTTTCGACGTGATATTCAACAGCCTATTGTAAATATAATAATCAATTTCTTATTTCAACAGTCTCAAGAGAAACCAGTTTAGTGGCTTGTGGCAGTCGGAGGGGCTTATTGTGTACTAGACATTTTCTCATGTAGTTTAGTGCCGTAGCTGAATATTTATCACTGAGGTTTTACACAATTTTGACTGTATTGAGTGCATTTTGTTGGACTTTGCAACGTTTGATTTCCGTGCGTTGAATGTGTGAATTTTATCCTTTGTTTTTCTTGCTGATACTGATTGGTGGCTACAATTGAAAGCTTAGGTGCAACAACCTTGTATGTCCACTTTTGGGACGCACGGGGTAGCCACTATGTCTAAGGCGCCTTGCACCGATTCGTGCGGCTTCCCCCGTTGGAGGTTCGAGTCTTCATTCGGGAATGGGTGTGTGTGTGTGTTGTCCTTAGCGTAAGTTACTTTAAGTTAGACTACGAAGTGTGTAAGCCTAAGGCCAGATGACCTCAGCAGTTTGGTCCCAAACGAACTTATCACAAATTTCCATTTTTGGCCGAAAATAAGGTTTTACTACCATTACATAGTTTAAAAATTGTTCAATTGTATGACGCCAAAATGAGACCTGTCCATATGATCCATTGAGTATAACATAGGGAATAGACTTGTCAACACTGGGCGTTTGAGGCAATAACCGGACATGGCTATGGCATTTGTCATTGCACCAAACAGAGCTCAGATTCCAGCATCTGAAATACAGATGTTTCAAATATTGATTTTTTTATTTCTCTTCTCATTTAAAAAACTGTTTCTGTTTGACAGTAAGGATGCTAATAATGGAAAGTCCCCTATATCACAGTACAGGTTCTTTGGACAATCTACTGAACACAAGCATATAGTTCGCTCTACTGCATTATTCTCACAATTTATGTGTCATGATTTGGTAGTTCAGAAAGCACGGACTACATTGACTTTTCGCGAGAAAATACATTATAAACTACGTCTGCCAGTTAAATCTCGAAAAAATAAAGTAGTCATGAAGCTTGCCAAGAACAGTATGCCGGCTTCAGAGATGGAATTTTATGATAAGCTGATCTGTGACAGAACTGTTACGGATACTACAATCAGTTCACCAGAAGGAGAAGCACAACAAACTTCTTATTAGCCTTACACACCTATGACTCTGGTTTGGGTATCCGTTTTTGGTTTCTTTTAGTTCTCAGACTCCACATGGTATTCATTAATCTGTGAAGTTGGTAATAGTTGTTCCTTTAGTTACTTGTTTGTTTATTAGAAATCTAGTTCAAAACTAAAGTTATTTGGCGCAAGAGCAAATTCAATAGACATCCTGATAAATCTTTGTTTCATTATGGTTCAAATGGCTCTGAGCAGTATGGGACTCAACTGCTGTGGTCATCAGTCCCCTAGAACTTTTAACTACTTAAACCTAAAGACATCTCACACATCCATGCCCGAGGCAGGATTGAACCTGCGACCGTAGCAGTCGCACGGTTCCGGACTGCGCGCCTAGAACCGCGAGACCACCGCGGCCGGCTTGTTTCATTATGTAATAAGATATTAGGGTGTGCTGATAGCTTAAATGAAGATTGTCAAAAGACAAATCAAAATAAATGTTTTGTTGTTTCTCGACAGTTTTTTAGTTGGTGTTTGGGTTGGCGTACCGTTTAGGTCGATCGAAATCTCTTATAGAAACCATCAGACGTCACGTATTCCCTACACGCCGCCCTCCCGAAAGTAAGTCCAGAGTCTCCCATTGTGCCATACAGCTTCTTAAAACTAGTCGAGAAAGCGTCTTTAGTGCATAGATCACATTTCCTTTTTAGGATTCTTTCAATGTATCTCAGCCTGGCATCTGCATTGTTTACAGTTAGTTTCGTTTTTTCGTTCCACTTTAAGTCACACCAGTACTTGGTATCTCACTGTTGTTTCTGTTTCCACTGATTTCTCGCCTGTTGTGTAATCGAACAGTAACGCGCTTGTCCACCTAGTTTAGCGCAATAGATAATGCATGAATAGTTGACCTAGGTCATTAACAATTTATTGCACTACAAACAACACGAGCTACTGTGTGATTTCTCTCAAGGACAGCCAGTCTCTATACTCCTTGTTAATATCTACTGCGTGTGTCCCACGTTATTCGTTTTAGATTTTACAATTGCGGTATTGTCGCAGCAATTAAAAATTCACAAGGACAAATGTTTCGGGTAGGCATCTGAGTGGGGCTAGGAGAAATTATTCTCTACTTTTTATTCCGGGTTAAAAATGTTTTAAATTTAAAAAAACTTTCTTTCAAATTATTTTCTGTTTCTTAGTGAGAATTTTTTCAATTGACGACAAACATTTTGACGAGATTACAGAAAAGACATGTGATAAATTTCAGATTTGATGCAGTTTCCTTCATCTGAGTCCACCAGTATACTGTTTCCTCCCACTTGTATCTTCGTGAAAAGACGTGAAAGTAAAAATTAGAAAGATTGGAGCTCACGCAGAGCTTTCCACGCAGTCATTCTTACCACAAACATTTGTGACAGGAACAGGAATAGGGGGAAGTAGCAGTGGCACATACAGTACTCTCCGCCATACGTCACACAAGAAAGGGGCTAATACTGCAGTGTCGTCCAGTTCTGACTGATAATGGGACTCTCAAGTCTCTTAACTCACTAGCTACTTAGTTTCACGACTATTGCATAATTTGTACCTCATGGAGAGACAGAAAAACTACCCTCCGCCACACACCAGGCAAGAAAGCCAGTAAATGTTTCATTCTCATCCTATTCCGAGCCATTTTGTTTCAAGTCTCTTGCTCATTGGGAATTAGGTTTAAAATCGTCGCAAAATTAGTACTGAACAGCCAAAAATGGAAGAAAGCCACGCCGTAAAAACATATTGAAACATCTTTCAATATGCGTTTACTTGTAGCGTACAGCGCTTCGTATTAGTTAATGTGACTTATTTTTATTATTATTTAACTGGCGTGATGTAGAGTGATCCTTATCACATGATAAAACGCTTCTCAATTACATTCATGTAGCCTAATTATCTAAATACGTAATACTTGACAGTATGATACCATTTATCAGTGTGATGTTGCACCACAGTGGCTTTGATGCATGTACTGATTCGGTTGCGAAAGGTCTTATGAAGCCGCTGTATAATCTGCTGAGGGAACCAGCCCAACGCTGTTGGAACTGTCCTTGATATCACAGTTACTAGCAATAGGCCATAGCTGACTTCCGAGCCGGTCCAACACATGTTCTGTCAGCGACAGACATGCGGATTATGCTGGTCTCAAGTCTACGTCAACATCACGCTGACTGTTGATAGTGACGCATACCATATGTGAAGGAGCGTTATCCTGCTGAAAAATGGCATCATGATACTTTCGCACATGAGAACGCAGGATATCTGTGACGTACCACTGTGTCGTCAGAGTTATCTCAGTACCTACTAGCCGTGGTCTGATGTCATACCAATGGATTTCTACACCATAACACCAGGAGTAACACCACAGTGTTTCCCCAAAGCACTGGAAGAATGTGACGTCACCCCAAGTTCACCAAACTCGACGGTGATGCTCATCCGGGTTAGTGCAGTATGGAGCTTCACCACTGAACACAATACGACGGGATTTTTCACCAGAACATGTCTTTCGGTCAAGGCACCAAGCCAAACGCATGCGTTTGTGTTGTTGTATTAACGGTACCCTGCGTATGGAACGGTATGTCCCTAGTGCACTTGCTGATAAATTTCTGACCAATGGTGCAGGATGACACAGAATTCTGTAAGGAGGCACGCTACTTTTTGTCGGATGGCATGGCACAGACAGGAAGGAGCTACGATGATCCTCATACACAAGATGGTGATCCTTCCTTGTAGTGGTCTGACGCGGCCGACCACAACTTTGACGACGTTACCATCCACTCCAAAAACGGACCATTGTCACATCCAAATTCCCCACAGCTGTTGACATTCCACGATTCGACTAGCTTTCAGAATGGAAGGCCACAATGAAGCCTGATAACGCCGTCTCGGACGAGTACGCGGCACATTTATGTCCTTGGCGGTGGTCATTCAACGTCTGCCGCTGTTCAAGGACCCTTATATTACCTACCATGCCTAGTAACAATAGGAAACACCAACAGCACCAACGCACTCTGGTGGCCGCTCTACGTATCACAGAGAATTGCATCTCTAATCGTTTGCATACTCCCCGAAATTGCTGGAGATGCTGAATAAGTAATTGAACACCTTTTTTTTCTGAAAGCAGATTGGTTTTATTCAGGATATCAATACACCACATTATTGCCCACTCTTTCCGATGCGAAAACCTATTTTTCAACAAAATCCCCGTTCAATGCGACGGCCTTACGCAGGCTTACTGGAAGGTCGGTCCTGTATGCCCGCATGGTACTGCTCTACTGGCCGCCGTCGGAGCTAATGTCTCGCTGGGTGAATAACCTCCCCTTCATTCACGTACTGCTTCCCGCGCAGTACATCTTTCGCTGGGCCATACACATAGAAATCGGAACGTGTGATATGCTGGCTGTACGGCGGTCGAGAAAAAACATGAAGCTTTATGAGCTCCCCTCAGCTGTGTAGATTCGTGCAATCCCTTGCGTTGTCATAGAGAAGGAGAATTTAGTTTGCACGCTAGTGGCGATAGACATGCTAAAGTCGCTTTTTGAATTTCCTGGGGGGTAGCGCAATAATCTGCAGAAATGATCGTTGCACCTTGAGGGAGCACACCAAACAGAATAACCCCATCACAGTCACAGAAGACTTTACCGGCAGATAATGCGGTTGCACACAATTTCCTTGGAGGAGAGGTGGTATGACGCCACTACACGTGTTGCCGTTTTGTTTCTGGTTAGAAGTGGTAAACCCACATTTCGTCGCCTGTGATGATAGTACCTACACTAATGGCCATTAAAATTGCTATACGACGAAGCTGATGTGCTACTGACGCGAAATTTAACCGACAGGAGAAGATGCTGTGATATGCAAATGATTAGCTTTTCAGAGCATTCACACACGGTTGGCGCCGATGGCGACACCTACAACGTGCTGATATGAGGAACGTTTCCAACAGATTCCACATAAACAAACACCAGTTGATAGACGTTGCCTGATGAAACATTGTTGTGATGTCTCGTATAAGGAGGAGAAATCCGCACCATCACGTTTCCGACTCTGATAAAAGTCGGGTTGTAGCCTATCGCGATTGCGGTTTATCGTATCGCGACATTGCTACTCGCGTTGGTCGTGATCCAATTACTGCTAACAGCATATGGAATCGATGGGTTCAGGAGGGTAAAACGGAACGCCGCGCGGGATCCCAACGGCCTCGTAGCACTTGGATTCGAGATGACGGGCATCTTATCCACATGGCTGTAACGGATCGTGCAGCCACGTATCGATCCATGAGTCAACAGAAGGGGACGTTTGCAAGACACCAACCATCTGCACGAACAGTTCGACGACATATGCAGCAGCATAGACTATCAGCTCGGAGACCATGGCTGCGCTTGCCCTTGACGCTGCATCACAGACAGGATCGCCTGCGATCATGTTTTACCACGAACCTGAGTGTACGAATGGCAAAACTTCATTTTTTCTGATGAATCCAGGTTATGTATAGAGCCTTATGATGGTCGTATCCGTGTTTGGCGACATCCCAGTGGACGCACAATGGAGGCGTGCATTAGTCATCGCCATACTGGCGTATCACCCGGCGTGATGGAATGGGGTGCCATTAGTTACACGTCTCGGTCACCTCTTGTTCACATTGAATGCGCTTTGAACAATGGACGTCATATTTCAGATGTGTTACGACCCGTGGCTCTACCCTTCATTCGATCCCTGCGAAACCCTACATTTCAGCAGGATAATGCACGACCGCATGTTGCAGGTCCTGTACGGGCCTATCTGGATACAGAAAATGTTCGGCTGCTGCCATGGCCAGCACATTCTCCAGATCTCTCACCAATTGAAAACGTCTGGTCAATGGTGGCCAAACAACTGACTCGTCGCAATACGCCAGTCACTACTCTTGATGAACTGTGGTATCGTGTTGAAGCTGAATGGGCAGCTGTACCTGCACACGTCATCCAAGCTCCAGGCGTATCAAGGCCGTTATTACCGCCAGAGGTGGTTGTCCTGGGTACTGATTTCTCAGGATCTATACAGCTAAATTGCGTGGAAATGTAATCACATGTCAGTTCTAGTATAATATATTTGTCCAATGAATACCTATTTATCATCTGAATTTCTGCTTGGTGTAGCACTTTTAATGGCCTGTAGTGTATTTGGACAGTGCAGCAAAATCTGACGTAAAGGGGCTGCGGCAGCACATCACCTGCAGCGCCTATAGGGTTTGTGACATTAGTTGGATCAAAGAGACTCCGAAACTGGGGACTGGTCAGTTCAGTCCAAATTTCAGTGCGTAAGAGCCGATAGTAAGGTTCAAGTGCGGTGCAGACCCCACGAAGCCATGAACCTAAGTTGTCAGCTAGGCACTGTGCAAGTACGTGGTGGCTCCACACTGGTGTGGACTGTTTTTAAATTTATCGAACTGATCTGTCTGAACCAATCATTGACTAATCATCGCTACGGTCGGATACTTGGAGACGATTTGCAGCCATTGGGAAATTTGTGGTAAGGTCTTATGGGACCAAACTGCTAAGGTCATCGGTCCCTAAGCTTTCGCACTTCTTAATCTAAATTCGACTAACTTACACAAAGGACATCACACACACCCATACCCGAGGGTAGATTCGAACCTCCGTCGGGGGGAGCCACCCGGACCGTGCAAGACGCCTAAGACCCGTCGGCTATCCAGCGTGCATCCATTCGTCATTCGTCGGATTCATGTTTCCAGTCAACGACGCATATCACTCGTCGACAACTGTTCGTAATTGGTTTGAGGAACCTTCTCGACAATTCGAGCCAATGATTTGGCTAC
This sequence comes from Schistocerca gregaria, assembly GCF_023897955.1. Taxonomy (NCBI): domain Eukaryota; kingdom Metazoa; phylum Arthropoda; class Insecta; order Orthoptera; family Acrididae; genus Schistocerca; species Schistocerca gregaria. Next base: position 218,250,878 of record NC_064927.1, read on the forward strand.
ACGTATCATCCGACATGAATCATATCGACCATTTATGGGACATAATCGAGAAGTCAATTGGTGCACAAAATCCTGCACCAGAAGCTCTTTCGTAATTATGGACTTCTATAAAGACAGCAAGGCACAATATTTCTTCAAAATGGTTCAAATGGCTCTGAGTACCATGGAACTTAACATCTGAGGTCATCAGTCCCCTAGACTTAGAACTACTTAAACCTAACTAACCTAAGGACATCACACAAATCCATGCCCGAGGCAGGATTCGAACCTGCGGCCGTAGTAGTCGCTCTGTTCCAGACTGATGCGTCTAGAACCGCTCGGGCACAAAGGCCGGTCCCTATATTTTCTGCAGTGGACCTCAACGACTTGTTGAGTGCATACCACGTCAATCTGTTGCAGTATATCGGGGAAAAGAAGATCCTGCGACGATATTGGGAAGTATCCGATGACGTTTCACACCTCAGGGGATATTTTCCGTTGTATATTGACTGTGACGAAAGCAGATTGTGTGTGAGCTAAAATAAAATTAAATACTTTTATATGGGAAGCCTCCCCCCATGAACCATGGACCTTGCCGTTGGTGGGGAGGCTTGCGTGCCTCAGCGATACAGATAGCCGTACCGTAGGTGCAACCACAACGGAGGGTTATCTGTTGAGAGGCCAAACAAACGTGTGGTTCCTGAAGAGGGGCAGCAGCCTTTTCAGTAGTTGTAGAGGCAACAGTCTGGATGATTGACTGATCTGGCCTTGTAACAATAACCAAAATAGCCTTGCTGTGCTGGTACTGCGAACGGCTGAAAGCAAGGGGAAACTACAGCCGTAATTTTTCACGAGGGCATGCAGCCTTACTGTATGATCAAATGATGATGGCGTCCTCTTGGGTAAAATATTCCGGGGGTAAAATAGTCCCCCATTCGGATCTCCGGGCGGGGACTACTCAGGAGGTCGTCGTTATTAGGAGAAAGCAAACTGGCGTTCTACGGATCGGAGCGTGGAATGTCAGATGCCTTAATCGGGCAGGTAGGTTAGAAAATTTAAAAAGGGAAATGAATAGGTTAAAGTTAGATATAGTGAGAATTAGGAGGAACAAGACTTCTGGTCAGGTGCCTACAGGGTTATAAACACAAAATCAAATAGGGGTATTGCAGGAGTAGGTCTAATAATGAATAGGAAAATGGGAATGCGGGTAAGCACTACAAACAACATAGTGAACGCATTATTGTGGCCAAGATAGATACAAAGCCCACACCTACTACAGTAGTAGAAGTTTATGTGCCAACTAGCTCTGTAGATGACGAAGAAATTGAAGAAATGTATGATCAAATAAAAGAAATTATTCAGACAGTGAAGGGTGACGAAAATTTAATAGTCATGTGTGACTGGAATTCGGTAGTAGGAAAAGGGAGAGAAGGAAACGTAGTAGGTGAATACGGACTGGGGCAAAGAAATGAAAGAGGAAGCCGTCTGGTAGAATTTTGCACAGAGCACAACTTAATCATAACTAACATTTGGTTCAAGAATCATAAAAGAAATCTGTATACATGGAAGAAGCCTGGAGATACTGACAGGTTTCACATAGATTATATAATGGTACGACAGAGACTTAGGAACCAGGTTTTAAATTGTAAGACATTTCCAGGGGCAGACGTGGACTCTGACCACAATCTATTGGTTATGAACTGTAAATTAAAACTGAAGAAACTGCAAAAAGGTGGGAATTTAAGGAGATGGGACCTGGATAAACTAAAAGAACCAGAGGTTGTACAGAGTTTCAAGGAGAGCATAATGGAGCAATTAGCAGGAATGGGGGAAAGAAATACAATAGAAGAAGAATGGGTAGCTTTGAGAGATAAAGTAGTGAAGGCAGCAGAGGATCAAGTAGGTAAAAAGAAGAAGGCTAATAGAAATCCTTGGATAACAGAAGAAATATTGAATTTAATTGATGAAAGGAGAAAATATTAAAATGCAGTAAACGAAGCAGGCAAAAAGGAATACAGACTTCTCAAAAATGAGATCGACAGGAAGTGCACAATGGCTAAGCAGGGATGGCTAGAGGACAAACGTAAGGATGTTGAGGCTTATCTCACTAGAGGTAAGAAAGATACTGCCTACAGGAAAATTAAAGAGACCTTTGGAGGAAAGAGGACCACTTGTATGAATATTAAGAGCTCAGATGGAAACCCAGTTCTAACCAAAGAAGGGAAAGCAGAAAGGTGGAAGGAGTATATAGAGGGTCTATACAAGGACGATGTACTTGAGGACAATGTTATGGAAATGGAAGAGGATGTAGATGAAGATGAAATGGGAGATACGATACTGCGTGAAGAGTTTGACAGAGCACTGAAAGACCTGAGTCGAAACAAGGCCCCCGGAGTAGACAACATTCCATTGGAACTACTGACGGCCTTGGGAGAGCCAGTCCTGACAAAACTCTACCATCTGGTGAGCAAGATGTATGAGACAGGCGAAATACCCTCAGACTTCAAGAAGAATATACTAATTCCAATCCCAAAGATAGCAGGTGCTGACCGATGTGAAAATTACCGAACTGTCAGTTTATAAGCCACAGCTACAAAATACTACCACGAATTCTTGACAGACGAATGGAGAAACTAGTAGAAGCCGACCTCGGGGAAGATCAGTTTGTATTCCTTAGAAATACTGGAACACGTGAGGCAATACTGACCTTACGACTTATCTTAGAAGAAAGATTAAGGGAAGGCAAACCCACGTTTCTAGCATTTGTAGACTTGGAGAAAGCTTTTGACAATGTTGACTGGAATACTCTCTTTCAAATTCTGAAGGTAGCAGGGGTAAAAGACAGGAAGAGAAAGACTATTTACAATTTGTACAGAAACCAGATGGCAGTTATAAGAGTCGAGGGACATGAAAGGGACGCAGCGGTTGGGAAGGGAGAGAGAAAGGGTTGTAGTCTCTCCCCGATGTTATTCAATCTGTATATTGAGCAAGCAGTGAAGGAAACAAAAGAAAAATTCGGAGTAGGTATTAAAATCCATGGAGAAGAAATAAAAATTTTGCGGTTCACCGATGACATCGTAATTCTGTCAGAGACGGCAAAGCACTTGGAAGAGCAGTTGAACGGAATGGATAGTGTCTTGAAAGGAGGATATAAGATGAACATCAACAAAAGCAAAACGAAGATAATGGAATGTACCCGATTAAAGTAGGGTGATGCTGAGGGAATTACATTAGGAAATGAGACACTTAAAGTAGTAAAGGAGTTTCGCTGTCTGGGGAGCAAAATAACTGATGATGGTCGAAGTAGAGAGGATATAAAATGTAGACTGGCAATGGCTAGGAAAACGTTTCTGAAGAAGAGAAATTTGTTAACATCGAGTATAGATTTAAGTGTCAGGAAGTCATTTCTGAAAGTATTTGTATGGAGTGTAGCCATGTATGGAAGTGAAACATGGACGATAACTAGTTTGGACAAGATGAGAATAGAAGCTTTCGAAATGTGGTGCTACAGAAGAATGCTGAAGATTAGATGGGTAGATCACATACCTAATGAGGAAGTATTGAATAGGATTGGGGAGAAGAGAAGTTTGTGGCACAACTTAACCAGAAGAAGGGATCGGTTGGTAAGACATGTTCTGAGGCATCAAGGGATCACCAATTTAGTATTAGAGGGTAGCGTGGAGGGTAAAAATCGTAGAGGGAGACCAAGAGATGAATACACTAAGGAGATTCAGAAGGATGTAGGTTGCATTAGGTACTGGGAGAGCTTGCACAAGATAGAGTAGCATTGAGAGCTACATCAAACCAGTCTCAGGACTGAAGACAACAACAACAACAACAACAACATATGGGAAGCATACAGTTTGCAACTGTCTTCGAGATAGGCACACGAATTACTAATAATTTTGTTTAAACAACGCTATTGGCAGCAGCTCTGACATTTCACAAGACACCTCAAACGTACTAACGACACTCACCGTCTCTCTTCGAACGATAAGATTGAGGAAAAATGAGGTAGAATATCGAATTGACAGTGTTGGTTTTTCTGATGAAGGCGTGCGGAAGCAGATATCGACGGAGCCGTCGATCCCGTGGCCGTGGTGAGCCGAGGAGGCAGTGGACGCGCCTGGATCTGGTCCTTCCACTCGCCCGAGTGGAACAGCGGCGCGGCGAAAGCTCACAAACCAGCCGTCTGCTCACCATCGATTGTGCTGTGCCAGTGGGAAGACTCCTCTTTATGCGATTTTGAGTACCAAACTTAGCTGAGGTGACGCGGGGTGTTTCCGTCACGCCGTTACAAACTTCCAAGAGCAAAGAGAAAGGAGAGATATCATTTTTAGACCATTAGCCATGGTGGGGAAACGACTGAGTCAAAAACTATTGAGCCAAGTTAATTAAGGGGGAAGTCTGTCCTTCAGAACCAATGTTTGTACGATGTAATGATACGATTTATCATTTATGTACGGTGTAATAACTTGTACCTGTTCTCCTGAATATGGATCTCCTACTGGTCCGATTTGTACTTGCTTCCTTTATTATTGCAGTAACATAACAGCAAGTAAGATTTAAGAAAAGTCAGGACACGTTCAGCGGTAATATACAATGTGCACGAGAACCAACAAAGAAAAGTGAGACATTGACGTGATCTTTCGCCCTTTCTGTTCAATCTACTTCGAAGAAACTGTGACGGAAATAGAAGAAAAGCTCATGAGTGGGATTTAGATTCTGGGTGAATGGATATCAGTGATAAGATTCGCTGATGACAATGCTATCCTCAGTGAAATTGAGGAATAACTGTAGCGTAACATATAGTATTAGAATGATTTGAGTATGTAAAAGTGGCAAAGTGAGTAATTAATTATTACTATGAACTAATGAAGTGAAAACAAACAATACTTCTACTATTGTCGCTGTGATAACAGTAACAATAATAATAATAGTTATAATGATATTGATAGTAATGGTGGTGGCTGATATAAAAAGAACTTATGGATGTGAAAGATAGATTGTTTCTGAAATAGCGAGTTCTGGGGAAAGGAAATTGAAGGAGACTGCCCCTGTGATATCACATGTTGACACCACCCTACTAACGCCTTCAAGTTGGCGAGGGATTTGCACGTTTCCATAAGACGGTGATAACGGCCGCACAGGATCCACCAGATCCAATGGAGCACGACCGCTGGACTCCAGCCTCCAGCAGACTTCCTCTCACTACGAGCTGCCTCTGCCGCCGCAATATAGGACGGACAGCCCACTCCTACTTGGAGCCTCTTCGCTACGTGACGCTATACAGACCCGGCCTAGTCGCGGCTCCCACACCATCGTTCACGCAGTAGTTCAGAGAGCCTCTTACTTTGTCACCATTGAGAGCAGGACTTTCTTCTTTCTGCATTATTTGTAATGAATCTTCGTATGCTTGCAGAAATACAAGTTAAGCGAATCCTCTGTTTATTGTGTTAACTTCATCGCTAATTGTTTCTCCTCCTGTCCAGCTTTCCTATAATGAGAGCTGCCACACCACTCTGTACCACACCTCTCCTTACTGTTGCGCACGAAGTCATACCCAACAGCAGCAACTAAAAATACCGGGAAAAGAGAAAGAAACAGATATGTGGCAACGCAATAATATTTATTAAGACACGTTACAAAACAGTACTAAGATCTGATACAATTTGATGCATGGCATTTGATGTCCTATACGGTACATACTCGTACAATGAAGGCTGAATAAATTTGACGGCAGTCTATGATTGTATCACTATAATCGTTGGTGATGTTGCAGCACTCTCGGTTGTTGTGTTACCCCATAAGCAGAAACTTCAAGGTCGGAATGTAGTCTACAGAGTATTGTACTCTCTTTACTGCAGGCAGTGGACTGAAATGCCTAAATGCTAGTTCAGACCAGATTGAGTGTCCGTAGTACGTCGTGTTCTGTGCCTGTCGGTGGGAGGATTCTATCTGGTACGGATAGCAGACTGCTACTTATACATAAATGACCTTATGGGTGACATCGGAACTTCACTGAGGCTTTTTGAAGATGATACTGTGGTGTATCAAGAGGTTGTAACAATGGAAAATTGTACTGAAATGCGGGAGGATCTGCATCGAATTGACGCATGGTGCAGGGAATGGCAATTCAATCTCAATGTAGACAAGTGTAATGTGCTGCGAATACATAGAAAGATAAATCCCTTATCATTTAGCTACAAAATAGCAGGTCAGCAACTGGAAGCAGTTAATTCCATAAATTATCTGGGAGTACGCATTAGGAGTGATTTAAAATGGAATGATCATATAAAGTAGATCGTCGGTAAAGCAGATGCTAGACTGAGATTAATAGGAAGAATCCTAAGGAAATGCAATCCGACAACAAAGGAAGTAGGTTACAGTACGCTTGTTCGGCCACTGATTGAATGTTGCTCAGCAGTGTGGGATCCGTACCAGATAGGGTTGGTAGAAGAGATAGAGAAGATCCAACGGAGAGCAGCGCGCTTCGTTACAGGATAACTTAGTAATCGCAAAGCGTTACGGAGATGATAAATAAACTCCAGTGAAAGACTCTGCAGGAGAGACGCTCAGTAGCTCGGTACGGGCTTTTGTTGAAATTTCGAGAACATACCTTCACCGAAGAGTCAAGCAGTATATTGCTCCCTCCTACGTATATCTCCCGTAGAGACCATGAGGATAAAATCAGAGAGATTAGAGCCCACACAGAAGCATACCGACAACCCTTCTTTCCACGTACAATACGAGACTGGAATAGAAGGGAGAACCGATAGAGGTACTCAGGGTACCCTCCGCCAAACACCGTCAGGTGGCTTGCAGAGTATGGATGTAGATGTAGATGACCAATAACCAATAATCAAGTATTGGTCGAACGAATGTTTTCTAAGCTACTTCCTTTTGTTGATGGACTACATTTCCGGAGGACCCTTCCAATGAATCTCAGTCTGGCACCTCTCTTAATTAATTTCATGCTGCCGATCCACTTCAGATCGCTCCGTATGTACGCTAGGGCTGTAGATATAATATACAGTAGATATATCGATACATAGATTTTTTCCAAGAAAGCTCGATGCATATAAACCATAATCATTGCCCGATACATCGATATCATATCGGAATCGCAATATCTAGTGCTGATAATTATATTTTATATTATAGTTTTTTCGCAATTATAGGTAAATATTTGTAACTGCAGTAGTACGTAGTTTTACTTTAACTGCGTGAAGCAGTCTTACAGCTTTTTGAGCTTTCATCACGTCCAGTCTTTATTTTTGGCTGTGTGAATCAAGTACAGGTGGCACAAAGAAGTAGTCCGATTGCCCTTGGAGCATGTCGATGTGAATGGAATAACAAGGTTTCCGCTGTGAAGACATAACACACCAGTTGCGCTAAAAAATCGATTTCAACGCAGATAGTAAGGTATTTCTTAATATCGGCATTCTTTTAGGAAGGTTGCTGGAAATGATGAACAAAAATCTGAGTGACAAGTTTGGACTCTGCAGTAGGTGGACGTGCGTGAAGGGAATTGGTGACGTCATCGGCTGGAATGTTTAAGTTCACCACGCAATTTTGACACTAGAACGTCTAGGTAGTTGGCAGCAGGAAACTCGATATCAAGCGGCCTGGACAAATCCGATATGTGACGAAACCGAACGACGGACCCATCAGACATCTTTTATTGTGTCACTTCATGCAGGTACCATTATTTGCACAGTGGCTATCACAAAGAGTAAACGTTCATTGTTTTACTTTCAGTTCTTCCTCCAAAAGGAATAGGTAGGCTGCTAGGCATTTATGTAGAAATTATCTAATAATAAATCAATCCTTAAATATGCAGCTCTAAAACCGGCAGTATTTTTATAATGTGCAGCCGATATTTTTATAGCCCGGTAAGTCGATATATTTGTCCTTCATTATGTCGATGCTTTTTTCGTTACACCGATGTGTCGATAATAATACTTTTTAAATATCTATATATCGGACTCCCGATATTTTTAAAAATAGCGACAGTCCTAACGCATACTCCTAGATATTTTATGGAAATAACTGCTCCCAGTGGCTATCTGCAATCGTGTGATCATGAAATGATGGGTCTTTCTGTTTGTATATTCGCAACACGTCACATTGTTTACGTCGAGGATCAATTGCCACGCGCTACACTAAGCGTCGGTCCACTGCACATCTTCCTGCATTTAAATACAATTTGCTAGTGTTGCGACTTCCCTGTATACAACAGCGCCATCGACGGAAAGCCTCAAGGAACTTCCAACGTCATCTACTAGCTCATGCTGTTTCTTGCTGAATTTTTTTTTTCAAAAATCCCTGGATATGCAGACAGGATACGGAGATTTATACAGGGTGCTCTAAAATTCCGCTTACAAACCTTTAGGACTGTTAGAGGGGATTGAGTAGACAATATTCTGGATTGGATCCGATGTCCGGAAATGTATCGTTTCCGTGATACAGCCGTTTTAAAACATGTTTCTAGGCAGGTGTTCAACAGGGCAGTCATGGTGCGAGGTGCTTACGACGGACTGGCTGATGTCCTTTGACGTCTAGCCTACCTCCCTGACCTGTTTAGAACCTGATTCACGTGTCTGCGATCATCAGAGTAACATGACGGAGTAAACGTTTTCAGAAGATATCGACATGAGCCATCTGTGTGGCGATGCTCACGGTAATGCAAGAACTCATGCAAGAGCTCATGCTGTTTCTTGCTGAAATTTTTTTTTTTTTTTCAAAAATCCCTTGATATGCAGACAGGAGACGGAGATTTATACAGGGTGCTCTAAAATTCCGCTTACAAACCTTTAGGACTGTTAGAGGGGATTGAGTAGACAATATTCTGGATTGGATCCGATGTCCGGAAATGTATCGTTTCCGTGATACAGCCGTTTGAAAACATGTTTCTAGGCAGGTGTTCAACAGGGCAGTCATGGTGCGAGGTGCTTACGACGGACTGGCTGATGTCCTTTGACGTCTAGCCTACCTCCCTGACCTGTTTAGAACCTGATTCACGTGTCTGCGATCATCAGAGTAACATGACGGAGTAAACGTTTTCAGAAGATATCGACATGAGCCATCTGTGTGGCGATGCTCACGGTAATGCAAGAACTCATGCAAGAGCTCATGCTGTTTCTTGCTGAAATTTTTTTTTTTCAAAAATCCCTTGATATGCAGACAGGAGACGGAGATTTATACAGGGTGCTCTAAAATTCCGCTTACAAACCTTTAGGACTGTTAGAGGGGATTGAGTAGACAATATTCTGGATTGGATCCGATGTCCGGAAATGTATCGTTTCCGTGATACAGCCGTTTGAAAACATGTTTCTAGGCAGGTGTTCAACAGGGCAGTCATGGTGAGAGGTGCTTACGACGGACTGGCTGATGTCATTTGACGTCTAGTCTACCTTCCTGACCTGTTTAGAACCTCATTCACGTGTCTGTGATCGTTAGAGTAACATGACGGAGTAAACGTTTTCAGAAGATATCGACATGAGCCATCTGTGTGGCGATGCTCACGGTAATGCAAGAACTCATGCAAGAGCTCATGCTGTTTCTTGCTGAAATTTTTTTTTTTTTTCAAAAATCCCTTGATATGCAGACAGGAGACGGAGATTTATACAGGGTGCTCTAAAATTCCGCTTACAAACCTTTAGGACTGTTAGAGGGGATTGAGTAGACAATATTCTGGATTGGATCCGATGTCCGGAAATGTATCGTTTCCGTGATACAGCCGTTTGAAAACACGTTTGATAGGCAGGCGTTCAACAGGGCAGTCATGGTGCGAGGTGCTTACGACGGACTGGCTGATGTCCTTTGACGTCTAGCCTACCTCCCTGACCTGTTTAGAACCTGATTCACGTGTCTGCGATCATCAGAGTAACATGACGGAGTAAACGTTTTCAGAAGATATCGACATGAGCCATCTGTGTGGCGATGCTCACGGTAATGCAAGAACTGCTGCCGCGCGGATTAGACGCGCGGTTTGAGGCGCCGTGTCACGGACTGTGCGGCCTTTCCTTCGGGCATGTGTGTGTTGGTCTTAGCATGGGTTAGGTTAGGTTAGCCTAAGCAGTGTGCAAGTCTAGGGACCGATGACCTCAGCATTTGTTTTTTTTTTAAGAGCTTTTCGTTGACTTTACTACGATCGTTATCCACAGAGTCCGACTCCATCGCGTACTCTTTTCGCCACATCTACGCAACAGTCTCGAGAAAGAGGTGCCTTCATCGTCAGCGTGTGCGCGGTGCACCAAGTGGAGGTCGCACAACCGAATTGGAGGAGATTTAAGTTCAACTTTGAACAACAGTGTCTGTGAAAACTGATCAAGTGTCCTCATGGTCTCTTTGGTTATTAATACGTGAAGTTTTAAAACAAGTGATGTATTGGACACGGCTAATGAAATATATGTTTTCAGACAGTTATAGTACGGAAACGGTACTTTTCTGGAGATGCGCTCCATTTCAAAATATAATCTACTCAGTCCCCCCTACAAGTCCTAGAATTTTTTTAAGGAGAATTTTAGAGCACTTTGCATGAAAAATACTGAAGTGGATCACATTTGAAACTTTTATTTGCTAAATTCCTAAACACTTTTCTTCATTATCAAATTGGGCTGTTGAAATGATCAGATATTTTCAGTTAAGAACTAGGCAATGCTTCAATGGGATTGTTACTGCAAGAGCGCCACATTAAACACTGAATAATCTGTAAGCACAGATTCTATGGACAGAATTTTTACCTCAAAAAGGCGAGTGGTATAACTGAACTGGCCAGGGGAAGAAAGTGCTAACCCTCAATTTAGTGTTTGTATGATTACGGTATCTGTTCTGTTCTCGAAGGTAGCATATTATGATGACATGTAGTTCTATATCAACTGCTAGACAGTGTTATCTCCTATATAAATTGATTTTAACGAATTCATTTTGTTGGCTTTGAATGAAAGGAAACATATAAGGCGCAATATCTCAAAATCCTCTCTTGTGAGTTAGCACGTTCTTCCACCGATCATGTCAGTTACGATGCTGCCCCTTATTGTCATTCCTTCCTCCCCTGTATATCTCGGAGAACGAAAGTGACTTTAGAGTGCCAAAGTTTGTCGGTAGCCTGCCACATCGATAAATTTCGAGGAACGCACACATACGGAGATTTATATGATAAATACTGGAGAAGAAAATCACATATGAAGCTCTACTCCACCAAATTTATACATTCATACGTTCATAAATTCCTTTTTTATAATATGAAGTTGAATTGACGGGACACTTAGGAAATATTCGGCAGTGAAGAACTAAGCGACGGCTGATGGGGCGTGTTAGCGCAAAACCGCCATGGAAATTACTGAATAACCTGTAATGAGCGATGTTAAAGAAAAAATTTATGGCTCATAAGAAGGTATGTGTAGAACTGAGCTGGTCGGCGGAAGAAAGCACTAACCGTCAATGTAGTAGGATCTGTATGATTACGGTATATTTTGGTTTTCGAACTTACCACATGCTGATGTCATGTAGTTCCACATCCACTGCTACAAAGTGTTTTCTGCTATATAAATTGTTTTTCCTGAAATATTTATTTCCTTCTCTTTGAATTTAACAAGACATATAACATACAATACCGAAGAGTCCTCTGTTGTGAGCAAGCACTTTCTTTCGGCGGTATTTCGGAGAATGAAAGTGACTTTTGATTGCCACATTCTATCGATGGCTTTTTTGGCTTCGCGCTGTTCCGTGGATCAACTTAAAGATATTAATATGATGTGCACTAAGTGCCCTACATTTCACTCCGTCCGAGAATTATAAGGCTCCAAACACGTACGTTGACTTGCCATTCCTTGAAATTATTTCTTTGATACAGTTTTGAAACTACGTCAACAAATAGCTTCAGCTATGAGCGTTTCAAAGGTTTCACTAAACCGATGCAACTATTTTTGAGTGTATGTTATCTAGCGGGGATGAAAGCACCAACTCGACTTCGTTATTGCTGCCACGTACCCTCGACCATCTCATCAGTATGAGGTACTTTACGTGTTCCTTCGTTGTATTTTCAGAAATAACGTTAGCTGGCCATAATTATTAGCAATTGTGCTAAGTCTTAAATGTTCTTTTCAGTAAATTTTCTTAATTTATTCGCTATTGCCATAGTAGCTCAAGTAAATGGCGATCAAGACAATCACTTCCTATAACATTATATCAACCTTCTTATTGAAATAACGAATTGGTAGCTTTGAAGCGGTTCCCTGTTACAAGAAGTAATTATCAATGCTTAAATCCATGATATTAAGCCATGGTGCTAACTGTTTAGTACACCAGACGTAAAGTAAGTGTTGTTGGTCTGTTTTCCTTGAGCAGATATATATCACTTTATGTACACTGAAAAACGTTCTCTGCTTGTAAACATATAGAGGGGATATGATACGTAGTAATTTATAAATGAATGAGACAGAACTAAATCACCTGTGTGGAAAAAAAGGACAGTGTAATACAATCATTAAATACAGCGAGACGAGAAAATTCCTAATAGGTTAACATACATCACAAAGGAATCGAAATAATTGTCTCTGGTTACTAAAAATCCACACTCCGGAAAAACATGGGTCAAGCACACCGTAACATCAACATTAATTAACTGTGCCAGCCCGTGGTCGTATCGGAAACAAGACCGAGCTATCGTGTTTAGTCGATATCGAAATAATGGAAATCGCTGACACGCGACCGATGCAGAAATACGTAGTACAAACCTATCGTTCATCTACATCTGACAGCATCAACTCAGTGTAACAGAATTATAAACCGTAAAAAAATAAATAAAAAAGAAACATGAAATTATGCGTACGTCAGTTAGTCCGTTAAGCTAGTCATTAACGACCTCAGGCCTGTGCTACCATACATGTACATAGGGTTATTTGTAGCACATGTATTAACGTACGTTCATGTGACGCAACGACGCTTGACGCTTACACGCCAGCAGGGTTACATCTGGCTTCGCCAATAATGTTTTGTACTTGCTTTTACTCCGTAAATTTTACTATTTTATTCATTAGTTTCTCGCTGTCATTGTTCTGCTTTAATTACTGTCTCCACTCCAGAGCTGGTCAAAATAATTTTTTTTCTTTTTTTTTACGTTTAGCTTCCTTTATCCACTTTCTGACCTGGGCAAGCTGGCAATGTTCTTCATAGTCAATACGGCACAGCCGGAAGTGTAGGGTTCGGCGCGCTATGATGTTTCGTGATTCTGTCCTGTCCGTAATGTGCTGCTACCAGCTACTTTGAAGGAAAATGCATAATAATGACTTAACTTGGTAGCTTCTACCTCCAACCTCTGGTACACAGGGTGATCAGAAATAATATAAAAATCTTTTAATCGTGTTGCAGGATATGTTGTACTGAGAAATGATTGTTACGAAAAATAATTCGATAGGGTGCACCGTTTCCAAGTTATTTAACATTGAAGTTATACAACCAGTTCAAGCCCTTGTATACGCTGAAATGCTGTGATGCGTTACCGCTAGTTCAAATGCTCATTACCAGTAGAAATGTGCGCTTTCGTAAGTGATAAATTTGAGCTAGCTAAGCAAAAGGTACGTTTGTTCGGTTTGAGGAAATCAAACGTGTAACAAGTTTGGGCTCACTATCTCTGGCTGACTACTTGATATTGCACGCCGGCGCTCCCTCTTCATCAGGTAACAATTGCTTCCTAGCACAACCGCCCCTGAAAGACAGTTACCAGATTGTTACTGTTGTGGTTGGCAGGAGAGCCAACCGTATTGCTAAAGGAGGCCGAAATGCACGCAGGCTGGCGTGAGGTCTGGAACATGACAAGGGAATTAGAATTGAGAAAAACGGACGTAGCTGGTGGAATACTTAACTTTAATCCATTAATGAAGTACGTCGCTCTTTATGGTACATGATTCACAATATCAATAGTACGGATACTGGCGCCTTGCTAGGTCGTAGCAAATAACGTAGCTGAAGGCTATGCTAACTGTCGTCTCGGCAAATGAGAGCGTAGAAGTCAGTGAACCATCGCTAGCAAAGTCGGCTGTACCACTGGGCGAGTGCTAGGAAGTCTCTCTAGACCTGCCGTGTGGCGGCGCTCGGTCTGCAATCACTGATAGTGGCGACACGCGGGTCCGACGTATACTAGCGGACCGCGGCCGATTTAAAGGCTACCACCTGGCAAGTTTGGTGTCTGGCGGTGACACCACCGAACTTGGCGGTTCAGACATAAACTTGAGTCCACTGTCACATCACGTGAGTAGGCTGTGAATGTGTTTCGCAAACGGCCTTAATCGCCGTTGAGGGTGTACGCTAAGGAGACAAAAGTTATGGGGTACTTCCTAACATCGTATCAGATCCCCTTTTACGCAGCGTACTGCAGCAACTCAAAAAATCGTTGGAAGTCCTCTGCAGAAATATTGACTCACACTGCCTCTACAGCCGTCCATAATTGCGCAGATGCTGCCGGTGCAGGATTTTGTGCACGAGTTGCCCTCTCGATAATGCCCCATATTTCATAGGATTCTTGTCGGGTATCTGGGTGGCCAAATCATTCGCTAGAATTGTGCAAAATGTTTTTCAAACCAATCGCGAACAATTGTGGACCGCTGACATGGCGCATTGTCATCCATAAAAATTCCACGGTCTTTGCGAAATGAAGTCCACGAATGGCTGCAAATCGTCTCCAGGTAGCCGAACATAACCATTCCAATTTAACGATCGGTTCACTTGGTCCAGAGGATCCAGGCCGTTCCATCTAAACACATCCCACACCATAGTGGAGCCACCACAAGTTGCACAGTGCGTTGTTGACAACTTGGGTATGTGGCTTCGTGGGGTCTGTACCGCACTCAAGTCCTACCATCAGCTGTTACCAACTAAAGTCGGGACTCATCTGATGAGGCCACTGTTTTCTAATCATCTAAGGTCCAAACGACATGATCATGAGACCAGACTAGGCGTTGCAGGCGATCTTCTGCTGGTAGCAAAGACACAAGCCATTGCCCACTAATAAAAAATTTTGACGCACTATCCTAATGGATACATTTGTCGTAAGTCCCATATTGATTTCTGCAGTTATATCACGCGGCGTTGCCTGTCTGTTAGCACTGGCAACTCTATGCAAACGCCGCTCTTCTCGGTTGTTAAGTGAAGTCCGTCAGTCACTGCGTTGTCCATAGTGAGAGGTAAAGTCAGAAACGTGGTACTCTCGACACACTCTTGATACTGTGGATCTCGGAATACGATTTCCGAAGTGTAATGGCCTATGCCTTTAGCTCCAGCTACCATTCATCATTCAAAGTCTGTCTACTTCCGCCGTCCGGCCATAACCACGTCGAAAACCTTTTCGCATGAATCATCTGATTATAACTGACAGCTCTGCCGATGCACTACCCTTTTACCCTCCGTACATATATATGTCGCTTTGTACATATATATGTCGCTATCCCATGAATTCTGTCTCGTCATTGTACTCGTAGATAGAACAACATGGGAAATCGATCGTATCGTCTGCTGCGGAATCTCATGTCTAACAACATGCGGTTGTTCTTCAAATGACTTCTGCCTGCAATTGGACTGTAGTCTGTTTTTAAGTGTGCCAGAAATCGTCGCGTGTTCTGCGTCACAGAGTGGGAAATCCTCTGACCTGCAAGTTCTATGATGAGGCGTTCCCGTCCAACACCTTGTCGTGTACTCTTGGTTTCACTGTCCTTCAACTACTTTTCCATATGTGCTCAAGACAGCAGCACTCTAACAATTGACCAGCTTCGCCTTCCCGTAGTGCTCTTTCTGAGGTGCCGGGTCATAACAATACCCCGTGTGTCACAGCTCAGTTGCCTTAATGTTTTGCCTCAATGACGACAATGGAAGTTTGGTTGAGCACCATGAGTCGTGCACGGATAGCCAAAGCATTCAAGGGGACCGCTCGGGTAGAGCGCAAAAATCCGGTTTCGAGTCCCCGTCGGGCATAAATTTTTTGTTCCTTCCTTTATACAGCTGAATTCTGACGATACTGTTACTTAGGCACTCTTGCCTTCGTCACGCAGCATGGACTGGCGAATACATTGCTCATAGCCCGAAACACTACCGACAATGTTCATGATTTTGCACACGAAAAAATATCTGTGATCTTAATCGATTCCGTAATTATATAAAAGAATATCAAAAACCCAAAACGGAACAAAAATGTCTGTTGTAGCTAAAGACGTTATTAAAGAAGTCAGTACAAATAATCAAGTTGGAATGATAACCAAATTTTGTCGATTCCAGGGCAAAATGACACATGTCACATTCAAGCAATGGGCAGTTTAGCCAGACGAGCAAAGATTCAGGCAAAAATTATATGATGGACCTCTTTACCTGAAAATGTAGAGCTTCATCAATGAAAACGCGAGAAATGACTGGCGGACGCAATGTGACTGGAACTGAATCTCGAACGGAGTGCATGATGGAGGACTGCGCCCTAGAAGAGCGTTATCTCATTGTTAATAACTGAAATAGAATCAGACGATTCTTAACAACTATTCCGGACAGGCGCTTAAATCCCAACCAATTTCCAGCCTACCAGTTTACAATGCGTTTGAAGCAATCTCCATTATGTGATTTATCCGATGAAGAAGACGAGTTGAACCATCTATTCCATTCGTCCACAAGATACAACAGTCCTCCTCCGTTCCTCTGTCGTCAGTGTTTCTCACTTGTATGTGGAGGACCCCCGTTCGTTTCCCGCTACTTTGCGAGAGGACTGGAACATGGTGATCTCAGGCTGGTCATGGTAGAGGAGCTACTGTAGTGAGAAGTAGCGTCTCCAAGGCCAAGAAAGACGAGGACGGCTGGTAGAGCTGTGTGCTCACCCTCTCCCCTCCTTATTGCATCTAGATGACACCATTATCATAGGATGGCGTGGCGGTCGGTCGATCGCCATTGGCTCGTCTGGGCCAAAACGCGAAGCTTTGCTCATCAAGAGAAAAAAAAAGAAACACAATCAACAGAAAACTTTTACCCGAACATTGGTTAAGACATAGGTTCTCCAGTCAATATCGGCCTCAGTTTTGTTGTCAAGACAAATGGGTGGACTAGTACTAAATATGATGTTCAGCCACTGAAGTATACGCAGTTTAGCTACACAGAGATGATGCGTCCCCTTTTTGTATGATAGCTACATATCTTTTTGTTTATGATAGAGTAATTTTATATGTAGTTGTGTACTTGTCACGCTTCAGTCACTTTTCCATACCTTCGGTTTTTGGTGAATGACAGTTAACGAAACGCATAGTAAAATAACCATTACGCATGATGCTTTGTAGATACAAATTATGGCTGTATGGCGCTGGTCAAATTCGGACAAAGAAAACAAATTACGACCTAGCAGCATGCTGCAGGCGAAAAACAGGTCCTCAACTTGTTTTATAATAAAAAAAACACTGATGCTCCGTCATAAGTTTCATTGAGAAGTATCTTTTCCACTTCTTGACGGTGACTAGTTTCTGACACCTGTTTCCAGTTTCAAACCGTTCATACGTTTAAGTGTGACAAATACACGCCATAGCCTTTGAACAAATATTGCCCCTGCAGTGATGACCAGAGCGGCACTGTGGCCGACTCACCAATATCGCATAAACAGACCACATAGTACGTACGTTAGAGGAGTGATTTTTGTACATAGGCGGTCTCCTGTATTTGTTGTACTTACGATACGAGTGCTTTGAAAAATGGACACAGGTGTCCGAAACTAGTCACCTTGAAGAAATAAAAAAGAAAATATTTCTCAGTGCAGCTTACGACGGAGCTACAACCATTCATTTCAAAGAAAAAGTGTTTTGTTGTACGTTTAGTTCTTATTTAATAAATCGGAAGAACTATTGCAGCGATTTAAAGAAATATAATTTTTACTCTTTGATTAATCGAAACTGGGAAACAAAAGGGGCAGTTTAATAAGAAATGCACGGTATTCGGAAGTATGTATCCATCTCCAACTTTTAGCTGTTACGTCACGTCATCAGCAACTACAGAGTGGAAGTTTTAATAAGTATAGATGGAAAAGTAATGTGCCCTTACTAATTATTCATTCTAGTTCTTTCCCATAACATAAGCACAGGAGAAATTCAAACAGGTTATCCTGACTGTCGCTTAATTTTTAGTGAATCATTGTTCCAGCTCGTTTCTCTGGATCGTCAGTGCTTCCTTGAGCAATTACTGTTCGGAGATGTAAAATAAGTAATGAAAGAAATGGTTCAAATGGCTCTGAGCACTATGCGACTTAACTTCTGAGGTCATAAATGGCCTAGAACTTAGAACTAATTAAACCTAACTAACCTAAGGACATCACACACATCAATGCCCGAGGCAGGTTTCGAACCTGCAACCGTAGCGAGTAATGAAAAGTTCAACGAGATATATTAAATTAATTTCGCTTTTACCATTTAAAAATTTATTTTAATCATGTTCTGCCAGTTTATGGACTGTGTTACAAAAGAAAATACATGATTTAAAATCGTATTTATGCAGTAGCCTTCAATGAGAAGATACTATTGATGTACTTGGTTTTTATAATGCTGTCTTACTGTTAGTGCGGAAGTTAAAAATCACATTGTAAATTTTGCCCTTTAAAAGCTAGGAACAATAGTGCACTGTCCGGTAATTATTAGAATCTGCGGCGCTGCGCTACAGTTCTAATTTTCCTTCAAGCACCGTGCCAGACATCATTCCGCTAAATGTAAAGTTATGTGGCGCTCTGGCGTCCTCCATTTTACGTCAGTTCATCAATATGGATTTTTACGTCCTCTCCCCGCCATAAATCGCCAGTAGATCCATATCTGCAATGTGGAGATAATTCGAAATGTCCTGGCTTGTCGTCAAACCGTAGAGATTTACAGTCCCGTACGGTACTCGAATGAACGAACCGCTATGTGGCATCTCCACTGTCAGCAGGTTAAAGCTTTGCTGACGGAGCATTTTTTTAATAAATTCCAAAGCCTCCTACCGAGGTGGATTTTAGTACGAACGTATTCTGTAGAGAAACACTACCGTATGTACATAACAGGCCTTGTCCATTACTGCTTTTCGCACGTCGCGCACGCACACGCTCCGTTTTCAGGATCAGTAAATTAAATGCTCTGTTTTCCAAACAGGTGGTCTTCTTCTCCTTCGATAAAACGTAGGCCGAAAGTGCTGTTCTACGACGCTGAGCACCCTTCAATTTGGTATTCTAATGTTTGTTCTTCCCTCCCGGTTCGTAATCCAGAATTGCTGATGAGAAATACTATTCGGTGTGCTCTGTTCATTTCTCATTTCATCCTTACTCGTGAAACCTGAAAAGCACATTTCTCTAGTTTGGGTCCAAATTTATCTTTATAATCATAGTTAATAGCTATAGTTAGTTACTTGTTACTTGTATTGCGTGACAATTATTGAAGTATACAAAATGAAATCGTCGTAATTTCTGAAAGGTTTGCGTTAGCACGTTCAAACTGCACGGTTGGTCGCTGGTATTGTGGGAATTAGAATGCACATGGTTTAGTTTAACTCACTTTTATTTGGGTGAGTTCGTCAATAAGCAAAACTGGTGCATTTAGGGCACTGAGAATCCGCATCCTGCGATCGACAAGTCTCTTCACCCTCAGCAGAAGACTGCGTGGTATACAACGTCCAGTCACGGAATAATCGGTGCGATATTCCTAGATGGCATCGTTGTCAAAAGTGACCCTGGTTTCGACAAGATGTGGTTCACTCAAGACGGAGCTCGACCCCACCGAAGCAGGAGAGTGTGTGATGTCCTGGAAGAGCACTTTGTGGGACCACATTGTGGCTATGGGGTACCTAGAGGCCACTGGCATGGGTCTCGGTTAGCCGCTATATTCTGCGTACCTGAATACATGCGACTCCTTTTTGCAGGTCTACATTAACGAGAAGGTGTACACCAATAACGCCTAACCATTGATGAACTGAGGTCATCGACAGCATCGCTGTTCCGACACTTCAGCAGGTCATACAAAATTTCGCTATTCGTCTGCGCCACATCAACGCCAATAATCGCAGGCATATCAACCGTGTCATAACCTAGATCCGACTATTTGTAGTGACGTTTACATGTTGCATAAAGTGTATGCACGCCATAATTTGTAACTAAGTCTTTCGTATAGTTCAATAATTGTAACACTGTACTTTTAACATGTATAGCAGTCTTTTATATAGACTTGCTGCCGTAGTTAACATAATGCAGGTGTCACAGGAGGAATGGTCGGTATTCAAGGACTGGCAGGAACGGTTATTTGAAGGAGAGAAGTCCACTAAACATGGGCTCTAAAATGCATACCTTAAGACCTATAATCTCTTGTTCAGAAGAAGAGCTACGTTTCAGCCGGCCGATGTGGCCGTGCGGTTTTAGGCGCTTCAGTCTGGAACCGTGTGACCGCTACGGTCGCAGGTTCGAATCCTGCCTCGGGCATTGATGTGTGTGATGTCCTTAGGTTAGGTAGGTTTAAGTAGTTCTAAGTTCTGAGAGACTGATGACCACAGATGTTAAGTCCCATAGTGCTCAGAGTCAGCTACGTTTCACAGAAGCAAAGCTGAGCAAGTGCTCACAGTTCTTTAGGTACGCACTTTAGAGACCATTTATACCGGATTTTTATTATTTTTTACCATACTATCACCTATCAAAATATGGAAAGTGAAGAGATTCCAACAGCAAAGATTTGTTTCACAGTAACGAAGACGACGAAGTATTCTTAAGGTGTTATTTTTAGGGCCCATGTTCAGTGAATTTACTGCCTGTAATAGCCGTTCCTGTTATATATCTGAAAACTGACCTGGGAAATCCTGTATGAACATTCAGTTGCTGTAACTTTCGCAATTTTTATAATAGTTCACCAGGGAAAACAATTAATTTCACATTTTTTAATCAACCTGATGTTTTTTCAGGCTACCCTGAATGTGAACTAGTATGTTTATTTGAACATTCCCGGTAACGAAGTTTTGATCTTTCTTCTGCACCTTCATCAAGACGATAACATGTCTCCTCTGAGATACACGCAAAGAGTCCCGATTTAACGAGCACTCAGGAATCGTATCGCCTCTCGATTGGCCTTCAAAATTGCCCAATCTTGATCCCATAACAAATTATCTGAGATTATTTCCCACAACGTATGAACCGTAGTAGTCAACAGCGCCGCATCCTGGTAGGTGCACGGCGCCTTCTCATCAACAAGTGACTGCAGCTGAATATGACATACTTCGAAGAAACTGATGGACTCCCTTTTTCGCCGAATTGGGGCTTCTATCAAGACCATAGGTGTTGTTAACCGCTATAAGCTTGATTTCTGACTGGTGCGTAACGACCTTTTTGATCGGTGTGCTCATTTCGAATACATTATGAAACCTTTTATTCTGGCATATTGTGGCCTTTTTGGAGAACAAATTTTGGTCCTTCAGGAATGAGGGTGGATTCTGCAAACAACGGTCTTGTGAAACTCGCCTCACTTTGTCCGTTCTTGTGCTTCAAAGGCCTCAAAACAACGTTATCCTTGTTGATGAAATAATTTTGGCTTCCGGAAGATATTCAATACACTTCCACGTTATCGTTAAGAAAACAAAATACAAGATATCGGAATATCGAACAGGCTCTATGACTGAATTGAAGACTTCTGAGCATATAGTATTCAATCTGTCGTCTTCGCACGCTGAAATTGTCGGATGTAAAAGTAGCTCGAGAGAAACCATAGGCACAAAATATAAAATAGCTGACATAGAAATAAGTAAACATGGGACAGAAAAGCAACAAAGGGAAGGCCACTAGTTCTCACAGAATACCAGTACGGTTCTACATAGAGTATGCGAAAGAATTTGCCCCTCCTCTAACAGCGGTGTACTGTATATTCTTTGGAGGAGAGAAGCATTCGTGGCGATCGGAAAAAGGCGCAGTTATTCCCATTTTGAAGAAGGGTCGTCGAACAGGCGCTGAAAACTATGGGCCTATATCTCCAACGTCGCTCAGTTGTAGAATTTCGGAATATGTTTCATGCACATTTCTGGAAGCGGAATGTCCTCCCTGTGGGAACTAACAGGGGAACAGAAGACAATGATCTTGCAAAACTCAGATCGCTCTGTCCACTCAGGAGACCTACAAAGCAGTAGATTCAAGCGTGTTTCTTGACTTCCAGAAAGCATTCTACATAGTTCTGCACTGTCTAATGAAAACAATACGAGCTTACGGAATATCAGATTAATTGTGAGACTGGATGAAATAGTTTTAGTAAACAGCACACAGCATCTCTTTCTGAACGTAGAGAAGGCGTTAATGTAGTCTTTGGCTTATTTGAAATGGTTCAAATGGCTCTGAGCACTATGGGACTTAACATCTATGGTCATCAGTTCCCTAGAACTTAGAACTACTTACACCTAACTAACCTAAGGACATCACACAACACCCAGCCATCACGAGACAGAGAAAATCCCTGACCCCGCCGGGAATCGAACCCGGGATCCCGGGCGTGGGAAGCGAGAACGCTACCGCACGACCACGAGATGCGTGTCTTCGGCGTGCCCCAGGGGTGTGTTATAGAACCATTACTTTCTGTAGTATATAAATGACTTAGTAGGTGACGTTGGAAGTTGCATGAGGCTTTTCCTGGATGACGCACTTGGATACAGAGAAGTCGTGGAGATAGAAAACTGCAGCGAAATGCAGGAAGACCTGCACAGCATCAGCGCTTGGTGCAGGGCGTGGCAACGGATCCTCAACGAAACAAATGAAGCGTGCTGCGAATACGTAGACGGAAAGATCGTTTATTGCACGATTAGGTACAAAATTGCAGAACAAACAGTGGAAGCAGTTATTTCCATAGAATACATACGAGTATGGCCACGGAGCGATGTGAAATGGAACGAGCACATAAAACTCATCGCGAGTGAGCCAGCTGCCATACTGAGATCATTGGAAGAATTCTCAGGGAACATAGTCCAGCGACAAAAGCAGTAGGTTACAAAACACTCGTTCGACCAATACTTCAATATTGGTCAACAGTATGGAATCCGTGTTTCATTACAGGTTCATTTAGTAAACGCGAAAGTGGCATAGAAATTATCAACCACCTCCAGTGGCAGACACTGCAACAGAGGCGTTCTTTTCCGCGGTGCAGTTTATTGTTAGAGATCGGAGTCCGTACGTTCATAGAAGAGTTAACAAATACACTGACTTTACAAAAGTCATGGGGTGATCTGCACATACGGCGACAGTATCACATACAGGGTATAAAAGAGCAATGCATTGGAGGAGCTGTCACTTCTACTCAGGTGATTTATGTGAAAAAGTTCGGCAGTGCGGCGAAATTTGGCATTAATAGGCCACAGCAGCAAACGACCGACGCGAGAGCCTTTGCTAACAGCACGACAGCGTCTGCAGCGCCTCTCCTCGGCTCGTAACCACATCAGTTGGAACCCAGACGACTGCAAAACCATGGCCTGGTCAGAATAGTCCAGATTTCAGTGGTAAGAACTGATGGCAGGATTCGGGTGTGCTGCAAACCGCACTTAGCGGTGGAGCGAACTTGGCAAGAAGGCACGGTGCAAGCTCATGGTGGCCCCATATTGTTTTGTGCTGTGTTGACATAGAATGGACTGGATACTGTGGTCGAACATAACCGATCATTGACTGGAAATGGTTATGTTCGCCAACTTGAAGACCATTTGCAGCCATTCATGGGCTTCATGTTCCCAAACTAGGATGTGCCGTATCAGCGGGTCACAGCTGTTCACGACTGGTTTCAAGAAGAATCTGGAATGTTCGGACGAATGACCACATGAATCCCGTGGGACATTTATGAGACATATTCGAGATGTCAGTTCGTGCACAGAATCCTGGACCGGCAATACTTTCGCAATTATAGACAGTATAGAGACAGCATGGCTCAATGTTTCTGCAGAGGACTTCCGACAGCTTCTTGAGTCCACGTGGCAAGCTGCTGCACCGCGTCCAACAAAACAACGTTCGACACGATATTAGGAGGTATTCCATGACTTTTGCCACCTCACTGTAAATGCTTCCGCCCACGTACATCTCGTAAAAAGATGATGAAATTAAAATGAGAGAGATTGGAGCCCACATGGAGGCAATCGTTCTCCCTGCAAGCTATTCGCGGCTGCAACAGGAAATCGGGGAACTGACAGTGGTGCACGAAATACCCTCCGCCACACATCGCAAGGTGGCCGACGGAGTATAGGCGTAGGTGGAGAAGGCCCATTGACGTTCACTATCTACAGGGTGCTAAAACTCAAGTATCCTGGAACTTTTAAAAACGATCCTGTTTTCACACTGATGAGTTGTGAGAAATTCCTAAGTTACCCAGCATCTCTCTTCATAGCTATAAAAGAAGTGCCGAATATTTTGAGGCGAGGTAGTACCCACAGAAACAAGAAAAAATGTTCAGTAATGACTGGCCCGAAAACACATACTTTCTGAGATCTGCGCATTTGTTCATAGTGGGTGGAAACAAAAGTTTCCAACACTGTGAGAGATGCTGGCACACATGAAAGAAAGACCATTACACACGCGTCCGAGAACGTATACTTCATGCAACCTGCACACTTGTTCATGGGAGAGCTTCAACGTGACATCAACTCATGACACTTCTAGGAGATGCTCAAGGTGACGTCAGTCCATGGCAGTGTATCCCTGTGCGCTTCGACGTAACGGATCACGCACTCTCAAATAAACTCGGTTGCTGTTTTAAGTGCTGGCGGGAACGGAAAGGCCAAGGTGTTGGGTCTCCTCGACCAGGAGAGCGGTAGTGAAATATCAGCGTCACATGTTCACACACACCGCTGAGAAATTGTGCTAGTGCGTCTTCATGTGTAGAACCCACCTGTAGTCTTTACTGACAAGGAACGTCCTCCAGCAAGGTGGGGAATAGGTCAACAAGAAATTGTTGACAATGAGCCTCATTCAATTTTTTTGGTAGGATGTATGGACGTAAAATTTTTATCAACCATACTTGATAGAGACCCGATGTTGATTCCCTATCTCTGCAGGTGCTTAAAGATTTTCACCATGCCATACATGTTTTTTTTTTTTTTTTACCTCATCGATAAATAAAATCTTCGAGGAAAACAGTGTATTTGCTGCACACTTCTGCAAGAGCCACTGTAAAGTTCCTAGTTTATTTTTGATATTCAAGGAATGTGATTCCAGCTCCATATTTTTATTCGATGTATCGTACTTCATATTCGTACATTGGATGTATTTCAAACAGTGGTCTTCAATACTCGATATATTGAGCCACAGAGGTTCTGTGGTCTTCGGTTGTCAGTAGCATTGTCGTTGCTATAACATTCAGTAAAAAGTAAGCGAGTGAGCCGGGTGTTTGTCACACTACTGAGAGCATAGATATAAAGATAGAGACGATGCTGAATTTTGGAAATATGATTTGCTACAGATTACCTTGAGAAGAGTTGTTGCTGAATTGCCTGCCTGCGCGTCATGCAGGATATGTTTGGTAAACGGAAGGTTTTAGTGGGATTTTTCTTCATTGTTTTGGTTTTGTTAGTTAGTCAGTTAGTCTCATTATTCAGACTTGATTACGTAACGTTATCAGTTCGGATGCCTTGCACCCCGAAATTATGGATTTACCACTCCTTTATCATTTCAATAACTATTTTCGTCAGAGAGTCGTATTTTTCAAAAAGAAGTAAATTTATATACATGATTGTAGTTGTCCAAGAATGACTTTTATTATTCACTATATAGTTTTTGAATGCTATTCTCTTTGCGTTACTCAGTAAATGCAATATACTCCAACATCTCCTAACGAACTTTTTTTCTGATTTTGTTTGTCGCCACATTGCACTGAGCGAAACACAGTTGCACGGAAGTAAAGCTGAAGCTTAATGTACTTATCACACCTCCACATCCTTGCACTGCGAAAGATTTTCTTTACTCTTAGCTGGTTCACTTCTGCACTCTGTTTTTCATTACTTCCAGCAGTATCGAGTTTTCGTTGCTACAGGTGAGCTATGAAAATTAATTAGGGCCAGTTTTACATCGCAGTCCTGACAATAACGTAACTCATAGATTGGCGTTGCATTTAAAAATTAATATCAGGTGCAGATTAGATAAATGTGAGATTAAATTACATTTCTCGTAGGACAGTCTCGTTCTTGTAGAGCGTGTGTATCACTTAGTGTCTGGGATATTGTTTTGTCTGTTGCTTACATAGGATCTTAGGGCATTATTGGGAAACATTTTTGATTATTTATTCTTTCAAAAATTGTTTTGTAATTTCATGAAGCGTTTCTGTTCCGTTAGTTTCGTGCAATGGAACTCCAAGTCAACGTATTGTGACATAACGCATTGTAGCACCGTCCATTTCACCGCACAATACCGAGTTTCACAGGATAGCTTATTCAACACGCAGATTCACGGTTTCTAATTTGGAAAATATTAATTTAAGTACAGTTATACAATTTGAGATGGTTGTGGCGACTTATTATTATCAGATAGCGTTTCCGTAAATACACGACTTGAATTTTCCAGGCTTACAACACAAACGCAAATGAAATTAAAGATAGGAAACCAGTTCGGTCCGCCGCGCCGCGCGGGTATCCGCGTGGTCCGAAGCGCCTTGCCACGGTTCTTGCTGCTTCCCCTGTTGGAGGTTCGAGTCCTCCCTAGAGCGCGCGCGCGCGCGCGCGCCTGTGTGTGTGTGTGTGTGTGTGTGTGTGTGTGTGTGTGTGTGTGTGTGTGTGCTGTCCTTACCGTAAGATAGTTTAAGTTTGCTTAAGTAGTGTGTAAGCCGACCGATGACCTCAGTAGTTTGGTCCCATAGGAACTTACCACCACCACCACCACCACCACCACCACCATCACCAGTTCTGTCCAATACTTTAACCGTTCACAGTATTCAACACAGTACTTATTTTAATTCGGGAAAGTTACACCACTAACAGAACTTTAATTTGCTGCGGTGTAATTCTGGCCTTTGTTCCTGGAAGCGGTGAAGATGGGATGGACACAGCAAT
This sequence comes from Schistocerca gregaria, assembly GCF_023897955.1. Classification (NCBI taxonomy): domain Eukaryota; kingdom Metazoa; phylum Arthropoda; class Insecta; order Orthoptera; family Acrididae; genus Schistocerca; species Schistocerca gregaria. The sequence goes on from NC_064927.1 coordinate 218,277,869, forward strand.
GTTTCATGTAGTGTCGCCCAGACAGGAGGGTGACTCAAATCTTTTGCTGCTGCAGCACACTGGTTGCATGTGTCACGTCCAGTATATGTAGCACATGCTTCTATGTGACGTGCGCACTGACAGAGGCCGTCCACGCTCACATTGTGGGGTGCCAGAGAACCCGTGTCCTCAAAATGTTGAAAAATTCAAACGAACAGCTTATCGGATAGTACTCTTCTACTTGCGTGCCTCAGCGATACAGATAGTCGTACCGTAGGTGCAACCACAACGGAGGGGTATCTGTTGAGAGGCCAGACAAACGTATGGTTCCTGAAGAGGGGCAGCAGCCTTTTCAGTAGTTGCAAGGGCAACAGTCTGGATGATTGACTGACCTGGCCTTGTAACAATAACCAAAACGGCCTTGCTGTGCTGGTACTGCGAACGGCTGAAAGCAAGGGGAAACTACGTCCGTAATTTTTCCCGAGGGCATGCAGCTTTACTGAAGTGGCATGGAGAGCTGCATCAAGCCAGTCTCAGGACTGAAGACCACAACAACAACAACTCTACTACGAGGATATTTTTTCGCGTAGAGGGCACGGACTCGCAGGTAGTTTCTATTTCCTAAACAGTAGCAGAAAATGACATCCTCATATGCCTTCTGGAGCAGTACCTCCCATGCTCAAACGTGTAGCAGGAATGAAGATGTATTGGACCATTCGTCTACAGGATAAACACCTCAATAGCAGTAAACATAATAATTAAGCCATTTTTGTAAGTAGATACGGCACATAATCAGTGTTGCAAGCAATTTATTGCAGAATAACACACACTAACAGAACTGAGAATACAGTATCCACAGCAAAACGTAAACAACAGAACTGCCTATAGATTACCCAATGCTGAGACTAATGGGTACATTGTAGTACGACGATACAAAGACATTTACAATAGTTAATCTTTTTTACGGATCACCGATGTAACGGCTATCCGTAGAGTATTTGTTTCCTAGATGTTTACCTTGTAAGTCACGCAGGTAGACATATTCACGACTAAGCATCTTCAGCCGCTATGAACAACTGTACAGACTGCAGAAAGTTTGCGTTCCCACAGGCATCTTTATTCGACGCTTTTTCTTCTTTTGATACGTAATACCACCTCCCAAAATACTCGTAATTTTTTTTAACACCCAGTATTAGTTACAGAAACTTTGGTATCAACTTCGTTTTTTCAAATAAACCTATGTAATTTCTGCTACTAAGAGGGGCGTTCACTAAGTACTTCAAAACTTTAATTTTTCTCGCCAAATTTCGATTTCAAAACGCGGTATTTGTTGTGGGACATCGCGGAGTTTCCCCGCTTTAGCCCCTGTAGGTTCATGAAGTACTGATAGCAGCGCTGTACGTAGCCTTCGAAATGGTGTCTGTAACAGAGGTGCGTTCCAAGTAGAGAGCTGTCATTGAGTTTATTTTGACGAAAAACCAGAGCATCGCAGATATTCATAGGCACTTTCGGAATGTCTACGGAGACGTGGCAGTGAATAAAAACACGGCGAGCCGTTGGGCGAGACATCAGTCGTCATCGCAGCAAGGTGGCGCAGACCCGGCCCGCAACACACAGCTGTGTCTCCTGCAATGTTGGACCATGCGGACACTCTCACTCGACGTGATCTACGGATCACAATCCCACACCTCGCTGCACGACTGGACGTCTGCGTTTGCAGTGCTCGCACATCCTTCCACCAGTTCGGGAATCCAAACGTGTGTGCTCGTTAGGTTCCTCGCCACGTTCCACAGCGTGTTCGTAGCCAAAAAAATGCAAAATTCTCCTGTTCCATGAGAACGCAAGACGTCTACTCAACCGAGAGGGACTCACAAAACTTCATTGGACTGTTCTTCCTCATCTATCGTACTGCCAAGGTCTCGCACCTTCCGACTTCGATACGTTTCGCCCAATGAAGGGTACACTCCGTAGGAAGCAGAACGTTAATTATGGGAAGGTTATAGGTGCAGCAAAACGTTGGCTCTCACGGAAATCAATAAAGTGGAACCATGCGGATAATGTAAGTAGGCTGTTTAGGTTTTCCTATTGGTAACGCCGCTTAGCGCTCGGTATGAAAAATCACTGGCTGTGCTGTGCGCAGTCTGTGTTTAGTTTGCATTGCTGTCTGCCATTGTAGTGTTGAGCAGCGGCAGCTGGATGCTAACAGCGTGTAGCGTTGCGCAGTTGGAGGTGAGCCGCCAGCAGTGGTGGACGTGGGGAGAGAGATGGCGGAGTTTAGAAATTTGTAAGAATTGGTGTCATGAACTGCTATATATATTATGACTAGTGAGGTAAATACATTGTTTGTTCTCTATTAAAATCTTTCATTTGCTAACTATGCCTATCAGTAGTTAGTGCCTTCAGTAGTTTGAATCTTTTATTTAGCTGGCAGTAGTGGCGCTCGCTGTATTGCAGTAGCTTGAGTAACGAAGATTTTTGTGAGGTAAGTGATTTGTGAAACGTATAAGTTAATGTTAGTCAGGGCCATCGTTTCGTAGGGATTTTTGGAAGTCAGATTGCGTTGGGCCAAAAATATTGTGTTTCAGTTTAAGCACAGTCTTGTAATAATTTTTCTAAGGGGACGTTTCACGCCCAATGAAGGGTACACTCCGTAGGAAGCAGAACGTTAATTATGGGAAGGTTATAGGTGCAGCTAAGCGTTGGCTCCTACAGAAACCAATAGAGTGGAACCATGCGGATATACAGGCCTTCCCAGTAAGATTACGTAAAACCATCCCAATGAACGGAGAGTATGTTGAAATATAGGGTTTTGTAGCCAAAAGAGTTGGGTATAATATGGTGTACTTGAATGCTGAATAAAGCCAACCTACTTTCAAAAATGCAATACGTTGCATTACTTACTGAACGCCCTTCGTAATATATTTCTAAAAGACAAAAATTCAACAGCGTTTCACTCTTAAAAATCGGATCACTTGTTTCGGAGGAATTACAATGTTAAAATTTAGAATTTATCGGTTTTGAACATCTGTACCGATTGCTGTCATGTGAGGAAGTTAATCTTACATGGACAAATAAATAAAGAAATCGCTTCGGATAAGGGGCAAACAAAATGCTATACCGCTACTATGCGGTATAAAAGTAGTACACAGGAAATGTATATTTCATTCTATCTTAGTCTTCCGTGTGTTTCGAGCACTTGTCACGCTTAAGAAAGAAATGTATTTCGCAAACCAAGGGCAATTAGATCCGCTACTTGTTTCCAGAGCATTTAGAAGGAAAGCGAAAAGAACAGTTGAGTTGGACACACAAAGGTATGCCAACAGACTATGTCCATCGGAATACTACACAGATGACAAGGAACGAACCTGCAGCGAGCCTCATGTTCCAACAGCTGTTGCTCATAAGCCACGCGTAAGCTCGAGAGAAACTGCGAATGCCTCTGAAAAAATTGAATCCAGCGTTGTTTTGGCGCCAATAGCTTCCAAGCTCATCAGGTGTTACTCCACCAGCAGGGTAAGTAGCTGGACTGCAGAGGCTACTGAATCCTGTCGTTCAGGACAATCCTTTTTGTCCAAAGAATACTCCTTATCGATGAAGCTACCTTTACAAATCATGGAAAGCTGGAAGTAAGACATCGTTTACTGCGCTACTGAGAATCATCACTCGTTGAGACACGTTGAACATCAGAGCCGATGGAGTATGAACATTTGGTGCGGGGTTATTAAAAACTTGGTGCTTACATGGAGAGCGAACGTTTGGTGCGGGTTGTTGCAGACTAAGTGACTGGTCATTACTTCTGGCCCTCCTACGGGAAGTACCACACGAAAGACTAGTTATGTGTCATAACAGCACAATGGGTGCCCGGCTAAATACTCGCCTGTGGGCAGGAAAGCGTTCACCCGGCTCTCTCATCGTCGCTCAATAGGGAGTGAAAACGTCACTAGGCGACCTGAACGTTCGTCTGACTTGATGCATTGCACATCTTTTCCCTTCGATAAATTGAAACAGACGATGTATCACTGAGTACTTCTCACAATTTGAAGTATTCCTCTCCTACAAGATCACAAGCAGAGGTAATTAAACTCTGTTTATTTGAACAATTAAACTTCTAACGCAAAAGCTCTGCTGTTTCTGACGCAGTGCCACTAAAGAAAATCCAGAAATTCTTCTCAGTTCCGTGAAGGAAACGTTCGTCACAAACAATTGTTCTTCAACGGGACGAGCCTGCCGCGGTGGTCTAGCGGTTCTAGGCGCTCAGTCCGGAAACGCGCGACCGCTACGGTCGCAGGTTCGAATCCTGCCTCGGGCATGGATGTGTGTGATGTCCTTAGGTTAGTTAGGTTTAAATAGTTCTAAGTTCTAGGGGACTTATGACCACAGATGTTGAGTCCCATAGTGCTCGGACCCATTTGAACCATTTTTTGCAACGAGACGAAAATAGATTCCCGAGAGCGTAGATCACGTCCTCTTGACCAGTGAAAAGTCTGTCTTCAAAACGAAGTACGTATTCGAGTTGTACCTCAGGTACAAGGTATAAAAAGAGGATAAGTCAGAGGACGTAAATTATCGACTGTTGTCAGTTATAATGGTTTCTGGGAGTCCTTCCAGAGCAAAAATGTGTTTCCGAGCTTTAATTATCTGAGTAGCAGAGGTAGAAGTCATACAGGAGACAAACAGAAACCCCATGACGATGGGCCGTGATGAACTGAGGAAGTTCCTGCTACTGTCTAGGTGGGGGCAGGACCAGGGGATGGATGCTGTGGCCAAGGCAGGCTATAAGTAGGCCTGTAATGTCGACGTACATGTCGTGCCAGTAGACATGCAGTCTCGCCAGTCCATTTGTGAGGTCGATACTCCAGGACCCCCGTGGAGGAACTGGAGGACGTGGGTATGGACAACCCCAAGAATGACCAACCGAGTGCCACCATTATCACTCTTTACCAGAACGGCACTGTCCTTTGAAGAGTGCTCTTCTCAACATTCCCAGAATTCTTGCAGATCTGCGTGTGCTAAGACTGTGCGTTGAGTTATCCAGCACTGCTGAACACATCATGGAGGTTGGAGTCGCTAGCCACATCGAGGGGAAGCTGTGTGATGACAGCTTCTGCATCAGAGTACAGCTGAAAGCTCGCTTCATGCTCAGAGTTGAACAACGAATCTTGCTGCACTGGTGACCCAGAAAGTTGGTCTGCATTAACATGCTGCATGTTGTACCGAAACTTGATCTCATAAGTGTAGCTGTGAAGAAAGGGATGCCAGTGTTGCAGTTGACGTGTCATCTTGCTGGAGATCAGTGATGATAACTCGAGGAGATGCAGCAGAGGCTTATGATCCTCGAGGAGAGTAAACGGCTGGCCAAAGGCATAGTCATTAAATTTCTTAATGTTGAAAATGATAGCTATGCGACAGTCACGTGATTGTCCCTGCAGGCGCGCGATCCACTCGTGAAAAGTCTCCTTGTACAGTTTGTGATAACGAAAAAACTTGTGGCCTGTTGCTCTTACGTGAACGTGAGATAGGATTTCATCACTGCATAGGAAAGAGAGACTGGGTTGGTCTCTCAATGAAGTCGCTGGACCAACTGACAGATGGAGGGGTTGCGTACTACCTATTATTCCGTCCACGAGGAAATGTTGCTTTAACCACATTCTGCAACAGGGCCAAGGTTCCACGTTGCAGTCGAACTCACGAAACGGCGATGGCGGCAACTGGACTTTAAGGACTGAGAAGTGCGTCTAGTCCAGGAGTCCCGCACATTCTGGCGCTGAATTCGAGATCTCTGCAAGCCTCTCCAGCAATAGTTTGTTGGTGTGCTGCATATGCTGCTGAAGAAGGGTGGCTGTGTGAACAATGTCCACTAGCTCATCATCAGTGGCCATGACAAAACTGTAACACCAAAGCACTACTTGGAACAGTCGTGTGAAAGTCTTTCAAATACCTCGTCGCCAACTGATGCACACCTCCACAAGATCAGAAGCAGGTGTAATTAAACTTTGTATATTTGAACAACTGAACTTCGAACATAAACAGTCCGCTGTTTCTGAGGCAGTACAAAAAACATAAAATAAAAGAGCGTCACAAACAATATTTCTACAACGAAATGAAAATAGATTCTTGAGAGTGTAGATTACGTTCTTTTGACCTATGAAAAGTCTATCTTCAGAACAAAGTACGTATTCAAGATCTATCTCACGAGTAGCACGATATGTCCACAACGCAGAATACCAAGGCTCGAACAGTCGTTAGGGTGTCGGAGACGACGTCCTATCCGATGCAGCAGCCGCGGCCTGGAGAAGACGGAACTGTTTCTAGCCGGATCCGTGCAGGCTGAAATACTTGTGCGTCAAAAGGTTTCAATTTTCCTATTGGCTATCGATGTTGTGGCGCATGCAGTAAGAGGAGTATGTCTGGAGCGACCCCTGTTGCTGTCTCTTGCGCCCTCTGTGACACTTCTATGTGTAGAATAGCATTCAATTAATTTTCTTGGCCCCTCATATGAACGAGTAACTTACTTCTTGAAATCCACTGGTAATTGATGCACGAAGTAAGAGACTTACGAAACACATGTTAGACAGATCCTAGAGTACAGTTCGTCAATCTGGAAGACTTACCAAGTGCTGTTAGTGTGTAAGATTGAATGGATGAAAGAATAGTGGTGCCTTTCGTAGTGGGTTCTACTAGTACGCGAGAATGTTTAATGCAGATGCTGAAAACACTACAATCGCAGAAAACGCAAGAGAGGCGTTGTGTATCCCTTTTGAATAGACGAGAGCGTCTTTCCAAGAAGAATCAAGTGATATATTATTCCTCCACCGTACATCTTGATCAATGACCACGTCATTAACAAAAGATGGATACGAGTTTATTATGGAGACTTGGCGAGAGTTATTTTTCGAAGTACTGTTTGCGAACGAATCAGGGAATGTGAGTGATGACAGAGCACCTCTGATGTCTGCTCTATACTCCATAAAGTTGTTTACGGATTGTACAACGTTATCAAGGATATATGGACGGTAGTGTGTAAAATATGACCGTTTATCAAAGCAGGATGCATAACAGGAAATTCATGGTCTGGACACTGTAGGATGTCAGTGTTAGATAACGTATCAGATACTGTAATGTGTTGGTGTTCCACAGCTACTGTGATACAGAGCTCAGTGTGCATCGACTTTTGGCTTTGTTAATACATTGCTTTCTGATGAGTTACTAACTATTGCTACCTAGAATAACTCCGAAAGTATGATAGTAGCTGAAAAGTTTGTGGGACAAAAGTTGCATGGGACAACGGGGCCCATAACATGACGCTGGTGTTTTGTTGCTAGGTGGGGTCACATCAGAAATATGACGGTCAACTTTGCTTTTTTAAATCGATTGCTATAGTCTGGTACTGATTTTCTGATAGCGGCCATCGAGACGAATATAATGATGTGCAACAATAACGCCTTTGAAGGTCAACGAAGGTCACAAATGTGGCAAGAACGTTGTACCGCAACCTATTAAAGCCTTCATTATTACGAAGTATGCGATACCCTCCTAATTCAACAAGTTTAACTAGCAATTATGATAATAGAAAAGTAATTGTGTATGTTAGCAATGATTGCATAACATGTCTACATAAACAGCCAACCCATTAAAATATAATTAATAACTGACTCATACAAAAGTCAACATCACTTGAACACTGATACAGCAGATGTCATTATGTAATAACACTGTATTCGACTGAAATAATTAATATGAAATGCGAATAATATTGGTCAATTTACGCATTTTGGATCTTCTTAAATAAAAATTACCCAGTGAAACCTATTTATTCACTATGACTGTTTACACTCACGATTCGCGTAAACACATCTACTTTAAACGAGAACCACTAAAATTTTTAATAATTCACGTTATTCACTTATGTATAGAAATGAGAGAAGTCAATAGATGTACCTTTAAAAAGGGCCTTTTTGCAACAAAGAGTTGTTCTGACAAGTTGACAAATCTGTCTGTAATTTTAATGACCCGTCAAATTATGTCACTCGATGTAAATTAATAACTTTTTTGCACAAATTACGATAACAGATACATGCCTGACTTATAAACCACATCTCTTCTTAGTAGTTCTTTGACGAGGTTATAAATACAAGCAGCAAGAAGCTTCGTCAGCTCAGCCTTGATAGAACTTTTGTGAAGTGTGTATTTTATTGTCTTATGCGGAAAAACAATGCAAAGATGTTGTAAAAGAAGTGTTACTCTGTACTGTGAGAAGGTCTTTGGGTGGTCAGCGGAGTTAAGACGGCTACCATGCCAATAAATAGTTGAATTTCACTTATGCTGTCGTTCATTATTTATCAACAAGCACTTCAACTACACGGGACCTCATCTTTTCACCCCTAGACGAGTACATATAGAGCCAACATTAACATCAAGATACAGCATTGGACAAGCCTGCAGCAGCAGCAACTACTACAATACAATTTAATGGCGCCAATACAATTCTCTACAGCAAGTGCTAACAAGCTTTGTATATTGGAGTGATATAGTGCGAATATAGGAATATCAACGATTGGGCGACCATCGAAGCGATGACCATTGGTATCAATGCAGTGCTCCAATCTTCTTTTCATGGATTGGGTGGTATTCCTTATCACATTATCACTAATCCAAGCAGATGCTTTGACAGTTCTCTCTCGCTTATCTTCAGGTATAGTTGGAACATGTTTATAAACGATGTCTTTTACAAATCACCCCCCCCCCCCCCACACACACACACACACATAAAAAGATCCAGAGACGTCAAGTCTGGCGAATGAGCAGACTACAACACATCTCCTCCGCGTCCAATTTGGGAATTGTCTCTGCAACTCATTTCTAGCCGTCAGAGGAGAATGTGCCGGACACCTATCGTGTTGATACCACATTCTGTTCCTTGTTTTTAAACGTATTTCTTCCGATTTCAGACCTAATGTTTCTTGCAGGAATATGGTGTACTTCCTACCGTTAAGATTTCCTTCTATTAAATAAGGGCCTATAATTCTGTTCTCCAGAATCCACCGACCACGGTTTTCTGTGTGCAACTTGCCGCAGCTAACGTGGATTTTCAGTTGCCCAGTATTGCATATTATGCTAATTAACATTTCCATGTTTTGGGAATGTAGCCTCCTGAGTAAATAAAATCAAATTAATATATGTGTCATTCCTCTTAATCTGAAGTTGAGCCCATCGGCAGAATTCAATGCGACGCGTACAATCTGTAACAGTTAATTCTTGGTGGAGAGTGAAATGGTAAGGATGATATTTATGGCAATGCATAACACGAACAACACTATCCTGGCTCATGCCAGATTCCCTTGCTATTTGAAGCGAACTAACACAAGAATCTCGAACCACAGTGGTAAGAGTACCAATTTCCGTTTCCTTGTTAGTAACCTTCCTTTGCCGGATATGTTCACAATGCGTTAAGGATCTAGTTGTTCTCAGTATATCATACACACATTTAACTGTACGACGATATCTTTCAGCTCTCACTGAATTTCGTTGGCATTCTCCGTAAATGAGAAACATATCGACTTATCCTTTGAAGGAATACATCATTCACATTCGCTTGATTCGACGTTACTAGTCTTACCCTTCCTATTAGTGTTGTATTGCGAAACCGTCGAATGGTGTTTACGTGTCAACGGCACGTTAGATGGATACGCCGTGTTCGGCGAATATTTACTATTTGCAGACATTCGAGAGAGAATTGTCAGAACATGTGCTTCGGTAAGTGCCGATGTAATACGGAATACCACTCAATCCATGATAGGAAGATTGTAGCACTGCATTGATACCAATAGTCATCACTTCGAACACTTTCTGTAAATGGACGTTCATGCCTCCTTTCTGACATTCATTGACCTTCAAAGACGTTACTGTTACACATCACTGGATTCGTCTCGATAGCAGCTATCAGAAAATTAGTATCAGACTGTAGAATCCGATTTGAAAAAAACAAAGTTGACCTTCATATCTCTGAAGCGACCCCACATAGCAACAAAAATCAACTTCTTGTTATAGTCCCCGTTGTCCCATGAAAGTTTTGTCCCTCAAGTTTTTCAGCTACTATCATACTTTCGGACTTATCCTAGGTGGTAATAGTTAGTGACTCACCCTGTATACCACCGAGTCATAATCATATCTGGATCGTCCCCTAACTTCGATGCCCTGCAGCGCTGAAATTTACCAGACATGTCTATCACAAGAGGGGTGGAGGAAAAGGTGGGTACACTACATACACAAATTACCTTCTCTAATATGCTGTAGGAAAACTGGTCGCATTCAGAACATATTCCAGTCATCTCGGAATGGATAAAAGCAGGTACCATATACCTCCCAAGGCAACTTTATACTATTCTTCCTGCAAAATAGTGGCGACGATGGAGGTGAACCACGCACATTTCTCTCAAAAGTAAATCTAAAAGGCTCAGTAATACTGAGATCTGGCGACTTTAGTGGCCAGAGAAGATGCAAAAGTTCATCCTCGGGCTCACAAAACCAGTCAGTCTTGCACGATGCGAGCTGTGTGAACAGGGGCGCTGTCGCCTTAGAACACAGCATTACCACTGAGGAAGAAATATTGTACAAGGGCATGCACCTGATGGTCCAATATGGTCACGTAAACCTTGGTAACAACGTGACGTTGCTGATTAACTGTGGGGACCATGGATTATGACGATATGGCTGCCCAACTCATCACCGAACACGCGCCATGTTTCACTCTTGGGACGCAAACTGGGCCAGAAGGTAGCATTGTCATCACTTAGGAGTATTTTTGCATTTCCAGCTCGTTGTACAATTCCCAGTTTATGATACTCCCTTTTCTTTATGATGGAAGGTTTCATGAGTAAGGCATTGAGTTGTGCAACTACTTTTGCAGCTGTGATCCTCTTATTTTTCGTTGAACACTTTTCAATGACAACCCGTCAAGGTGACACAAAACACACTTTCGTCAACTTTGTCACTTGGCGGATGAATTCTTTTTTTCTTTCCCTGTGCCCGGTATGAATCTTTGATGTGGTTCTTCTTTAAAAATAAACGATTGGGCTATATTGGTTACAGAACCACCCACCACACGATCAGCATCAATTTCCCCACGTTAGAATGCGCTGAGCTCCAACATAATGCACTTAAGAGTTGGGCAGAACAGTGTCCTGAGGACGACTGGCGCTTACGACGCATTGAGGACATTCCACAAGTGCCGTTCGTCGACAAATAAAACAGTGTAACATGCAGGTTTGGCTAGAATCTGCGTTTGTGTTCAAACATGCATTTCTCGCGCTGTTTCGATATGCACTCATACAGACGGCAATTGTATCACGTGCACAAGGTATAAAAGGGCGGTGCATTGGTGGAGCTGTCGTTTCCACTCAGGTGATTCATGTGAAAAGGTTTCCGTCGCGGTTATGGTCGCGCGGCGCGAGCTGATAGAGTTTGAATGCACAATGGTAGTTAGGGCTAGACTCATGGGACATTCCAATTCGGAAATCGTTAGGAAATCCAATATTCCGAGATCTACAATTTCAGTAGTGTGATGAGAATACCAAATTTCAGGCATTACCAGCCGGCCGCGGTGGTCTCGCGGTTAAGGCGCTCAGTCCGGAACCGCGTGACTGCTACGGTCGCAGGTTCGAATCCTGCCTCGGACATGGATGTGTGTGATGTCCTTAGGTTAGTTAGGTTTAAGTAGTTCTAAGTTCTAGGGGACTGATGACCACAGCAGTTAAGTCCCATAGTGCTCAGAGCCATTTGAACCATCAGGCATTACCTTCCATCACGGACAACATAGTGGCCGACGGCCTTCAGTTAATGACGACGGCAGCGACGTTTGCATAGAGTGGTCAGTGCTAAGAAACAGGAAATATTGCTCGAAATAACCCCAGAAATCAGTGTGGGCCGTAGGACGAGTGTATGCGCTAGGACAGAGGGGCGAAATTTGGCGTTGATGGGCTATGGCAGCAAACGACCAACGCGAGCACCTTTGCTAACAGAACGACGTTGCCTGAAGCGCCTTTCTGGGCTCGTGACATTATCGGTTAGACTCTAGACGATTGAACGTGTCCTCGTCAAATGAGGAGCGATTTCAGTTGGTAAGAGTTGACTGTAGTGTTTGAGTGTGGCGCAGACCACACTAAGTCACTTTGCAAGCTGTTAGCGGTTCCATAATAGTGTGGGTTGTGTTTACATGGAATGGACTGTGCCATTGGCGCGAAGTCGATATGTTCGGCGACTTGGAGATCATTTGCAGCCCAACAAAGATGGACTTTTTTATAGACGACAATGCGCCAACCGGGCTGCTGCTGTTCCATTCGCAGGTTCGACTCCTGCCTCGCGCATGGATGTGTGTGATACCCTTAAGTCAGTTAGGTTTAAGTAGTTCAACGTCCAGGCGACTGATGATCTCAGATGTTAAGTCCCATAGTGCTTAGAGTCATTTGAGTCATTTGAACACTGCGCCATGTCGCCGGGCCACAAATGTTCACTGCCCCTCTGGCGTACGATGTCAGGCACTCTGCACAAGTGACCAAGTTGTTATGAGCAGCCGGCCAGAGTGGCCAAGCGGTTCTAGGCGCGTCAGTCTGCAACCGCGCGACCGCTACGGTAGCAGGTTCGAATCCTGCCTCGGGCATGGATGTGTGTGAAGTCCTTAGGTTAGTTAGGTTTAAGTAGTTCTTATGACCTAAGTAGTTCCGATGACCTAACGTGTTAAGTCCCACAGTGCTCAGAGCCATTTGAACCATTTTTTGTTCACTATTTGTTTGAACAACATTATGGACAATTGGAATGAATGATTTGGCCACCTTGATCGCCAACCATGAATCGGATCTAAAATTTCAAAAAATGGTTCAAATGGCTCTCAGCACTATGGGACTTAACATCTGTCTGGTCCTGGCGGAGTTTAGAGTCTTCCGTCGGATATGGGAGTGTGTGTTTGTCCTTAGGATAATTTAGGTTAAGTAGTGTGTAAGCTTAGGGACTGATGACCTTACCAGTTAAGTCCCACAAGATTCCACACACATTTTTGAACTAAACAAAATGGCTCTGAGCACTATGGGCAACACACACATCCGTGCCCGTGGCAGGATTCGAACCTGCGGCCGTAGCGGTCGCGCGGTTCCAGACTGTAGCGCCAGAACCGCTCGACCACCAGCGGCCGGCCCTTGTTGAGTCCATGTCACGTCGAGCTGCTGCACTACACCATGCAAATGGAGGTACAACACCATATTAGGAGGTATCTCACGGCTTTTTTGTCTCCTCTGTGTATTAGGATCGCTTGCGTGTTTCATTGTCCGCGGCTCGCCACATTCGCTACAATGCCACAGACGTCTCGCCGTCTAATGCACTATTGGCCATTAAAATTGCTATACCAAGAAGAAATGCAAATAACAAACGGGTATTCATTGGACAAATACATTATACTACAACTGACACGTGTTTATATTTTCACGCAACTTTGGTTCATTGATACCGAGAAATCAGTACCCAGAACAACCACCTATGGCCGAAATAACCGCCTTGATACGCCTGGGCATTGTGTCAAACAGAGCTTGGGTGGCGTGTCCAGGTACAGCTGCTCATGCAGCTTCACACGATACCACAGTTCATCAAGAGTAGTGACTGGAGTATTGTGACGAGCCAGTTGCTCGTCCACCATTGACCAGACATTTTCAATTTGTTAGAGATCTGGATAATGTGCTGGCCAGGCCAGCAGTCGAACATTTTCTGTATCCAGAAAGGCCCATACAGGACCTGCAACATACGGTCGTGCATTATCCTGCTGAAATGTAAGGTTTCGCAGGAATAGAGTGAAGGGTAGAGCCACGGGTCTAAACACATCTTAAATGTAACGTCTACAGTTCAAAGTGCCGTAAATGCGAACAAGAGGTGACCGAGACGTGTAACCAATGACACACCATACTATCACGCCGGGTGATGCTCCAGTATGGCGATGACGAATACACGCTTCCAATGTGCGTTCACCGCGGTGTCGCCAAACACGTATGCGACCATCATGATGCTGTAAACATAAAAAATGACGTTTTGCCATTCGTGTAGCCAGGTTCGTGGTTGAGTAGACCATCGCAGGCGCTCCTGTCTGTGATGCAGCGCCCAGGGTAACCGCAGCCATGGTCTAGCTGATAGTCCATGCTGCTGCAAACGTCGTCGAACTGTTCGTACAGATGGTTGTTGTCTTGCAAACGTCCCCATGTGTTCACTCAGGGATCGAGATGTGGGTGCACGATCGGTTATAGCCATGCGGATAAGATGCCTGTCATCTCGATTGGTACTGATACGAGGCCGTTGGGATCCAGCACGGCGTTCCGTATTACCCTCCTGAACCCACTGGTTCTATATTCTGCTAACAGTCATTGGATCCCGACCAACGCGAGCAGCAATGTCGCGATACGATGAATCGAAACGGCGATACGTTACAACCCGACCTTTATCAGGGCCGGAAACTTGCTAGTACGCATTTCTCCTCCTTACAGGGGGCATCACAACAATGTTTCATTAGGCAACGCCTATCAACTGGTGTATGTTTATGAGGAATCGGTTGGAAACTTTCCTCGTGTCAGCACGTTGTAGGTGTCGCCACCGGCGCCAGCCTTGTGTGAATGCTCTGAAAGGCTACTCATTTGCATATCACAGCATCTTCTTCCTGTCGGTTAAATTTCGCGTCGGTAGCAGGTCATCTTCGTGGTGTAGCAGTTTTAATGGCCAGTAGCGTATGTTTCGTTTACGTTGCTATGTGCAGTGGCACGGAATGTTAGACGGAGGAATAGTAATACGTGCTTGCGGCCTCTGAAGTGAGCGTAACTCGCGACGGCGCCAGAGCTGGGCGCGGCCGGCAAAACCGACCCCGGCGCAGCGTCTAAGGGGTACGGCGCGCTGCGTCGCATCGCGTCGCGGCGCGCAGCGTCCAATTACCGCGGAGTGGCGGCGTCAATGCGCGCGCGAGATGGCGACACGGCCCGTGTTTCAAGCGTGCTTAACAATTCAGCAGCTGCCGCCGGCGGCGGCGCAGCCCGCATTCCCGGCCGGCCGGCAGGTGCCAGGCCAGGTACACCTCTCGCCACGCTAGGCTCCTGCGCCAACACCCGCCAGAGTCGTCGCCGCATGACCATCGACCTGGGAATCCATTCAAGCCGCCGTGTCAGTGCCGCCTGGAAGAGGAATTTTGTTTCCAAAGTAGGTCACCGCCTGCGCGACGCACTAATCGTCACGTACGCGCGCCTCTTACGGACGTTTGAAATCAATGAACCACTAAACCCAACGCAACCACTTTGAACATTAAATTATTATCTTGAGTAGTTGCAGTTAGACTCAAAATTCTTTCCGATTATCCAGCTCTTAAGCAGATGAAAAAATGTAAGGCCAGGCCACAGGAATCGATAACCTACCAACAGAAATATAAAATATTTGCCTTGTACATAAAAACCACTTTTTCTTGCTGAACCGTAATTTATTTTTCCCAGACGCGCTTCGCCATTTTTTTCCTCTAAGACAAATGTCTCCGCCGGCCGGTGTGGCTGAGCAGTTCTAGGCGCTTCAGTCTGGAACCCCGCACCCGCTACGGTCGCAGGTTCGAATCGAGCCTCGGGCACGGATGTGAGTGATGTCCTTAGGTTAGTTAGGTTTAAGTAGTTCTAACTTCTAGGGGATGCCCTCAGATGTGAAGTCTCATAGTGCTGACAGCCATTTGAACCATTTGAACAAATCGCTCCAGGCACTATGTGACTTAACATCTGAGGTCATCAGTCCCTTAGACTTAGAACTACTTAAACCTAACTAACCTAAGAACATCACACACAGGCAAGATTCGAACCTGCCACCGTAGCAGCAGTGCGGTTCCGGACTGAAGCGCCTAGAACCGCTCGGCCACAGCGGCCGACACTCTAAGACATCTTCAGTGGAATTTAGAACGATAGAGTTTTATTTCGATAAGTGTTATTTTTAGATTATCGAACAGTTCACATAGGTTTTTTTATGCAAATAAGAAATTACTTACAGTTTGTTGCCATCTGCGTTTCCTCTTATCTGGTATAAAGGTCGCACTAGCTCTTCATTTCCGAAACATAAGCACATTTTTATATTCCGAACTTTTTCCTCCACACTGTTCACCGCGTTTACCCTTATTATTAGTCTTTTGCCTCTAATTATAGACATGTTGTTATGTTAGCGCGGGACCCAGAAACGACGGAGAGGCTCCGTCCCCGGCGCAGCCGCAGTGGTCCGCAACCCCACGACGACTACCGCAGTCCACTTCACCCCTCCACCGCCCCAAAAAATGGTTCAAGTGGATCTGAGCACTATGGGACTTAACTTCTGAGGTCATCAGTCCTCTAGAACTTAGAACTACTCAAACCTAACTAACCTAAGGACATCACACACCTCCATGTCCGAGGCAGGATTCGAACCTGTGACTATAGTGGGTGCGCGGTTCCAGAGTGTAGCGCCTAGAACCGCTTGGCCATCCCGGCCGGCAAGCCGCCGCGCACCGAACCCAGGGTTATTGTGCGGTTCAGCCCCCGGTGACCCCCCAGGGACGATTGTAACCCCTATGATTGCGTGGTAGAGTAATAGTGGTGTAGGCGTACTTGGAGAACTTGTTTGCGGAGCAATCGCCGACCTAGTGTAGCTGAGGCGGAATAAGGGGAACCGGCCCGTATTCGCCGAGGCAGATGGAAAACCGCCTAAAAACAATCCACAGACTGGGCGGCTCACCGGACCTCGACACAAGTCCGTCGGGCGTATTCGTTCCGGGAACCAGACGCTCCTTCCCGCCCGGAAAGCCGAGCGTTAGACCGCACGGCCAACCGGGTGGGCTAATTATAGATATGAGGGTTGGAACTTAAATAGTGGCAACTATTTTTCCACAACCGATACAAAAGACTAGTTGTCCTTCACAGTGGTCACCAGCTTTGTGTTGAAATCTTTGCCAGCAATGCGGAAGGTGTAGTATACCGTTAGCAGAGCCTGTTCCGTTCATGGTGCGAATGGAGCGGTCTAAAGTTATGGTGATTCTCGTATACGACAGTGATGGTGTTATCCTAACGCATTACGTTCCTCCACGGCAGACCGTCAATGCAAGTTACTACTGTTCGTTTTTGGAACATCACCTGAGACCAGATTTGCGAAAGAAGCGGCGACCCTTTTTGTGCAACCCACACATCATTTTGCAAGACAATTCGCGGGTGCATACAGCGCAAGCTGTGGCCGCTCTGTTCGGCCTATGGGACTGGGAGGTACTGTACCATCCACCATACTCAACCGACTTAAGTCCTTGTGGCTTTGGTTTGATGCTGAAGATGAACGAACCACGTCTTGGCATTCTCTTCATACTGTTCCAGAGATTCGACAGGCAGTAGACCACTTCATTAGCACCATCAACAGAACAGACTCTGTTAACGATATACTACGCCTTCTACATCGCTGGCAACGTGTTCCACAGAACGCTGGTGACTATTTTGAAAAAACGGTAACAGGTGCAAACATTAACTCTTTTGTATCGGTTGTGTCTAAATAGTTGCCACTCTTATTTGTTCAAAAACCGTACTCCAAACAGGACCAAACGCATAGTGAACTCTCAAAATTTATGTCTTTAAACGCACAGTTTTCAAACAAATATCTGGAAGCAGTGGCAAAAGAGTAATTGTGCACCGTATACTTAAGGTTAAACATGGTGAACAGGGTGAAGCAAAAAATTCGGAATATAAAAATGTGCTTATGTTTCGGAAATGAAGAGGTAGTACGACCTCCAGACCGGATAAAAGGAAACACAGAAGCCAACAAATGGTAAGTAATTACTTCTTTACATAAAAAACGCGACATGTACTGTTCGATAATCTAAAAATAACATATATCAAAACAAAACTGTATCGTCCCAGATCCCACTGATGATGCCTTACAGTAAAAATGGCGAAACGCCTCTTCAAGAAGTAAATAACAGTGCGGCAAGAGACGGTTTTTATTTACAAAACAAATTGTTCTGTGCTTGCTGCCGAGGATGGCCGTGCAAATAGACTTACTAGAAATATAAAAGTTTCTTTGTGCCTAGTTCACCTCTGTATGTCACGGAGTCCCGGGCTCAATTCCCGTCCGGATCGGGGATTTTCTCCGCTCGGGTACTGAGTGTTTCTGTTGTACTCATCATCACATTATCATTCGGGTAGTAGCGAGACTGGAAATGGAAAGATTGGAACTTGTACGGGCGCTGATGAACACGATGTTGAGAGCCACACAAACCATCATCATCATCATTACGTCTGCTTCCTAAATTTCTCATGAAAACGCTGGGGTAAAATCGTAGCAAGTGTTTCCTGTTAATATCTAACTCAGTTACTAGTCCCTTAATGCAGTGGTTACACAGTGTTGCATAATATTTACAGACTAGATAAGTCACATGTGTGGACTGTCGCTGGTCGCTGTATGCTCAATGGGTGAGCTACATAATCGCTTTTTGACATTTCTTCACTACCGTTTCGACGCTGCCGTAGCCCTTGCATTTGTTTGACATTGCACTATTTAGTCTTTCGACGCGAACTTCGCTCTTACTTGAGTTTTCTTTGATTACACGTGTGAGGACATCTTTAATTATTTTTCAGTTTCAGTTTAATATCGGTTTTCACTTATAATCAGGTGAATATTATTATTTTCTTACTTTTGGTCCTTGTAGTCCACCGGAAGCTCTTCAAAATGACACTTGAATCAATGTTGCAGCTAAAACGCATTTCTACACTACGCAGATTTTTAAATTTACGTGAACGTATTTTGTAACAGTCACGTTAATGGGCATAAATTGGTACCATGACGTCATAGGCAAAATAAATGCTGCACGACAAATGCGTACAGATCTGATACAACTACCGCTTCCTCATATTCAGTATTGTAGTTATAAGTGATTTAAATCTGACAGTTTATGTCACACAAGAAATTTCTACTGAGGAGCGAATAGACGTTCTCTTGTTTCAAGCCTTGGGATTATGTGGGGAACACAGCGATACATACTCAATGGCCTAACTACTTCTTAGAATCGATCTTTGGATCCGTACAATGTGCAGCCATTGCTTCACTAAGAGTGATGAATAGAGAGGTATACAGCACACTGAAGAGAATCTGAAGTGAGGAGCAATATGGTTTGAGAAGTGCATAGGCACGGGAGGTAATACAGGCTTGCTATAACTCTTAGGAGACAGGTACATTCAAGAGCATTGAACCATTCATGTATTTTTCATTTATTTGAAAGAAGTATTTGATAGGGTAAGGAGGAATAGACTCAGGCTTGTCCTATGAAAACATGGCACCAATGGAGAGAGAGGGAGAGAGAGAGAAATCTGATTAAATAATTATACCTTAATCAAAAATCTATTGTCATTGTTGGTACAGAATTAGCAGAGGGTGTAGGAATAGGAAGACGAATCAGCCAGAGATCGTGACTGGCCGACATTAACTTGGAAGACATCGTAGGAGCCAGCTTGGATAGAACGAGACGAATGTTCGCAGCATACAAAAGCATGTATATACGACTTGGTCACGATATGGTGGCGTTGGCGGAATACAAGCAGGTAGAAGAACTAAATAGCTTTTCCTACCTCTTCTTCTTCTTCTCCTTCTTCTTAACTGTCACTTGGACCTTGGAGACCATACGCGTTCTCTACAGTCCTCTTCCAGTGCTCTCTGTTCCTGGCTTTTGTAGACCACGGTGCTTCACTCAGGCCCTTTGCCAACGCGTCCTCGTCGATGTCATCCTTCCATCTGGTCCGTGGCCTTCCTCGCTTCCTTCTGCCCCCTATGGATCCAGAGGATGCTGCTTTAGGTAGTCGTTCCTCCTGCATCCTAATTAGATGTCCTGCCTACATCAGTCCAATCATCTTCATCCTTTGACTAATATTAGTCTGTTTATATAGATCCTTTAGTTCCTGGTTTTTAAGTATTCTCCACTCCTGTGTTTCTGGGTCTCTCTTGGGTCCAAAAATTTTCCTTAATATTTTCCTTTCAAAAACTAATAACTTTTGTTCATCTGCTATTCTAAATGTGCTTTCTGATCCATATACACTTACTGGCAGAATTACACTATGATATAGCCTAAGTTTCAAACTTCTGGATACAGCTCTACTGGATCACACATCTCGTAGGCCTAAATAAGCCTTATTCGCTGCTGCTATCCTCGCTTTCATTTCAATTTTCATTTTATTCTGTACAGTGATGATGCTTCCCAAATATTTGAAGGTGTCTACCCTTCCTCTTCAGCCTCTAGATATCCACTCCTCGACATAAATCTCTTCCAGAGATTTCCTTTTTGATCTCTGCTGGGCGGTCTGGACCCACTTTTCTTCTCTCATATTGTTGGATATCGTCTCTCCGTCTAAGACACTTCGCTTTGAATCCCCTAGACGCCATTGATCTCTGTTTTGGTCCATTTGAAGTTGTTCCTGGCCACTTGTCCTGCTCAATTCCACTTCACTGTCGCTTGTCGCTCGACAGCGATATGGATCCCCCTTCCGTGACTCTTCGCTTCGCCTTCGATGTCCCCAACACTCACCGCATCTGTACTTAGCGAGTACGGTCAGCTCAAACCTTGTATTCAGGCTGGTTTCCGCAGTATCCGGTTCAGCCCCCATGAGGCGTCCTGGTAACCAACCAGAGGGCGCAGCAGATGGCAATAGGGATCGTTGTAGAAATGCACCTCCTGCTGCCTACGCCGCAACTTCGATAGCAGATAGGAAAATTGCAGCCTAACACCACGCGAGTATTTCTGTCCACTTGGAGCTGGTTAAAACGAGTCCCGTCCTCGCCAGACAGCGACCGATGTACTGTCACCGTTTGGAGACCGCCTGGGATAGGATATCGCCTTCTCCACCCGGACGTCTGCGCTCGCGCGACCTATGCTCCGAGCCTCGCTGTTCTGCGCCATGGACAAGTCGTAGTACTTACGGGGTAAACTCTGAGGGCGTACCTTGACCCTTTGGTCAAGGGAAAGTAATCTACGCCCTCATGAATCTATTTTCGTTCCGTTGAAGAATAATTGTTCGTACGAATATTTCGTTCACGTCATTAAGGAATAATTTCTGGAGACAGTTCATTTTCGTTTATTGCACTGATTCAGAAACAGCAGACTGTTTGTCTTCGAAGTTTACTTCATGAAATAAACGAAGTTTAAATACATGTACTTGTCAACTTGTGGATGTATTGTGAACTTCACCCGCGTTCTTCTCCTTATCTTCTCGTTTGTTATCCTCTCTATCAGACTTACTCCAAGCATTGTTCCCTCTCTGTTCCTTCCGACGCCCGACGCAGAAACGATTTGCGCTGCTTGTTGCGTCGTTATTTCCAGCCAGTATGTTGGTACTGGCCGGGTGCACATGTCATAAACCTTCTTCTAATGGATTCCAGCGATCATGTGGAAATGTGCTACT
This sequence comes from Schistocerca gregaria, assembly GCF_023897955.1. Lineage (NCBI taxonomy): Eukaryota > Metazoa > Arthropoda > Insecta > Orthoptera > Acrididae > Schistocerca > Schistocerca gregaria. The sequence goes on from NC_064927.1 coordinate 218,299,291, forward strand.
TCACACTGTAAATATTGCACTGTATTTATGACGTTTCTCTTCGAAAGCGCCTTGTCACTGTACGAGCGGCTCCCCACGTCAGAGATTCGAGTCCTCCCTCCGGCGTGGGCGTGTGTTTTGTCCTTTGCGTAAATTTACAATTTTTTCTTCGAATTTAAGAAGGAAATCGCAAGAAAATTACGCCATTTCTCTTCTATTGTAAGCCAGAAATAGCAGTAAAGTTACGCCAATTCGATTGCGTTTTGTACCTGTCTGTACGATAAATAGAAAGCATTGTCGAGTGCTGAAATCACAGTCAGCCGCGCTACAGTCAACTTAGAGAAGGGACGCAGTTGTCGATTTTTGAATGCTCATGCTCTGATGTGATGTCATGCCTACCGGCACCGATGGTGCTACATTACTCACAATACCTGATCAGTATTTTTTTGACCTCTGCACGTACAGTATTACGCAAGCGTAGAGTATGAGAAATTTTAGAGGGGCAGTTGTTATAACGGCACTGTGGCTGAGTGGTTTAATTCCGGTTGGAGCGATGAAATATGTCAGACGCGTCGCAGCACTTTGTTGTTTACGTGGCTTTTTGTGACTTTAATGAGTTGATATTCGTCACTGAACCGTATTTTGTGCTTGTTTAAGTGTGTTCTTCGTAGTATTCAGACAGATTCGTTGTCAACATATCGTCAGAGCTGATCCCACACAAAGGTACTGTTGGTTTTTCTTTTTGACATGTCCGCTTGTGATCTTCAGATCAGATTCACACACATATTTTGTCACTGAGCTTTATGTCTTCTTTGTAAAATCTATGAATCCTCTCCAAGCAGGCAGGTAGCTACTTAAACACAGCTATCAGGTTTCTTTCCGCCATAGATATGGGTCAGTTAGTGTTGTCCTCTTTGCTAATTCTTATGTTGAATATACCAAGGTGTGGGTTTTCAACCTGTCGACAGAAGTAGATGATCGAAAACTTAAGGATGTGTTGCTTAAATTTGGTGCTGTTATGGGCATTCGCTGGGAGAGCTGGTCTAGTCAGCACCACCTTCAACGCTACAATGGTATGCATTTCATCGAGATATAAGTTAAAGCGAACACCCGTCACGTCTTCAGATTTGTAGTTATAGGGTCAATGGTACTTACAGTGGTCAGGTAGGGACACGCCTCTTACGTAATGAGAGTGTTCACCAACGTCTCAACTATCCGATGTGGATTTTTGTTCTCAAACTTGCTCTTGAACAGCGACATAAATGGACGGTATCAGATCTCGTTCTGCCTCGTGGTAATTCTAGTGGCAATCCACAGCCCGGTTCATCCGCAGGCAACATCCCCCCGTTAAAATCTAAGTGAATTCTGCGCAGTCTGCTCCCCATTCCGACGCTGAGGTACTGCAACATAAGCAACATCGTACCCAGGATGGAGATGTTTCCGATGTGGAATCCCCCGTATTACCCCTTCCTGCGTCAAGCGTCTCTCTTCGTTGCACTAACCGTGCTGTAGCGTCCCGCTCTCCAGTGTAAGCTGTAGGGTCGATGGATTCGGGCTTCGTTCGGCCTCTGACGTGGATCTTGTGAAGTGGTATCAAACATCGGTTGTGTCTGATGCGTTTCCGTAACCCCACTCTGTGCCCCCCCCCCCTCCCCCCTCCCTCAACATTGCAGTACATTCTAGTCTTACAAAGAGCGATGCCTGCCTGTCTTCGTGTCGACGGGGTTTCGATTACTCACTTTCTCAGCTTCATCCGTCTTGTAGTGCTGGAATCGTCCCAGGTTGTTTTAGTCTCGTCGCCTGCTGAGCATTTGTTCTGTCCCTATCTGCCACACCGGACTGACCCCCTGTGGAGCAGGTTACTTTTCCTAGTCCAGCGCGGGCAGGTCCAGTTCCTGCTTTTCATCCCCATACTCTTTCGACTGCTGAGGCGATTTTCCCGTGGCTGTTGCTAAGTGGGAGTTTGATTCAGCTCGGTGAGAGTTACCCATTTTTACTGGCATTGTGGTCTGACTATGCTAAGCCGTAAATCCGAAAAGCTCTGATATGTTATGAGGTATGTCCATAAAGTAAGTTCCGTTTTCTTATATAAAGCAAACGTGCGCAGATGCAGAAAAATATTTATTTTACAAAAATCTACAACTGTTAAACTACATTTCTACATAGCGTGGCACAACTTTTTGTATGCCTTCTTCATAGAAGGTTGTCGCCTGTGTATTCAATCACGTGGTAACATGTTCTTTCAGCTGGTCATCATCGTTCAAGTGTTGACCACCAAGGACAGACTTTAGGTGTAAGAAGAGATGAAAGTCACTAGGAGCGAGGTCTGGGCTGTACGGAGGGTGATCAAAAGCGTCCGACTGAAGTCTCGTAAGAGTTGCTTGGTCACATTCGCCTTCTGAGTTCGGGCATTGCCGTGGAAAAAAACAACACCTTTTGACAGTAATCCTCAGCGCTTGTTCTGTACTGCAAGGCGCAATTTCTTAATGGTCTCACAGTAACCATGTGCATTGATTGTTTGGCCTCGTGGTAAGAAATCAATCAGCAAAATGCCTTTTCTGTCCCAAAAAACGTTACACATGACTTTTAGATATGTCAAGATTTGCTTAGGCTTAACCTTCGTTGGGGATGAAGTGTGCCTCCATTCCATTGATTGCCGTTTAGTTGCAGGGGTGCCGTACGAAGTTTCATCCCCCGTGACTATCCGAGAAAGAAAACCATTGCCTTCTTCACTGTAGCGTGACACAACGTGAAGTGCACTCCCCATCCGTTGTTTTTTTTGTGATGTTCAGTAAGAATTTTGGGTACCCTACGTGAATAAAGTTTTCGAAATTTCCGTTTTTCAGTAACAATTTCATGAATTAGCGATCGTGAGATTTGCGGAACTTCCATAGCAAGGGTATTGAACGTAAACTTACGATTGTGCTCAATCTTTTCTTCAACTGTGTGAACCAGTTCATCAGTAACCACAAAAGGGAGTGCACTTCGTTCTTCACCGTGCACTCGTTCACGTTCTTTAGTGAACAGTCTAATCCATTTTCTAACCATTTAACCACTCATGGCATTTTGTCCGTAAACCTCACAGATTTGCCGATGAATTTCCTTTGGTTTAACTTTCTTTGCATTTATAAAACGAATCACAGATCTGATTTCACTCGCAGCGGCATTTTCAATTACGGTTGACATTATAAAGAGGCACTGCAAAGCACACGTCGGCAGCAGCGCTCTGAAAATGACGTTCATGTCTTATCCTTGAGTCAGAGTAACTGCTTCGCGTGCTCGGAACTGCGATCGTAGCGCTGCCGCGAATAGAAATAGAAACGGAGTTTACTTTGTGGACGAGCCTCGTATTGTGCTTCGGAGGCGAGGGGCTTTCGGAACAGTATGAGTTTTATTATACTGTTCTTCATTAATTGCATGCGCGAGCAGGTGATGCCCCTCTGAGCATGGTCTTAATCTGCAGCAACTTAGTCTTGATCCGTCGAACGTTGACCATACAGTGAGTACGACAAAATTTCCTGGTTTTTCAGGTAATGTCGATAGTCGCTGCAACAGCACAGTACTCAGCGTAAGACGCAGGGATTACGTCTGCCGGCATAACACAACGGACAAATAAAACCTGTCAAGTCTGCTACTACACGTCGCAGTGCAAAACGTAAATTTCACAACGTCGGAAATTTATGTTCCCAAACATCCCTCAGACCCTTTCTAAGAACCAATTCACGGAGATCTCTACTAAAATTAAAGTCAGAGGCTGGTCAACCGTACGCAAAAGGCAGTTGAAATCAACACCCAGAAAATGGTTCCTGTGGTTCTTAAGCAAAATGTGTGGCGCATGGAGTTAGTAGTAAAGAAGTAATAAATTAAAACACCATGCATTGATACTGAAGATTTACTGCATGAGCACTGAGAATGTAGTAAGCCATAAACCTTTTACTTTTCACTAGTTTGTGTGCGGTCTGAGCGATAAAAAGCTTCGAAAAGGTTTGAAATTAAGTGTAAAGTCGCTAAGAGCTCCCATTCACAAATACGCTGTTAATATAGTGCAGATGATTTCCGCGCCGTGAGTTACGCTGCTTCAAGATGAATAGTTACGGTTTGTTGTTCATCAGTATGAATTACAAAGGGGACGATGAAACGAACATACAGCTTTGAGACCATTAGTACTGACGCTGAAAAAAAGGAATATGATTAATAATAATAGCGATAATAATCAGTTCAAGAACAAAGTGTATGCGATTGAAAGCAAGAGTTGGAATCAGTATGAGAAAGGAGAAAGAGGAGGAGGCTGAGAAGATGATAGAGAAGAAGAACAAACAAGGGTACATATGCCAGGAAAGTAGAAATTCTCCGTCGGAATAGGCCACGAATGGACCGCCGGTACAGGCCGGCCGCCGTGGCACCTCAGCCCATAGACGTAACTGGACGCAGATATCGAGGGGCATGTAGTGGACACACCGCTCTCACAGCCGTTTTCAGTTTTCGTGACCGGAGCCGCTACTTCTCAGTCAAGTAGCCTCTCAGTTCACCTCACAAGGGCTGAGTGCGCCCCGCCAGTAGCAAACAACGTAATCCAGTACGAAGAAAAGGATTAATCAGAAAGAGATAAGAATTCTAGCGATGAGGGGAGAAAGGGATCTGCCAAAATGGGATGGATTACTTAAAAAGAGAAGCCTAAATGGTGTGGGACGAGGAAGGAAGGAGGACAATAAAAAGTGAAGAAAGGCTACATCTTTTGGTTATGAAGCCTAAGAAAGACCACTTTGCTTTTACTGAGACAAGGGTACTGCGGTTAAAGCACGTATGTTAGAACTAGGTACCTCCATGTCGTAAACCCACTTCACATATGAGGTCGGGTAAGGGAACTGGAGTTGGGCCAATTTCGCCACTGGCAATTAGTCTGAAGCTACGAGCAGTATCTTCGATCTCGTTCCAGGGCAACGTTTGCCGAACTTTGTGAGGGCGGAAGCCGACCGCAATGTCGCTCTGTGAAATTATGCGGCGCACACAATGATCTCAAAGTAGGAACCCCATTTCCTATCGCCTTCTGCAGAACTGGAAGCGAAGCGATGCCCAACAACAGTTGCGGCTATTAATAACAGGGACAATGAACTGAGACTCAAAGTGAATTTCTCGATAGTAAGAGAGGAATTACATACGGCAATCGAATTAGCTTCCAGACTTGTCTCCGGATGAAGCGAGGAAACTGGGTTAGAGGACGGCGAGGAACAAAATCCGAGGTACCATATCCTTCATCCAACTGCAAAATAACTTGCGAAAATAAGTCGTGAACACGTAATAAGCTACACACGAGAAATGACTATAGTGCAAGTTTTTGGAGGACACCACTACCGTTTTTGACTGTAAAATTGCTTTATCTACAACTCCATCATTAAAATTTAAGCCTTTGCTCACAGTGTGTCCTTGCAGTGTTATGCCTAAAAATGCCGAACTGCTGAATCTGAAATCATAGAACTTGTAAATAGAGTACTTGTAACAGTCAGTGACTGCATTGGTGTCCGTTAATAAATTTTTGGCCTATGTGACTACGAAATCCACACACCAAACGATACTAGGGCTTCTTGTGTGAAGAATGTTTTGATGCAGCTATGCAAGCTACTATATCTTAAGCATATCTTTTCATCTCTCAATAACTATTGCAACCATTCTTTTGAAGATGCTCATTGTATTCGCCTCCTTGTCTCCATCTTTAACTTTTTTCCCATACACATCCGTCCAGTACTAAATTGGTTACCACTTGATGTTTCAGAATGTGCCCTATCAACCAATCCCTTCTTTTAGTCAAATATTGCCATAAATTTCTTTTCCCCCTAGTTCAATTCAGCACCACCTCATTAATCATTTGATCTACCCACCCAATCTTCAGCATCCCCTTGTAGCACCACATTTCTTAAGCTTCTATTCTCTTCTTGTCTGAAGTGTTTATCATCCATGTTTTACTTCCGTACAAGGCGACACTCCAAACAAACACCGTCAGGATAAACTTCCTAACACTTAAATCTACACTGGATATTAAGAAATTCCTCTTCTTCAGTAACTCATTTCGTGGCATTGCCAGTCTACATTTTATATCCTTTCTACTTCTGGCATCATCAGTTGTTTTACGGCCCAAATAACAAAATCCATCTACTACTTTTAGTGTCTCGTTTCCAAATAGAACCGGCAGGTGTGTTCGAACGATTCTAGGCGCTTCAGTCTGGAACCGCTCGACGGCTACGGTCGTAGGTTCGAATCCTGCCTCTGGAATGGATGTGTGTGATGTCCTTAAGTTGGTTAGATTTCAGTAGTTCTAAGTTTTAAGGGACTGATGACCTCAGATGTTAAGTCCTATAGTGCTCAGAACCATTTGAACAATTTTTTTTTTTTTCAATTATAATTCTTTCAGTATCGCGTGACTTCATTCCATTACATTCTGTTATCCTTATTTTGCTTTTGGTAATGTTCATCTTATATTTTCCTTGCGATGCACTGTCAATTCCACTCAGCAATTCTTCGAAGTCCGTTGCTGAGTCTGACAGAATTCCAATGTCATCGGTAAACAGCACAGTTTCTTTTTTCTCCTTGAACCTTAATTTCTTCTCCAAACTTTTGTTTTGTTCCTGTACTGATTGCTCAGCGTATGGATTGAATAACATCGGAGATAGATTACAACTCTGTCTCACCCCCTTCTCAATCACTGCTTTCGCGCCATGACCCTCTACACTAATAACTGCTGTCTGGGTTCTTTAAAAGTTGTAAATAGCCATCCACTCCATGTATTTTACGCCTGATACCTTCAGAATTTCAAAGTGTGTATTCCATCAAAAATTGCCAGAAGCCTCGTTTATGTCTATAAATGCTACAAATACAGGTTAGCCATTCCTTAATCTATCTTCAAATGTAGTCATAGGTCTTTAGGTCAATATAGCCTCGCGTGCTGTAACATTTCTCAAGTACCCGAACTGATTTTCCCCTAGGTCGCCTTCTACCAGTTTTTGCTCTCTTATGTGTGGAATTGGAGCTAGTGTTTTCCAGTCGTGACTTATTAAACTGATAGTTCGGTAATATTTTCTGCTGTCAACACTTTCTTTGTTTGGAATTGGAATTATTATGTTCTTCTTGAACGAATTTCGCCTGTCACTACATCTTGCACACCACGCGGAATAGTTTTGTCATGGCGGACTCTGGTTCATTAGTTCTGAGGATATGTCTACTACACGAGGTTTTTTTTAATTAGGTCTTTCAGTGCGTTGACAAATTCCTCTCGCAGTATCGCATCTTCCATCTGATCTTCATCAATCTCCTCTGCCCTTTCTATGATATTAAATCCAAATTCATTTCTTTCGTGTAGCCCCTCTACATATTCTTCCCATCTATCAGTTCTCCTTTCTTTGCTTAGTACTACATCAGCTATTTTACACTTCCTGTCAGTCTCATTTTTTGGAAGTTTGTATTCCAGTGTCCTCCGGTCTCTTCGACGTATACAGCCATCTTTCATGGTCTCAAATCAGGTGTTAACGATGAATAGAGTATGCCCTGGGCAAAATTCTACCAGGGATGTTGTTATAAAGATGTAAGTGTCGCCTTGAAAAATTGGGTTTCGTAATTATATTTTTGTTTGCCTGCAGGCCCATGTTGGTTGTCCAGGGTTCACTCAAACTCGTATCAACTATAAGTGGTTTCATATCATTAGATAAAACAAAGACACCTGTTGTCAGATTACCTACATGAATGACTTGCAGTCGACGACATCCCCCACACCCGCTCCGCTGTGGAACCACCGAGAATTGATCAAGGTCAGCTTGGGGAAACGGAAAGATAATTGCACTGCTTACGAGTTCCGATCGGTCAAGAAATGGAAACTACTGTGAAAATCTAATAAAGATTGGCCCATATGTGTTCGACAATGTCTCTAGTATCCCTGTCGGTTCATTACTTCGCTCTTTTCAGTTCTGGGCGCATGGTGAGCACATAAATATGCGTATGAAATAGTGTCTTCCGCCCATATGAGGTCCTGGTGAGAGATTTCGCCTGATGTTATGCAGCCCACATTACAGAACAGTTATACGGTTCCTATTTCATGACGATTCTCGGTCGCAGTCTGCAGGGGCAATGAACATGATCCTCCAGCGTTTTTGATGGGAAGTGTTTTATCACTCGCACTACAGCCAATATTTGGCTCCCTCTGTGTTTCATTTCTGCTAACATTAAGTACTGACTATGAAGACGACATTTTTGCACAGACAATGAGCTATAGACGAGCGTAGAGAATTGGCGGGAAGCACAGGCGGCTGCCTTCTATGACGAGGGTATTGGAAAGTTGGTATAACGACGCGACAGGTGTAGAGAAGTAGCTGTAACGTGGAGCCAATTGTCCCAAATAAAACTGATTTTCAACGTATTTTCCATTTCGCGACTGTTCGGAACCTGCTTTCTGGACAAGCCTCGTATATTCAAGGTGATGTCGTTACGTGTCATAAAAATACTGGCATCATCCTCCCCACCCGCGACAACCCCCACCCCTGGACCAATCCCATCGCCACATTCCTGTTTTATAACTGGAACACTTGTGTGAGAGATGTTACTATGCAGCTGGAGAACGTGGGGAGAGGATGAGTCGATTTGTTGATAATTTACAGTAAGTCATTTCACTTGACTACTCTTCATTAATATCAATATTACGTGACCCAGCAGAGGCTGCACCCACACAGACATGTAAGTACTCCCCAGTTTTAGGTAATTTTTTGCGCCTTTTTTCACATCTTTTATGGTGTCCCCAATGTTAGGTATTTTTCACTCATTTTCCACAATTTTTGTTTTAGAACTTGAGGCACTCTGGAGTGTAAGGACAGGCTGTATCTATTTGTTTGTAACAAATTACGTCACACTCGGTCTTTTAATTAATAATATTAGGTGGCACCACCGGAGACTCATCTACGCAGACATGAAAGCAATCTAAATTTAACGCATTTCCGCGAATTTGCCTCAATTTTACATGCTATTACGGGGTTTACACAACTTCACTCATTTTCTCCAATACAATAAGGCTGTTCCCGACGCTGGATCGACGTCATGATGCCCTCATGCCCTACAAAGCGAGATATGTGTCAACATCGCGTTACATCGCGTCACGACGTCGCATCACACTGCCGCGTCTCGTCGTGTCACGTTGCGTTGCATCGCGTCGGCAACATGACGCTCTCACTATGGTCCCAATCTATGTATCATTGCTAAGCCAAAGCTCCATCACTAGTGTGTGACCACATACTGTTAGAAACGAACACGTTGTTGCCGGCAGTTATGGCCGAGCGGTTCTAGGCTCTTCATTCTGGTACCGTGCGACCACTACGGTGGCAGGTTCGAATTCTGCCTCGGGTATGGATGTGTGTGAGATGTCCTTAGGTTCGTTACGTTTAAGTAGCTCTAAGTCCTAGGGGACTGATGACCTCAGATGTTAAGTCCCATAGTGTTCAGAGCCATTTGAGACATTTTAACACGTTTTTAGAAATAGTGACGTCTTAGATAATTCAATAAGCCAGAGGTATTGTATAAGAAATACCACACTACAATACTAGATTGCGTGACGTCATAAAAAATTCTACTGATACCTTACATGCAGCGCAGCGCTAAAGAAATACACCTCTAGAGAGTACCTGCAATAACTCCTGTGAAAATCATGCCGCCTGCTAGAGTGTGGATCACCCCTCAGAGTCCGACGTGGATGCCGATGCTTGCGTACACACTGTCCATTAATTACCAATTGATGGCCGAGAATTCTCCCGTCCGCGCTAGCAACGGCAAACAAATCCCAAGAACGTAGGTGGAAATCCCAGGAGCCTGCGAAAATGCACACAGCTCTCCCCTCTATTCGCTGTATAATGCCCATACTACATGGAACTCCTCGTATTGACATGGTCACCAGGTCACAAACGGGAGCGCCCAACATGTCTGCGTGAAACTAAGCCAGGCCATCTCAACAGGAGTGGTACAGAAATTTGCACAACCTATGTGTAACGAATACACTAAGCAGATTCAGAAGGATGTAGGCTGCAGCAGGTACTGGTAGATGAAGAAGCTTGCACAGGATAGAGTAGCATGGAGAGCTGCATCAAACCAGTCTCAGGACTGAAGACCACAACAACAACAACAACATGTGTAATCACCTCCTACTAGGTAGGTGACACAAATGGGGCACCAGCCGCTGTGACCGAGCGGTTCTAGGCGCTTCAGTCCGAAACCGCGCTGCTGCAACGGCCGCAGGTTCGAATCCTGCCTCAGGCATGGATGTGTGTGATGTCCTAAAGTTTGTTAGGTTTAAGTAGTTCTAAGTCTAGGGGACTTAGGGGACTGATGACCTCAGATGTTGAGTCCCATAGCGCTTAGAGCCATTTGGACAAATGGCTCTATCTCATCTAGATATCAGGAATCCGGTTGTACCTGATCCAGGACTTGAGCGAACCCTGGATTAACTACTCATGTCTGTAGTCGTGGCAGGATCTGAAATGCACACATCTCAGTGCCATAGGGCGCCTCTGGAGGTGCGTAGCTCATTGATAATGTGTGCATGGAGTTGTAAACAAAAAAAATATCCAAGGCAAGAACGAAGCAATGACATCATCTGTTAGTAGACATTGATACATTGTGCTCGGCCGGGATTGGAATCTGTTTCCCATGCATACTAGACACATGCACTGAACACTATACTATCTGGACACGATGGCCACTACAACAGCCTAGACTACCCTACCACGCCTCCCATGAGACCCAAATTCTGAACTTACACCACACACAACTGTTGCAGTCCCCCTGCGCTTTATCGTCATTACACGCGGATCGCGCCGATTCCCGTACGAGTTAAAGACGGCTGTACATCTACACTAAAGGGGCCTTTGGCTCCCATCGTCGTAATTATATATCTTGTCTGTACTTTTGGACATCTCCGAAAGAACAGACACTCACACACACACACACACACACACACACATATATAATAAAAGACATATGCTCTATATAAGGGTCATCGATCATACGTAGTGTATATTGCTAATGATATAGCCATTAAACTGTAATCCTGTCCTCCACCGAGACTCTTTAAAGAATCGAACTCTCTTGTACAAACCAGCTTCAGACGTCTCAGCGATTCAGAAACGAGCTGATCCTCACTGATATAGTAAATGCGAAAGTGTGTTTATTATCTTTTCACGACTAAACCGCAGGACCGATTCTGAAGAAATTTAGTACGGAGATCGTTTGAACCCTGACGAAAAACACAGACTACTTTGCAAAGTGTGTCAAATGTAAACAAAGCTAATACCAAAGGACATCTCATTGCGCGGTGTTTTATAGATATTGTTCGTATTGATCTGCGGGTCGAACTGTTATACATTATTTACACTGCAGTTTGTTTAGTGAAATCAAACGCTCCAGTTGCTGGTTATGTTTTAGTTACATTCACAGCAATTAAACTATAACGTAATAGGCAACTGGAGGGTTTGATTGCAGAAGACATGTTGTCAGCAGTTGTGTAAGAACTACGTTTAGATCAGTCTCCTTTAAGGAAGACAGTATATGTTTATCCGTGCGTTTCACTAAAGTGATGACGACATTATGAAATTGAAACTAACATCAAATACATACTTCCGTAATTTTCTGAACGAACATTATTTTTCAGTTATTGACTTTTGTCCGCTTAGATGATCATCAGGTGAAAACTGATTGTCGGGACAACAAAGTGCTACGCCACCAGTGACTTTTACCTACAACGGATGTCGAACTCAATGAGCTCAGTTCTAAACTGCAGCAAAAACCGTGAAGATGTTTTCTGCCACACCATATTTTGGCTAGCGGCGTTCGGATATTAGCACTTGTGCTAGCGACTCTCCCGTGATTCATCCAGAGAACTACAAACTAAATCCAGACATCGTTGCATGTTATCCATAAAAGGTATTTGTATTTCTCCTTCATAGCATTACATTTGACAGCTTGCCTCGACGTAATAAGGTGGTTGTGACGTCAATCATCACAGCATTCCTTTGTGGAGTAGTATAACCAGTTTAATATTGAACTCACTGGTCGAAGAACAGCTGTCTGAGTGTACCACCCAAAGATGCTTGTATTTCGTTTTTCATGGCAGCTACAAACAATCACTAGAACACGAAATAAAATACTTTCTGATCTTAAACCCGCACGAGTCTAGTACAGTGAATGTTCCAAACATCAGCAGGACAGAACCCCTTTTTCAACACTAGTGACAATTCTGTTGTTATTTAAACCCACCAACGCTCCGCACAGAAAAGTGAGTGTTCTTTATTTCACCTATGGCACGCTCATATTCCGTTGTGTAAAACGACACCACGAGGGGCAGTCCAATTCGTAAGATAAGGTACTATATTATGCAATCATTTACATACTTGCAGTTCATAGAATAAACTGCCCTATACAATGCAGGCACCTCTTGAACGAAGTTTCCTGATTGTTCGGGCATGCCACTACGGATAATAAAAATTAGAAATGGACGAAGCAAGCATTTTAAGGTTTAACTGGTATTGGAGTGTAGAAGGGCATGTACAACCCAACTCAGAGCGGCGCACATTTTCAAACATTTGGTATCTGAACTGGGACAGTGCCTTATTTAAACAATATTTATTATTAACCTTACAAATTGTAGTGCATATTAATAACACAACAAAGAAGTTAGAACAAAATACAAGTTTTGCTTTGTGTTTAATCTGTGACATCTTCCGTTGTAAGAATGAAAGCTCATGAGCTTGGGATATTTCAGTCCTAACTGATCATCGTTGTAGCTTCGTTTTTATTCTTCTTATCTTTCTTATTGTTTCTTCTTCTTCTCCTTCTCTTCTTCTTATACTACTACTACTACTTTTTCCGACAAACGTGATGGGAACATTGCTATTAGACAATGCCAAATAATTCTGCATAACTCTTATGGTATCTTGAGTTCTAAGTCAGAGTACGGGTAGTAATCGTTGAAAATAGCTGGTCAATTGTGAATTATGTGAACAGCAGTTTGACCAATCATCCGTGGCCATGCAGTTCTAGGAGCTTCAGTCTGGAACCACGCGACAGCTACGGTCACAGGTTCGAATCCTGCCTCGGGCATGGATGTGTGTGATGTCTTTAGGCTCGTTAGGATTAAGTAGTGCCAAGTTCTAGGGGACTGATGACCTCAGATGTTAAGTCCCATAGTACTCAGAGTCATGTGAACTATTTTTGAGCCAATCATCCGAATTGCTCCGCTGTTTTGGATCCTGGGTATCGTAGGTTTGGCAGCCTTGTCATTCCCATGTCAACGCAGTCTGAGTTGTGCAATTTATTATTCCAAGTCTCCTTTGAATGTGAGACAAGGTCCGCAGCTGAACCTGTGACTTAATGTATCAAGTAGACCACATGTTCCGCATGTAAAAGTTGTACCGAGGGGGATGTATAATTCTTCAATTGTTGCTACTTCCTTTCTTTGACAATCAAGGCTATTTGCTTTAGCAATACACGTTAGATTCCTCCAGATGATATTTCAGTTTTTTCTAAGGGCACATTTCCTCTACGTGATTTTGTTCACTGGTCTTCGTTAAAAAGTTGTAGATCGATTTCTTTGTTACGATATACTGCTGATTTTGGTGACTGTATATGCAACTGAACTAGAAGAAGAGTGGCTTAACAAGTCTAAAAGATCTTGGAACCATTGCTGTGTCGACACGTTTGGATAGCCGTGGGGGTTGGCACGCTGCTTCCGGAATCCGACGAATCGCGCCGGCACCCGATAAAATCCCTCCACCTGATTAAGGACGAGGGCGGATAAACCAAGCTGCCTGGACAGGGTTTATTAGGTGGTTTCAGTTACACGATTCGGAAAACATTTCTAAAACGTACGCACACATTAACATTCAATAATTAATACGCTGACACCACGAACATATGGGATCAGGGCCAGTAAAAGAAGGTATCGTTGTTACGTCGAGCGGCGGTTTAGTGCTTACTGGCTTCCATCTGTTGCCATTATCCGTACTTTTTTAAGCGGTTCGTCGAAAGAAATTTGTATTTTTGGCTTACGTCCTCGAGTTTAGACCGCCCTTCGTTGTTGGCAATGTTAAAGTGTCCTAATACACTTTAAAAATATTTTCCCCTAATGGTAAAACAGCAAAGCGCCCGCTGGATGTTATCTACTATGGAATCCGGCGCTGAAAGTATCTATGTCAAGTAACTCACTGTCGTATAGATATCTACACGAAATTCGAAAATGTAATACTGTCGACAGAACACTATATATTTTCAAGAAAAGAAGCCACAAAGTAGTCTGTAAAATTTTTGCTTCGTATCAGAGAGTTTTGTATAATGAAGTAGTTCACTGCTTCAGACACCGTTACTGTAAATAGGAAAACATCGTTGATGTAGAACTTCATTTTGCAGTATCTCATTTTTCCTTGCCTCAGGTATTTAAATGGGTTCATTTAGTATTAAAATTAGAAAAAAGAATTCTTTACTAATTTCAGTTTTCTAAGGATACACTATTCGCCAACTGAATTGTAACAAAGGTTCCTGCACCACTGTATTTCAAAAACCATGCTGATAAGGGTGAGTGAAGACATAGGTAGTGTTGATCAGACACAGTGCCGGCCGGTGTGACCGTGCGGTTCTAGGCGCTTCAGACTGGAACCGCGCGACCGCTACGGTCGCAGGTTCGAATCCTGCCTCTGGCATAGATGTATGTGATGTCCTTAGGTTAGTTAGGTTTAAGTAGTTCTATGTTCTAGGGGACTGATGACCACGGATGTTGAGTCCCAAGTGCTCAGAGCCATTTGAACCAATCAGATACAGTGCAAGATGGACATGTCACGCCGCGGATTTCAAGCAGTGACTGCAAAAATAAGTTAAGTGCCGGAGAATGCCGCCCTTCTCTTAACATGCTTTTGATGAGTCTTCATTTTCTAGGGTTCCGTTGGGAACTCATTTCGTTAATTTTTGAGGCTTCGGGGGTCTCTTGCAGGTTAATCTCGTTCCGCCAAAGAAAACATTGATGCTGTGAGAAAAAGGATCGAAAAGATTATTTTCTCGCATTTTATAATATTGAAGAGACCCCAAATATTGACTCGATTGCGGCGCAGGCCATCATTCATAATCATTGAGCTCGAGCTAAGAAATGGGACTTTTGGGTACCACATTCGATGACAGAATCCCAAAAACCCACAAGAATGGGTTGCTGTCATTCTAAGTTCGAATAATTCGACAAAGGGTGGTTATGCGGTCTCAGAACTTTAAGCCTTAGATTCCAACACTTCTCCATGCTCTTAACGAGGATGATCCTGATAGGCGAAGCAAATTTTGTGAGTGGTTCATTAACAGATATGGAGAATAGCAACATTTCCAAGGTCGAATTCTTTGGTCAGATGAAGCGACGTTTAAACTTGATTGAAAAATTAACCGCCATAATTGCGTTTACTGGGCAAGGGAGAATCCATACGTAACCGAGAAAAGGCGTGTTAATCTACCAGGAGTAACAGTCTGGGGCGGTCTGTCTTTTAGAGCGTTAATCGGGCCGTACTTATTTGACAACACTGTCTCGGGCGACTCGTCTTTGGAAATGTTGGAAATGATAACTCCTGGTCTTAGCGTTGTGTTTGGAAATGAAGCTTATTACTTTCCACCTCACTTTCACCTGAATGTGAGGACATTTCTCAGTCGTATGTTCCCTGCCAGATGGATACGACGAAGAGGGAGCGTGGAGTATCCCGCTCGATCTTCAGATTTAACTCCGCTAGAATTCTTTCTGAGGGGTACTCTCAAGAACACAGATTATGCTGCTAGACCACACACACTGAATGATTCTAGAGAGCAAATTGAGCAAGCCTGTGATGCTACTCCGTTGCAAGCAATAAAGATGGCATGACGCTCAGTCGTAAGACGTTTTCGACGGTGTGTTGCAATGGACGGACACCAGTTGGAAGATTTACCATCTTAAGTTGGACCATAACGCACTCAACACCACTAAAATTGTTTTTAACCCCTTTTATGAAAGAGATGTTCAGTTTCAAAGAGTGTATACATTATTTTGGAACTCCCTGAGTATTAACAAAATTCTGAATTTCTGCTAAAAATTGTTGGTTTGATCCCAGAATCAATACTACCACTCTAAGTAGAGGCTACCTTCAACTAAACTTCTTGCCAAGATTGTCGCTACAAAATATTATTTACACTGCGTACTCCAACTGAGTAACTTGTATATTATTTATTAGATTTACAAACACTTGTCATCATACAGTTGTTACCTTATAACAAATAATTTTTGAGTCAGTTAGACGTACCATTGTAATAAAGCTTATAGTTCTCCATCTACATCTACATAGAAACTCTGCAAATCACATGTAAGTGCCTGGCAGAGGGATCATCGAACTACCTCCACAATTCTCTATTGTTCCAATTTCGTATAGCTCGCGGAAAGAACGAACACCTACAGCTTTTCGTGCGAACTCTGATTTCCATTATTTTATAATGGCGATACGTTTTCCCCATGTGGGTCGGTGTCAAAAAAATACTTTCGCATTCAGAGGAGAAAGTTGGTGATTGCAATTTGGTGATAAGATTCCGCCGCCACAAAAAACGCCTTTCTTTTAATGATGTCCACCCTAAGTGATACTCTCTCCCCTATCTCGCAATGATAGTAAAAAGCGCTGCCATTCTTTGAACTTTCTAGATGGACTCCGATAATCCTATCTGGTAAGGATCGCACATCCCGCAGCAGTATTTTAAAACAGGACGGACAAGTGTTGTGTAGGCCGTCTCCTTAGTAGATCTGTTACATTTTCTAAGCGTCCTGTCAAAAAACGTAGTCTTTGGTTAGTCTTTCCCACAACATTTTCTGTGTATTCCGTCCAATTTAAGTTGTTCGTAATATAATTCCTAGGTATTTAGTTGAATTTATGGCCTTCAGATTTGACTGCTTTATGGTGTAACCGACGTTTAACGGATTCTTTCAGCACTCTTGTGGGTGACTTAACGCTTTTCATTATTTAGAGTCAACTGCCAATTTTTCCTCTTTGGTGAAGGAATTTCTGAGGATTGTGTTAGTAATTCTGCTTTGGAAGCACTGTCTCCGATAATTTCCCCTTTGCTATCTCAAAGAGAACGCTTTGATTGTGTCTTGCCGTTAACACACTTTACATACGATCAGAATCTCTCTTACTTTTTCTGCAAGGTTTTGAGACAAAGTTTCGTTGTGGAAACTATTTCAAGCATCTAGCAATGAAGTCCAGTCAAAATTTCTGCTTCTGTAAAAGATTACCAATATTGGAGATTTTGCGTCTGCTTATATTTGGTATGTTTGTTTCGTTTTTTCTGCAACAGTGTTCTGACATGTTTTTGTACCAAGGAGGATCAGATTCGTCGTTTGTTAATATAGTGGGTACAAATCTCTCAAATTCAGCCGACACTATTTCTTTGAAATTCAAGCCTCTTACTATTGTTACTTATTATTGTTAATTTGGAAGGAGTGGAGATTGTCTCTCAGGAAGGCGTCAAGTGAATTTTTATCTGCTTTTTTAGTAGGTATACTTTTCGTTTATTTTTTGAGGATTTGGGGGTTACAATATTTAGTCTCGCTACAACCCTGTGTTAACTAATCGCTGTATCCGTTTTGATGCTCGTTATTAACTTAGGATTATTTGTTGCTAAGAAGTCAAGTGTGTTTTCACAGCCGTTTACTATTCGCGGGGTCTCATGAATTAACTGCCCAAAATAATTGTCAGAGAATTCGTTTAGCACAACTTCGGATGACGTTTTATGCATACCGCCGTTCTTAAATAATATATGATTTCAATTTTTAAGTATATTTTTAGTGCTCATGGTCTTCACTAAACCGGTTGGTACTGTTGCTTCATAACAAACGTTAAGGAAGCTAAAAAACATTTCTGTAACATATAATTACATAATTCGGTATGTATGACAAATTCCAGAACGTAGTTGTTGCTTAGCTCCATTGAAGGTCATTATAATGAAACAGTAATTCATTAAGCAGGATATCCAGGATGATTATCACTACTCAAACCACCGGGGGCTAGAATTGTAAATAAGTGTTGCTTTGTACTGTTACAGCTAATAAATTTAATCTTTCAAACTGAGATTTTCTCTCCAAAATGCAGGTTCGGCATTATAAGAGAGACTAATTATTCAGAAAATTAATTCCATCAGATTCCACAGTATGAGTTGTTCATTATAAAATCAACCATTAAGGGTTTTAAGGGTATATAAATAAATGTCCAGTTAATATTAGCTATCTTGAAAGGAAGTACCAGGATCCTATGCAATCAGGTACGGTACGCATACATTTATTAATAACTGAACACACGATTTACCTCCCCTTGTCTTACGTTTTCGTAGCGATCGCTAGCGATAAATACCAATTCAAATGCTCTATGAAGTCCAATCAGATAAGAAGTAAGTTAAGAAGCGAAACTTTTTCACTCATCATATGGAAAAAAAAAATTTTCTCCATTGATGTTAGCGAGGGGTGAGGAATACCGCATGGAATCCTAAACAACTACACCCAGATACTACCTTTGGCCACCACGTCAGTAAATAGCAAATTCGAAACCTGAGCAAAATAAACGCTCACAGATTCAAACGCTACATCACACTGTATACCTTGCCTAAAAGCGCTGGAGGGAATTCCTTCCAAGTGAACAATGTATTTCAATCATTCTTAGCGGAATAGCCACGCGGATTTATGTTTTCAGATTTGATGAGAGGCTATAAATCTATTCACGAAACATGCATTTGCGGGAAAAGCTTTTCGGGTTACCTGCATAAAAATTCCCAGAAGACGATAATAAGCCAACATTCATGAGACAAGTAGGCTTTCAGAGCAACTCCAATATGACTAATAAGTCAGAAACGTTATTTTGTTATTTGCGAAGTACTCACTCTTTGCGTAGAATATGATGAATTAAAACGTTTTCTGTCGGCAGCGTCACTTTATTCAGATTACATTTAATCAGATAACAAAACAATTATGTAGACGGGGGGACATTTCAAGCCTATTTAATAATTTATGGTTTTCACAGACCAGTAAGAGGCAGCGGAAAATAGTTACAAAGCTAGGGTGAAGGAAACTAACCAACCAGAAAATAAAAATTGCCTGTTATTAGAATTTATCTAAGAATACGG
Organism: Schistocerca gregaria; assembly: GCF_023897955.1. Taxonomy (NCBI): domain Eukaryota; kingdom Metazoa; phylum Arthropoda; class Insecta; order Orthoptera; family Acrididae; genus Schistocerca; species Schistocerca gregaria. Next base: position 218,318,443 of record NC_064927.1, read on the forward strand.
ACCTTTACCAAATAAAAATTAAGAATCAAATTCCCTGTAATAGAAAATGAAAACCAAGCAATTGTACACGAAAGAGCAAATTGTATAACAAAGATACGCATGCGAAAAATGAAGAAACAACAAGAAAAGCTAATCTCAGCTGCGAAAAAACGCAATTATAAAAGAGAAATTGAGATGAATATCATTATATAAGCTGAATTAAGTAAAACTATTCTGAAATGTCTTGAGACAACGGTAAATAGAAATTATCTAACGGACACAATCGGAAGTGTGAATGGTGTTACGAAAACAAAACAGAAACTAATGCTGAGTAGACATCACACTTAGTTAAGATGACAAATTTTTTAGTAATGAGCAAGAAATGGAAAAGTGTAAAATATTTCGAAGTTCCCTGTAAACGTTAGTACAGTTCAAGAGATGAATCAGAGACACTTACAGATAATAATGAAAGCAATAATATTCGGGATATAAAGCCAGATGAGATGTATAACGCCATTGGTAGTACGAAGAAAAGAAAGTTGCATGCTAGTTTACTGTATTTTAATGGAATTGGTTAAATATGAAGGCTACACAGAACAGTAGGAACCCGCAAACTTATCCAAATAATGGCTGTGAAGGAAGACAGTTTCCTAAAACTGGAACAGTACTGTAACTGCGCCACAAGAAAGGAAACAGACAGGATAGAAGACAGTAGTAGAAGTCTAAGCATCCCTCCCTATTGTGCAAGACATTCACTAAAATTATCACGAAATGAATCGAGAAAACATTGTATTTTAATGAAGAAATGGGGCGAGCTGGCTTTCAAAGATTTTAAAAGAAGCTCTGGATTCAGTTTTCACAGAATCTTTACTGGCGTAATTTAATAAAAAAAGGCTTTGGTTCTAAGAATAATAGCACGCTGAATCAGTTCGCCCTCATCAAGGTAGTGAAAAATTTGTAAGTGACTGAGAGGTAAAGCAAGGGGATGCTAAAACATTTGTCAGCAGCTTTAGACGAATTTTTATTTCCCGTAAAGTGGAAGAAAGGAGAAGGGATACGTCGTAATGGAGTTTGCATGAAGAACTTTAGTTCTGCTAAGGACGTAGTACAAATTGCCTGTCCAACGAGGTAGGAATGAAGAAATTTTCAGAGTGGGCCAGCAAATCATTTACTCGTACAATGCGACTAATATAATATGAAATCAACACTTCAAAAAGAAAACTTTCCTACTGATGGTGTTGAACCATTTGCTGAATTTTTGTGTTTATGGCCGCTGAAGACATCAGCTGGATGAATATAAAAAGGAATAAACCAATAAATAACGCTGATTTCGTGTACTTTTGGTGAATTAAGTAGAACACTCTATGTTCAAAACGCCTTTTCCTTGCTGTAATATGTTTAGTTACGTTACAGACCGTTTCGCCTACTATTGTAAAGGAATCCTTAGTAGATCTGTTCTAAAAAATACGAAGTTGTATCACTTACACTTACAGACTCGAGTCGATAAGTTTTGTGTGTACGATTTCGAATCAACAAGTTAGTATAAGTAAAACATATTTTCCAGAAAAAGTCAACTGAGGATAGCGTTAAAATGAAATAGAATAAAATAATATGCGCAAAGTGTTTGGAAGGTAAATGAATATCATACTGCAGCAACAAAAAGGAGTTAAAACGAATAAAGCAGAGTTTTCAAATGTCTCTAAGCACTATAGGACTTAACTTCTGAGGTCATCTGTCCCCTAGAACTTAGAACTACTTAAACCTAACTAACCTAAGGACATCACTCACATCCATGCCCGAGGTAGGATTCGAACCTGCGACCGTAGCAGCAGCGCGGTTCTGAATTGAAGCGCCTAGAACCGCTAGGCCACAATGGCCGACAGAGCTTTCGAAACTAATTTTTAAAGTATTTGCCGCTGAAGTTTACAGCCTGTGTATACTATCAACTGTAAGTTATGCAGAGATTTCGAAACTAATTTTTGAAGTAGCTGTGACGGAAGTTTACGGTCTGTGTATGTTATCAACTGTAATTTATAGCAGTAGGGCATAAAGATCATGATAACAATTGCTACAGAAAAAAGGTTTATTATGGAGCAGACTGTTGCGGAAGATATAATTATGGGTACATAACCAAATTCTTTCCTGGATTCCAAGAAATAGGTAATGATCACTGTGGTGACTTCATTTGGTGGGTGAATGACATTATAAAACATGGGAACACAACGTGAATATGTATGGTTGAAGTCCATTACACATGGACCACAAATGGCTGAAGATAATTCAATGGTGATTTGAATTCTGTATGTTAATTATATACAATCTCCGTTGGTATATAGCAAGCTGTAGTGTGATTCGTAGATGCATTGGCCATCAGTTACCTTTACGCTTTGTTACAATATTTGCACAGGCCAAAGCTTGAAAAAAGTACCGAAGTATCGTGTTGCCGACACTGAAGTCACAGCACCAAACACATTACATCCATCGTCCCACTGTATTCACAGTTCCATGTTAGCGGATGCATCCATGTACATGCCTTTGTGTCTCTGGTGGTTGCAGATAACCATCGATATACATCAAGTAGTGTAGTTACAAAATACTGCTTTCTTGGAATAGTCCTATCAGTCGTGTAAATAACACATGTTCGCCGCATGCTTGATGTGCCAAATCCACTTTCAAGTCTCCAAGACATAGAATACCACGGCTTGAGTGCGACATCCACAGTCTTGAGACAAGATGATCAATGCTGTGTCCAAGAATTACAGACCTTTGCAACACATAGCCAGTTATAGCTGGTATTGTAAAAAAGAAGTAGTAGTGGATGTCTTCGACAGTTTCACTGCAGGCATTGGAAGTAAATAAAATCACTCTGCCATAGTCATACGATGCTCCTACAAAAAACCTTATAATCCAGCTGCAAACGTGAGGCAACTGCATGGTTACCGTTATCAGTGATGATGTCAGTAACTAGATTTACTGTTAATGTAGATACATATGAACATGACCCAATGTGGAGAACAGGAGAGTTTCTTTATAGAATAGTTAATAATAGATGTCTTCTTGCCTAGGTTAAACTCGTATTAGGTGCCTTGTGAAATTTGATGATGGTATGTCACATTGTAAATGATTGACAATTTTCTTCCGCTGATTGCTCGAACTCTTTATCTTCTCTTTCTTCTACATCTTCCTTACATTTTCCCCTTTCCTTGTGGCGTCGTCGTTGTTACATAGTCTTTGAAATTGTTAGTGGCAGTTGGTGTCTAGCTGCCTTCCTGCCACCACCAACCACCACACCTCTCAGGACAGAATCTGTGCACCCCAAATGTCCATGTATAGAATAAATCTCATGTTAAATGTGAGAACGTTTTCTGAACGTCTGCATGCCGTGTATCTAAGATGGAACATGGTTATAATTCTGATATTTATCCTTCTGTGTATGGGGAACAGCCTAGAAACCACATCCAGCCTGGTCGGATCACTGCAGAGTCTTGTACTGCAAGGAAGCAAGGGAGAGGATGTTGTTTTGGGTGATTGGTACTTTCTTTCTACAACACAAATGCACACATGGACAATAAGGTTCTTTATTTAAGTGAACTGGAAACATTTACTTAACTTGAATAGAGTCAAGGTTTTTGGTATAAGCTCGTCAGTAATAGTTCTTTTGCAGACTGATGGTAATCTTGTTATCACAAGCTTTTTGTTTCTCACTGCTAACCCCACTATAGTTACTAATCTGGTCGCTATTTACTACTGTAGTCAGTGACGAACTAAACCCACTCTGCAAGTAAACTGACAGATCGCCAACTGGATGAGTGAGTGAGGCCCTCAGATCAGTAGCGGCGGCCTAAGTATATGCTGTCGAGAGGGCGTTGGCGGTTTGTCTCTTGTGAATGTGTCTCTAGCCCCTCTAGTTACAGGCTCTCTTGATCCAGCCTACTAATCGATCTTCAAGCTTCATCTTTGCCGCGCGTTGTGCTGGCGACAGCTTACGCCAGCACATCGGAAATCAACGAGGTGAATTCGATCCAGCGCAGACTGATCATGATGATTGTTCAAACTGGTTTAAAACAGCTAGGCTGAAATATCTGACCGATATGGCACCTTTGTACTGATGTGCTGATACGGAATTTCTGTCACATGGCAGCATAATAAATAATATTTTAGTTTCCTATATTGGTTGCGATTCGCGAAATAACAGAAAATCCTAGAAATCGACTGAATAAACACATATTTCACAATCGAGACAGTATAAAGGAATTGTGTTGACATACGTATAAAACACTTGGTTTAAGAATCATGAAAGAAGGTTGTATACGTGGAAGAACCCTGGAGATACTAAAAGGTATCAGATAGATTATATAATGGTAAGACAGAGATTTAGGAACCAGGTTTTAAGTTGTAAGACATTTCCAGGGGCAGATGTGGACTCTGACCACAATCTATTGGTTATGACCTGTAGATTAAAACTGAAGAAACTGCAAAAATGTGGGAAATTAAGGAGATGGGACCTGGATAAACTGAAAGAACCAGAGGTTGTACAGAGTTTCAGGGAGAGCATAAGGGAACAATTGACAGGAATAGGGGAAAGAAATACAGTAGAAGAAGAATGGGTAGCTCTGAGGGATGTAGTAGTGAAGGCAGCAGAGGATAAAGTAGGTAAAAAGACGAGGGCTGCTAGAAATCCTTGGGTAACAGAAGAAATATTGAAATTAATTGTTGAAAGGAGAAAATATAAAAATGCAGTAAACGAAGCAGGCAAAAAGGAATACAAACGTCTCAAAAATGAGATCGACAGGAAGTGCAAAATGGCTAAACAGGGATGGCTAGAGGACAAATGTAAGGATGTAGAAGCTTATCTCACTAGGGGTAAGATAGATACTGCCTACAGGAAAATTAAAGAGACCTTTGGAGAGAGGAGAACCACGTGTATGAATATCAAGAGCTCAGATGGCAGCCCAGTTCTAAGCAAAGAAGGGAAGGCAGAAAGGTGGAAGGAGTATATAGAAGGTTTATACAAGGGCGATGTACTTGAGGACAATATTATGGAAATGGAAGAGTATGTAGATGAAGACGAAATGGGAGATACGATACTGCGTGAAGAGTTTGACAGAGCACTGAAAGACCTGAGTCGAAACAAGGCCCCCGGAGTAGACAACATTCCATTAGAACTACTGACGGCCTTGGGACAACCAGTCCTGACAAAACTCTACCAGCTGGTGAGCAAGATGTATGAGACAGGCGAAATACCCTCAGACTTCAAGAAGAATATAATAATTCCAATCCCAAAGAAAGCAGGTGCTGACAGATGTGATAATTACCGAACTATCAGTTTAATAAACCATGGCTGCAAAATACTAACGCGAATTCTTTACAGACGAATGGAAAAACTGGTAGATGCAGACCTCGGGGAGGATCAGTTTGGATTCCGTCGAAATGTTGGAACACGTGAGGCAATACTGACCTTACGACTTATCTTAGAAGAAAGATTAAGAAAAGGCAAACCTACGTTTCTAGCATTTGTAGACTTAGAGAAAGCTTTTGACAATGTTGACTGGAATACTCTTTTTCAAATTCTAAAGGTGGCAGGGGTAAAATACAGGGAGCGAAAGGCTATTTATAATTTGTACAGAAACCAGATGGCAGTCATAAGAGTCGAGGGGCATGAAAGGGAAGCAGTGGTTGGGAAAGGAGTGAGACAGGGTTGTAGCCTCTCCCCGATGTTATTCAATCTGTATATTGAGCAAGCAGTAAAGGAAACAAAAGAAAAATTTGGAGTAGGTATTAAAATTCATGGAGACGAAGTAAAAACTTTGAGGTTCGCCGATGACATTGTAATTCTGTCAGAGACGGCAAAGGACTTGGAAGAGCAGTTGAACGGAATGGACAGTGTCTTGAAAGGAGGATATAAGATGAACATTAACAAAAGCAAAACGAGGATAATGGAATGTAGTCAAATTAAATCGGGTGATGCTGAGGGAATTAGATTAGGAAATGAGACACTTCAAGTAGTAAAGGAGTTTTGCTATTTAGGAAGTAAAATAACTGATGATGGTCGAAGTAGAGAGGATATAAAATGTAGACTGGCAATGGCAAGGAAAGCGTTTCTGAAGAAGAGAAATTTGTTAACATAGAATATAGATTTATGTATTAGGAAGTCGTTTCTGAAAGTATTTGTTTGGAGTGTAGCCATGTATGGAAGTGAAACATGGACGATAACTAGTTTGGACAAGAAGAGAACAGAAGCTTTCGAAATGTGGTGCTACAGAAGAATACTGAAGATAAGGTGGATAGAGCACGTAACTAATGAGGAGGTATTGAATAGGATTGGGGAAAAGAGAAGTTTGTGGCACAACTTGACTAGAAGAAGGGATCGGTTGGTAGGACATGTTTTGAGGCATCAAGGGATCACAAATTTAGCATTGGAGGGCAGCGTGGAGGGTAAAAATCGTAGAGGGAGACCGAGAGATGAGTACACTAAGCAGATTCAGAAGGATGTAGGTTGCAGTAGGTACTGGGAGATGAAGCAGCTTGCACAGGATAGAGTAGCATGGAGAGCTGCATCAAACCAGTCTCAGGACTGAAGACAACAACAACAACGTATAAAATCAACTACGCATCCATATACTGTGTAAAGTGTATGGTATTAATAAATATGGAAGACATTTGCAATTATGTCTTAATCAAATTCAGTAAACGATATACGTTTGGTGTCTCATATATAAATAAACAACAATCACTACTGACCCTGAAACTTGCTGTATGAATTGGACATTTAAATTCATTACATGTAATCACAGATCAAATAATTAAGAAATACATCCGAATTATAGGGTAGTCAGAAACAATCTGAAAGTTTTGTAAGAATGTTGGAGGGGAGGTTCGGTTGAAAAATTATTATTAAGAGCAAAATTCGATACGTTGCACCGTTTCCAAGATATTTGGCATTGAATTTAGCCATCAGGTCGCCCCACGCAAATTCAAGCAGCCTGCCAGAGACATCGTCGGCCAACGCATTCTTCGTTTCATTGCCTCAGACCGAATAAACGTAGCTTTTGATCAGGTAACTTAAATTTATCACTTCCGACAAAGGCACGTCTTAAATGGTAATGAGCGGCTGAACAACTGGTAACTCATGGACCAGCAGATATCCCTGCGTTACCGCATTTTAGTGCGTCCAAGTGCTTGAATTTGCTCGCGACGACCTGCTTAGTTAACTTCAATGCAAAATGACTCGGGAACTCGGGAACAGTGCAACTTATCGAGTGTTTTAAACATTATTTCTCTGCACAATCTCTCGTGCCGCACCGTTAAAAGCTTTTCAAATTGTTTCTGACCACCATGTGTACTGGATGAACGCAGTTATGCCACATATAGAAGATGTGAAATTTATTGAGGAACATTTCGCATTGTTAACTGGACAGAAATCTCACTGGCCAAGTAATTATTTGAACGTACTTGTAGAATGATTAGCAGCAGTTTCGCTAAAATTGCTATGTATCTAAAGTTTGACTGGATTTTTGTAACCAGTAACAGACAACACGTCCGTGCTTAGCGATTGAAACAAAATAAACTCCAAATAAAGTTTCATTTCTTACTCTTGTACGCTGTTCTTTTAAAAATACATCCTGTCGTATCTTAGAGTCCGAATATATGAAACGCCGATAATAAATAGAGATACTCAAATACAGCTAATACAGCCATGAAAGTAGAACTCATATGCCTGTTGCCTGCTTCTATTGCTTGAATTATTATCCAATTATCTATCTCTTGAGAAATCTTGTCTATCCTTAATCGACTGACCTACCTTTCGTTGAACACTGTGGAGCCGTTTGGTACACTTACGGTAGGCACATGCTACTGGTAGTATATATTTCGAAGCAGAGAATGCCTCGTATGTGATAACAAGGGTAGTAATGAAATGTGGGTATGGCATTTGTGGCCGGGAACCCCCTTCTGGCAGATTCGGCCACCTCGTGGAAATCTTTTTATTTGACGCCACTTCGACGAGTTACGGGTGGATGCTGGTTAAATGATAATGAAGACAACACACATAACCAGTCCCGAGTGGAGAAGAACCCCGTCCCAGCCGGCAATCGAACTCTGGGCCCCATGATAGAGTGGCAGAGGCACCAATCACAAGCCCCAGGAGCTGCTGACACAAAGGGTGATGCCAGGACCATACTTGCTTTACTTAGTTTGTTTGCAAGGCTGCTTTTGTTATAACATGTGATTTTACTTAGTCCGCAGCTCGTGGTTGTGCGGTAGCGTTCTCGCTTCCCGCACCCGGGTTCCCGGGTTCGATTCTCGGCCTGGTCAGGGACTTTCTCTGCCTCGTGATGACTGGGTGTTGTGTGATGTACTTAGGTTAGTTACGTTTAAGTAGTTCTAAGTTCTAGGGGACTGATGACCATAGCTGTTAAGTCCCATAGTGCTCAGAGGCATTTGAACCATTTGATTTTACTTACTCGGGTAATCTATAGTTTTACCAAACATTTGCACACTGTGACAGTACAATAATATCGATGGTTATTGTCAGACGACATCCTAGAGATTCTTTGAAAATAACTCATAGATATTGTTGCCACAGGTCGGTTGTTTGGCTGTTTTCGCCGGAAATCTGTACTCTTAGCTATTGTATGCATGCGCCAGAAGCCTTTAAAACTTTTTCTATAGAAGTAAAACAGAGTAACGATGTATCTTTAAGAACAGTGAAATTTAGAATTTAACAATCTTACAACGCCACAACGTGAGAAAGATGTGAATATTGTTGCTATTTTGGAGAGAGTACTTTGTTTGATGGCAATGTGGCGGAAGCAGCGCAAGTGTTGAAGATCCATGATACATGTTGCTCGAGGTCTTTTCTGTTGGGGGCAGCGCTGGAGTGTGGATGTGTACCCTAACTAGAATAAATTACTGCATGTTTTAAACTGTGATTCCATTTGACCCAAACAGGTGCATTTCAGTAATCAAACCGTTTAATAACACTACTCGTGGCAAAGAACTAAGAGATTTCATCCACTAGAGAGCCACCAAGTTAACTGAGAACGTCAACGAGATTTTGTGGTGACCACACGTGCAGTGTCCCGTGCGCTCGTGCGCAGTATCTGCATTCGGCCGTTGCACTAAGACACAGGGAGACGGATGCACTGGCGGGAAGTCCCGCATTGCTCTGAACCGTACGCACGGACTACCGTGCGCTGGCACAGATGCCTCCCCATCGCAGGCGGGTATACACGTGCAATAGCCGTGCACCTGCCGCGGTTCTCTCTGTTTGGAGCATTGTTTTATTGTGTCTCACTGCAAAAACATTCAGTTTTCCGCATGTGTTCAAATTTGCCTTTGAGTTAGGATCTTGACCGAGTAGTCTAACGAGAAAGACATGGAATCTGAACAGCGTTATGAAGCATTTCCTTTTTGTGCCAGTTTAATTCGGTGGATTATTAAGACAGAGTAAACTAAATAGCTGTTTACAATAGCTCTCAAATAAGAACAATCTAGAAACAAGAAAGGCAATTCTAACCAAAATAAAATGTTTTCGTTCGAATCACCGATAATTATGTGTTGAGCCGGCCGCTGTGGTAGAGCAGTTGTAGGCACTATAGTCCGGAACCAGGCAGCTGCTACGGTCGCAGGTTCGAATCCTGCCTCGGGCATGGATGTGTGTGATGTTCAAATGGCTCTGAGCACTATGGGACTTAACATCTATGGTCATCAGTTCCCTAGAACTTAGAACTACTTAAACCTAACTAACCTAAGGACATCACACAACATCCAGCCATCACGAGGCAGAGAAAATCCCTGACCCCGCCGGGAATCGAACCCGGGAACCCGAGCGTGTGAAGCGAGAACGCTACCACACGACCACGAGATGCGGGCATGTGTGATGTCCTTAGATTAGTTACGTTTACGTAGTTCTACGTGTAAGGGACTGATGTCCTCGTATGTTAAGTCCCATAGTTCAAATGTTCAAATGTGTGTGAAATCTTATGGGCCTTAACTGCTAAGGTCACCAGTCCCTAAGCTTACACGCTACTTAAACTAAATTATCCTAAGGACAAACACACACACCTATGCCCGAGGGAGGACTCGAACCTCCGCCGAACTAGGTCCCATAGTCATTAGAGACATTTGAGCTAACTTTTTATTACGTGTTGAAGAATGGGTGTTATTCTAGGGCGCTTAATGTGGCGAAGTGGCCGTGATTCCTCTACGAGCCATTCTGATTCACAAATAGTTTTCTTTGAAAAGAGTAAACAAAAGAATACTGACATCTCTAGAAGAAATATAAATCCATGAAGTACTTTCTGATTTGCAAATATAATCAGAAACCCAATATCTAATGTCCGATGTTTCTTCATTAGACACCAGCCAGTTTTTGTATGTTGAAAATCCATATCTTGCAGGAGAAACATCAACTTCCAATACATGCAGCTTAGCCAGCGAGTCAGGTTCAACAACAACAGAGCAACAACAAAATGTTCAAACGTCCCAGGCTCTTTCTAATGATTCAGTGTACGAGCTCTTCAACGTTGTTGTTGTGGTATTCAGTGCTGAGACTGGTTCGATGCAGCTCTCCATGCTACTCTATCCTGTGCAAGCTTCTTCATCTCCTAGTACTTACTGCAGCCTACATCCTTCTGAATCTGCTTACTGTGTTCATCCCTTGGTCTCCCTCTACGATTTTTACCCTCCATGCTTCCCTCCAGTACTAAATTGGTGATCCCTTGATGCCTCAGAACATGCCCTACCAACCGATCCCTGCTTGTAGTCAAGTTGTGCCACAAACTCCTCCCCAATTCTATTCAATATGTCCTCATTAGTTATGTGATCTACCCATCCAATCTTCGGCATTCTTCTGTTGCATCACATTTCGAAAGCTCTATTCTGTTGTTGTCTAAACTATTTATTGTCCATGTTTCACTTCCATACACGGCTACACTCCATACAAATACTTTCGGAAACGACTTCCTGACACTTAAATCTATACTCGATGTTAACAAATTTCTCTTCTTCAGAAACGCTTTCCTTGCCATTGCCAGTCTACATTTTATATCCTCTCTACTTCAACCATCATCAGTTATTTTGCTCCCCAAACAGCAAAAATCCTTTACTACTTTAAGTGTCTCATTTCCTAATCTAATTCCCTCAGCATCACCCAACTTAATTCAACTACATTCTATTATCCTTGTTTTGCTTTTGTTGTTGTTCATCCTTTCAAGACACTGTCTCCTCCCTTCAACTGCTCTTCCAAGTCCTTTGCTGTCTCTGATGGAATTACGTCATCGGCGAACCTCAAAGTTTTTATTTCTTCTCCATGGATTTAACATCGGGGAGAGGCTACAACCCTGTCTCACTCCCTTCCCAACCACTGCTTCCCTTTCATTTGACTCGACTCTTATAACTGATATCTGCTTTCTGTACAAATTGTAAATAGCCTATCGCTCCTTGTATTTTACCCCTGCCACCTTCAGAATTTGAAATAGAGTATTCCAGTCAACATAAGCTCTTAAAGTGAATGAGAAATATGCATTCATAATACACTGTCAGGTCACGTACTTGTGGCCACGTACAAAAAGCCTGAATTATCAGCTTTTGCAGTGCGGACCTCTGCAAGATGTGCAGAAGGACAGTCGCCGAGGTTCTGGAAGGTACAGAAAGAGATCTGGAGTCAGACGACTCCAGCGCCGTGGCCAGCTGCGCAAAGTTTCTCGGTTGAGGATTCATGGCGCTAAGAGCCTGATGGCGGTGGTCCCACATATTCTCGATTCGGTTTAAATACAGGTAATCTGGTGGCCACGGAAGTACGGTAAACTCAGCCTGGTGTTCTTCTAAGACTCACGTACACTGCGTGCTGTGTAACACGTTGCAATGTCGTGCTACTATATGCATTCACACTGAGAAAAAAAAAATACTGCATATGACCCTAATGATAGGTGCATACTTATTCTGATCCACTGTGCCTTCCAAGATGACGAGAACACCAGAGAATGCCACGAAAACGTTCCCCAGATCATTATGCTCCCTCCTTCGGAATGGAATCTGCAGACGATTGTTGCAGGGTTATTTTGCTTTCAGGTGTTTCACGTAGTTCTTGCCAACTGCCAACTGTCCGATAGGGCTCAAAACGTAATTCGTCTGTGAAGGCCATCTGTCGCTATTCAGTGGACATGCAGTTGCTATACAGGCGTGCAAATACCAGCCTTCATCTCGCTGAAGAGCAGTTAGTATGGGCACATGAACCATGTGCCTGCTGTGGAGGCCCATAGGCAGAGAAGTTCGCTGAACGATCGATGAGGAGACACTGTTGGCAAACCCTTGGTTCGTCTTGGCGATCAGTTTGCCAACAATTGTGTGTCAATTCGCCCGTACACAACTCAGCAGACGTCGTTCACACCTGTCATTTATTGCTGATGGTGCATCACAGTTGTCTCGGCGCCAGTTTTAGATAGCGCCACGTTTCCAAGGACGGTATAGGCCTACTTTAAGCACAGAGGCATGCGAACAGTTTACAAACTTAACAGTTCCGCTCTTGGCCCGGAAACTCAGTGTCCGCATTACGACGACACTGGACTGTTTTTTCCGCATCCCCGTGACGCGCTTTGTATACCTTTCAACGCTAGTTCTGCCACTTGCTATCAGTGATGGGTTACTGCACATTTATGTCGAACGTAGGCGGTGGCCAAAGTAATGTGACTGGCCGTGTATAAACTAATGGACGTTTCAAGCTATTTTTTAATATACAATATTCTCATGCTTAATATTCATCATAGTGATTACACGCTTTGCATGTTAAATGAAAAAGGGTGAACTTGCATATTCCTGAACTGGTCACTGTAAATGTTAAAAATATAGCTAATTTTTTTGTCTCCATCGTAAGCCCTAAAAATAATCTTCAGCTGAAACTTCCGGGCTGAGAGGCCGTGGTCGATGTATAAAATTTCCACCTAATGTTTCGTCTCCATCTGCAGAAGACATCTTCTGAGGTCTTCCAACTACTGCCACTGAGGCTCCAGGCTTATAGAGCGCATAGAGGGCACCACCATTCATCACGTGATGCCGACGGTACGCCTATCTTTGGAAGGTGTCGTCATTCTCGATTAAGATTAATCGAGAAAGTTCTGGCCAAGTATGGGATCAAAACAATCTTCAGACCCACCAAGAAGATTAAGGAATATTTAGGAATTGCAAAAGACGCCCGACACCCCCTAGCAACACCTGGGGTATAAAAAATTCCATGCAGTTGTGGACAAGTATATATTGGAACAACGAAAAGAATTGTAAACATCCGCTTAGCCGAACATAAAAGAAACTCGATTATTACACATCGAAAAATCGGCCGCAGCTGAGCATGTTTTTCGAGATGGGAACCACGAAATTAAATTTAATGAGACATGCGTTCTAGCACGAACATCCCATTATCATGCGCGCATGTATAGAGAAGCAATAGAGATTCACAAACACCATAATAATTTTAATAGAAAAGAGGAAGTTTTAAAGTTGGACAAAATATGGATGTCGACTTTGCGCCAGCAGAATGACAATCGATTACTCTTAACCGAGAATGATGACGCCTTCCAAAGATAGGCATACCGTTGGAATCACCTGACGATTGGTGGTGCCCTCTATGCGCTCTATAAACGCGAGAGTACCTGGAGCCTCAGTGGCAGCAGCTGGAAGACCTCATAAGATGTCTCCCGCAGATGGAGACCAAACGGTAGGTGGAAATTTTATACATCGAATACGGCCTCTCAGCCCGCAAGTTTCAACTGAAGACAAAACCGGTCGTGAAAGCCTACATTGCTTATAAATTATGTTAGGTAATATTGAGCCTGCCTTTAGTGGGCAAGCGTATGCTGCAGCCTTGACGGTGCACATCGTCAGCACATTTCTCTGACTCTGGTAAACTTACTCAAAAAAATCTCGTTGACCACAGGTCAGTCACAAAGATACATTTAACATGAGCCGTAGCATGATAACTGGAGAAGCGTGCGTGCTTCTCTGTAGGTGTGAATGGAATGCCTCACGAACACATGTTGAGAAAAGGTATGCACGTATACACGTGCCTCTGCTTGCGTGTGTGGTATGTACAGGCACACATTGACTAGGTACACATATGTAAATACAGATAGAAAGATTTGCAGTAGGCGGTCAATCAACCCCAGACTTGGTCTCCATGCCATGAAAGCCATACGACCACCTTATTTCTCAGAGTTCCATACCTCTGTCGGCAAAAGCGGGATTATTATAGGATCACTTTGCGGGATTATTATAGGATCACTTTGCGGGATTATTATAGGATCGCTTTGTATGTCTGTTTGTTCGTCTGTTAAGATCCTGCTTCTCAGGAAAGAGTCGATACTTCAAATTGAAGATTTTTTTGAAATGGTAGGGACTAACGGTGTAAAAATTTAAGCTTCGGAGTCAATGTAGTTAAAAGATACGACCATTTGCGACACATATCTTGATGTTCTCAGACTCATACGTCAAAACCTTTACATGGACTACCAATATAAATAATTAAGTTTTACGGAAACTTCAGAGCACTATACCTACTCTCTCCTGTGCGTTTCTTCCCCTCAAGTCAGTTCGACATTTTGAAGTATTCCCCACTACTCGAAAAAAAAAGTGTGTAGGCGTTTTACCTTGAATCTTGGCTGTTTGCTACGAACTTGTTGACGGCCTCTATCAAGTCACGTGCCTTTACATCACGCGTTGTAGCTCATGCGAGTTATACCTTTCTTACTTATTAGATGGTTTCCAATAAGTAAGAAACATACCATTCGTATGTGTCCCAAAGCGTGGCGTAAGCTAAACGACTTGATTTATCTTGGGTGGTTTGCATTTCAATGTACGCATGCATACTTGCTGATACATCTGAAATTACACGGCAACTGCGGAGAACAGAACTGATGACGTAAGAGTAACTTCTCTGTTAGATCATATCACAAAGGTGATGCTAACGGTAGCAGTGTGGCCAGTAGACCGAAGGCAATATTTCTTACAGTTGCGAGTAATTTGTTCGGCAACTGCAACTGCAGCAATACAATCTGAGGAGACGGGCAGCAGCAGCAGCAGCAGCAGCTGGAGATGGAGTGGGCCATATATCAGGTGCGTGCTTGGTGTAGACGTCGCACACACATCACGCACGAGACACGGCGCTGCACAATAGCGACGGGCGGCATCGTAGGCGCAGCCGCGAACAAAGAGAAATACGTCAGCAGTTGGACACGCGGATATCTTCACATCTCGTTTGTACAAGTAGTGAGCTATGCAGCAGGTTTTGCTACGTGCATATTTGGCGTAACACAAATTTTAACGAGGTGCTTTATTAGATACATCTTACTAAGGCCCGCGAAAGATCCTCGTGTTGTTCATTCTGCAACAACAGACACGGGGTACTTCAAAATCATTCATTCAATTTCAGAAGCGTTTGTCTTTTAGTTGAGACTGGAATGTTTTTTGCCGTACATATAAGTCTAAGAAGTCCGACCTTACAAAGATATACCCTTTGCGTGCAGCAACATACACCCCTGACGTGCTCTTCGCAATTAGATTGAGAATCAAGGTTGGCATTTATATTTCACAAATGTACACCGAGAGGACAGACTAAGACATCCCGTACTGTTCAGCGCAGGTCTGGAGCCACTATAGCCACGGTCGTTGATATAGTGTGACGCACTTCACCCTATAGTATTGTAGGAGGAGGCAGACAGACAGATTCTTCCACAGAACCTCGCCGTCGGAGACCAGTGAGAGATGATTACGAAGTACGTAATTTAAGGCAGCTCATTTTCAAAAACAATGTCTTACATGCAGATGCGAATGCGGTGGTTCTCCATCCCTCTAAAGTTATCAGAGTGTTATCATATCAATGGAAAAAGCGATATCTCTCTCGTATACTGGTATGTCATTACTGTAGCCAACTTTTTCGCAAAAGGAAAGGACCTCAAATTTTTAATTTTAATTTTAATAATTATCAGCCACACTTTCACCGTTTACCTAGAATTTACCTATGTTTCAGTCGGGATACCCCAAACTTCTTCAGAATAACAGTAACAACCGTTTTTCCATAGTGGGCATCGTCAAGCTAAAACTACAAATCCATAAATCATCGTCAGACTATAAAACTTATCTGGAACTGCCTCGGCCTCACTTCGCGAAGTGGGCAGCCACTAGTGGACAAACGGTTGTTACTGTGATTCTGAAGAAGGCTGGGTTATCCCGACTGAAACTTAGGTAAATTCTAGATAAACGGTGCAACTGAGGCTGTTAATTATTAAAATTATAATTAATATTTACACAGTTGCTGATTGGGCTGCGAAATGTTGAAGATATTTGACCTCAAATTTGTTGTGGGGAGGCGACACAGGACAAAAATGGTTCAAATGACTCTGAGCACTATGGGACTTCACATCTGAGCTCATCAGTCCCCTAGAACTTAGAACTACTTAAACCTAACCAACCTAAGGACATCACACATAACCATGACCGAGGCAGTATTCGAACCTGCGACCGTAGCGGTCGCGTAGTTCCAGACGGAAGCGCCTAGAACCGCTCGCCCACAACGGCCGGCCGACACAGGACACACGAAGATTTGGAGACGCTCCCTCGTGCTGTACTATAGTACGTGGAACACGTGTTCCCATGTTCTTACGCTGCGGAGGTTCTTTCTTCCTCTGTAATGGAACGCCGTCTCATTACAGAATACTAAACGCGAATGAAAATCATCTATTTCCATGCCCAAAATGAATTTACAAAACACCAGACGTTGTTGTTCACCATCATCATCATCACTATTGTAATGGGGTATGTTGTCTACATCTACGTGATTATTCTGTTATTCACAATAAAGTGCCTGGTAGAGGATTCAATGAATCACCTTCAATCTCGCTGCCGTTCTATTCTAGAACGGCGCGCCGGAAAAACCAGCACTTAAATTTTTGTGTGCGAGCCCTGATTTCTCCTTTTTTTTTTTTTTACCCCGATGATCATTTCTCCCCATGTAGTTGGACGCCACCAGAATATTTTTGAAATCACAGGAGAAAACTGGTGATTGAAATTTCATGGGAAGATCCCGTCGCAACGATAAAGGCCTTTGTTTTAATTATTGCCACTCCAGTACACGTATCATGTCTGTGGCACTATATCCCCTACTTCGCTATAATACCAAACGTGCTGTCTTTCTTTGTACTTTTTCGATGTCATCCGTCAGTCCCACCTGATGCGGATCCCACACCGCTGAGCAATGCTCCAGAATAAGGCGGACAAGCGTGGTGTAAGCAGTCTCTGTTACACCTTCTAAGTGTCCTACCAGTGACTCGAAGTCTTTGGTTCGCTCTACCCACAACATTATCTATGTGATCTTTCCAATTTAGGGTATTTGTGATTGTAATACCTGAGTATTTAGTTGAATTTACAGCCTTCAAGTTTGTGTGATTTATCAAGTAATCGAAATTTAGCGGGTTTCTTTTAGTACTCATGTGAATAACTTCACACTTTTCTTTATTCATGGTCACTTGCCACTTTCCGCACCATAAACATATTTTATCAAAATCATTTTGCAATTCGTTTCGGTCATCTGATGACTATACAAGACGTTAAATGACAGCATCATCTGCAAACAATCTAAGACGGCTACTGACATTGTTTCCTATGTCGTTCAATTAGATCAGGAACAATAGAGGGCGTATAACACTTTCTTGAGGAACGCCGGATATTATTTCTGTTTTACTCGATGACTTTCCGTCTATTACTACGAACTGTGACCTTTCTGACAGGAAATCACGAATCCAGTCACACAACTGAGGCGATATTCTATAGGCACGCAGTTTGGTCAGAAGACGCTTGTGAGGAACGGTGTTGAAAACCTTCCGGAAATCTAAAAATATGGAATCAGTTTGACATCCCCTGTCGATAGCACTCATTACTTGATGAGTATAAAGAGCTAGTTGTGTTTCGTAAGCAACAAACCAAATGAACGCGGCGTCAAAAGTGTAAATGTGGCAGGAAAGGAACACCCTATCACAGAAAGTTGTTTTTCTTATGAGCTGGCTTTCTTGCACGCAGCAGCTGTACGGCTTAGTCATAAGACCATATAGGATTAGGCAACAGCTACGGAAAAAATCGATTGCAACACATATCGGCAACAATTTATAATAATGTATTGATAGCATTTGACTGGCTTATAAGCATTCTGCAAGTCAATAACGATCAATTATTCGCACTGATCTACCTTTAAACACTAGCGTAGACTTAGATCCAGCAATGGCAAACATCACTTGCATAATGTAAACTAGTTCTGAGACACTCGTTGAGTCATGATCTTGTGCTCAGGTGTTCCCTTAAGTTATTTACGAATCGAAGGAGTGGAGCTTTATGTCAGCTTATGTCCACGTTTGGCGAAAGTATGTCCATTTGGCAATAATTTTTATCGTAAGATGGAAGTGTAACATAGCCCTTCCCTATGCTCTCTCTGTGGAGTATGAATGCAACTACACTATCCAGTCATATTAATGTGTCCACCTGTCAAATGCATGAATAACCAATTTTTGCAGCGCGGGCTGCTGCGAGACGTGTAGGAAGATTGTCACTAAGATTCTGGAAGGTACCGACAAGGATTTGGAGGCATACCAACTCCAGTAGCGTGTGTGGCTGCGGTAGATTTCTCGGGTGAGGGTCCATGGTCTGAACAGCCCGAGAGACGTCGTCCCTCAGATTCTCAAACGGGTTGAAATCCGGCGAGTTTGGTGGCCGTGAAAGTACGCTAAACTCATACCGGTGCTCTTCGAACCATACACTTAGACTGTGAGCTGTACGACATGTTGCATTGTCCTGCTGGTAGTTGCCATCACCCCAAGGAGAAACAAACAGAATGCACGGGTGGACATGGTTCAGGAAGATAGATCCATACTTGTGTTGATCCATTGTGCCCTCCAGAATGGCAAGATCGTTCAGCGAATGTCACGAAAACATTCCTCGGACCATAACGCTCCCTCTTTGGGCTGGATCCTTCCGACGATTGTCACAGCGTTTTTGCTTCAGTTGTGCACTACTTCGTACATAACGGTAAAGAGATGTGGCGTACAGAGAGTTGCATCAGCTGTAGCCGTAGGAAAGCTGGACAGGAGCAGAAATGATGAGTGAATAAGTAAATACAGTGAACAAAAGCTTCACCTAACTGGTAGCTTTATCCGAGCCTACGAAGACTCATTGCAAACAATACAGCAAGGAATAGAAACCAGCTAATACGATAGCAACAAGGATGAGTATCTCTGAACTGATGTCGAACGATGGTACAAATGGTTCAAATGGCTCTAAGCATTATGGGACTTACCATCTGAGGTCATCAGTCCCCTAGTCTTAGAACTACTTAAACCTAACTAACCTAAGGTCACCACACACATCCATGCCCCAGGCAGGATTCGAACCTGCGACCGTTGCAGCAGCGCTGTTCCGGACTGAAGCGCCTAGAACCGCTCGGCCACAATGGCGAACCTCGGACGGCGCTGTTGGAGCCACAGCTAGGGCGTGTCTGCGTATCGTCACAAAGCGAAATCACTCTGCGTGTGACTGGGCTGTGTGGCTGGCCGGCCGCACTCATGGTATGGAGCCACTGCAGGCGTGGAACAGTGGGCGTACACCGCTGGGTCCGTCGGATCCGAAGCGACCACTATCGGCGACTGATGGGAACTTGGGTTGTCGTTACCAACTGTGGATGGCCAGTGGGGTTCATTGACAGTTTTCGTACGGTCAATCTTGCACAAGCCAACAGCCGAAAAGGCCACCTGTCGCCACTCAGTGAACGTCCAGTCGCGGTAGTGGCATGCACATTACCACTCTTGATCGCCGATGAACAGCAGTCAGCATCAGTGCAAAAACCAGGTGCCTGCTGTTGACACCTATCATCAACGTTCGCTGGACTGTCGCTGTAGAGGAACTGTTGGTAGCCCCTTATCTCATCGACAGTTGCGCGTCTGTTCGTCCATACACATCTTCACAGCCATCGTTCACTCCTGTCGTCTATGACCCATGATGCACAACAGTTGCCTCAGCACTGGTTTGGATAGTGCCATTTTGCTGTGTACAGTACACTTTAACCACGGCGGGATGCCAACTGTTTACATACATAGCCATGTCGGAAATGCTTCCACCCTAGACTGGAAAGCCAATGGACAGGAACGGAAAGCCCTTTTGGACATCAGATGAATCGCTCCATTTCCTCATTGTTACAACGTCTGCGTTGTTTCCTGCGTCCTCCGATATGCTTTATATGTCCTCCACTGTTAGTGCTGCCATCTGCCGTCTATGTGCCCTTTTTGCAAGTTAACCTACAACATAGGCTGTGGTCAAAATGGTTCAAATGGCTCTGAGCACTATGGGACTTAACATCTGAGGTCATCAGTCCCCTAGGACTTAGAACTACTTGAACCTAATTAACCTAAGAACTACTTGAACCTAATTAACCTAAGGACATCACATACGTCCATGCCCGAAGCAGGATTCGAACCTGCGACCATAGCGGTCGCGCAGTTCCAGACTGAAGCGCCTTGAACCACTCGGCCACCATGGCCGGCGGCTGTGGTCACATTAGTGTTACTGGACCATGTATGATACGTCAAATCGTAAGTGCCGCGCGGGATTAGCCGAGCGGTCTAAGGCGCTGCAGTCGTGGACGGTGCGGCTGGTCCCGGCGGAGGTTCGAGTCATCCCTCGTGTTTGTCCTTAGGATAATTTAGGTTAAGGGACTGATGACCTTAGTAGTTAAGTCCCATAGGATTTCACACACATTTGAACATTTTTGAACAAATTGTAAGCAGCTGGGTTCGTCTTCTACATAGACTGGGTCCTGTACCTCCTGGAGGTGACAGCAGGCAAGTAAGTATTGAATGCTGTGTCGTTTGAATCACAAATGGCAGAGAGACACATGAGGGATGGCTAAATCCCGGCTTGCACGACGACTAGCCTTCTGTGTACTACGTCTCAAACTCTGTTAAATACACACTACGTGTGGAATGATCACACGGGGGCGACCTGTCAATTAACTCGTAAATAAAAAACCGGTGTCTAGAATCTGCTGCTGCCTTTCTCCAATGGTTTGAGCTGTAGGTCTTAACAGTGCCGTGCTTCTGACGAAAATCACTCGGCACAGTTGTGAGTGAATATCATCTGCTGAACCGGAGAACACAACACATTTTTTTTCTGCTGTGTTAAGGCCATCTCGACTCTGCTTACACATTGCGAGTCAAAACGTGAGCAGCCAGCTCGTTGCACAATGTAGAACTCGAGTGGCAACACCATGAACCGGTAACTTACAAATGGCGCCAAGGTAAATTTTTAGTTTCGATGGATAGGTTAAAATTCATCCTAAGAGTCTGTCTTCATACAGTACATGTAGAACATGTATATTGCAAGAGCTCACAAGGACCCGATGAATATGAGGCCGCAAGTTCAATCTTTAGTAAAGCTCACTTGAAAGTGTTGTGTTAACAGTTACGACAGGAAGAATATAAGCTGCTAATGACACTGTCCAGGAGGTGAAAAGGTCAACCTTCTGTGGGATGTATGTATTTCAATTCACAAAATGAACATCGTCGACATTCAACAAAGGTTCAAAACAAAACATTAACTAGCATCATGACCACCGAATGAAAATCGGCGCACCGCAGTGATCACGAAGGTTCGCACCATCAAGATTTAAGGCGAACGCTCTGTGAGTTACAAACCGCGCAGGACATTAAAATGGATATCCACTCTCAAAGAATACATAAAGAATGATATTGGTGTTGCGGGGTGATGAAAACTGGTGGAATTTGATGGCAGGCAACCGAATGTGAATAAGTCTGTCGTGGAGTTTATCGTGAAACTGGCTATACTTTAAGGCACAGCTGCAAACAATGCAACAGTACATTTTATAGACACGAAAGAAAAACAAATATCCAGAGGCTTAACTTGTCCAGTGCTTCCAGGTTGTATGAACTGCATGGAGCACACTTTTCAGGAAGGATAGTTTACTCTAAAGGAGTATAATTATTGTACGTAGATCAGGAATCAAGCAAGTGAAAGTTATTTTGACCAGTTATTGGCCAAAATCACTGCTCATACCATGTTTGTAGTTCTCTTACGCCAACTTTCCCACTCTTGCTTACTCTGACATAAATATTCACTGCTGCAAGATCACGCACACGAAAAACATTCGTAGCTTACAGCGTATCTCCAACTTCTCTTAGCGCAGTAAATAACTTCCTAGGCAATTCACCATGCAGATTAACAGACGGCATAATTGTATATGATGTGCGTTAAGGCATTGATCTTAGTTTATCTTGATACAACTCTTGGTATATCTAGCTTCCAGGGATCATTTCGTATTCATTTCCGAATGGCGGGACTTGAAAGCAAATTCGTTACTGAATAATTGTATAAGTTTGTTTATCTCATCTACAAACTTTCAGGCCGGTTTCGCAGTTTGTTACTCATCGTTAAGTTAACGCTTTGTCTGAAATTTCGTTATCGTTCGTCCTCCAATTCTGAAGCACTGTTCCAAATTATGCAACCACCTATTGCTAATCTATGTTGCACGTAATTTGATAAGCAAAACATTGTAGGCCACTATCACACACATCCTATACATTATGTCGAGCGTCCTTGAAACACGTAAACACCAGTTTTTGTAACAAGTGCGACCTTTCCTTACTTGAACATCCGTCGTTTTTCTTATGTATTACACGGCCACATTGCTGCTACTTATTCTAAACCTGTTCATAAATTTTTTTTTTACTGTGCTGTAGATAATCTTCCATGAACGTAATTACGTTTAGTCCCTGCTTCTTGGACAATGATTTCCTTTCCAATGTTTCACTTAAAATGGGATCTGTGGCTCCCTATACGAGAAGCATGATGAACAACATAGCTCGGCAACTGTTTCAGTATCATTTTCACTTGTTACGCACAGTCGAGAGCAATGAAAATACACTCCTGGAAATTGAAATAAGAACACCGTGAATTCATTGTCCAGGAAGGGGAAACTTTATTGACGCATTCCTGGGGTCAGATACATCACATGATAACATTGACAGAACCACAGGCACATAGACACAGGCAACAGAGCATGCACAATATCGGCACTAATACAGTGTGTATCCACCTTTTGCAGCAATGCAGGCTGCTATTCTCCCATGGAGACGATCGTAGAGATGCTGGATATAGTCCTGTGGAACGCCTTGCCATGCCATTTCCACCTGGCGCCTCAGTTGGACCAGCGTTCGTGCTGGACGTGCAGACCGCGTGAGACGACGCTTCATCCAGTCCCAAACATGCTCAATGGGGGACAGTTCCAGAGATCTTGCTGGCCAGGGTAGTTGACTTACACCTTCTGGAGCACGTTGGGTGGCACGGGATACATGCGGACGTGCATTGTCCTGTTGGAACAGCAAGTTCCCTTGCCGGTCTAGGAATGGTAGAACGATGGGTTCCATGACGGTTTGGATGTACCGTGCACTATTCAGTGTCCCCTCGACGATCACCAGAGGTGTACGGCCAGTGTAGGAGATCGCTCCCCACACCATGATGCCGGGTGTTGGCCCTGTGTGCCTCGGTCGTATGCAGTCCTGATTGTGGCGCTCACGTGCACAGCGCCAAACACGCATACGACCATCATTGGCACCAAGGCAGAAGCGACTCTCATCGCTGAAGACGACACGTCTCCATTCGTCCCTCCATTCACGCCTGTCGCGTCACCACTGGAGGTGGGCTGCACGATGTTGGGGCGTGAGCGGAAGACCCCAGGAGCAAGTGTCCCTAATTTGCTGGGAAGTGGCGGTGCGGTCCCCTACGGCACTGCGTAGGATCCTACGGTCTTGGCGTGCATCCGTGCGTCGCTGCGGTCCGGTCCCAGCTCGACGGGCACGTGCACCTTCCGCCGACCACTGGCGACAACATCGATGTACTGTGGAGACCTCACGCCCCACGTGTTGAGCAATTCGGCGGTACGTCCACCCGGCCTCCCGCATGCCCACTATACGCCCTCGCTCAAGGTCCGTCAACTGCACATACAGTTCACGTCCACGCTGTCGCGGCATGCTACCAGTGTTAAAGACTGCGATGGAGCTCCGTATGCCACGGCAAACTGGCTGACACTGACGGCGGCGGTGCACAAATGCTGCGCAGCTAGTGCCATTCGACGGCCAACACCGCGGTTCCTGGTGTGTCCGCTATGCCGTGCGTGTGATCATTGCTTGTACAGCCCTCTCGCAGTGTCCGGAGCAAGTGTGGTGGGTCTGACACACCGGTGTCAATGTGTTCTTTTTTCCATTTCCAGGAGTGTATGTTAGACATCGTAGCTCCAAATAGGCCGGACCTTATCCATATCGTTAGTTCAGAAACGGAAATTAGCGACCATGATGTCATTATAGCAAATATGGTTACGAAAGTTAATAAATCAGTTAAATGACTGGGAGAGTGTTCCTGATAGAAAGAGCAGATAAGCAGTTGTTGGCATCTCAGTTAGGAAGTGAACTGGCATCACTTACTGTCAGTGAGATGGACGTAGAGGAATTTTGGGCAAAGTTTAAGCAGATTGTAAATCGTGGTTTGGAGAATTGTGTGCTTAGTAAGTGGATTACGGACGGAAAACACCTACCGTGGTTTAATAACGAGATTCGCAAAATGCAGAGGAAGCTGAGGCTGTTACACTCTCCGTCCAAAGGAGAACGCGCAAAGGACGATAAGTAAACATTAGTAGAAATTCTTGCGTCAGTGAAAAGATCTGTGCGCCAAGCATACAACAACTACCACCGTACGAAAAGATCTGGCAGAGAAGCCGAGAAAATCCTTGTCATTTGCAAAATCTCTAAGTAAGTCTAAGGCTCCCCTCCAGTCACTTGTTGATCAGTTTGGTGTGGCACTTGAAGATAGCAAAACGAAAGACGATGTTTTAAATTTCACGTTCTCGCTGGAGAATCATAGAAACACAAATAAGCGTCCCTGGAGTACAGATACAACTGAAACAATTGAAAACAGTTAAGACACTGGGTCCGTATGGAATCCCAATATGGTTTTTTAAATAGTACTCTACGACATCGGCCCCTCACGTAGCTCACATTTGTCGTGTATCTCTAGCCAAGTGCAAAGTTCCAAGCAACTGGAAAAAGTGCAGGTAACTCCTGTGTATAAGAAGGGCAAAAGAACCAACCCGCTGCAGAATCCTTGAACATATTGTCAGTTCGAATACAATAAATTTTCTTGAGACCGAGAAGTTTACGTCCACAATCAGCGTTATTTTAGAAACCATCGCTCTTGTGAAATTCAGCTTGCCCTTTCTCATATGATACACAGTGAACTATGAATGAAGGGCAGCGCGGGATTAGCCGAGCGGTCTGAGGCGCTGCAGTCATGGACTGTGTGGCTGGTCCCGGCGGAGGTTCGAGTCCTCCCTCGGCCATGGGTGTGTGTTTGTCCTTAGGATAATTTAGGTTAAGTAGTGTGTACGCTGATGACCTTAGCAGCTAAATCCCATAAGATTCCACACACATTCGAACTTTTTTTTTATGATTGAAGGCCAACAGCCGGCAGGGGTGGCCGAGTGGTTCTAGGCGCTACAATCTGGAAACGCGCGACCGCTACGGTTGCAGGTTCGAATCCTGCCTTGGGCTTGGATGTGTGTGACATCCTTAGGTTAGTTAGGTTTAAGTAGTTCTAAGTTCTTGGGGACTGATGACCTCAGCAGTTAAGTCCCGTAGAACTCAGAGCCATTTGAACCCCATTCTGAAGGACAACAACGCAGGTTACATATTTCTAGTTTTTCGGAAAGTGTTTGACACGGTGCCTCGTTGCAACCTGTTCACGAAGGTACAAGCATACGGAACAGGTTCGCAAACATGTGATTGCGTAGAAGATTTTTTAAGGTATGGAAATCAGTATGTTGTCCTCGACTGCAAGTGTTCACTGAAGACAAGAGTGTCGTCAGGAGTGCCCCAGGAAAGTGTGATAGAATCGCTACCATTCTTTACATACGTAAATATTCGGCCGACAAGGTGAGCAGCAATCAGAGGTTGTTTGATGATGATGCTGTGATGTTCGGTAAAGTGTCGAAGTTGAGTGACTGATGGAGGATATAAGACGAATTAGATAAAATTTTAAGTTGGTGTGATGAATGTCAGCTAGCTCTAAATGTAGAAAAAATATAAGTTAATGCGGATGAGTAGCAAAAATAAACCCGTAATGTTCGGATACAGCATTAGTAGTGTGTTCCTTAACACAGACAGGTCGTTTGAATATCTGGGATGGAACGAGCATATCGGAATTGTGGTAGGAAAGGCGAATGGTGAGCTTCCGTTTACTGGGGGAATCCTAGGCAAGTAAAGGAGAGCGCATATAGCACTCCAGTGATACATGTTTTTAAGTACTGCTAGTGTTTGGATCCGTAACAGGCCGGATTAAAGGAAGACAACGAAGCCACTCAGACGCACACTGCTAGACTTGATACTGGTCGGTTCCAACAACACGCAAGTGTTACGGAGATGCTTCGACAACTCAAATGGGAATCCTTGGAGGAAAGGAGACGATCTTTTCGGGGAACACAATTGAAAAAATTTTGAGAACATGGATTTGAAGCTGAGTGCAGAATGATTTTGTTGCCTACAGCATACATTGAGCATGAGGGCCACGAAGATCTTCTGCTTACTTCTTTGACTTATGCTTTATCCCGCGGTCGCAGTCGGCGTGGTGAGGTACGGATCTGGCAAGGTTAATGTTAAGGGGTAGCCGGGTGTCCTTCCTGCCACCACCCGATACCCCACACGGATGGAATTAGTGTACCCCAGCTGTCTGCATCTAGTGTAATCCATTGAAGAGTGCGAAAGTGTTCAGATGTCTGTGAGTCGTGTAACTGAGGCGGGACGTGGGGACCAGCCCAGTTTTCATCCATGGGCATGTGAAAAACCGCCAAAAAACCACATCCAGGCTAGACGGCAACCCGGCCCTCCTCGTTAATCCGCCGGGCGGATTCGATCCGGGTCCGGATCGCCTACTCGAGTTCAGGCAGCAGCGTAAGGACCACGAAGACATGTGAAATTAGGGCTCATACGGAGGCATATGGACAGTTGTTTTTGCTCTTTCTATTTGCTAGTGGAACAGGTACGGGATACCCTCCTCCAATCATCGTAAGGTGGGTTGCAGATTATCGATGGAGATGTAGGTGCAGATGTACGACACCACGCATCCCACTGACTCATCTTGCAGAAACGATAATATTTCATCTGCCACTTCAATCCCAATCTGAAAAATTCCTTGGGTTCTTTTCCTGACGAAATGTCAACTTCGGAAACTGTTGATGTAGGTATTTGTTTGTTTTATTTATCGTAATCATTGCTCTGCTTCCACTGTAGCACTGTCGTGAGTTACTCTTCGACTATAGTTGAACCACGCTCTGTAGCCTCATGCTGTGCTCCAATTTTGGACACCTCCAGTCCCGTCCTCTGTTGCCATTAACAGCCAAAACTGTGACTGCCTGGTAGATAATAAGTGGGATGTCGAATGTCTTAAACATCATTGGCTTTTTGCGACCTCGCACTCAAGGAGTTCCTTGTTATTATTGGGAATCTACAAGGACTGTACAGTAAATAATGCAATTTTTTTCTCGGCCAGTTTTGTTTAAAAAAAAGCGAAATTTGCTGTGAAACATCATGGAATTTTCCCGCTTCAGCCTCTATCGTTTCATGGAGTTCTCACAAGTCGTGGCGTAGGCTTCAAAATGGCGTCTGTAACATGGGTGTGTTCCAATGAAGATGGTGGTTGTGGGGCGCTCAACAGCGTGGTCATCAGCGCCAGTACAAGTTCCAACCTTTCCATTTCCAGTCTCGCCACTGCCAGATTAGTGATGACATAATGAGGACAACACAAACGCCCAGTCCTCGAGAGGAGAAAACACCGACCCGGCCGGGAATCGAACCCAGGACCACAAGATAAAAAAAATGTTCAAATGTGTGTGAAATCTTATGGGACTTAACTGCTAAGGTCGTCAGTCCCTAAGCTTACACACTACTTAACCCAAATTATCCTAAGAACAAACACATACACCCTTGCCCGAGGGAGGACTTGAACCTCCACCGGGACGAGCCGCACAGTCCACCCTACACCTCTCTGCTAATCCCGCGCGACACCACAAGATGCAGAGGCTGCAACGCTAGCCTCTAGACTACGAGCTGCGGCATTGTGTTCTAAGCAGAGAGGCGTTATTGAGTTTCATTTGACAGAAAATCAGAGCACGTCAGACATTCACAGGTGCTTGCAGAACGTCTATGGAGACCTGACAGTGAACGAAAGCACGGTGAGTCGTTTGACGAAGCATCTGTCATCATCGCAACAAGTACACGCTACACGTCCAATCTTTCGTGTGCTATCCGGCTGCACGCACACTCAGAACATTGAAAAACGCCTTAACAGCCAAAAAATACAAATGAACTTCTTTTCTATGAGAAAGTCTGCGCACCCAAGAGCAGCTTACTGCACTGTTATTCCTCATCCACCCTGCAGCACGGATCTCGCACCTTCCAGCTGCCATCTGTCTGGCGCAATGGAGGTTCATTACCGAGGCACACAGTACGTGGATGACGGGGAGGTAACTGATGCAGCAAGACGTTGTCTCCGGTGTCGACCAGTAGGGTTATTCCATGCGGTCACACATTCTCTCCCAATAACGTGGCTCAAGGCCGTCGCAGTAAATGGAGATTATGTTAGGGTTATGCAGCCAAAAAAATGGTGAATAATATGGTGTATTGGAATCCTGAATGAAACCAACCTGGTTTCAGAAAGAAAATGTATTGCATTACTTATTGTACCTCCTTCACATAATTAGCGTTCGCAAGGGACTACAACCTGCCGAAGTACTCCCAAAGTGCAGGGGCAGCCAACCTTTTCTACCCACCATAAACTTTTGTATCTCTGTTACCCGCACGATACTAGTGATATTTTATAACGTACCGTAGTGAAGTATCTTTAGATTATAAAATTTATGAATCCTACTTACAGCAAGTCAACCATGTAATAGTAACTACTCCCCAAATAATTTATGACAAAATTGCACGAAAATGTAGTTAAAATGATTTAAAACTCCTACCCCAACCACTCACCATGACTGCTGAAACACCCACTATCAGGTGGTAGAGAGGTTGACTGTCATTGCCAGAGTAGGGCTGAATATTAAAGGAAGGGAATTAAGGAAGATTGGATTTAACGTCCCGTCGACATCGAGGGCATTAGAGACGGATGAGGAAGGAAATCCGCAGTGTCCTTTTGGAGGAACCACTGGATGGCCGAACACTGGCTTAACCGTCGTCCTCCCGAATGCGAGGTCTGAATTTTCATACACTTCTGTTTTGACAAGGTTCGCCTAAAGTCTGTCGGTGTAGTTACTTTGGTTCTCTGAAAGCATAACAAGAATATCACACAATGTGATTCCATTTTAAACCGCAGTCGTGAAAATTAACTTCAGATAATGTATTTGCGTTTTAATTTCCTACAGTGGATGATTTCAAGTAAACAGAAGTTATTATCAAAATGAATTTCAACTCAGCACCGGAACGCGCTCTGATTTGAAACATCCTGGCAGATTAAAACTGTGTGCCGGGCCGAATCTCGAGCCTGGCACCTTTTGGAAGGTAGGACACGAGTTGCTAGCGGAAGTAAAGCTCAACAAATAATAGTACCACGACCCTCTCACCATTCACTACGCTGTTTTTGTGAAGTATCGCTGAAAATATATGTACATTGAAAACGATGAATTTATGACTTAATTTCGTTCATCATAATGAAAGTTTTAGGAAAGCGCCAACTGTACCATTCAGCCGGCCAGGGTGGCCGAGCGGTTCTAGGCGCTTCAGTCTGGAACCGCGCGATCGCTACGGTCGCAGATTCGAATCCTGCCTCTGGCATGGATGTGTGTGATGTCCTTAGGTTAGTTAGGTTTACGTAGTTCGAATTCTGCCTCTGGCATGGATGTGTGTGATGTCTTTAGGTTAGTTAGGTTTACGTAGTTCTAAGTTCTAGGGGACTGATGACCTCAGATGTTGAGTCCCATAGTGTTCAGAGCCATTTGAACCATTTGTACCATTCACATACTATAAACACAGCACAAATAATTAGTGTTGATCAATCAGTGGATTGTTTCAAATCATGCGAACTTTCCGCATGATTTAAGCCGAAAAATAGTCATTTTTTGCTTCATATTGCTCAGACTTTTAATAAAAAAGCACTGAAATCCAACTATAAAGACAGACAACGCGCTCGAAACAAGCAAAATATTGACGCTGACAAATGTATACTCAACCAACAGCTACAAGTGCGTGAACTGTTTATAAAGTTTTAATAACTCAGAAACATCTGTCATTGTTTACACGTCAATGTACAATGTAAGTAGGATGTGAGCTCGCAAAGATGTAACCTGTATCGGGTAGTTTACTAATCGAGATACGCAATATTCGATTGAAATCTCGTATTTGCAGTTATATTACACAGTCCAGAAAAAAATTGTTGCACACCGTGAAAGCTCGTATTAGGCTCAGCAACGAGCTCTAAACACAAGTTCAACGAAATAAATTACAACATCACACTTCTACAGATCGCCCATTTGCGAAATAAAGTGTTGAGAGCTCAACAAATAATGGTACCACGACCCTTTCGCTATCCACTACGTTATTTTTGTGGAGTTCCTGTGTAAATATATGTACAATGAAAGCGATGAATTTATAACTTAATTTCGTTCACCATAATCGATGTTTTAGGAAAGCGCCAACTGTGTCATTCATTATTTAAATAGTGAATGAATTCATAACCACCCGAAAATGTAATTTTTAGACAAGTTATCAGAGAACTCGATAAGTCTAAGATATTTCAAGATTAAACTGATCAAGAGTAGCAGAAAGTGTGATTACGAAAAGCTTATCATCAAAATGGCAAATGACGTGGTAGAAGGACCGATATCATTTTTGTAGCGAAAGAAAATATTCGAAAGATGCGGACACAAGTAATAAATTCTTTTTCAACAATATTCCCTTAGAATAGAGAAATAAATACCTAAATCTGTAGTTGTACAGTATACAATTTTATTAAAAGTAAATAAAATGGGGGGAACAATCATACAAGACCATACTGTAATCATTTTAGTTGCGATGTTATAGCGGGATAATAGAAGTATAAGGTGACAAGCAAAAAAACTATTTGAATGAACAGAGAGACATGAAGTTCATTGTAAGTTCTTACTGAAAGTAAACAGAATACTTTTTCGGCTGTAGCTTGTAATGTGTGATATCAGACGCCAAATCTCATTGCAGTTATAGTCCATGGTACGGCATCACGTTTCTCGTTTCGGTCTTTAGTTGCCTGATAACAGGGGCCCAAACCACATCTCGTCAACTGCTGGGGCGTGCTTTTGTACCACTCTCTCCTGGAAAACTGGCAACTCGCCTAACGGGTGCTGCCTCCAATTCCCTCGCTCGGAATGGTTATTGCAGGCTGTCTGCTGACCTGCTCCCCAAGAATGTCCGAGCTTCCATCCAGCTGCGATTTCCGAGGAAAGGACAACTATACTGAAGTGTTTGCTGTGGAGGCACTGAACAATGGGCTAAGAGGCACATAGTCCACAACCCACCACAGTGTTGCAGAAGAAACAAAATAATGAAATTTTTTAGCACGTTATTGCTTTGTTTTCATTCTGGACTGACAACTGCGTATTTCCACTCCGAGACATGGCGTCCGTAATGTTATTAGAAGTATATATAATTTGTTTTTAATTCAGTAATCGGTTGTTTCCCTAACTAAATGAAATAAAGTAGGAGAAATTATTTTATTTTGAGTCAATCTCCTGAGGTACAGTTTCATTTAATAACTGCGTGAAGCTGATTGTTTTGTCAGTTAGAAATCTATGGTGGTTGTCAGCGGGAGAAGCCACAGAATATTACTGAAACCAATTGCAAGCGTATTCTGGGGCAGCTGACACCATTGTTTTATGTGCATGCTAAATTTTCCAGGTGATTTTTATTTTAGGCTCCTTATAGTGATGGTTGACCGGAGACTAACGATAATAACTTGAATTACTCCTGAACTCTAGTGCTCATGATCAGTCATCAACTGGCGACCATACGAGGATTCTAATCCTGAATTTTGCCGTTGAGAGATTGCTCGTCTGTCCACTTATACTATAATCTCTGATTCTGATAACAGTTTAAATGTCTTCTCAAGTGTCCGTTGTTACATATCTCCTCCCTTTTATTACAACACTAGAAAATGTACAAAGAGTAACTCGTCAGAAGCTGCAGTATAGCTTTGCAACTTTGTGTTTCACTAGGAATGGTTATACAGAAGACAGTATGCTTTTCCTCCTACCAGCGGGCTGGCTCATCTGGGTGCTTACTGAACGTGAAAACCTTTCGGGGGAATAACTGCTACAGCAAATGCACTGAGCTCACGTTCTCGACATATGGTCTGACGAGTGTGCGGTAACTCACTGGAAAAGTACACTGTTGCTTTATGTCCATATTCTTATGCTCCACCTTACAGGCCACTGACTTCAGTATGAAATATTGCCATAGTTAGTACAAAAGTATTTGAAATGTACATTTCTCAATTACGTCCCCATCTAATTGGGCTTAAATTTCACTCAGAGCAGTTGATTGCGGAATGTGCTACACGCTTTATGGGGTCCTGACAAGTTTTGTTACTGATACAGGACAGCATGTACATGTACATGTAACATGTCAATATGGTCCAAAATGGACAGCTTGAGCAGTGTGTATACGTTGTCCTCCAAGATGAACTGACCTCAGTCCTCTGGATTTGTCTGTTTTCGCTTATTTTAAAAGTTAAATGTACAGCGTTCTCAATGGTACGGTGAAATAAATGGACCATCGATTTTAACAGTATTGCAAAGAATCACGAAATGATTTGTGGTTGTTAGAAAGACTTGAAAACTCCCTGCAAAGACGAGTACAGAACTAAATATAAATGCAGAAAACGACACGCGCAACACCTACTTTAGCAGATACGAGTGTATAGTAAATTGCAACCCGTAGCATGCTGAAACAGTATTGCATTATTTGTAAGGCAGGAACTGGATAAAAATTGAGCCCAAATAAATGAGGACTGAATAGAAAAATGAAGATCTGAAATACATGTCTGCTAACTATGACAACATTTCATTGTGCAGGCAATAGCAGCGTACAACTATAGTTTCTTAACTATCTCGTAAATGGCTCTTTTCGTGGCACAAATTGACTAAAATGTTTACATTATTGATTGTTTTGTTTCCTCTTCTATTAGTATGAAATACCAAATAAAAAAGGGATAGTGTCCAAGAAACCTAAGAATTGTGTATTATTTTTCACGCAGACTAATATCCATTTCTACATAGGTACTCAATAAGCTACCGTACGTTGTGTGACGGGGCGTACTTAATACCACTACCAGTCATTTCCTTTTCTGTTCCTCTCGCAAACAAAGCGTGGGAAAAAGGACTGTCTATATACCTCCTTACGAGTCCTAATTCTTCTCATCGCATCTTCGTGGTCCTGATGCGAAATGTATGCCGGCTGCAGTAGAATCCTTCTACAGTCAGCTTCCAATGCCTGTTCCCTACATTTTTTCGGCAGTGTTCACCTTTCCTCCAGGGACTCCCATTTCAGTTCCCGAAGCATCTCCGTAATGCTTGCTTGTTGGTCGAAGAAATCTAGCAGCCCACCTCTGAATACCTTCGATGTCGCCCTTTAATCCGACCTTCTGACTATCCCTGCAGAATGCTGATACAGGTATTGCACTCTTTGTTAAGACAGGCAATGGGTAAAACCTGAGCATTTCTACTAGCCCTCGTCTTTTTACCTACTTGATCCTCTGCTGCCTTCACCACTTTATCCCTCAAAGCTTTCCATTCTTCTTCTACTGTATTTCTTTCCCCCATTCCTGTCAATTGTTCCTTTATGCTCTTCCTGAAACCCTCTACAACATCTGGTTCCTTCAGTTTATCCAGGTACCATCTCCCCAAATTCCCACCTTTTTGTAGTTTCTTCAGTTTTAATCTGCAGTTCATAACCAATAGATTGTGGTCAGAGTCCACATCTGCCCCTGGAAATGTCTTACAATTTAAAACCTGGTTCCTAAATCTCTGTCTTACCATTATATAATCTATCTGATATCTTCTAGTATCTCCAGGGTTCTTCCACGTATACAACCTTCTTTCATGATTATTGAACCAAGTGTTAGCTATGATTAAGTTATGCTCTGCGCAAAATTCTATCAGGCGGCTTCCTCTTTCATTTCTTAGCCCCAATGCATATTCACCTACTGCATTCCCTTCTCTCCCTTTTCCTACTCTCGAATTCCTATCACCCATGACTATTACATTTTCGTCTCCTTTCACTAACTGAATAATTTCTTTTATCTCATCATACAATTCATCAATTTCTTCGTCATCTGCAGAGCTAGTTGGAATATAAACTTGTACTACTGTTGTAGGCGTCGGCTTCGTGTCTATCTTGGTCACAATAATGCGTTCACTATGTTGTTTGTAGTAGGTAACCCGAACTCCTATTTTTTATTCATTATTAAACCTACTCCTGCATTACCCCTATTTGAGTTTCATTTATGATCCTGTATTCGCCAGACTAAAAATCTTGTTCCTCCTGTCACCGAACTTCACTAATTCCCACTATATCTGACTTTAACCTATCCATTTCCCTTTTTAAATTTTCTAACCTACCTGCCCGATTAAGGGATCTGACATTCCACGCTCCGATCCGTAGAACGCCAGTTTTCTTTCTCCTGATAACGACGTCCTCTTGAGTAGTCCCCGCCCGGAGATCCGAATGGGGGGACTATTTTACCTCCGGAATACTTTACCCAAGAGGACGCCATCATCATTTATCCATACAGTAAAGCTGCATGTCCTCGGGAAAAATTACGGCTGTAGTTTCCCCTTGCTTTCAGCCGTTCGCAGAACCAGCACAGCAAGGCCATTTTGGTTAATGTTACAAGGCCAGATCAGTCAATCATCCAAACTTTTTCCCCTGCAACTACTGAAAAGGCTGCTGCCCCTCTTCAGGAACCATACGTTTGTCTGGCCTCTCAACAGGTACCCCTCCATTGTGGTTGCACCTACGGTACGGCTATCTGTATGGCTGAGGCATGCAAGCCTCCCCACCAACGGCAAGGTCTTTGGTTGATGGTGGGGTGGATGGGGGGAGTATTCCAGTTAACATTGTGAAAAGCTTTCTCTAAGTCTACAAATGCTCAGTTCCCGTAAGTTACAGAAATGCGTTCCATCGGCTTCAGAAATTGTGAATTTGGTGGTCCTGACATCAACATGAGTTAACTATCATGCTCCTAAAACCACTGTAGCACGGTTCTCGGATTGTGAAGTGGACAGTTCTGGACTTTATGAGCAGCGAGTCCCTTAGGCATTGCATTTAAAAGCAGGGAATTTAGATTAGCAGCGCTTGTCTTGCAAGTTGTCGTGTAGTGGCTCTGCCAGTTAAGTTAAAACGTGCGTTGGGCAGCGTACCCAGTTTTCTGCAGAGAGTTGTGATCGTATGTGGTGAGCGGCTCCACCGGCTTCGCGATTTGGAAAATCCCAGCAGTTACAGGTGTATCTGCCATCACGATCTTGCGTAAGCGAGACAAAATGGTTGGGAAGTGACTACGTTAAAACTAAAATTAACAATATTCAGTGAAAACGCTAAACTATTTCCAGACACGCTAGAAAACTTCTATAGAGACCGTCGAATTCACGGTAGTGAAACAAATTGGAAATTTGTGGTAATGTCTTATGGGACCAAACTGCTGAGGTCATCGGTCCCTAAGCTTGCGAACTGCTTAACCTAACTTAAATTAACTTATGGTAAGCACAACACACACACCCATGCCCGAGGGAGGACTCGAACCTCCGACGGGGGCAGCGGCGCGGACCGTGGCAAGGCGCCTTAGCCCACGCGGTTTAGTGAGACAAGATCAGTAAAATTGTTACCATGCTTATAAAGTGATTATTAACAAATTTATTTATGTTTATACTAAAAACATCCTTATAGAAACAGTAACAAATGATAGAGCAAAGAAATGCCAAATAGTTATTAATTATTTATTGAACATTAATAACTTGAATAAAACGTAATAATGTTTCACAATATATTTATTTGCTCGCTATGAACCGACTTTCGGCTTCTTAGGCCTTCGTCAGACAACTTAATGCTAAACAGATAGTCCACACACGTTCAGAGAGAATTCATAGCTGTACAAAGAATGCTGTGCAATGGTATGTGACATTTTATCACTATATACATTCAAATCACAAGCATGATGTAATACCCAAAGAGACACTGAATAAATAAATCAAATTTATTTGTTCAGTGTCTCTTTAGGTATTACATCATGCTTGTGTTTGTTTCGATATAGACATAAAATGTCACATATCTTTGTACAGCATTTTCTGTATAGCTATGAGTTCTCACTGAAGTCTTGTAGACTATCTGTTAAGAATTAAGTTATGGGGCGAAGCAGAAAGCCGGCTCATAACAAGCTAGTAAATATTCATGTGGAACATTAATATGTTGCATTCAGATTATTAATACGTCTATGCTTCTCCAAGAACCGACGGAATATTTCATAAATATTTATTGAACAATTTTCGTAATGATGGCAAAACAAAGATTTCTACACAACTGTACTAATCACTATCGGCAGCGTGAAAGGATTGTGACATTATCCCATTATCCAATCGTTTATTTAATGAGACTTCAGTA
This sequence comes from Schistocerca gregaria, assembly GCF_023897955.1. Taxonomy (NCBI): domain Eukaryota; kingdom Metazoa; phylum Arthropoda; class Insecta; order Orthoptera; family Acrididae; genus Schistocerca; species Schistocerca gregaria. The sequence continues at coordinate 218,355,192 of NC_064927.1, forward strand.
ACTTGATGTACGCAAGATTGTAATTTGAGTAGCGTAGGACTACAGCATCAAGATTAATAGAGTTGTTAACTTGACTAGGTTCTTTTAGCTCCGTTCGTGATGCATCATGCTGAATGACGGCCAAGTATTTAGTTATGTTTAAAATTAACATAATACCAAATTGGCAGTTAATCAAAATTATATGCTACATACGCTTAAAATGTATAAATGTTATAACCCGTGTGCCGCGCGGGATTAGCCGAGTGGTCTCGGGCGCTGCAGTCATGGACTGTGCGGCTGGTTGCGGCGGAGGTTCGAGTCTTCCCTCGGGCATGGGTGTGTGTGTTTGTCCTTAGGATAATTTAGGTTTAGTAGTGTGAAAGCTTAGGAACTGATGACCTTAGAAGTTAAGTCCCATAAGATTTGACACATATTTGAACTTTTTTTTTATAAACCGTGTACTTTTATAAGTGGTGGTAAAGCTTCATTGAGTCAGACATTGGGTCACATCAACCGAATTTTAATAGACAGTCAGAGCAGTGTCTGTGATCTTTAGTGTACTTAGTGTTCATCTCTCGGTCACTGAAGGTGGCTTCGGTAAGGTTTGTGAACCCAGAAAGCAGCCTGGGCTTAAGTATTGTTCGTGACTTCTCAATAGTTCGACATGCAACAGATTAGAACTTGGGAACATCTGGGACTCTTAAGTGCTTGTGGGCATAGAATCGTACAAGGGTTAACTGTGGACGTTCAGCCACGGTCAATTTGTTACTGTATAAAGACTGGTACATACCAGTTTAACTTTTAAGATTTTGTTGTAGTTTAAGTGGTCTGATGCACGGCTCCATGCCGTTAGTTTAAGGTCGTTACTGTACACGAACATTCCACCTGCATTGTAAAATTAAGAATTGTAGAGTCCTGTATCCACTCTGCGCAAAACACCTGAAGGTTCAGTTATTTCTAGCCCATCATTTTCCTCCATTTAGGCGCAGAAGTGTGAAATTTGGCTCATGGGAGCGTACAACCTTCCTTTGCGATGGTGCAAACGCATGGCGACCTGCAATGGTACCTTCGGGCTCGGCCGGCCAGTGTGGCCGAGCGGTTCTAGGCGCTCCAGTTTGGAACCGCGTGATCGCCACGGTCGCAGGTTCAAATCCTGCTTCGGGCATGGACGTGTGTGGTGTCCTTGGGTTAGTTAGGTTTAAATAGTTCTAAGTTCTAGGGGACTGATGACCACAGATGTTAAGTCCTATAGTGCTCAGAGCCCTTTTGAACCCTCGGGCTCGGTGACGCAACAAAAGCAAGATTTTTATACGTACGAAAAGAAGCCAGTGCCCAGACGCTCATCTGAGATGCAATGCGAATTAATGATACCGCATTGGCACCAAATTTCACCACAATTCTGACAACACCACCGTACACGTGTCGCATGTTGGGGAGGTCGTCACCCCCCCGTTCCCCTCCCCCCCCCTCCCCAGTCCATCTGGGAAGCCTCACATTTCCTCCTGACCTCTCTGCGTTTGTGATCAGAGCCACGATGGTCAGCTTGAAATTAATGTGGTTTTCTTTTGTGAGCCTGAAGGGAACGTTCCTCACACCGCCGCTCAGAAGCGATACGGAAAGATCTCAAGGGGTGCCATAAAGGGCGGCAATGATATCACCTCTAACCTTGGAGCTTCATTTATACGCATTTCGCTGTCATAAACGACATTTTACAGCCCGATGATACTCTTGACAACCTTTTACATAACTGATACATCCCGAACGATTCAACCCTTTTCTGAGTACATGGTAGTGCGACAGCACCATAGAACGTAATCTGACCTCTCAGGAGTTTAACACCACTGCTATGTTTGCTCCTGCCTGCAGAGTGGAATCACTAGCGACCATTCGAATCCATTCAGCGGAATTTGGACTTGGTCTGAAGCAGCAGCAAAGGGTATTTACGCTTTTTCAGCCCTCTTGTTTCACGCCCTCCTGTCGCATGTCCACCGGGACGTACCACATTAACGCATGCATAAGTAAAATGGATAATGAACTTTCTAAGATTCACCAATTTGGCAACACTGTCAGTGGCACACGTACATTTTTTCAGCACTTTATAAATGTTCCCGTACAGAGGCAACACTTGACGTATTCCTACGCGTCTGCGGGCAAGCGATCCGTCAACGGAACGGACCCACTGCAGCTGACTGGCCCTACCTGCTGCTCAAGCACTGCTTGCAGGCATGCGTATCTGAGTGGTATCTAAGGGGTTTTTCACCAACGGTACATAGGAATTGCTCAACGGTACTCTCTGTAATGGTACAGTTTTAAAGTGCTCAAGAAAGGTGCCCAGGTGGCACCAAGGGTGACGCCTCTCACTCGCCCCTCACCCTTGTAGTGATCACGCCACAGGAGGACGCGAAACAGGGGACTGAAGGAACATACACACATTTCCTGTTTTAGACCACGTCAAAATGTTTTTGAACCGTCCCTAGTAGTTACACCCTGAATGCCAGAACAAACATATCAGTTACACTACACTCCGGAGAGGTCAGGTCACGCCGGCCGCAGTGGGCGAGCGGTTCTAAGCGCTTCAGTCCGGAACCGCGCGACTGCTACGGTCGCAGGTTCGAATCCTGCCTCGGGCATGGATGTGTGTGATGTCCTTAGGTTTAAGTAGTTCTAAGATCTAGGGGACTGATGACCTCAGATGTTAAGTCCCATAGGGCTCAGAGCCATTTGAACCATTTTTGGTCAGGTCACGTTCGCTGGGGTTGTAACAACACGATGTCCTTAGAAAAAGGTTCAATAATTCAGAGCACGTCAGCAGTGTCAAAGGTTGTCAAGAACGTCGCTCTGTTGCACTTCACGCTGTTATCAATCCTTTTTGAAAGCGAAATGCGTGTGCATGAACGCGCCAAGCGAAACAATTGTTTCATTGGTGCCCTTTACGTCACTTTCTCATGTCTTCCCGCGTCGATCCTGAGCCGCGATGTGTGCGAAAAGTATTCCTCAGCCAGCCAAAAAAAAAAACAGGGACTTGCGGTTCTAACCTCTTGCAGAGAGTTTAAGGAAGAGAGTGAGATGCGGGTGCGTTGGAGGTATGGCGACCTTCACATCATGCCACACGTCTGCGATGGCGGTGGGCAGAGTTGTGGTGTAATTTTGTGCTAATATGACAACATTAACCTACCTTAAACCTCACATAAACGTTTGAGCTGTGGCATTTTTTCCGATGTGTCGACACTTTGCTGTTCGAAGCGTAACGAGTCCGATGGTGACGTCACAGGACCAACACCTTTTCACCCGTACACTCTGTATGCCACAGCAAATATAGCAGTTGTGCTACAGTCCAGAGAAGTCAAATCACGTTCTATGAGGTTATAGAACTACGATGTAGTCAGAAAAAGGTTAAATCGTTCGGGATGTATCAGCAGTGCCAGAGGTTGTCAAGAACTTCATTCTGTTGCACATCGCTCTCTAAAATGCGCCCTTTATGCCACCTCTTGAGATCTTTCCGTGTCGCTTCTGAGCTATCGTGGTTCTGATCTCAATTGCAGAGAGGTCGGTACAGAGGATGGTTGTACGCCACCATTGAATCGAATTAAAAACTCCTGCGTCGCAACGGTATAAAATGACGTAATTTTAAACTAGTGACCATTTAATTCTTTTGCGCAGTGTATTTTGTGTTCAACAGAAACTTTTGAGAGCCGACCATTCATAATTAATTTCTCCGTAATTTGAATAAACGAAAAGTGGAATTTGATTCTTTAGTTGAGGGCCACATTATTATTCTGTACGATCATATTTGTAAAGTTTCCTGTAACATTTTACATTCAGTGATCTGTCTCTGCTGAATTAATGTGCGTCATGATTATGCCACGCTTCTACATGGCTTAAAGCAACAGTGCATGAGCTCGCCCCTCACTTTCAAATGAGCTACATCCAAATTTAAGATCGTGCACCTCCCTGTGGTGGTTAGGTAGCAGAGAATTGGGGCCGACTAGCGATTAATTTTTCCTTATTTGTTACGGAGCTCTAGTGAAGTTACATGTTCTCCTGCTGGAAAATGTCAGGGAAGACATCAAGTATGAAGTGGTACAGGAGATCCACATTAATGTTCATGTGGTACACAGATGTCATGGTGCCTTAGATTACTACCACAGGTCCCGTGGAAGCTCGCGTGAATATCCCATACAGCATATCACTGCGTTCGTGTTCTGTACCTGTTTTGTTCATCTGTTTCTCTGCTTGATGCTGCATCCGGATACAAACATCTACATGCTGTAAAAAGAAATGTAATTCACCTGCAAGACAGTAGGCTTCCAATGACACATGGTTCAATCTCTACGATCCCGTCCCCACTTTAATCAAAATCTACAGTGTCATTAGATCAGCACGGGAACAGGTAGTGGTTGCCTGCTCTGGATCCCCATGTTCAGCAATGTTCGTTGAATAGCACGCGCCAAGGCACTTGTGCCTGCGCCAGCACTGAACTGTGTCGCCAGATCAGCCACAGATCGCCGACTGTCTGCTTTACACATCAGGCAAGCTTCCGACCCCCACGTTCATTGGTGAGCGGACATCCAACACCTTGTCGCCTTCTCGTGGCTTCATCGTCCTTCAGCCGCTTTCCAGAGATACTTACGATAGCACCACGCGGACAGCCAAGCAGTTTCTCCATTACCAAGAATCTGGTTCCCATTAGATCTGTGTATTCCGCAAGCCACCATAAGGTGCGTGGTGGAGTGTGAACTGTACCACTACAAATAATTTCATTTCCTTAGCTCTCGATCAGTAGCTAAGATTACGTCGCATAGACTGTATAGACTGGTGATCAAAAAATTAGTAAATAAGTCGTATTAAGTACGAGTAGGACTCGCGCTGCGAGGATTCTGTACGAACTTCTGCGACATGCGTGTCGCTAACCAACCTCAGTTATCCAACTCCAGGAAAGGGGACCTACAGTTTAACGTTGAATCCGAACCACTTCTGATCTGTGGGTGGCTCATGCTATGTGTTAGATTAAACCTCGGTTACTATTCTGTGTTTAGTCTCCCGCGGTGACAGCAGTGGTGTGTATCCTTGGACTATCTTTGGCCTGGCGATTGTAGTTTCCGGCTGGGCTGTGTGCGGGCAGTTGGTCGGTTGGCGTGGAGGAGTGAGGAAACTTCCGCGGCGCGTAGTTTGGCAGGTCCCGCTGGCGGCCTCTATGTGGTGTCGGAGTGTGTAGTGCTGTTCCCATTGCTATGAGGTTTGTGGCTCACCGGTCCTGGACATAAAAGTTGAGTTTTCACTTAATCTAACAGCAACTCACGTGGTGTCGTTTGGAGATCGTTGTTGGCTGTTGGGATATTCCCACGAGCAACAATGTGTGTTTCCAAGTTGGCAAATTTTAGCCACCCTCTGTTGGAGTTTAATTGTAGATGGTTATTTGAATTGAAATACACCAGCGGAATCTTCTCCCTTGTGGCCGTTAAAATTCTGGTTAACTGCCCTGGCCATTGACGTAAACTCAGGCAGTGTATTTTGCTCATCGCGTTGTTGCTGACCAGCACGGTATGTATAATTGGTTGTGGGTGCCAATATGTTCTACGTTGTTCCACTGAACTCCCTGTTGTGTGCTGGTCGGGTGAAGTGGAGGTTATCTTGTCGGTGGGTCCGTTGACAGTCTGTCGGTTGGGTTGTCATCGGATCGACAATAGTTGGACCGAGTGCCTGTCTCACCTAAGTCAGCGTTAGTGTTTGAATTCCAGGCCGACCCTTGGAACTTCAGAGCGCCCTTGGGTGTACTGCCTTTCCTTGTTTGTCCTTATTGTTTGTACTTGTATGGCTTCTAGCCGAATTTTAGATTAAGGTTGTTTTGTCCTTCAGGAATCAGATGGTTTGGGCCTTTAGCCTAATTTAACATCTGTTTTCGTAAGGTCTTTGGCATTTTTAAAATTAATGTTATTGATTTTAATTTTAATAACCAACTTACACAGTTGCTGACAAGGCCGCGAAATGTTGATAATATTTAATATTATTGAGTCTTAAGTGTTGGGCCTTCAGCCGATTTTGAATTTAAGTTGTTTGCTCTTTAAGTGTCAGATTCTTTGGGCCTTCTGCCTAATTAAGGAAATTTTTATTATAAGGCTTTGCCTTTTAAATTTCTGACTTTGGTTGAGTTTTAAGTTATTGGCTTTCAGCCGTTTTTAAATTAAAGTGGTTTTGCCATTAAGGCATGAGATAGTACGACGCATTCAACAGCTAATTAAGTTCCAAAACTAAAGCTGTGGTTTTTTTTTAAATTCTCTTTGCTCTTGTAATGTTTGATCAAATAAAAGATTGTATGTTCGAGTGTAACTGGCAGCAGCTAATTTTGACACCTTCCCACAACTTAAACTACCTGTCCTGCGGGTTTAGCAGGACGTCTCAACTTCGTGTTCCTGGCGGTTCCTCGAATCGTTGAGAGATGAAGACTACATTAAAACGAAGTCTTAAAAAGCTGTGGACCGACCAAGATTCGAATCTTCGATCTCCCGATTTCCCCGGTGGGGCTTGACCACTAGCCCACCAAGCCTGGCATATGTAATTATAGGTAGTCTAAATGTATATACTTCCATATCATAAGTTTAAATTATTTACATCGCCAACGGAACGTAGGACTTCGTATTTAATATAAATTTCAAACTGATATCTCTACCAGTTCGTGAGAAGGAGAGATCTTAAAAGTCGGATTGGCAGTTAGATGGACAACAAGGTGATCCACTGAGGGTTCCGTTTTCATCGATTAAGGTACGGAATCATAAGAAGGACTGTGGTTAAGCCATTCCTCCTCATTATCCTTTCTGCCAGAAGCGCTACTCACTCAAGGTACACACGAGAAATTCTGTCAAGTTTGGGATGTAGCTGAGAGACATACTGACGGAAATAACTTTACGAGAGCGTTCCTGGATAGCTTAGTTGGTAATAAAAATGCTGACGAAAGGCAGAGCTGCTGTTATTGATTACCAGTCCAACACACAGTGTTAGTCTGCTATAAAGTGTGCACCTCACTGCAGAGTGAAACATTCATTCTGCCAAATAAAGTGTAATAAAAGGAGATATAGTGCTCCTATTTTTCTGATGCTGACATTGGAAATTGGTGTGGCCAAGTGCGTTAAGGCATGGCGGGGTAATTACTTTGCACGGAGCCGGGCCTGCGCCTGTAGTGTGGCTCGGACAGTAATGCTTACCGCCTGTGACGGAGGTGGTAGTTAGCGCGCCAGAGCAAATAACCTGCAGAGCGGCAATAATTACCACCTGCGACACGCGACCCTCCCTCCCTGCAGTCGAGCGAAACCTCCTGGAATGCTGTGGCTTCTCCTGCAACGTCACCGCACCTACAGCTTCAGAAACGACAGAACTTCTGCAATCGCTGTGCTGCGACGCTAAGACAGTAACCATTTTTTTCTTCTTTATTGTACTTCAGTTCGCAGTCTGGGGCTGGCTGGCAGCAGCACATGCGCTGCTCTTCAGCTGAAAGACATGAATTATACACTCCTGGAAATGGAAAAAAGAACACATTGACACCCGTGTGTCAGACCCACCATACTTGCTCCGGACACTGCGAGAGGGCTGTACAAGCAATGACCACACGCACGGCACAGCGGACACACCAGGAACCGCGGTGTTGGCCGTCGAATGGCGCTAGCTGCGCAGCATTTGTGCACCGCCGCCGTCAGTGTCAGCCAGTTAGCCGTGGCATACGGAGCTCCATCGCAGTCTTAACACTGGTAGCATGCCGCGACAGCGTGGACGTGAACCGTATGTGCAGTTGACGGACTTTGAGCGAGGGCATATAGTGGGCGAGCGGGAGGCCGGATGGACGTACCGCCGTATTGCTCAACACGTGGGGCGTAAGGTCTCAACAGTACATCGATGTTGTCGCCAGTGGTCGGCGGACGGTGCACGTGCCCGTCGACCTGGGACCGGACCGCAGTGACGCACGGATGCACGCCAAGACTGTAGGATCCTACGCAGTGCCGTAGCGGACCGCACCGCCACTTTCCAGCAAATTATGGACACTGTTGCTCCTGGGGTATCGGCGAGGACCATTCGCAACAGTCTCCATGAAGCTGGGCTACGGTCCCGCACACCGTTAGGCCGTCTTCCGCTCACGCCCCAACATCGTGCAGCCCGCCTCCAGTGGTGTCGCGACAGGCGTGAATGGAGGGATGAATGGAGACGTGTCGTCTTCAGCGATGAGAGTCGCTTCTGCCTTGGTGCCAATGATGGTCGTATGCGTGTTTGGCGCCGTGCAGGTGAGCGCCACAATCAGGACTGCATACGACCGAGGCACACAGGGCCAACACCCGGCAGCATGGTGTGGGGAGCGATCTCCTACACTGGCCATACACCTCTGGTGATCGTCGAGGGGACACTGAATAGTGCACGGTACATCCCAACCGTCATCGAACCCATCGTTCTACCATTCCTAGGCCGGCAAGGGAACTTGCTGTTCCAACAGGACAATGCACGTCCGCATGTATCCCGTGCCACCAAACGTGCTCTAGAAGGTGTAAGTCAACTACCCTGGCCATTGAGCATGTTTTGGACTGGATGAAGCGTCGTCTCACGCGGTCTGCACGTCCAGCACGAACGCTGGTCCAACTGAGGCGACAGATGGAAATGGCATGGCAAGCCGTTCCACAGACTACATCCAGTATCTCTACGATCGTCTCCATGGGAGAATAGCAGCCTGCATTGCTGCGAAAGGTCGATATACACTGTACTAGTACCGACACTGTGCATGCTCTGTTGCCTGTGTCTATGTGTCTGTGGTTCTGTCAGTGTGATAATGTGATGTATCTGACCCCAGGAATGTGTCAATAAAGTTTCCCCTTCCTGGGACAATGAATTCACGGTGTTCTTATTTCAATTTCCAGGAATGTATAATAGAAGACATTTAAAATAACATAAAGGAGAAAATATGGCGTACACAGATATAAAAAGAGGGGACATTATGGAAGAGATCAGACAAAAAGCAGCCGATAGCAAAATATAGATAAAAACCTTAAAGAAGTGCCGCACACAAAAAACCACACACTGGGACAGTTAAAAGAGCACATTGTGATGTGCAGCCGAAGCAGAAAAGTAGCGACGGGTGGCATATCACGAAAACAATCACGGACAGCAACACTAAGTACGAGTCCAGCACATGATTAAAGTCACACTTCTTGAGAGCACAGGAGAATGGCACCAAACACAACACAGATGTAGCACACTGGCTGTACATCTCTGGTGATCGTCGAGGGGACACTGAATAGTGCACGGTACATCCAAACCGTCATCGAACCGTCGTTCTACCATTTCTAGACGGGCAAGGGAACTTGTTCCAACAGGACAATGCACGTCCGCATGTATCCCGTGCCACCCAACGTGCTCTAGAAGGTGTAAGTCAACTACCCTCGCCAGCAAGATCTCCGGATCTGCCCCCATTGAGAATGTTTGGGACTGGATGAAGCGTCGTCTCACGCGGTCTGCACGTCCAGCACGAACGCTGGTCCAACTGAGGCGCCAGGTGGAAATGGCATGGCAAGCCGTTCCACATGACTTCATCCAGCATCTCTACGATCGTCTCCATGGGAGAATAGCAGCCTGCATTGCTGCGAAAGGTGGATATACACTGTACTAGTGCCGACATTGTGCATGCTCTGTTGCCTGTGTCTATGTGCCTGTGGTTCTGTCAGTGTGATCATGTGATGTATCTGACCCCAGGAATGTGTCAATAAAGTTTCCCCTTCCTGGGACAATGAATTCACGGTGTTCTTATTTCAATTTCCAGGAGTGTATAACCTATAAACTACAGGAACGAATTCCTGACCGGAAATGTGGAAAGAAAGGTCCTATGAACATGTGTCCAGAAGGGCATCGTTGCCATAGTAGATGGCCCTTTTGACTACATGCGTGTGTTGCTTGTGTGCTCGAATTTGTATGATTGACATAGCGTACTGTAAGCAGCAGAATGGTTTGGTATTCATGACGGGACCAAGTCGAGATGGTGTGTGTGGCCAAGCAGATAGAAACATTCGAGAGGCAGCAGTACTCTGTACCCTCACAGACAGCAACTGCATCACAAACATTTAAAGCCCTTTTTGGGCGTTTGTGTGATCATGAATCCTGAAGACTTACAAAGGTCTAGGGAGGCGGAGGACAGTGCGTACAACAGATTTGGAGGACCAGGTTCTACAGTTTATTGAGACGAAACTTAGTACAAGCTCCAGGCAAGTGGCCTACCAACATGGTGTAAGTCAAAGTACGATTATGTGTACCTTGCGTGACAACCGCTGCTATCCCTATCACATGCAGTACCAGGGAGGGTAAGGTTGGTACCAGGTTCAGATTCATTGGGAGAGTCCTTAGGAAATGTAGTCCACCAACAAAGGAAGGAGGTGGCTTACAAAATACTCGTTCGACCTATACTTGAGTATTGCTCATCAGTGTGAGATTCATACCAGGTCAGGTTGACAAAGGAGATAGAGAAGATCCAAAGAAGAGCGGAGCGTTTCATCACAGGGGTACTTGGTAAGCGTGATAGCGTTACGGAGATGTATAGCAAACTCAAGAGGCAGACTCTGCAAGAGAGGCGCTCTGCATCTCGGTGTAGCTTGCTGTTCTAGTTTCGAGAGGGTGCGTTTCTGGATGAGGTATCGAATATATTGCTTCCCTCTACTTATACCTCCCGTGGAGATCACGAATGTAAAATTAGAGAGATTCGAGAGCGCACGGAGGCTTTCCGGCAGTCGTTCTTCCAGCGAACCATACGCGACTGGAACAGGAAAGGGAGGTAATGACAGTGGCACGTAAAGTGCCCTCCGCCACACACCGTTGGGTGGCTTGCGGAGTATAAATGTAGATGTAAATGTAGAGGCCAAATTGAAAATCTGTTGTGGTGTGGATGCGATCGGTACTGTGTTCCGTGACGATTATGTACTGTTGCACGCACACCATCCATTTCGAGGCACTTGTTTAAGGACCTTTTTCCTCCATTTCCAATCAGGAATCCGTCGCTGCAGTTTTTCGTTTTTATTAATGTTCACCCTGTATATAATCAGATCAGAGAGACAGGGCCAGGCCGATGTAGGGAACCCACAATCGCAGTCAGAGCCGGCTGCTCACGGACCAGACTAAGTCCCACTCAACGTCACACTCTAGGTCACGCGCTGCCTATCACATAACCACACGCTAAAAGCGTAAGTGAGTGAATTTTATTTTTTTAAAAAAAGAGAAAATAAAACATGGGAGACGTAAGGAAAGGAGATAAGGTAATTTTTACTGTCTATAATAGAACATGCAGTCACCAGTGATCTATATTTTACAATTATTATTGCCTACTTTGGCCCATATGAACAGATATTCGTCTGCATTGAACTTCTTCCTTCTTCTTGAAGACGGATTAAACGGCTTGGCTGGCACGAAAGACCCATAAGGAACTTTTGCCAGCAGTCTTGTATTCTCTGCTATACTCCTCGTCTTCCAACCCAAGATGTTACCGTCTGAAAAAGCTTCAAGGCCACCATAGTCTGCGCGGTTTCTCCATACAACTGCCAAAGTAAGCGGTGAACTGCCTCCAAACACAGCTTGAACATCCCAGGAGAACTGCATTCGTAGTCCATCAAACACATTAGGACCACCCATCAGTTGCTGCTTATTAAACTGTCCAGCGAGATCAATATCAATCACCCTCAATGTCTTGTAAATAGGAACGCTGCGCCGCCAGCGACGACTATATCCACATCGCAGAGGCATTGCTGAAGCGATATTTGTCGCAAATTATGAAATCCTTTGCCGTAAGCTACTCTGACAAAGGGCAGATTGTTATGGTCCGGTGTATGGGAACGATCATTTTCGAAATAGCGAAGCTGATCCACCTGTTCTCCTGCTACTGCTGTGAGCATCAATGGAAACTGTTTAAGGACGGTGAAACCAACCGAAGGCGTAGAGTTGTCGGACGTTCGCACAAGGCCTCAGTACGTAGAGATGGAACACTTGAACACCTTGTAAACCAGGCAAATCTGTCAAAAGAGCACAGTACTGACGCCGCAACAAGTGTTTTAAAACACACTTTTCACCGCACATGGTTAAAGAGGGGGCTGCGCAGCTGCCCCTATTGAACCAAAGACATCTTCAATGATGATTACAGTCGGCACATCATCAGCGCTGGACCTAGGATGAGTGAAAACGCCCCACCTGGTCCTGCTCCATCAGAACGATGGTCCCGCGTGGAAAAGCCATCACCTAGATGAACTCCTGCTCGAAAATGCAACGTGTCATGGGCACAACCGGCCGGAATGGCCGAGCGGTTCTAGCCGCTACAGTCTGGAATTGCGAGACCGCTACGCTCGCAGGTTCGAATCCTGCCTCGGGCATGGATGTGTGTGATGTCCTTAGAATAGTTAGGTTTAAGCAGTTATAAGTTCTAGGGTACTGATGACCACAGCAGTTAAGTCTCATAGTGTTCAGAGCCATTTGAGTCATTTTGTCACGGGCACATGTTGTTGGGGGCATTATTCTGCTATAGTGGATAAGGATCTGGGCTTCCATAGGACCAGTGGTACCAATCGAGGACACCGCCATAGCTGTGATCTACTTGAACGTTATTGACGATCCCCAACATCTTTTCATGCTTGATCCAATCCAATGGAACACATCTGGCGCGCTGTCAGGCTCCAGTTTTTCACACGCAAATCGTCGCTCGTAATTTATGCAATCTCCATAGATATCTGGTACCACACTCCTCCGGAAACATACAAATTGTCGAATGCGTGACATGCAGAATTGATGCTATAATGTGTTCCAAATGTAGACCAACATACTATTAAAATTGAGAGAGGTGGCACAGTTGTTAGTACGATGGACTCACATTCGGGAGGACGACGGTTGAAATCCGCGTCCGCCCATCCAGATTTAGGTTTTCTGGGATTTGACGCCGAGATGGCTCCTTTGAAAGGGCATGGCCGACTTCCTTTCCCATCCTTCCTAACTTCCCGACGAGGTCAGGGAATTTCACCTGCCTCGAGATGACTGGGTGTTTGTGTTGTCCCCATCATTTCATCATCATTCATGCAAGTGGTAAGATTGGGCTGAGAAAAGGTTGGGTATTTGTACGGGCGCTGATAACCGCGCAGTTCAGCGCCCCACAATCCAAACATCCTCATCATCAATCAGCATCATCATCATCATCATCATCCTTCCTAACCCGATGCTACCGATGACCTAGCTGTTTGGTAATCTCCACCGAGCCGGCCGCTGTGACCGAGTGGTTCTAGGCGCTTCAGTCTGGAACCGTGCTGCTACAGTCCGTGTCTAGGGCATGGATGTGTGTGATGTCCTTAGGTTCGTTAGGTTAAAGTAGCTCTAAGTCTAGGGGACTGATGACCTCAGATGTTAGGTGCCATAGTGCTTAGAGACATTTAAACCATTTTGAACCCTCCCCCGAACCACCCAACCAACTAAGCATACTATTAAGTACGTTCTTAAACAAGGTGTTTCAAAATGAGCATACAGGTTTAAAGGCATTGTAGCATTTATGACGTCCAACTTACAAGTGTAAATAATACACCAAATTAAAGAGCAACTCAAACAGTTTTGTTTGTATAGCTGTGCGCAATGGGAAGAATATGGAATGCCAAAGAGTGACTGAAAAACATGTTGAACTAGTGAGAGTTTTTCACGCTTAGCCCCAAGAAATATCCCCGCGGAAAGTTTATGGGCCTTTGTTTTTCGGTGAATCAACTGTAACTGATGGTTCTTATCTTGATGTGCTACAGCTATGGCCCGTGCCTCAATGGGAAGAAGCTGAACAACACATCTTTATTTGGTAGCAAGATTGTGTGCTGGCATAACTCAGTGCTCAACTGGTTAAACGACGTTGTATCCGACCGGTGGATTGGGCGCAAGGGGCCGGTTGACACAGCGTTTTATGGATGACCTCCACGCTCACACAGGAACTGACGCGATCATGTGTATGTGCCTCCGACACCAGTTGATCTTTCCGACTTTAGAAACAGTGTTATTCCAACAGTTACTCTTGACACGTTGATCAAGATTTCGGAACAACTCGCATACCGACTCGATGTGTGATCGGTGTTCAGACTGAATAATTGTAAGAAAACTGTTTGTGTTTCTCTTTCATTTGATGTATTATTAATAATACCTTGTAATTGTAAGATGAATGTAATATGTGCTCCAAAGCCTTAAAACCCGTATATTCATTTTGAAACAACCTGTATTTCTATTCTGGTAAGTATTACATCAAGGTATTTCCAAACTAAATCAAACTTGTGTCGAAAAATGATATTGATTTTCAAAATTTATGGCCTGCTGAATGTTTATGAATTAATACTGACTTGGAGCTCTGCAGAAAGTCAGCAGCCTAACTTTCTGGAAATTCCAATCTAGTGCAGTCCCTGCATAATCTTTCGCCTTATCAGTGTGTGTTACTTATTGGAAACATAACAATATAAAAACGACAGATTACAACTCGCCACATGTAGGAGGCATCGAGATGCAGACAGGCACAATGAAAACACTGTTAAAGTCGTAGCTTGTGGACATAAAAATCGTTCAGGCCATAGACAGTACCCTTTCTACATCCATTAATCTGCATCTACACTCAGAAAGCCGCAATACGATGTATGGCCGGAGGTACCTTGTGTATCACAGCATCTTCTTCCTGTCGGTTAAATTTCGCGTCTGTAGCACGTCACCTTAGTGGTGTAGTAATTTTAATGGCCAGTAGTGCACATTACATTACCTGTGTTTTACTTTCTTTGATGTTCATTTATAATCTTATTTCAAGGCAGTACGCACTTCGTTCATCTGCTGCTCCATGTCCTTTGTTGTCTCTGAGGGTATGAAATATCTTCGGCAAACCACATCATTAGTTCTCCTTCTTGAGCTTGAATTCATTTTCAAAATGTCTCCTTGTTTCGTTTACCGGTCACTGAGTGTACGTATTGAATAACATCGGGGAGAGGCTACAACATTGTCTCACTCACTGATAACTACGGTCTGGTTTCTGTGCAAGTTTTGCATAACTTTCTGCTCCCTCTATTGTACCTGATATGAAACACTATAACCACATACGCTCACTCGTAGGGAAGGCAGGTGACAGATTTTCTGTTCATTGACAGGAAGTTGGAAAAAGCAGTCTGTCTTCAAATGAGACTGTTTACAAACTGCTTGTGGGTACCATCTTAGAGTACTGCTCCGTTGCGTGGGACTTGTACCTAATAGGACTGACAGAGGGCACTGAACGTATTCAAAGAAGGGCAGTACAAATAGTCTCAGGTTTCTTTGACTCAATGGAGGGCGCCACGAAATATTTGATTTGGTAAATGCTTGAAGATGGACGCAAATAATTTTGGGGAAGCCTACTTATAAAGTTTAAGGACTATTAATAAAGCATAATTTAGTAACATACTACAGCCCCCTATCTATTGCAGCCGTAGAGTCCACGAAGACACAGTATTCACTGAAACATTTAAGCATTCGTTCTTTCCGTGTTACATACGCGACTGGAAATGGAAGAAACACTAACGAGTGGTACAAGGATAAAATTATCCCTGAAACAAAACAAAATAGTTCAAATTTCTAATTTCGGATCATCTCGCCGGGTAATTTGTTGAAAAGAAGCGTCTCCTTGACAGGACCCAATCTCTTTATTCTACTCTAGTTTATTATGGTCTACTACTACACTAGTTTGTGATTATAATAATAACCGACGCTGTCCCCCCGATGTGAAGTGCAGTTCCCACGCGCTGCTCAGAGACAGACCCGTACCTCTATTAAAATAATTGACTCTCTTTCTAATTTCCACAGGCTCATTGATGACTGAGTCCCTTTGAGTAGCTTTCAATATGAGATAGAATCCGTGCCTGCTCAAACAAGCTTTTGAGATTATTCATAAGCCCGTGTTAGGCAACTGCCGATTTTTCTAGATTTCTCTACTTGATGTTCCTATGATGCTTGGTGTAGTTCTGGGAAATTATGGCATAGACACACCAGAGCAGCTATGGCCACATTCAAATGCAATATTATATACAACTGGAATTCTGACACCACGTCTATCTTTCCCAGCATGCGACATCTCCTTGAGTTCTCTTAGGCTACCAAAAGACGGTATTAATGTAACGCTTGTTTAAGATTCTCCTAATTTTACTTGAAATTTCTCCATAGAAAGTTAAGAACTGCCTTTTCTCAACTTGTTCTATTCCTGTTTGTGTTTTCGGAAAGAACTGACTTTATTTCATGTGCCCGTCAGCGATTTCTTCCGAAGATAGAGGTTATTTGAACGTATAGTGTTTTTCTCTTCTTTTATTTTCTTAATACTATTCTCCTGCTACTTTACTTTCAGCTTCGAAATTGCACAAACCGTACATGTGTAAAATTAATTCATATAGACAACAATGGGCACCTGTATATTATCAACAACAAAAAAACGTTTCAAATGGCTCTGAGCACTATGGGACTTAACATCTATGATCATCAGTCCCCTAGAACTTAGAACTACTTAAACCTAACTAACCTAAGGACAACACACAACACTCAGACATCACGAGGCAGAGAAAATCCCTGACCCCACCGGGAATCGAACCCGGGAACCCGAGCGCGGGAAGCGAGAACGCCAACGCACGACCACGAGATGCGGGCTGTTATCAAAATACATTAGTTCCTGCTAACTAAAATTCCAGTATTGGGTGTAGTTAATTACTCGGTTCGAAGTATTTTAACTTACCGCTAACTACAAGATATCGTGCAACTTATGATATACGACTTCGACAGCAGGGCGAGCTGTTGTACAACTTTGTTCTTCCAGCCAAATATCTCAGAAGACTATAAATGGGGAACGGGAAATACCAGTTGTAAACATGTTGGAGGAGATTCGCCTGATAACGAACGTCTCCCCTAAAACTTTAGAGTGAAAGATTGGACTCATTTTTATGTGTATAATGTGTCGTATAATCTAATCAAATAAATGGACCATATGTCCAAATAATTTCGACTGCGTCTTTGATTCTAAATAAATAATTTTGTTGTTCTTTTTCACTTAAGAAAGGAAATATTTAATCAGTATGTTGGTTATTGCTATGTAGACAAAAATACGTTATGTACTTATAAATCATAATAAGCCTTCGTGTAACCACTATATTATTGAGCTGTACTATTGCATTATTATTGAACTCAACTGTATTACTGAATAATAACAGTTCCTTATATAGATCTTTGTGTAACTCATTAGAGTGGTCCCATAATAGCCATAAATTAAATAATAATAGATATCCCATTCGCTTCATAACAGTGTTATTTATAAATGAATCAGTCTTCACGGTAATGCAGATCAGAGCTACATTCTTCCCTCATTAATAGGTCACGCAGTCAACTTCTCTAAGGTCATAAATTGCTTGCAGATTCTGAAGAACTTTAACGATTTGGAATCGCGCATTCCTTACTCCACTTTGTACATTTATTTCACTAACTGCTAGCCCTTGACTCATTCATTGTCGTACTTTCAACGTCATTTTTTCCACTCCTTCCACTATTTCTTACAAATATCCTTTCCTTTAATTTTAGAAAGGCATCCATACAAAAGCAAATATACATATACTACACTTACATAAACTGACAGAAAAAAACGTAACATCAAAAAGTAGTTAATGCAGAGTAGTGAAATTTCTGGACTTTATTTGCCTAAGTAAAAATTTAAGTGATTAACATTTGCAAGATCACAGGTTAATGTAAGAGCGAGATAAGCCATCGAAAGTGTGAGATGCTGGTGTAACCACCAGAGTGTTGAATCAAGCAATCAAAGATGCATACATAGTTTTTAACCGGTGTCGGATGTTACATTGTGGAATGGAGATCCATTACTGTTGCAATTGGTCGGTTAATACAGGGACGGTTTATACTGAGTGTGAGACACTAGAGTTCTCGTCCAATGATGTCCCACATGTGCTCAATTGGAGACAGATCTGGTGATCGAGCCGGCCAAAAGACATGTCGACACTCTGTAAAGCATGTTGGGTTACAACAGTTGTATATGGGCGAGCGTTATCCTGTTGAAAAACACCCCCTGGAATGGTGTTCATGAGTAGCAGTCCAAAAAGTCGAATTACCAGATTCACGTACAGATTTTCAGTCAGTGTGCGTGGGAGAACCACGAGAGTGCCCTGCTGTCATACGAAATCGCTTTCCAGACCGTAACTCCTGGTGTAGATCCAATGTGGAAGCAAGCAGACAGGTTGGTTGCAGGCCCTCGATTAGCCACCTTCTAACCAACACACGGCCATCACTAGCACCTAGGCAGAAACAGCTTTCATTAGTAAACACAACAGACCGTCACCCTGCCCTCCAATGAACCCTCGCTTGACACCACTGATGTCGATGAAGCTGCAGTTGTCGTCCGATGAGCTCTCGCTTGACACCCGTGAAGTCGCAAATGGCGGTGGTGTGGGATCAGTGGAACGCACGCAACAGGGCGCCCGGCTCGGAGCTGTCCTAAAAATAACCAATTTGTAACTGATCGTCGTGTCACAGTGGTGCCAACTGTTGCTCAGATTGCTGCTTCAGGTGCAGTACGACACGCCAGAGCCATTCGCGGAACACGATGGTCTTCCTTCTTGGTAATGCCACGTGGCTGTGCGCAGCGCGGTCTTCTTGCGACCATATATTTCCACCACTGCCAGCAATCAAGTACAATGCATATATTCCTGTCATATTTCCCTGCAGTATCGCAGAAGAAACGTACAGCTTTTCGTAGCCCTATTGCACGACATCGTTCATATTCAGTGATATGTCCATAATGACATTTTTGTTGCCTTCAATGGTCCGAAAGACATTAAAAAACCCATACCAGATCAGTCGTCACACAAGTCAACAGAAGTCTACGTCGTTTGCCAGCTATGGCAATCTAATGTCAGAATTATGGTACGCTCCTGTGAAAGCACAAAAAAGGTGGATATATGGTGCTCAGAGGTCAGTATCTAAGAGGAGAGAATTAGCTTTTCGACTTATCTGGCAGCTTCAAAGCTGTTTTAATCAAAACATCTTGATATAGTAGCGCTTTTATACGACTTACCCCTACTTCCCCAGTGCTGTGAGCTTTCTTAGCTGCAAAGTTCGGCACACCTGCAGCTAGCAATTTATAGGCTTAAGTTCCTGATCCTGTGCCGAAAATCCTGAAGATTCCCCAGCCTTAGTAAACAATGTCACATAGCTGGAGGGCATACATGCAATAGGAAAAATATTTTTCTGAGGGGATAAAGTTTTCTGGGGGTGGATTTATTCCTGAGGGGGCGAGGTCATGTATCGTGCTACCTTACTTGATGCAATGAACTATATTATACGACATGGGTACTAACACCAATAAGTAAAACAACGCGAATATGTCAAGATGTTTGGATTTCTAGCTCTAAATGTGGAGAAACATAAGTCGATGCGGAAGAGTAGGAAGAACAAACCTGTAATGTTCGGGTACAGTATTACTAGTTCCCTGCTTGACACAGCCAAGTCGTTTAAATATCTGGGCATAACGTTGTAAAGTGCTATGAAGTGGAACGACCACGTGAGAACTGTGGTAGGAAGGCGAGAGTCGAATTCGGTTCATTGGGAGAATTTTAGGAAAGAGTGCTTCACCTGTAAGGGAGACCACATATATGACGCTGGTGCGACGTATTCTTAATTACTACTCCAGAGTTCTGGAGCCGCACCAGGTCATATTGAACGAAGACATCGAAGCAGTTCAGAGGAGGGCTGCTATATTTGTTACTGATGGGTTCGAACAACACGCAAGTGCTATGAAGATACTTCATAAACTCAAATGCGAATCTCTGGAGAAAAGGTGATGTTCTTCTCGAGAAACACTATTGAGAAAATTTAGAGAACCGGCATTTGAAGCTGACTGCCGAACCGTTCAACTGCTGCGAACACACATTGGGAGTAAGAACCACGAAGACAAGAGCCGGGAAATTAGGCCTCAAACGGAGGCATATAGACAATAATTTTTCCCTCTTTCTGTTTGCGATTGGAACAGGAAAGGAAATGACTAGTAATCGATGTGCTCCCTCCTCCACACTCCGCAATCCACGCCACACGCCGCAAAGTACAGCTTTACTTCAGCCAGTACCTCGTTTGGAAGGTAGGAGACGAGGTACTGGCAGAAGTAAAGCTTTGAGGACGGGGCGTGAGTCGCACTTGGGTAGCTCAGTTGGTAGAGCACTTGCCCACGAAAGGCAAAGGTCCAGAGTTCGAGTCTCGGTCCGGCACACAGTTTTAATCTGCCAGGAAGTTTCATATCAGCGCACACTCTGCTGTAGTGTGAAAATTTCATTCTGTAAGACGATTTGTCTAGTTCGTGGAAAGCCCTTCTACAATTTTGGAATGGAGAGGGTAAGGAATCCTGAGGGGGGGGGGGGGGGGTTAGAATAACCAGCAGGTGCAGAACTTCCACAAGCCAAACTCAGAGTCGTCAAAAAGCTTTTGGAGCGACATTCGGTGAAGATTGGGTGACCAATGACAAACTCAAATTCTACACCGAGATGTATACCGAGGAGGAAGACACTCATAGGGTAGCTCCTGCCGCTGCCAACCCTCAGAACGAAGCAGCAGGAAGCGATTTTGACGTAATGGGCATTGTTGAGGTCAACTTCTGTTAAGAACGGTTTTCAGACAGTTTCGTTTTCTAGAATTTTTTGTTGCTGTTTCAACCAAGATACAAATTTCCACCAATTTTACCATTTTCTAAAACTTTATCGATGTCTTACAAAGATTCAATTTGAAAATTATTTTATTTTATACAATATCTTGTGACATTGAAATCGCTATGGAGTGTTTAAAAAAAAACTAGTCCTGCACATTCATTTCTGTTCCGTTTTTGAAGTTAAAAAAGTCAATTTTTCCTGGTAATATAATGTGACCGTATATTTATATGCCAGTTTTACGAGTTTTCGGACTTCTCTCTGAAACAAAACATGTTCTGTTTATATTCACAATAATTAAATTCCATCCTTATGTCATTCCTAACACATTACCGAATAGCGGGTTTTGCAACCGAATGTTTGTTTCGTAATTGGATCGACATGTTTGCAAAACCTGAGAGCTGCTTAAATCGGGTGCAAAAACCGCTAAGTCAATATTTCATTTAAGATTTTAACGTATAAAACTTAATCGTAGATTCGCAGATTTCTGCCATTAACATTCAGTAATTAATTATTTTTTTACTTATTTTTAAAAAAGAAATGAGGTCTTTAACTTTAATTGTTTGGATAGAATGAGTTTTTCGGGATTATCTCACTTATCGTGCAGTTGGCGGCTTTTGCTTCCGGTCTACTCAAGGATGGAATTTTTCTACCAAGAAGTAACGTAAGGATCCATAAATAACAGGAGACGTTGTTACGTAATAACTCCCGTGTGAGAAAATATCTAACAATGCGCATTGCTTCAAACAAAGCCGCTACTAGCAAGTTTTAATTGTGATTTTGCGCCAACAGTGTGGGTATTGTGGTTTGGCATTGATGGAAATAACTGTCGTTGTTTATTTATTTATTCATTCACCAAACTAATTTCAGTGATAAACATAGCCAACGTCAATGGGTTTCTTAAATCTAAAACATGTAGAAGTAGCGTAGTTATAAAAACACTGGACAAATTATTACATCTTTACCTTTGTTTTTTAAATACTGTTTTTTGTGAACACTTTCATAATACCTTATTTACTATACGCCACATCATCGTTTTTAAGATTTCTCTATTGCTGTTTTCCTCGGCATACGGTATGTCATCAGCAACTCTATGAGCGGCTGTTAGCAAAGAAATACAAACGTGAATTTATGTACGTGAGCGTTATAAGATGGGTTTGCAATAATCTTGTGGATACAGTTTTGGCGTGTACTCGGCTGTTACGCTGTTTGTCGTGTACCCACGTTCGTTGGACGCCTTGCGGCTACCTTTATACACAGGAAAACATAACTTTCGCACTTCGTTCATAAACCAACACATTACGCCATCTTGCTGCTCGCGTGTGTCGCGACAAATGTATGGCGTGTTGCGAGAAGGCTATGAAAATTGTAGCGGGAGTTCTGACGTCTCCTGTTCCTTATTTATGTCTCTGTATGTGGGGGAGTGGTTCTTTTCAGCGTGTATGTTTTCTGTTATGTGACCTGTGTCACTTCTCTCAGAGCGGTAAAGAGTGTGTTGTCGCAAAGTGTTGCGTTTTCGTTCATTTCGTTTTCCGTTTCGCTATGCCCTTTTGTTTGTAATAATTTTCTTCTATTGTTAGTTGTCGATATAAACTGTTGCTGTGTTTTACGACGTGTAGGTCACTTTAGGTATTAGTCGAGTTATGGTTTTTTTCCAGTTGTTGTTCTGTGGACTGGGAATGTGTGCTGTCACTCTTTCGAGCTGTCATGTGCTCTGTGTACCTCGTTCGGAAATTTCTGCTTGTTTGTCCTATGTACTGGACCTGACAGGAGTTATATATGAATTGATATATTCTGCCATTCTAGAATTTCTCTGGGGTTCTTTTGTTTGGGCTTAGCCTTTTTTGAAGTTAATTCTTTGTTCTGAATTTTATTAGGATCCCTTACGTTTTCAATATGTTTCCAATTCTATGCGATATTTTATTATTGTATGGTAGTACTTAACATTTGTTTCTTTTCCTGATGTTATATGATCTGCTGTGTTGTCTGTGTGTTCTGCCTCTGGGTTTTCAGAGCCTCTGATTGTGTTCTTGAGTGGGTGGCCACTATTTTTGTTTATGGTTTAAGAGTTGTTCTCTTTTTCCTGTGGAGCATGTGTGTGAAACTGGCATATTTATGCACTGTAGATGGCTGGATGAGCTATGGATTACAATGCTTGTGGGTGTGGGTTTTCTGAGTATGGATAATTGATGTTGATTGTTGTTTCCTGTAATTGTAAGATCCACGAAATTTAGTTCCCTGTTTTTTTCTTCTATTTCCATTGTGAAGCGGATTTGTTGGTGTACTATGTTGATGTTACTGTGTAGCTCTTCTATGCTATTTTTTGTTTCATCTACGAGACAGTACCAGTAAATTATTATGTATCCTTCTTGGTCTCAATTTTGTTGAATATTGCGCTCTCTAAACGATCCAAGAAAATATTGGCTATAGTTCCACTGATGGGGGTACCCCACAGGTAGACCATCTTGGTGGAAATAGAAGTCGTTGTTGGAAGTGAAGTAGTTTTGTTCTGTGACTCGCCTAAGAATGGACGAGATTTAATTTATTTTTATGTCAGAGAATTTCCTGCATTTTAACTGTTGTTTTATAGCTTCATCTGTGGGGGATGCGTGTGTACATGGACGGCCGATGTCAAAAGAAACCAGTTTTGCTGCTGGGGGGGGGGGGAATGTTGTTCTTAATTTTTTCTATTATGTCCCCTGTGATTCTGAGGCTTCTGTAGTATTTGTATGTTTTCTGTAGGAATGTGCGCATGTGTCTCCCTGGTAGGAAAGATAGGGCTGTTCTGGGGTCAACCACTAGTCTAGCCGGGACAATAGGTTTGTAGACCTTTTGGAAGGCTTTTGGGAGTGCAGCTTTAGGATTCTTTCGTGTCATTGTTTTGTCTGGTTTTGTGTGAGGGTATGTGTGATTTCTTATTTGCAAACACGGCCCAATGAAAGATTTTCAAGATAAAATAATTGTGATTTTACCGACAAAAGACGCGTCGAATACGGGTAGAGATATCAAAGACAGCATTGTCTTTAAAATGAATTGAAATATTTCACTAAAACTATGAATGCTACATTTTTTCTTAAGGGCGAACGATCAAGGATTAACATTCATAACAATTAGCAATTGCCTTTGCGGAATCGCTAAGTGTTATCAGTGGAGGTAAAACTGAACTAATTATCTTTGTGTTTTCTTGGCACATGCTTGCTAATAGCAAATGTACTTGTGCCGGTTCCAGAGTTTCTCAGTAATGTTCAATCCATTTAATGTCTTGAACCTTGCAAAGACAAAATACGAAGAGCGTTGTGCACAATCAAAATCACCTACTTCTTGTGAAGACCAACGTATGTGTTATTTATTAGTTAAACTCTTTCACATTCATTCCAATGATGTCATAATTTCGTAAAACATCGTGGAAACATTAGAAGAAACAGGAAATAACCCAGGCAATTCCGTGCACTGTAGTTCGAACTATGATTGCTGTGCTAATTAAAGTCCAGAACAAAAGTAAAGTACCTCCCAAGTCCAATGAAAATGTGTAAAGTAATAGCTTACAGTGAACAATAAAAAGCTGTTAAAATTTTGGTTAAACGAAGGAAGGAGAAAATGCTTAACCCGAAGGTGTGCACAAAACTGGTTTCCTAAAATCTGAACATGAATTATGTATGTGGAAGAAAGATTTACACGAAGTATGAAATTAGCACCAAAATGAATTTTGCAGAAATGTGAAAGAAAAACTATTCGAAAGACTGCTAATCGGAATCAGGGCGCCAGTACTGAGAGAGATCTATGAGGGAGGGTGCTCTTAATTGTAATTGAGGTGAACGTTACTGATTTCCAGGCTTCTTCGACCTGGTTAAAAATATTCAGGAAAGTATATGGAAATGGAAGGGGCAAAATTATAAAGTTTACCTCAATTAAAAGTGTAGAGATGATGTCAGTAATACGTAATACCATAGATAAATTCGTAGTTGACATGAAGATTAAGCTTTTTGTTATCTTGTAAACGGCAAACCGCAGACAACCATTACAGAAAAAAAAGACGGTCACTTGTACAGTCTTTGAGTGCTGTGATACAGTCGTATACAACACTGCCAGTGATGTGTATCAGTGGATTACTGTTTCCACAACTTCATCTCTGTCTTCAGGAACGTCAAGACGAATTAGGACCAAAAGTTAGAGGAAAAGGACTGTTTGCAATCAAAAGTCTTGTAACCGATATCGCAAATTGGAAAAACGTGAAAGACAATAATTTTCAGAGCTCCGTTCGAAACGTCTTCTTGTCATTTGCAAAAAATAATTGATTGCTTTCTTTTTTGGTCTATTGGGATGGACATAACGATACCTCTGTCTTTAGGAGGACGGTGCAAAAAGACTGTTATAATTCGGTTTCCACCTAAGACTAAGAGTGTGATTCAGCTTTTCGATTTAAAAAAATTCAGTATTGTAAAGCATATTTCAGATAATACACTCCTGAAAATGGAAAAAAGAACACATTGACACCGGTGTGTCAGACCCACCATACTTGCTCCGGACACTACGAGAGGGCTGTACAAGCAATGATCACACGCACGGCACAGCGGACAGACCAGGAACCGCGGTGTTGGCCGTCGAATGGCGCTAGCTGCGCAGCATTTGTGCACCGCCGCCGTCAGTGTCAGCCAGTTTGCCGTGGCATACGGAGCTCCATCGCAGTCTTTAACACTGGTAGCATGCCGCGACAGCGTGGACGTGAACCGTATGTGCAGTTGACGGACTTTGAGCGAGGGCGTATAGTGGGTGTGCGGGAGGCCGGGTGGACGTACCGCCGAATTGCTCAACACGTGGGGCGTGAGGTCTCCACAGTACATCGATGTTGTCGCCAGTGGTCGGCGGAAGGTGCACGTGCCCGTCGACCTGGGACCGGACCGCAGCGACGCACGGATGCACGCCAAGACCGTAGGATACTACGCAGTGCTGTAGGGGACCTCAGCGCCACTTCCCAGCAGATTAGGGACACTGTTGCTCCTAGGGTATCGGCGAGGACCATTCGTAACCGTCTCCATGAAGCTGGGCTACGGTCCCGCACACCGTTAGGCCGTCTTCCGCTCACGCCCCAGCATCGTGCAGCCCGCCTCCAGTTGTGTCGCGACAGGCGTGAATGGAGGGACGAATGGAGACGTATCGTCTTCAGCGATGAGAGTCGCTTCTGCCTTGGTGCCAGTGATGGTCGTATGCGTGTTTGGCGCCGTGCAGGTGAGCGCCACAATCAGGACTGCATACGACCGAGGCACACAGGGCCAACACCCGGCATCATGGTGTGGGGAGCGATCTCCTACACTGGCCGTACACCTCTGGTGATCGTCGAGGGGACACTGAATAGTGCACGGTACATCCAAACCGTCATCGAACCCATCGTTCTACCATTCCTAGGCCAGCAAGGGAACTTGCTGCTCCAACAGGACAATGCACGTCCGCATGTATCCCGTGCCACCCAACGTGCTCTAGAAGGTGTAAGTCAACTACCCTGACCAGCAAGATCTCCGGATCTGTCCCCCATTGAGCATGTTGGGGACTGGATGAAGCGTCGTCTCACGCGGTTTGTACGTCCAGCACGAACGCTGGTCCAACTGAGGCGCCAGGTGGAAATGGCATGGCAAGCCGTTCCACAGGACTACATCTAGCATCTCTACGATCGTCTCCATGGGAGAATAGCAGCCTGCATTGCTGCGAAAGGTGGATATACACTGTACTAGTGCCGACATTGTGCATGCTCTGTTGCCTGTGTCTGTGTGCCTGTGGTTCTGTCAGTGTGATCATGTGATGTATCTGACCCCAGGAATGTGTCAATAAAGTTTCCCCTTCCTGGGACAATGAATTCACGGTGTTCTTATTTCAATTTCCAGGACTGTAATTTCCGATAGCTCTTCGCCTTACCCTGTTTATCAGAGTAAAATTATTGATAAACTTGAGTCATTTCTTCATTGTCAGTTTGCACCACCACATTTCACGAATTTGATCAAATACGCCTCGTACGCAACACAATATGTGCAACAATATCCACGAGCATTACTTACTCCATTCCAATTCTGTCCGAATAAATCGAGTGAAGTGCCTGAATGTATCAAGTTTTCCTTTATCGCATGCGGCTGGTGAAAACAAAATGTTCTTTTTCGTCATCCAGCAGACACTTCGGTTTTTCGTGAGTTCTACAGGGAATGAACAAAGAATTGTTTCATTATTAGTAAACTATACATTTATTCAGAAATTTTTATAAGAACTGTAATACAGAACTTGTTATAAAACAGACTTCCGAAAAATATTAGTACACCTTTTTAAAGGTTCTCAGTCCATGCAAGATTTATTGTTGCAACAGTGCATGTGGAGTACATGTAATGATTACAAATGGCTCAAATGGCGCTGAGCACTATAGGACTTAACTTGTAAGGTCATCAGTCCCCGAGAACTTAGAACTACTTAAACCTAACTAACCTAAGGACATCACACACATCCTATCCCGAGGCGGGATTCGAACCTGCGACGGTAGCGGTCGCGCGGTTCCAGACTGTAGTGCCTAGAACCGCTCGTCCACCACGGCGGGCGTAATGGTTACAATTACAGATCAATTGCACGAACGGTTCTGAGGTACCAGTGATCGACCCATTTTGAAACACCCATATTAGTACGTGGCGTAGCCTCCACGGGCGGCAATGCAGGCGATGACTCCGGCATCCAGTCGATGGTACAGATGGCGAAACCTGTCCTGGGATACGTTATTTCATGCCTGCTCCAGCAGTTCACGTAGTTCTGCAAGAGTGGTATAACGCATTCTCCGATGTCTTACAGCGTCAGTTCAGTGTAAGACTTCGATGTTTCGATCAGTTCCTCCACCAGGAGTAACAACAGTGCCGTCGTGAAATACTTCCTTCTTCTGTAATATTTGCTGGTTGTCCAGCTCACGAGTCACGTCTCGTCCCATCATATCCCACACATGCTCGGCTGGAGAAAAGTCCAGAGATCGTGTTGGCCTGGGAAGTTGCGGCACGTATTGAAGAGCACGTTGAGTATCACGGGAATTGTGTGGGCGAGCATTATCTTGCTGGAACAACACATCACCTTCTTGTTGCAAGACAAGTGAAAGAACGGATCTAACAACATTCTACACAAACCGACTGTTGTTTAGTGTCTCCTCCAGAAACACCAAAGATATAAAAGATTTGTAGCTTATCGGACCATAGACCATAAGACTTGGGGACAGGCGAGTGTGTCTTGGACGAATGAGTTCTACGAGACACTGCTCACGAGGTTTATTTCGTACACGTAAACGACCATCACTATCGCACTGCTTTCATCTTTGAAGACGACGGCGCGCCATTCTATCGTCCAAGAGATCCCCGGACGGCACCAATTGGACCGTGCATGTGTATGTTGTGCCGTGAGTAGAAGATGGGCGAGAAATGTGCGTGCCCGTAGTTTCACTGCTTATAACTGGTAGGAAATACTTCGTGTTGACAGGTCTGGGCTCACAAGGTCTCTTACCAGTGCTGTGGTAGCTGGTCGATCTGCCACTGCTGCCCTTGCAGTAGGAAGATAGTCACGGGCGTCTGTGCTGCATGGACGTCCAGAACCTCGTGTGTTGGTTTCATTTCTGTCTATGTGGTTTCTCCCCTGCTCTCACTATTCATCACATTTGCTTGCGAGGGTAAAGTATTCTTACCACATGACATATACACTACTGGCCATTAAAATTGCTGCACCAAGAAGAAATGCAGATGATAAACGGGTACTCATTGGCTGCCCATGCGCACTCAACACGATACCACAGTTCATCAAGAGTACGGACTGGCGTATTGTGACGAGCCAGTTGCTCGGCCACCATTGACTAGACGTTTTCAGTTGGTGAGAGATGGGCTGGCCAGGGCAGCAGTCGAACATTTTCTGTATCCAGAAAGGCTCGTACATGATCTGCAACATGCGGTCGTGCATTATCCTGCTGAAATGTAGTGCTTCACAGGGATCGAATGAAGGGTAGAGCCACGTATCGTAACACATCTGAAATGTAACGACCACTGTTCAAAGTGCCGTCAATGCGAACAAGAGGTGACCGAGACGTGTAACCAGTGGCACCCCATACCATCACGCCGGGTGATACGATGAAGAATATACGCTTCCAATGCGCGTTCACCGCCATGTCGCCAAACACGGATGCGGCCATCACGATGCTATAAACAGAACCTTGATTCATCCAAAAAAATGACTTTTTGCCATTCGTGTACCCCGGTTCGTGCAGATGGTTGTTGTCTTGGAAACGTCCCCATCTGTTGACTCAGGAATCGTGACGTGGCTGCACGATCCGTTACAACCGTGCGGAAAAGATGCCTGTCATCTCGCCGGTTAGTGATACGAGTCCGCTGGGATCCAGGACGGTGTTCCGTATTACCCTCCTAAACCCACCGATTCCATATTCTGCTAACAGTGATTGGATCTCGACCAACGCGAGCAGCAACGTCGCGGTAAGATAAACCGCAATCGCGATAGGATACTATCTGACCCTTATCAAAGTCGGAAACGTGATGGTACGCATTTCTCCTCCTTACAAGAGGCATCACTACAACGTTTCGCCAGGCAACGCTGGTCAATTGCTGTTTGTGTATGAGAAATCGGTCGGAAACTTTCCTCATGTCAGCACGTTGTAGGTGTCGCCACCGGCGCCAACCTTGTGTGAATGCTCTGAAAAGCAAATCATTTGCATATTACAGCATCTTCTTCCTGTCGGTTACATTTCACTTCTGTAGCACGTCATCTTCCTGGTGTAGCAGTTTTAATGGCCAGTAGTGTATTATATAACAAATGTGTAGTATGGCAACTGGTAAGACTACAGAAAGAAGAAACATTTCAACGACCGGACGGACATTTCATAAAGTTGAGAAAAAATAAAATAAAATAAATGGCACGAGGTGTTTTAGCACCCAGCTCTCCCGGTTCGTAGTGCAACACCGGGACCACCTAACCACAACACCCTGGCTATTCAAGTTAACTCAATGTTGCACTTGTTGAGCTTGGACCATCTACTGTTTCTGTTTCTGTATTTTTTTTTTTTTTTTTTTTTTTTACAGTTCAGTATATCTTCTTTCTGTTTCTATGCTTGCTCTGTGTTCAGTTTTTTACGGGCTATCCAATATGCCATCGTACCACTAAACCGGATGGGGGTGGAATTGGGAGGTTCCCTTGTGAGTAACTCGTGGGATTACAGTCAGTTGTGATTTCGTGTTCTCGCATTATAATGTAAATGTCGTGTGACTAGGGCCTCCCGTCGGGTAGACCGTTCGCCGGGTGCAAGTCCTTCGATTTGACGCCACTTCGGCGACTTGCTCGTCGATCGGGATGAAATGATGATGAATACGACAACACAACACCCATTCCCTGAGAATCTCCGACCCAGCCGGGAATCGAACCCGGACCCTTAGAATTTTCATTCTGTCGCTCTGACCAATCAGTTACCGGGGGCGGACTCGCATTCTAATTACCAAGAGCATCACATTAACTGCGCACGGAGCTATATCTGTTTTTTGGCACTGTTAACGAACTCACACAGTATTTCATACGTTCTTCTATTGTCGGACGCTAGCAAGGTTTGGAGGCTGCTTTGGGACTTATTACCAAGCGACCGAAGATTACTCATAAGGGCTTTTATGCAATACGTGTTCCGAGAACACTGCAGGAATATGTCGTTTGGATCTTCTTGCTCTCCGCAAACACTGAGAGGAGTGGCTCTTAGGTTGAGCAGATAGGAGTGTTTTTTGAACTTCCAATGATTTCAGCCGTGCTGTAACTGTTCTGAGGTTCCTGTATGTTTGCGTCTTACTATGCCATGGTACTCTTGGAATCGTGGTACTCTTGGAATCGTGCGTAGCAACTGCCTTTGATTTTAGATGTCTGCGACCATTCCTCTTGCCCGTCGGAGGACAACTGCTTTCCGAGCATCGGTGTCATATCTGTGAGAGGGAGTTTATCATATTTAATAGCTGCACGCAGATACTTACATTGCTAGTGCGTCTACTTATTCATTTCCAGGGCGAACTTTGATCCATACCATCACAACCTTGCGTCAGTTCCTCTGCACCCGAAACACTTCGTCGATAATTGCGACAATTGTGGTGTTAGTGCAATACTGTGATAGTTTTTAATCAGTTGTACGGCTGATATATTATGAGAGATTACGATTACTGTGTCTGCTGTGGTGGTCTGTGCGAATCTCAGGATTTCTAAAATAGCATTCAGCAGGGCTGTCATGGTAGCTGGGTTTGGATCCAACTTCTATAGGACTTGTCTTTTCTTTTGAGGTACCTAATAATCACTACTACTGACAACACTAGACTTGGGCCCATCTGTATACACCATGCACTCATAGTTATATTGAGACAGGAATTCTATTGCCGTTGCGTTAGCCGGGCCCTGGTTTTGAAACATTAAACGTCCTGGCACGAATTTGCAGAAACGAAGTTTCAGATGGCCTGTTATAATGCAGTATAATGCCTTTTCCACACCTTCTGCCCTAATCACTGCACTGATAGGTGTGATGTATAATTTTCGTATGTGAATTTTTGGTATCTGAATCGATCGTAAGCGAGCAGCGATGTGGTAAGCTATATCGCAGAAGTTAAGCTAACTTCTTTGAGCTGCGCGAGGGCACGGGAGAAGTTGATGTTCAGATGTTCAGCTGTGTTTGAGTAAAACAGAGAATGTTTAGCTCTGCTAGCGCGTGGAGTCGAAGTAAAATTGTGTTACATTTAAACTGATAATTTTAAGAAGTGTTAGTGAGGAAGCTAAGGCGATGTTTTCATTCAAGTTAAAATTTATCTATTGTTCAATCAACATGCTATGAAACTGACTTGTGAAGGAATAAATCTAATGAAATGTCAGTTAAAAACAATAATGATGTAACATATTTTTACTATTGTTGCGCCTTCGAGCAAACTTGATTATTGTACTGAAAGTTGTTAGAGTTGAGAGATAGGAAAGTTTAATGTTTGAATATTGGGAAGTTCGTTGAATTTAAAATCTGCTTTGAGCAATTTTTCTCATTACGGTATAGAAAACAGAGTGTAGTCATTTATGCGCATATTTAATATCCTTACGAAGCTTTCTCTTAGAATTCTTTTTAATGGATGATCCAACGAAGCATGTTCGATTTTCAATTAACAAAAAACTCATTGCACTCCTCGAGCGTCTCTGCAGATACAATAATTTGCAACTTTAGCACAGCAGTGGCAATACAGAGAAGTTCTGCAACGCGTTATCCAGATTTGCGCAGTATAGAGGCAAAGAGAAAAGATTGTTCCTTTTTTTTTTTATTTATTCAACCAGGGCCAACTTACGTTAATCAGTGACAGTTTTTGTGATCAAATTTTGCAAAACCATTTAATCTAGGTTTCATGTGCAAGTTATTCAAGCAGTTAAAAATTCTTGCAGTCAGATTGCTCACTTCTACAACATGAAACACTTCTCCTTTCACTATGACAATTAATTATTGTTACAGTGCAGCTTTGCTTTCACTTTACGACAGTTGATTTACTATCACAGCTCTGGCTTACAACCAGAAACAGAGTACTTCAGGCAGTATCTTTATTAATTTAGCTAACTTCCAAACATAATTTTATTTATTCTGATAACTTTCATTACATTTTTATTATCTATTTAGATAACTTTCACCTTCATAGATTTGGCCTCAGCGGGCGCAAGTTATTTATTTATCCACTATCTTCCGAACACACAGTACCATGTTAACACCTGGATTTTTTCGTCTAAGGGTACATATTCACCGAAATAGGACAGCAGGAAGAATTTATTTCAGAGGGTTGATCGTTTCAGCATAACGGTGAATCATTCGCTTCAAACAATAATATGTTGATTCGGTTTGGCATGAACGCCTCAGTAGCTATACAAAAGGCTTTGTACTGCCTAGTGTCAAGGTTTTAGAGCGTGGTGCCCGATGCTTCTCCGTAGCACATATGCCCATAGTCAATGTGTGATCTTAGCTGAGACCGGTATAAAGATATCACAAAGCCCTACTGTAGTCCAGTCATAGCTCTGATGAGATTGCGTGCCTTTTCACATCTAGTAATGACATGTCGGCCATGATCAGCCCATCGATAAGTCAACCCAAGATACTGTGTCATTTTCGTAACTGGTAAATTATGTTTAGTCCCCTTTTTAGGTAACAGGAACCCTGTGGCGAGTAAAGATCATTGGAGTAAACTTGCTATCATACATTTCGAGCCCACTTTCTGTACACCACTCATGCAGATGTATGAGAGCAGTGTGAGTTTCCAGTCGGCAGGGTTAAAGAGTACTGACTCCGGAATAGATGCAGACATAGTCTAAGTATTTTAATATTTTTATATCCCTGGCAAAGGGATCATGAAGTTCTACAGTACGGTGATTGAATAATAAAGAAGCCAAGACTGATTCTTGCGGGAATCCCCTGCTACTTTCTCTGGCTCGCAGCATACTATCGTGTTGCGAAATGATAGTCTTCGTATTGCTCAGGAACCTTACAGTGATGTGGAGGAGTGGTTTTGGAACCAAAAGTTTCTCTAGTTTTCCCCTTAAACTGGCAAGACAACGTTATCGTACGCCTTAGTCATGTCTGTGAACGCAACTCTCAAATAATGGTTCCGAGAGAAATCCAGCTGTATGTCAACAACTAAGTGAAGAAAGATTTCAGTTGTTCCTCTTTCTTTGCGAAATCCAAGTTATTTTCCTGGTAATATTATCTTGTTTTCATCATTCTAAGCGCTGCTTAATAATACTTTCCATTAACACACGCTAGTAACTTAATAGGCCAATATGACTCGGGCTTATCTCACATTTATTCCGATTTTTGGATAGGGACGAAGTGACATGTTTCCAGTCGATTTGAACCTTTGTGTTGGATGTGTCATAGCATTTGGTAGTCGATATAATCCGGGCTATATGCAGTACACTTCTCTTATGAAAGCTCAATCTGGAGTTCTTCCAGATAAATGGTTGTGAAATTGTACTGTTGTCCTCTTCACATTCAGCCTCGTATTCCTTGTCTATTGCGTCAGATAGGGCTACCATACTCAAGATCGATTCTAGAAGTTCGTAGGATGGTGGAGATGTGTACGTGGCAATTGTGAGACCGGTTTTAATGTTCCGTGTTACATTCCAGATCCTAGTTAACGGAGTTTCTTTGCAAACTGCAGTGCAGAAATTGAGCCTAGACTTTCTTTTCTTTTTTCTGTTTTAATACTTTCTTGGCTAGAGCTTGTGCTTTCTTAAGACCAAGAAACTTCGTATGATTAGAGCGATTTTTTGTATTTTCTTAATTTCTCCCTGAGTTTCTTGAGGGTTGCTTCACATTCTGTATTCCACCAACAGTGTAAAGGCCTATGACGACACCGTTTCTGAGACTTACGCTGCTTCATTGATAAGCTACACGAAGACCCCATAATCTCTTTCGGGATCTCCAGTTTCGACGATCGATTTCAGTATTTCTTTGAGCAGTGTTTCATACAGGCTCCAATTGGTTTAGTTTCTGTTCCTATTTCGGATAATTGCGTGTTTGACAGTTTTCTTGTATTGATTGTTTATTAGAAGTGGTAGTGGTAGTATTATCCTGTATCACGTCCATGTTGTTCCAGTAAACGGTGCAGAGGATGCATTGCTCACATCTACCGCCATCAGGAACATTTAATCACACTTTTCGCACTGGTGAGCCATCATTTAGTACGAAAAGGTTTCCCGAATGTAGTACATTAGTATTTTTCCCTTTTCCTTGGCAGTTCTGCAGGGCCACCGCGTATGGTGGCCATTAATGTGACCTAGTAGCAGAAGGGGTTTCCTGGTGGAGTCAGTTATTGTTGTTAACTGTTGTTTGGAAAGTCTGTCGTTAGGTGCTTAGTGTGCTAAAACCAAATTCAGATGGAAATTCTTGATCCGCGGGCGGACACCCACCATTTGCAATTGATCGCGCTGAGTGTCGGTATTGACAACGGAAAAGTATCTATCTTGTTCTATCAAGAACACTCCACCACCGTAACCATCATATCTTTTCGAATTACTTAGTAATCCGGGAGGACGAATGGTTCGTTCAGTTTCAGCCATGGCACAGATGTCTACTTTAGTGTTGAGCAGAAAACGCCGAAGGCTGACTTTGTTCGCCTTGAGCAATCTTGCAATTCATCGGATTATTTTATAGGCCATCTTGGGGAGCAAGGAGTGTGGTCAGCATATTTTTGATTGAGATCCGGATTAAAGCCGTTTTGAGTACTGGATTGGGCCCACTAGGAGCCTGCTGGTACTTTGTATCATCGTCACACCCATGTTTATGATTAAAATGTTGCCATCGAGATAGTTCCCAGCATCATTCTCTTTGCTTAGTCTATGAAATTTTGGTGGGTAGGGCTTGCATTCCACTGGAGCAATACGAAGCCGGAGTTGTGGTTGTTACAACTGGTCTCAGGGAATCGCACTTTGGTATGTTTTACAGAAGTTAATTGTTTCAGGTGGTGTAGTTGGACACATTGTATTACAGAGTGAATCCACTGGAGCCACTGTTCCTCTCGTCATGGGGTAGGCTGGTTGCTGCATATCGTAGGTAGCGGTCCTGATATTTGCGTTGAGCCACTGTTGGTTCGGAAGCGGAGGGAATTCTCCACTCTCCTCGGAATGTTTGAGGGAGAAATAACTTTATTCACATAAGGCCTGTTTTCAAACACAACTGCTGCTTGAAACTTCCTGGGAGATTGAAACTGTGTGCCGGACCGAGACTCGAACTCAGGACCTTTGCCTTTGGCGGGCAAGTGCTCTACCAACTGAGCTACCCAAGCACGACTCACGTCCCGTCCTCACAGCTTTAATTCCGCCAGTACCTCGTCTCCTACCTTCCAAACTTCACAGAAACTCTCCTGCGAACCTTGCAGAACTAGCACTCCTGGAAGAATGGATATGGGGACATGGCTTAGCCACAGCCTGGGGGTTGTTTCTAGAATGAAGTTTTAACTCTACAGCGGAGTGTACGCTGATATGAAACTTCCTAGCAGATTAAAACTGTGTGCCGGACCGAGACTCGAACTCGGGACCTTTGCCTTTCGCGGGCAAGTGCTCTGCCAACTCCTTTCTTCCAGGAGTGCTAGTTCTGCAAGGTTCGCAGGAGAGCTTCTGTGAAGTTTGGAAGGTAGGAGACGAGGTACTGGCGGAATTAAAGGTGTGGGGACGGGGCGTGAGGCGTGGTTGGGTAGCTCAGTTGGTAGAGCACTTGCTCGCGAAAGGCAAAGCTCCCGAGTTCGAGTCTCGGTCCGGCACACAGTTTTAATCTGCTAGGAAGTTTCATATCAGCGCACACTCCGCTGTAGAGTGAAAATTTCATTCTACAACTGCTGCATCTCGGAAAGAAATATTATTGAGAAATATAATTCTGTTAATTTCGTCGTGTTTTAGATGGCTTGCAGGTCTCTTGTTGTAGGTGGACAGGTTAGTGTGTATCTTCGTTGTGAAACGTGATGACTGCGTGGCTAATCACATCACCTATGAGTGCATGATGCGCATCAGTATACATTGCAACACTGTGTGGCTTGTTTGGAGAAGTTTTGGGAGCAGGGGGGCTGCAATCACCACCATCCATGGCCGTAATCATAGCGTAGCACACGTTTTAACGACGGCGTGGCAGTGCCTACGAAACTATAGCAATTACCAGTATGAGCCATCACTGTTTACACAACGCGAGCACTGGCCGCGTAGGAAGTGTTTACACTGTACTGCAGCGTCCATGTTATCCCTTTCGCGACTCGGCGCAATGTGGAAGGGCACAAAGGTTGTGGTGAGAGCTCCACTGCGAACGAGAACGGTATGGTAGGGGAGCACTGATCGGTAGCTGAAGCTTATGCACAAAAGCGTATCTCTCACAGCTTTCGAACTGAAACTAACGAGTATGCAAGCAATCATATTACCATGTTATGACAGTACGACCAACTATTCTACGAATATAAATTTTCAGAATCAGTAGTTTCTAACTGGAGTTGGGAAAAAGAAATACTCACATAGACAAAGGTTCAACCAAAGCAAAATAAGTCTGGTAATGTTGCTTAAAAAGAAAATGTTCTCCTTCCGCATATGTTTGAAGTAGTGAAGCATTGAGTGGTACTTGCAACTATGCTGCCGGCTGGAATGGCCGTGCGGTTCTAGACGCTACAGTCTGGAGTCGAGCGACCGCTACGGTCGCAGGTTCGAATCCTGCCTCGGGTATGGATGTGTGTGATGTCGTTAGGTTAGTTGGGTTTAATTAGTTCTACGTTCTAGGCGACTGATGACCTCAGACGTTAAGTCGCATAGTGCTTAGAGCCATTTGAACCATTTTGCAACTATGCTTCTTTTTTTTTTTTTTTTTTTTTTTTTTTTTACCTCAGCGGCAGGAATAGCTAGTTGTTTCAGAAAACCTCTCAAGCACAATTCTTGTTCTGATTTACGTTCCAGTTTCACCTAATCTGTCTAACATAGTCACACGTGCCTATGAAGAACTTTCTTAACATCTACGGTGCGCGAAGAACACAGTGTATTGGTACACAGTGAAGGCACAGCAGCGGAACTACAGTCGGGTCAGCTGAGGCAGACACCCCTCTGGAACAATGAGACAGACCTACCCAGAGCTCACCAGGAGGACGCGTTTGTGCATTGGTGCCACGTTATTTTGTATACGCTCTACCGTCCACGAATAAGAGTAGAGAGTTGACTAAGAACCCTACATAACATACCGCATGCTGGCTAGCACGCTACAGATTAACGTGCCACGTCGCCCACTTTCCTAATCATTTCTGAAATGGCCACTCTTCCATTTGTCATCGTCAGCATTTTGACCTGTTACGGTCTTATCGAGAGTTCTCCTGCCATCTTTTCATTGCTTGTCTTACACCACTGGGATAGTAGCGAAGCATGAATCTCGAAATGCTCCTTGAGCTCATTTGTTGTAGACGTTGTCTCCAGCTGTTTTAGTAGTTCTCAATACAAAATGTAATAGGTTCCGTTTTAAATTCCTTCAAGAAACATCATTTCTTTTGTGATTCCATTTTGTGTAACCAACTGTTCTTAAGCATTTCATTTTACAACCTGTTAATCTGTTCGCGGTTTTTGCATTTGTTGTCTAGGCGTCGCTGCCATAGCTCAGTCTTGATAAGGTTTTGTAAAGGCACATTCTTCTATGCTTCTCGACTAGGGAAGGTTCCATTACCTCTTTAATGACTCCCATTGTTTTTGTGTACTCGGTGGCTTTTCCAGCTAGATCCTTTTTTTACAGTACTGGGAAACCAGGCTCTACCTGTCACAGCCCTGGATAAAGAGTGAGTGATAGAGGAGTAATGCCTCGTAAAAAAAGCCTTGGTCCACCTGCCCGTCTGGTAGTACCTTGTATCGGTCTCTGGCCGGGCGTACACATAAGGATAGTCAGACGTTCTGAAGACGGAAGAGGACCGAAGGGTGGATAAAGCAGACGAGCTGTCTCAGAACCACCAGGTTAGAGATGACTACCAACAGAGTCGATTCCATATATTAATGGCGTCTGAAATAACCTGTAAAGTTGATCGAGAAACCATGAGGTGGCAGCCCCATCACCGTTGACAGCGACCGAATGGAAGGACGTAACTTCGTGCTTTAAACTCTCAACCGAAAAATAATCGGTTTTGCGAGCAAGCGGACGACTCTTCAGTTTGTTAGGGCCATAATCCCGGGGGGGGGGGGGGGCGAAAAATTTTAAACGTCCTTCCTTTCTCAAAAACATCACCCATTTTACGCAGAAAATGCACAGCTAAAGGTTGAGTTTCGAAAAATGTTTCAAGATATTCACATAGCCATATTTCAGTGTTACGCGGCAATACATCGAGCAATTAGCTGTTAAAAAATCCTCGTCAGATGAAGCTTTTCCTCCTACATACGTCGCGTGCAATGCCTCTAGAAGTTATGCGACATATCTCCCACTATGCAAGCCTGCTGAGTACCCCATATAAGGTTACAACGCATTTCTGTGATATGTGAGCGCACAAGACGAAAAACTGCTGCCATTTTGTTGAACACCAGATAAGGTTTGCAACTGAGGCGGTAACAAATTCGTACGTAAAACGACATTTTTTCTGTACTAAACGTGGTGCTTTTTGTTGGCCGTAAAACCTCGCGATAAGGCACGCTGTAATTGCGGCACACAAAAGCACGTGTACCGCGACGGAGACGTAATTTTCCGGCTAAACGTTGTCGAAATTAAGGTACAAATTAAGATAGCAGTTTCGCTAGAAAGTCTCTCTCTGTCAAACCCGCATACTTTGACTTACACGTTCTCTACATTGCCAAAACTCTAAAATATTCCATGTTGCACGGTTGCATATCCAACAGTTTCCAGGGTTAACAGAGTAA
Source organism: Schistocerca gregaria (assembly GCF_023897955.1). Lineage (NCBI taxonomy): Eukaryota > Metazoa > Arthropoda > Insecta > Orthoptera > Acrididae > Schistocerca > Schistocerca gregaria. Next base: position 218,394,263 of record NC_064927.1, read on the forward strand.
TAAAATTAAATTTTTGGTATTTCCTATAAATACTAACTCAATTCAAAAATTTACAATGCCGTTATAATGCACTCATTAAATGTTTAACAGAATAAGACAAGTACGAAATTTGAAAAATCTATTATCACGTTCTCGAGCGGGTGGTGGAATACTCTATTTGTACAAATAGTTTCAATCGCTTGACCATTGTCAAGTTTCTATATACCAAATAAAATAATACATAAATAACATTAGAGGCTTAGTCCACCAAGAATGAGTTAACTGATGTAAATATTAACAACAACACATGCGGAATCGAATATTACGTACACAGCATCAAAGTATTCAAAACACAATATTAGGCAAAATACCAAACCATTATTGTCAGGTGATACAACCACGAACAATACACTGAAAATAAAAGTACAAATAACACAATGTGTGACTCATTACGAAAACGACATATCATTCAGATGTAAATGGTTCATATTTGTAAAGTTGACTGTTATCATATCGTAATATAAAGTACGTCCTCAAACTATTAGAAATGTGCTAGGGAGTGTACTCATTCATGCTAAAACCCATTAACGCTGTGAATTGGCTCGTACCAAACAGAGGTGACGTGCTGGCTGCTCACTATTTACTGGTAGAGCCAAAGACGGTCATAGAGTTCTACATATATCGAAAGTGACTAGAATTTTACGGTTACTAAACTGCGTGTCGTCTACTGTGATGAGTACATCTGACAGTCACAACACGTGTTCTATATGATGCATCTAACATCAATCTGTGCATGTTACAATAGTAGTTGCAGTGACAGAAAGCAAATTGCGTAGAAGTAATAGATTAGATGTACTCATAGACACTATCGTGAAACTAGTTGTGCTGCTTCCACTGTACAGCAACATTTACGGCACAGGCCTACGGATATAAAGAATGTAACGCTAGTCGAATTGTCTAAATACATTGATGAGACAAAACATTATGACCACCCGCTGGGGGACACGTAAAGAGCCTCCAAGGAGAGTTATGCTTCACCCTTTACATATACTCGGGCGTCCCCTGGGCAAGGTTGAAATTACCCTCAGTCGACTGATCTTTCCACTACAGAAGCGTTGCGATATGCGATAGAAAAAGTCGAAAATTTACGATAATAGCCACAATCATGGAAGGTTTATCAGCCAGCAAAGAAGAACTCCTACAAACTATGTGTTAAGGTGTAAATTGTGATGTTTTGTGCATGCAAGAAATGCACAGAGATATTACTCAACGAAGACCAAACGTAGCAGGCATGGAGGTTGCCATTGAGAGATCCCACAAACAGTATGGTAATGCGATTTTTGTGAGACAGTGCTCTCAGTTTTTCTGACACACGAGGACGACATTGAAATCATAACAATTGAGCTGAGGAGTTTTAAGTGACATCCGTCTACAAACCTTGTGGTGAAAAATTTAACTTCAGTCTGCCAGTTAATTTTCAAAATCAGGGCACTAACTTCGTCGTTGGCGACTTTAACAGCTACAGTAGCATATGGGGCTACGAGGATGATGATGTAAACGGAGAGCAGGTAATGAACTGGGCTGACTGCAGAGTATTAACTCTCTTACATCACAGCAAGCTACCGCCTTCATTTAACAGCAGCTGCTGGAGAAGGGGACATAACCCCGACCTGCTTTTCATCAGTTTCCCATCACTGTGCGAACACTGTATCAATACCTGTACATGGCACCCAATACAGGCCAATTTGCTTTCACGTGTTTGCAGCTATCAGACCACAGGCGATCCCGTTCCGTAGGCGGTTCAACTCAAAGAGGGCCAATTGGAGGAGTTTGTCGGAGACTCTGGATGAGGCAGAACTAGGCATCGAACCCGTGCCAGACTCCACGACCATTTTGTAGATGCTGTGAAGAGATGCTCTCGCGCTTCGATCCCAGAGGCTGCCGTACAACACACATTCCGGGTATGAATGAAGAATTAACGTCAAAACTACAAGAACACTTTAGACTATTTCATGAATACCCGTTCAACAAGGATACAGTAAAATTAGAACAGACACTATCCCAGAAATTGTCGAAAGCCAAACAAAACCGATGGATTGAAACGGAGAGAATACTGACATGTCTAAGAGTAACTTTCAACTGCTCAGATGACCCAGTAATGATCCTATTGTCCCCAAACTAAGACCCAACGTTACCCCAAATGAAGACCTCCACCAGGTGCTACTGAATTGGAAAGCTGAAGGAAGAAAGGAAGAAAGGAAGAAAGGAAGAAAGAAAGAAATATGGATAACCCGGCCACACTTAGGAACAAAAGTGATCTCCGTTGAGTTTACTTTGGAAGAACTGAAAGCTACTATTAAAAAGTGTAAACCCAGATAGGCGCAAGGACTTGACGATTTATTGGTGGAGCATATAAAGCACTTTCGGCCTGCGGCCATGGATTGGCTACGGCAATTCTATAATAACTGCTAACACGACAACAGATTCCTAAAATCTGGAGAAGGACAAAAATCATCGCCATACAGAAGCCCGGCAAGCCAGCTTGCGGTGCCAAGAACTCCCGCCCTACATCTCTTTTGTGCCATCTTTATAAAATCCTAGAAAGAATGTTGCTGAATCTTGTCAGCCCTGTCACCAAGTCACGACTGATTCCACAAAAAGCTGGATTTAGACCAAATAAAAGTTGTACAGCACAAATACACAGTCTGACACAGAATATAGAGAATGGTTGTGAGTGGGGTCTGGTGACTGGAGAAGCATTTGTGGATCTCGCCACAGCTTATGATACTGGGCAGCACAATCTCATTTTGTACAAACTATATCAACCAACGAGAGATTATAAATTTACTAGCTTCATTGGAACCCTACTCCAAACCGTAGATTCTACATCGAACACGACGGGAAGAAAAATAGATGGAGAATAGAAAAAAGAAGTCTGCCTCAAGGTAGCGTCCTGGCACCAACCTTGTTTAAAATCTGTACTTACGATCAACCACAACCTATTAACACTAAGCCCGCAGCTCTAGGTCCATATATTTTACACTACGGGCCATTACAATTGTTACACCACGAAGACGACGTGCTACAGAAGCGAAATTTAACTTCCGGGAAGAAGATGCTGCGATATGCAAATGATTAGCTTTTCAAGACCTTCACACAAAGTTGGCGCCGGTGGCGACACATACAGCGTGCTGACATGAGGAAAGTTTCCAACCGATTTCTCATACACAAACAGCAGTTGACCGGCGTTGCCTGGTGAAACGTTGTTGTGATGCCTCGTGTAAAGAGGCGAAATGCGTACCATCACGTTTCCGACTTTGATAAAGATTGGATTGTAGCCTCGATTGCGGTTTATCGTATCGCGACACTGCTGCTCGCCTTGGTCGAGATCCAATGACTGTTAGTAGAATACGGAATCGGTGGGTTCAGGAGGGAAATACGGAACGCCGTACATTAAATTCACCACTCATAATGCTTTTATGAAAGTTACAAATGGTTACCAAGCCAAGCGAAAATAAATCCCTGCATTTTCGGCGAAATTGTTTTTATGTACGAGCATTAAGCAAAGCTGAGGTGACAGTAGATCTGTCTGAACGGCCACCATGCATGTGTGGAATGGAGGGTCCCCACTTAATATTTATAGAAAATGTGAGTGAAGGCTTCAGTTTAAAAAAGCACTTCCCCTCCAGCGCTCAGCACTTCCCTTACAGCACCTTCTCATAACCTCCACCACTTCTGCTCTCCCCACACATGCCCTGCCATCTGCGCAGCTAGCAGCCCCGTTATTCTGCTCGCAGTACACATCGTCGGCGTACTGCTGCAAGTGGGCCATAGATGATAATCAAAGGGATCCTGCTATAAAAAGAAATGACACTCCAAACCATAACTTTTGATTATCAATTCAAATGGCGGGCGGTAGTTTGATCTGTATCCCTCCGCGATCGCGGGCGCCTCCAGACGTGTCTTCAGCCTGGAATGTCTTTGTCTGTTGCAGAACTACCTTCAGTGTTGAGTTCCGCCTCGACCTGAGCTCCAGTGACATGTGAAGACATGCCTGGAATAACTGCTTTCATAAGGGCCAAAGTTGGAACAACACGTTATCAATGTGCTCAATTTGTGAAGATCTTTCTCTTGAATAAAGCATTAGTTTTTGTCTCTATATTTACATCACATTACAATTTCCTGACCCATTCAGATAATTCCTAATTTCTTCATGTTTTTTTACTAACTTGATTGTTTTTGATGACACTACTGACAGAATGAAGATCCGGCTTGAGCTCGAGCAACAATCGCACATTTATGCGTAATAACGAACATTACTTTAGAACCTGGAACAATTTAGTCTCTTTTAGTGTTGTGGGAATATATTTCTGCACATTTGCGTTTATGGCTACTAGTTCTACTTCTCTGGGTATAACCCCAATAGTTTTATTACAATCTCCACTGTCACCTACTATGACCAAGTTTCTACATAGCTTTCAAGATCGAGGGACCAAAATGTGTGATCATAAATTCTCTGTCTTGCTTAACGTGACTGCGACCCCTGCTTAGAACAATGGTTGAAAAACTGGGTTTAACGATCTCCCATAATCCGTATGTAAAGAGAGGAGCTCTGACAGCTGGCAGCGCAGTTGCCAGTGTTCGACACTGACGGGCAGCGAGCCAAGGGCGGGGGGGAGGGGGGGGGGGGGGGGAGCGGGGTGACAGACCTTCCCGTCCCACCCTGCGACCAGTGGTAACACTCGGCTCTTTCAGAACCTAACAGTGCCGCATCATTCATTGCAGCAATCCTGTACGGGCAACATTATGCTCGATGGAATATTTTTTCACATGCGCTAACAGTGTTTTACACCTTAAGCATAGTTTACACGACGACACAAGGTTGCAGGCAACAGCACTACAGACCACTGCGAATGCGCGTCGTGCGTTAGCGCAACCCGTTGGCGAAACTAAACACTTTCGGCGTGTTCCAACTTCGGCGACCTAGTTGATGAGTTTTGAGGTTATGTGTGTTCGTACAGTGTAGACAAACTGAAATAGGAAGTGGGGAACGGAGAATAATGTTCGCTTTTTGGACATCTATGCTTTGATAGGTGTTCGTGGGATTTCAGTGATACTCATTACAAAAATAAGCAACATATTGCTGCTCCTGAGACCGTCATGTCGGACTGTAACATAGATGGCTTCACAATATCTGAGCTGCAAAGCAAAATTTATTGAGTTAGGAGCACATATACAACTGAATTAAGAAAAATACAAGTAAGCGTCATTCCAGCTGTGCAAATGCTCTCGTCTACAAGACTAAAATCCCATCGTTGGAGCTGACCAACTCTTTGTTAAGGGAATATTGTTGACAGGAGGAAAGGCTATATAAATTCAAGAAGCCACTGTAAAGATCGCTCTTCAAGAGAGTAGTTTCCAAACCATTCTCTTCTTAATGCGGCTTGCTTTCAGTAAATATTGTTGCTAATGTTAATAATTATTACTCTTAATGTTAATAATTATCGGTGTTAATGAAAAAGCGTCATCGCCAACTAAAACCGCATCTTATAGCATGCCGAGTGTTCTCGATTGTAAATGCATGCAATGTGATAAGTAATTTCAGTTCTGGCGACAGTACTTCATACATTACAATATCTCTATTCCTTCTCGCATAATTAACTCAATTTAGAAGAAACGTTTAGAGTTCTGGTGACATTCTAAGACAATTAAAAGGACTTCTTGGGCCTTCCATTTCAATTTATTTCAGCAAGGATGCTGAGCAATCGAGATGACGTCTTTTCTTCATCCAGCCACGAATCGAAACACGTTTCTTTCGCAGCGATTCCACGCAACAAGCTTTAACTCACAACTCTTGCGACGTGCAGCTGCCACAACTTTCATTTCAGACACGACTCAGGAGCTGGCCGCGGTCGTCTAGCGGTTCTAGGCGCGCAGTCCGTAACCGCGCGACTGCTACGGTCGCAAGTTCGAATCCTCCCTCGCGCATGGATGTGTGTGATGTCCTCCGGTTCGTTAGGTTTAATTAGTTATAAGTTCTAGGCGACTGATGACCTCGTAAGTTAAGTCGCATAGTGCTCAGAGCCACGACTCAGGAACTCACAAAACAACGAAACTGAAGTATACACAAGTTTCGCCGTGTCTACAGTCAAATATGAAACTATTTGCGTGCAAATAATTCCACGCAACGAGTGGCGCAACCCAATGTCGTCGTGTAAACTAGGCCTTACGCAAGAAAACACATAAATATTTTTTTATGATGATGCAGCCATTTGACTGCAACAGTTTTTATTTTGCTGTTGTATTGTTCAGATTTCGCTGTATTTCATACCGGTGTGATATCTTTTGACATATAAATAAGTTACTGAACTTGAAAATGGCCTATGGCTGAACTCTGGTACGTATAACAATAAAATAAAAATTATTACCTTCAAACGGCGCTAACATCATTAAAAAATTACCATTACTATGGTTCCAGCCTAAGTAAAAATTACACACAATCAGATTTTCAACATTAACAAGGTAAAGCAAATTGCACAAATGTTACGTGTAAAATATCGTATAAGGATCTACTGATAACAGACCCGAACTTTTCGACTCTGTATGTGCAGAACAGGGAATAAGTGATCATAAGGCATCCCTGAATATGGAAGTTAATAGGAGTATAAAAAAAAGGGAGGAAGGTTTATCTGCTTAGCAAGAGTAATAGAAGGCAGATTTCAGACTACCTAACAGATCAAAACGAAAATTTCTGTTCCGACACTGACAATGTTGAGTGTTTATGCAAAAAGTTCAAGGTAATCGTAAAATGCGTTTTAGACAGATCAGTAAGTGGCTCGAAACAGCATATCCAGGCACTCCGGGATGATGATGGCTTTGAAACAGAGGATGACACGAGTAAAGCTGAAATACTAAACACCTTTTTCCAAAGCTGTTTCACAGAGGAAGACTACACTGCAGTTCCTTCTCTAAATCCTCGCACAAACGAAAAAATGGCTGTCATCGAAATAAGTGTCCAAGGAATAGAAAAGCAACTGGAATCGCTCAACAGAGGAAAGTCCACTAGACCTGACGGGATACCAATTCGATTCTACACAGAGTACGCGAAAGAACTTGCCCCCCTTCTAACAGCCGTGTACCGCAAGTCTCTAGAGGAACGGAAGGTTCCAAATGATTGGAAAAGAGCACAGGCAGCCCCAGTCTTCAAGAAGGGTCGTCGAGCAGATGCGCAAAACTATAGACCTATATCTCTGACGTCGTCTGTTGTAGAATTTTAGAACATGTTTTTTGCTCGAGTATCATGTCGTTTTTGGGAACCCGGAATCAACTCTGTAGGAATCAGCATGGATTCCGGAAAGCGATCGTGTGAGACCCAACTCGCTTTATTTGTTCACGAGACCCAGAAAATATTAGATACAGGCTCCCAGGCAGATTCTATTTTCCTTGACTTCCGAAAGGCGTTCGATACAGTTCCGCACTGTCGCCTGATAAACAAAGTAAGAGCCTACGGAATATCAGACCAGCTGTGTGGCTGGATTCAAGAGTTTTTAGCAAACAGAACACAGCATGTTGTTATCAATGGAGAGACGTCTACATACGTTAGAGTAACCTCTGGCGTGCCACAGGGGAGTGTTATGGGACCATTGCTTTTCACAATATATATAAATGACCTAGTAGATAGTGTCGGAAGTTCCATGCGGCTTTTCGCGGATGATGCTGCAGTATGCAGAGAAGTTGCAGCATTAGAAAATTGTAGCGAAATACAGGACGATCTGCAGCGGATAGGCACTTGATGCAGGGAGTGGCAACTGAACCTTAACATAGACAAATGTAATGTATTGCGAATACATAGGAAGAAGGATCCTTTATTGTATGATTATATGATAGTGGAACAAACACTGGTAGCAGTTACTTCTGTAAAATATCTGGGAGTATGCGTGCGGAACGATTTGAAGTGGAATGATCATATAAAATTAATTGTTGGTAAGGCGGGTACCAGGTTGAGATTCATTGGGAGAGTCCTTAGAAAACGTAGTCCATCAACAAAGGAGGTGGCTTACAAAACACTCGTTCGACCTATACTTGAGTATTGCTCATCAGCGTGGGATCCGTACCAGATCGGGTTGACGGAGGAGATAGAGAAGATCCAAAGAAGAGCGGCGCGTTTCGTCACAGTTATTTGGTAACCGTGATAGCGTTACGGAGATGTTTAACAAACTCAAGTGGCAGACTCTGCAAGAGAGGCGCTCTGCATCGCGGTGTAGCTTGCTCGCCAGGATCCTAGAGGGTGCGTTTCTGGATGAGGTATCGAATATATTGCTTCCCCCTACTTATACCTCCACAGGAGATCACGAATGTAAAATTGGAGAGATTAGAGCGCGCACGGAGGCTTTCAGACAGTCGTTCTTCCCGCGAACCATACGCAACTGGAACAGGAAAGGGAGTTAATGACAGTGGCACGTAAAGTGCCCTCCGCCACACACCGTTGGGTGGCTTGCGGAGTATAAATGTAGATGTAGATGTAGATGTACCTCTATTTTCCATTCGGGAGAACGGAAACCCCAATCTGATCAGTACCCTCTCGGCAAGACATCATAGTCTTCGGTATCTTCGCTGCTGCTGTCCTCATCGTCTGATAAAGAAATTACAATATTATGAGCAGATTCTTCTCTTACACTGGCTTCTATGTTTGATCTTGTAATCTCCTTCCACACGTGGTTCACGATGCTCTTGTAATTTTCTGGAGTTATTAGTGTGACAGCCTCATTTACCAGCCTCTCTGTATCTCAAAACGTAAAGGTTTTGCTTCGCTCCGCAACATCTGCTTTGATTTGAGCCCAGATGAGGTAAATTAATAGCAGTGGTACGGTGGAAGACCTATAACTTTCCCTGCTAATGTATCAATCACATAATGCGTCTTCCGTGTCTTGTCTCGTTTCACTAGTTCCGCTTTCCGCATATTCTGTTCAAAGCATATTTTACTATGTTTCAATCAGCTGAGTATTTCGACTCTCCTTGCAGCAGCCGATGGTGCCTTATTAATTGTACAGAATGGTACGGCGCATTGACCATTACAAAAACACTACCACAAATGACGTTTGGCAGCAAACGAGTAACAAACTAGTCTTTGAATGTATCTGCATTCATCTCCTTGTGGTAGCCGACAGTTTTTTTTTTTTTGTTTTTTTTTTTGTTTCTTGAAACATCATCATAGCACCGGGCACAAAACCGTTCATCGAGCCAGCATGAACTATAATTAGTCGCCATCTCTTACCAGTTGCCACACACACATAGGTCCGTGGCGCGTGTAGTCTGTCCATGTGACGGAACGTACACGACGCACGTTGACCCATGTTTCGTCAATCCATATTACATTTTCCGGATTCACTGCTATGAATTCACGCAGGAAACGACATCTCCATGTTACAGTTTCTCCGCGTTCCATTGATACTTTTCGTCCGGAGCACTTTTTCCGACGGAAGTCAATTTTTTTCACAACAATGGAGAGACAAGTCTTTCTGCCTGAAAAAAGAAACACTGTCCGGCAGTGATGCCATCAACTTTTTAAGTGTTGTAATATGCTTATATGTGTTGCCTGATAGCACTTTCGTCAAAGTTGTCTGTTTCAGTCACGCAATACGATCTCTACCTTGACTTTACAGGCGTCACAATAACAGTTCTCGCAGCTGAATTGGCAGCCTCTTTATCATTTGCGGCTCTCTTCACTGTGGCATCTAGAGATGCTTCTGCTACTCTGTAAACCACTTATACTCACTGATATCAAAGGCCCACCCCCTTTACCTTTCAAAGCAAATGGGCTATCTGGATATAAATTCACGTGCTTCGTATTTCAGCGTAGCTCCTTTCCCAAAAGCCCTCTTCTCTGCTCTACCGGCAGCCATTTTCCATTTATAAACACTTTTCCACTTATACACACAGCAAGAAACTCAGAGAAGTGGCGGAATGCACAAATGCACTCACAAACCTGAAAGCAGCACGTGACGTGATTGACTGAAGGATGTGGTCGCACAGCACTATAGCGTTGCCACAGTAACGTAAACAAAAGCTCACGATCTGATTGGCTGTCGTAAATGCGCGAAGCATCAATTGTCGGAGCTCTTCTCTCGCCGTATGGAGTATGGTGCATCAAACGACACTTTCTAAGGAGTAACGCTAAAAGAGGATTATCTATGGTTTAGTAACCACAGTAAATTATCGTTTTAAATAATGCCTTTTATCTTTCTTTTGGTAGACTTCTTGTTTAATTGATGGTCATCATCATAATCATAGGCATGTTTAAGTGTTGTACGCTTTAGAGATTGCTGGACGGACGCTCTCACACGTACCACATTTTCCGACATTGGTATTGTCCTTAGTTCGCTAGCAGATTTTCTTTTGAGTGCAGAATCTGATACTCTAAAATTTGATACACAAACTCTAATACTTTTCTCTATCACGAACAGAATCATGACGGACATGTTGGAACCGAATGTGAAAAGCTCGCTGAGAAGTAGTCATAGAACCATTATTCGGAATGTACTCCTGCACAACAAACGCACAGTGCTCACCTAGCCAAGCCGTTGCACCTGCTGAAAAAGGCATGTCCACTGCTATCGATCTAGATCTCCTTCACATCAGCAAACCAACCTCAAATCACATGCTGCCTCTGCGAATACGGGAGATCGTTTTGCCGGACTCTGTAACTATCCCTGCCTCACTGCCGCATATTAAAACTGGTAATACGACATCGACAGTAAACTTTCAGTTTTACGCACATTGGAACCCTCATTTTGAAAACTTCCTATTCAAGCAGCCACGCTCTTCATAAATCAGAGATCGATTGCTACCAGTGGATTCTAAATCGATTGCTTCAGCTGAAAACTGCTTTTTTCGTCATGATCTAAATTCCATGTAAAAGAATTTTTTCTGACGTAACATAACAGAGAAGACTGCTGTACAAGAAAGCGTCAAATTACGAGTATCTGTTCCTTTTCATACTGATCGTTTTATATATACTGTATTTAAATTATCAGCTTTCTTTGTGTGGTAAAAATTATCGTATTTGTTTTCTGTTTTACAAATTGTTCCCAACTTTACTAACACGTGCTGGAAATCAGCCTCTTACTTGCAGTGACATGACAGGTTTTGTGGGCATGATTTCTAACACCTATTCCTGCAATCCCTGACACGAGAAAACTGCTCATTTTAATGTTTACACTTTTTTAGGAAAACCTCTTCAAGCAATTGAAGTGTTTCAGTCGAAGCAGAAGGTCAAAATACCTAGCTTCAGACAACTAGTTTCACTTAAGACACTATCTTTTAAGTAATATTAATATTTATTAATTGAAAGATCGATAAACCGAGGACAATAAATTTCAACTACTTTTGCCTAGACGAAATACAACTACAGTTTTGTAATCCCCTGGTAAAACTGAATCGTTTGCTATACATCACGGTAACATTCTGCTAGATTTTACTTTTTACATTTTTCTGGTGAGTTTTGTTTTATAGTTTTTTAGCCCCTACCGTCCCTTTCAACCCCGTTCAATCAAAACATAAAAATTCAGTTTGCATGCGACCAGAAATAGCAAATTGAAAAATGTCGTTTGTATTTATTGATCTATCTACATTATTGACCATCTACATAATTTAAATTTACACAATACTTGAGTCATAACACATGTCGTAACTCTGACGTAGTGCTTGTATAACGCCACGGGAATGACGTCACTAGCCACTAGAATAAAGCAATAGCCCTAGCTGGAGATATGTATTTTTTGGCCTGACACATGTGTAGGCAGTTGTGGTGAGAATCTTGAGAGGCGCTCTTGGAGACGACAACTATTCGTGGATAGAGCTGTACTGTTTTCGCCTGGGATGAAGTGTTTCCACATCACTTATAATATTTGTATAACATAACATTTTCTGTCCCCTGAAAGTGCAAACGTATGACCACTTTTATATGTCACCACCTTCCCACACCGAACCTCATTCCTAGAGGATCTGACGATGTCTTTACCAGACAGTTGCTTTCCTTGACGAGTTTGCACATGCTTTTGTATCTAACGTCACTTTCAAACATTCTTTACACAAGATAAGATCTCACGTCAAATCGCTACCTTACCTTCCCTACCGCATGTTACACGCACTCACGAGCAATAAAAAGTAGTGCCACAATGTACAGGTACAGAGTGTGTAACAACAAGTTTTAAGTTAGTTATGCAACTAACAGTAGAAAAGTTGTGAATTTGAAAGTAAGGAGTGGCTTGTAAAACACGTCGAGTATTGAAGGGTCTTCCCATTCCACTGGGTGATGGCAAGTACGAGGAGTGAATTATTTATGCCGCTCTGCAGTTTTATTCTTGCCATCCGTACAGCGGTGGCTGAAAATTATTCATAAATTCCATTCCTACAATATTTTCTTGAAAATTTCTGGGAAGCGCTCCACAAGAGGTCGTCTTCAATCTGGTCGAATGTCTCATAGCGTATTCCGTGCGCGTGAATCCCACTGATTAGCCGCTAATGCAGACTTGTATCAATACAGCAGTCATAAAATTGGAGTCCGCGAAACAAAGAGGTAACGCACAACAGAAAATTTTACGTTGCTGCCTGCAAGAACATAAATACACTACCGACCATAAAAATGGCTAAAATTGCTACACCACGAAGATGACGTGCTACAAATTCGAAATTTAACCAACAGGAAGAAGATGCTGCGATATATAAATGATTAGCTTTTCAGAGCAGTCACACAAGTTTGGCGCCGGTGGTGACACCTACAACGTGCTGACATGAGGAAAGTTTCCAACCGATTTCTCATACACAAACAGCAGTTGACGTGCGTTGCCTGGTGAAACGTTGTTGTGATGCCTCGTGTAAGGAGGAGAAATGCGTACCGTCACGTTTCCGACTTTGATAAAGGTCGTATTGTAGCCTATCGCGATTGCGGTTTATCGTATTGTGACAATGCTGCTCGCGTTGTTCTTCATCCAAAGACTGTTAGCAGAATATGGAATCGGTGAGTTCAGGAGGGTAATACGGGACACCGTGTTGGTTCCCAACGGCCTCGTATCACTAGCAGTCGAGATCACAGGCATCTTATCCGCATGGCTGTAACGGATCGTGCAGCCACGTCTCCATCCCTGAGCCAGCAGATGGGTACGTTTGCAAGACAACAACCATCCGCACGGAAAGTTCGACGACGTTTGCAGCAGCATGGACTATCAGCTCGGAGACCATGGCTACGGTTACCCTTGATGCTGCATCACAGACAGGATCGCCTGCGATGGTGTACTCAACGACGAACCTGGGTGCACGAATGGCAAAACATCATTTTTTCCGATGAATCCAGGTTCTGCTTACAGCATCATGATGGTCGCATCCGTGTTTGGCGACATCACTGTGAACACGCATTCGAAGCGTATATTCGTCATCGCCATACTGGCGTATCATCCGGCGTGATGGTATGGGGTGCCATTGGTTACAAATCTCGGTCACCTCTTGTTCGCATTGACGGCACTTGGAACACTGGACGTTACATTCCAGATGTGTTACGACCCGTGGTTCTACCCCACATTCGATCCCTGCGAAACCCTACATTTCAGCAGAATCCTGCACGACCGCATGCTGCAGGTCCTGTACAGGCCTTTCTGGATACAGAAAATGTTCGACTGCTACCCTGGCCAGCACATTCTCCAGATCTCTCAGCAATTGGAAACGTCTGGTCAATGGTGGTCGAGCAACTGGCTCGTCACAATACGCCAATCACTACTCTTGATGAACTGTGGTATCGTGTTGAAGGCGCATGGGCAGCTGTACCTGTACACGCCATCCAAGCTCTCTTTGACTCAATACTCAGGCGTATCAAGGCCGTTATTACGGCCAGAGGTGATTGTTCTGGGTACTGATTTCTCAGGATGTATGCCTCCAAATTGGGTGAAAATGTAATCACATGTCAGTTCTAGTATAATCTACACTCCTGGAAATTGAAATAAGAACACCGTGAATTCATTGCCCCAGGAAGGGGAAACTTTATTGACACATTCCTGGGGTCACATACATCACATGATCACACTGACAGAACCACAATCACATAGACACAGGCAGCAGAGCATGCACTATGTCGGCACTAGTACAGTGTATATCCACCTTTCGCAGCAATGCAGGCTGCTATTCTCCTATGGAGACGATCGCAGAGATGCTGGATGTAGTCCTGTGGAACGGATTGCCATGCCATTTCCACCTGGCGCCTCAGTTGGACCAGCGTTCGTGCTGGACGTGCAGACCGCGTGAGACGACGCATCATCCAGTCCCAAACATGCTCAATGGGGGACAGATCCGGGGATCTTGTTGGCCAGGGTAGTTGACTTACACCTTCTAGAGCACGTTCGGTGGCGCGGGATACATGCGGACGTGCATTGTCCTGTTGGAACAGCAAGTTCCCTTGCCGGTCTAGGAATGGTAGAACGATGGATTCGATGACGGTTTGGATGTACCGTGCACTATTCAGTGTCCCCTCGACGATCACCAGAGGTGTACGGCCAGTGTAGGAGATCGCTCCCCACACCATGATGACGGGTGTTGGCCTTGTGTGCCTCGGTCGTATGCAGTCCTGACTGCGGCGCTCACTTGCACGGCGCCAAACACGCATACGACCATCATTGGCACCAAGGCAGAAGCGACTCGCATCGCTGAAGACGACACGTCTCCATTCGTCCCTCCATTCACGCCTGTCACGACACCACTGGAGGCGGGCTGCACGATGTTGGGGCGTGAGCGGAAGACGGCCTAACGGTGTGCGGGACCGTAGCCCAGCTTCATGGAGACGGTTGCGAATGGTCCTCGCCGATACCCCAGGAGCAACAGTGTCCCTAATTTGCTGGGAAGTGGCGGTGCGGTCCCCTACGGCACTGCGTAGGATCCTACGGTCTTGGCGTGCATCCGTGCGTCGCTGCGGTCCGGTCCCAGACCTCACGCCCCACGTGTTGAGCAATTCGGCGGTACGTCCACCCGGCCTCCCGCATGCCCACTATACGCCCTCGCTCAAAGTCCGTCAACTGCACATCCGGTTCACGTCCACGCTGTCGCGGCATGCTACCAGTGTTAAAGACTGCGATGGAGCTCCGTATGCCACGGCAAACTGGCTGACACTGACGGCGACGGTGCACAAATGCTGCGCAGCTAGCGCCATTCGACGGCCAACACCGCGGTTCCTGGTGTGTCCGCTGTGCCGTGCGTGTGATCATTGCTTGTACAGCCCTCTCGCAGTGTCCGGAGCAAGTATGGTGGGTCTGACACACCGGTGTCAATGTGTTCTTTTTTCCATTTCCAGGAGTGTATTTGTCCAATGAATACCCGTTTGTCACCTGCATTTCTTTTTGTGTAGCAATTTTAATGGCGAGTAGTGTACTTTAAGACAAAGCAAACTATTGTAGAACGCACTTTCTAGCAGTACACTTGCATCTACTTGTTTTCACCATCTTGCGCAATCGAAAATATAACAGATAAATCTTTACTAAATTGAGGGTTAGCAATTTGTACGATCAGTTAGGAAACAGGCTAAGCGGCACATTCCTAGCTGAATCCTCTGGAACAAGGAGAACAAACGGAGTTCATACTTTCAAGAGTCTACAAATAAAGTAAAAAAAAATTTCTTAAACTTACTAGTAGAAAAAATGAGCAGATGTTTGCCTGTATACTCTTGTAATAGTTTTTAACGGAATCAGAAGCTGAGTTTTATTCTAGGGCTTTTTCTTCTTCTTACAATGTGTAGTGTTTTTTGCTCAGAAATTCTGAATATATCTCTGGGAATGAAACGGGAGGGCGACGTTGTGAGCACCGCGACTTTAATGACACGATTTATGGCCAGAGGCCAGGCATACATTTCAGGGCTTTAAAAGGCGTCCTCATTTGTTACGGCGCCGCCCGTGGGAGTAGCCTTTATCGCAGACAGGGTGGTATGCGAGCTGAAGTTGGGGATATGATTAAAAAAGAAAACACATTTTTCGTATCGGCAGCTATGCCTAATGACGCGTACAGAAGTTATGACGACAAGCTCCGACGTAGCACGATTATTTTGTACAGTCAAAATTGCAGATCTCCAAAAGAAACAGTCAACAACATATGTTCGCAATGTTGTTTAAGTCAATAGCCTCATTTTGTTTCTTATGTCTTTCTCCAGCACGATGATTCAACAGACATTTTTAGATCATAACATGCGAAGTGACTTCAAAACGCAGGTTACACATAATTGTGGCAGCCCAAGTAAGTTTCATTTAATGCATTGTTAAATAGACTGCTGCACTGCACATCAAAGCGACACTGATGCATTACACATTTTGCGAGGATAGTCACGAAGTCCTTCTAAATGATGGTCGGAACGTTCCACCAATCTGATAGGAATCAGCTTCTTGCTATGTGAACGTCCCCATCGTGAGAAAAAGTCTTCCCAATCACTCCCTCCCCCCCCCCCTCCCTCCACAGATCCTCGTCCAGCTTGCCGAAAATTTGAAAACCGCGTGTGCAAGACCATGACATCAGGATCACCAACTTCTCTGCGGCCTTGGTAAAATTTTTCGCACAATTTCATTAAGGCTGGACGCAATGTCGTACTCGGTCCATTTAATATTTTCATATCTCTACTTCTATATGTATAAGTTAATGCCCTACTTAAGTCTTCCTGACATTCAGCTTTTGCACTGTCTCCCGAAATTCCACGGTGAAGCCGGGCTTGATTTACAAGTCTCGCTCTAAGGAATTTTACTGTCCCGAGTTGTACGATTTTGGAGTAGATTTCCAGTTGACGCGCCATTGGAGGAGTACATAGCTGTGCACTTGTTATCCACACCGCAGCAGAGCTGTGTCTGGAGGATACATGTGCTCTCATCTCATAACGCGCCACACTTAATCCGCAGAGGTCTTAGCGTGGGACGACGTGTGGAACTTACTTTCAGAAGTCCCTAAGTACTAACATGTTTGAAACAACTAACTGTCGTTAAATTTATAGTAATATGGTAAATTTGAATCAACTGATATACACATCAAGGAAAAGACGTTCATCAGATGCCTGAAGCACGTTATTGAGACGACGTACTGACGACTGTTGCATGTTTCTTAATTAAGTGACTCTCTACGGTAAAAAATATAATCGAAGAAGTAATTAATACAATAGCTAAAGCCAAGGGGAAAAATAACATGGTAAATCTATGGCCAGTTTCCTTTCAAAATAATCGTCGTGGTTTCTTTTTCCGAGAATTTACGTCTCACATAGCATAGAATACGACACTGAGTGGGTTTCCGTGCCATAGGACGGTCCCCCATGTATATGCAAACGAAAAGCTATGGTAATACAAAGTAAAAAAAATTATTTCCATGTTAGTCAAAGAGGTACACTGCATATGTCTAGGAAGTTACCGCTCATCCTTATAGACATAAAAAATATACTTTCAGATACAAGAGACTTAAAAATTCGTGTCTATTACGTATTGTCTCAGAATTACATTAAAAATAGTTCCCACTTGTGGTACCACGTATCAGTACCACCCCATGGACGTCATAGCAACAAAATTGCAAATTTCCGTCTGACGCCGAATGTGGTCGCTAGAGATCTGGTGGACCCAATGGAGAGCACCTGCTGAGCCACACCTCCAGCGGCTTTGTACTACGAGCGCCCTCTGCTGCTATGATGTAGGACGATCGGCGGCAGCCACTAAGCCCACTTTAGATATGACATCGTCGTTCGTGCTTCCTCCTTGTTGACATTAAGATAGTTTGACTCTATTTCTTACTGTATTATTTGTAATGGGCCTTCGTATGTTTAGAGACATACAAGTAAAATAAATCTAGTCCGCCTGGTTAGCTGCGCCGTCTGACGCCTTCTTTGCCGAGTGCGAAGACGTGCTGGTCTCAGACAAGAATCCACCCGGCAGATTAGTGTCAAGGTCCAGTGTGCCGGCCAGCCTGTGGATGGTTTTTAAGGTGGTTTTCCATCTGCCTCGGCGAATGGGGGCTGGTTCCCCTTATTCCACCTCAGTCACACTATGTCGGCGATTGCTGTGCAAACACTGTCTCCACATATGCATACACAATAATTACTCTATCACACAAACATTTGGGGTTACACTCGTCTGGTATGAGACGTTCCTAGGGAAGGGGGTAGGGGGGTTATTTGGGGAGGGGGGTCCACTGGGCGCCGAGGGACCGAACCCCACAATAAACGTGCGTTCGGTGTTTGGGCGACGGTGGGATGAGTGCACTGCTGTGGCCTGTTGTGGGGTTGCGAAGCACTGTGGCCTACAGTGGGATGAAGCATCTACACCATTTCTAGGTCCACGGTTCTATACACAATATACACAGAGTAACTCTTCTGTTTGTTGTGTTAACTTGTCCACTAGTCTTTTCTGCTCTTATGGAGACTCCCTATGACGACAGTTTTTGCACCACTCTGTGGCCCACCTTTCCTTATAATTGCGTGCAAAGTCGTTCACAACACCACCCTCGTTCTGACTGAGATTTCTGGGAAGATTACATTGCTTTCAAAGCAAATTCTGCAACTGGTATTCCCCTTCCAAATTTTCCCAATTGAGACTTCCTCTACACCAATAGCTGTATAACATAAAACCCTTACCTTCTTGTGCTGGTTTTGAGCTCCTGAGCTATCTGCCAGTAATAACCTTTAATACACACTATTGTTGTTGTTGTTGTTGTGGTCTTCAGTCCTGAGACTGGTTTGATGCACCTCTCCTTGCTACTCTATCCTGTGCAATCTTCTTCCTCTCCTAGTACCTACTGCAACCTACATCCTTCTGAATCTGTTTAGTGTATTCATCTCTTGGTCTCCCTCTACGATTTTTACCCTCCACGCTGCCCTCCAATACTAAATTGGTGATCCCTTGATGCCTCAAAACATGTCCTACCAACCGATCCCTTCTTCTAGTCAAGTTGTGCCACAAACTCCTCTTCTCTCCAATTCTATTCAATACCTCCTCATTAGTTATGTGATCTACCCATCTAACCTTCAGCATTCTTCTGTAGCACCACATTTCGAAAGCTTCTATTCTCTTCGTGTCCAAACTATTTATCGTCCATGTTTCACTTCCATACATGGTTACACTCCATACAAATACTTTCAGAAACGACTTCATGAGACTTAAATCAATACTCGATGTCAACAAATTTCTCTTCTTCAGAAACGTTTTCCTTGCTATTGCCAGTCTACATTTTATATCCTCTCTACTTCGACGATCATCAGTTATTTTGCTCCCCAAATATCAAAACTCCTTTACTACTTTAAGTGTCTCTTTTCCTAATCTAATTCCCTCAGCATCACCCAGGTTAATTCGACTACGTTCCCTAATGGCCCCTAATATTATAAACACATGCTTAATTGCGAGTTGGTCCGCACGTAGGAAGAACTGTAGCAGCGATTCTGCATGGCATGCATTCAAGTCCTTGATAAGTTTCATGAGTCATGTGACACCAGATGTATACGCACAATTCAAGCAATTCCTATACATTATGGGCTCGTGGTTTGTGGATGTGGAGGTGGCGCCCAGTGAAATTAACGTCATCAGTTTAATAATCCTCAGACCTCTTGTCTGGTTGCAGTACATATAAGGATTGGACAAAATTCTGGAAACACCAAATAAACGGAACACATTACTGTGCCTAATACAGTGCAGGAAGACCACTGGCATTCAAAACAGCTTCTAGCAATCAGGAAATTCATTAATACACGTCCTGTGCAGTTTGCAGTGGTATCTTAAACCATTCTTCCTACAAAATAGAGGCACATGACGATAATGGATAGCATCACGCACACTTCTCTCCACGGTACTCCACAAAGCCCCAACAATATTGAGATCTGATGACTGTGGTGACCAGGTGAGATGCAACAGTTCATCCTCGTGCTCACAAAACCAGTCCCGGAAGATGCAGGCTGTGTGGACAGTGGTCCAGTCGTCTTGCAAATACAGCAGCACAGTTTGGAAACAAAGATTGCAATATGGGACGTATCTCATAAGCCAAAGTGATGACATTGTTGATTGGTTGTTTTGTGAGAGGGGACCAAACACTGAGTTCGTCGGCCCCATAGGATTAGGGAAGGATGAGGAAGAATGTCGACTGTACCCTGTCAAAGGAACCATCCCAGCATTTTCCACAAGCGGTTCGCTTAGTCCTTGGCAGTAATGCAATCTTGCAGAGTAACCATCAGGCCCATGGAATACCACGATATGGCTACCCAAATCATCAAAGAACCCCCGCCCTTTTTTACTCTTGGCACGTAAACTCGGCCAGGATTTGGAAACAGCGCGTCATTCGACCAAATGATTTTCTTCCATTACTCCATAGTCTACGTTTTGTGGTATTGGCACCACTTTTTCCTCTTATGTGCATTTGCATCACTGATGAGTTGTTTTGGAATTCCAGCTCCCTTTGCAATTCGCACCTTACGGTGCTATCTTCGCACTTTTTTTTTTTTTTTTGCTGAAACGGTTCGTGAGTGCGACATGCAGTTCTGCAATGACTTTTGCAGCTGTCGTCGCCTTATTTTTCGTCACAACCCTCCTCAATGATCGTCTTTCACAATCAATCAGCACACACTTTTCTCCACGTTGTTACTTAACGGATGGTTTTTCTTCGCTTTTCTTGCATGAGGTGTAAAACTTCGATACTGTACCTCTGCAGCTATCTCGACTATGGAAATACCCACCATACCATCACTAACAGTTAACCCACCTTTGAACTAGCCTATCTCCGACATAACGCACTCACAACTACACAGAGCAATCTTATGACCACGACGGACACTTGCGACGTATTGAGGACATTGCACTGGTACCATTTGTGGTCACATCCAAGGACGTAATCTATAGGCTAAGGTAGCATGTGCATTTATGTTCAAGAATGCATTTACATTTCTGTCCTATCCCTGTATATCCTTTGTTTCAACATGTTGTTGGATAATTCTTTCTATCAGAAATGTCTTCTCAAATGATAAAGCGTATTTAACTAGATATATGCCATGGCTGCCGATTATATTTTAATTCTGCCAGAGGTAGCAAAGGGCTTGGAAGGACAGTTGAACGGTATAAAGAGTGTCTTGAAAGGAGGGTATAAGATGAATAACAAAAGCAAAATCAGATTAACGGGATGTAGTCGATTTAAGTCAGGTGATGCTGAAGGAATTAGATTAGGTAATGAGAAACCAAAAGATGAGTTTTGCTATTGGCCATTACAATAACTAATGATGGTCGAAATATGGAGGATATACAATGTAGACTGGCAATGACAAGAAAAGCGTTTGTGAAGAAGAGAAATTTGTTAACATCGAGTATAGATTTAAGTGTCAGGAATTCCTTTGTGAAAGTACTTATATGGAAGTGAAACATGGAAGATAAACAGTGTAGACAAGAAGGGAATAGAAGCTTTTGAAATGTGGTGCTGCAGAGGAATGCTGAAGATTACATGGGTAGATCACGTTACTAATGAGGAAAATTGGGGTGAATAGAAATTTGTGGCAGAAGCTGACTAGAAAAAGGAATCGGTTGGTAGGACACTTTCTGAGGCATCAAGGGATCACCAATTTAGTATTGGAGGGTAGGGTGGAGGGTAAAAATAGTAGAGGCAGGCCAATGAATACACTAAGCAGATTCAGAAAGATGTGTTGTAGTAGTTTTTCGCAGGTGGAGAGAATTGCACAGGATAAAGTAGCATGGAGAGCTGTATCAGATCAGTCTTTGGACTGAAGACCACAACAACAACAGTGCTACCATTTAGTGTTTGTTGCAGTAGAGAGCATAAAATCGGTAACGAGTAACGGCCCAAAATCGAAACTTGCTGACAAACTGAAACTGTGTCACATACTAGGTCTCGAGCCTAGGCAAGTAGTCTATTGACATTGCTATCCAGGCACGACTTATGACCTGCCCTCACAGCTCTATTTTCTCCAGTACCTCTCCTCCTACCTTCCAGATTTCACCAACGCTCCCCAGCCTACACTGCGGGACTCTCACTCCTGGATGAAAGTATAGTGCGAAGAACATTGGAGAGAAGTACGGCCGGAAGTACTTTTATGGATACGGTTCATGAGCCGTGCCTGAATAGCTCAGTCAGAAGAGCACTTGCTCGCAAATCTCAAAGATTTTGCGTTATAGTCCTGCTCTGGCACAGAGTTTCAGTCTACCTGGGCTTTCAGACCAGCGCATACTCCACTGTCACCTGCAGGATTCCTTCTGAAAAGCCGTAATTGCCTTACAAACTACACATAATCAAACAGAGGTTCACAAAGGAGATGTAGTTGAGGTCAGGAATCGGCAAAACGAAAGCCTCAGTCACGAGACAGCCACCATCAAGGGATATTTCCTGCAGGTGGGTAACGAACATTCGTATGTAACGAGTCTGCGGTGACCTCTGGAGCCGTGCCTGCCGAAAGTGGAACAGCGAACCTGCATTCTTCGAGTTTGTTCCCAACATCACTGGAGAGTCGGGATATTCGAGGTACAACCTGACAGAGTCCAGTATTTATAAATACCAATATAGAAGACCAAATGCAAGTATCCAAAGTGTGATGACTTCTAGAGAGAGTAATTAGTTAAAATACCATAAGCAAATATAAAGTTTTCTTCCCTCACGGCAAAAACAATTAGACGTATTTCTAAATGTGCTCCACTGAAACTGTATTTACTCTTCCTGAAAGCTGCGCCATGTTTCTTACGAGTACATCCATTAATATCATAGTGTAATCACGACTAACTGTTACCCATTTTCATTTCGTCTCTTTGCAGTTTGCCTCTTAATAGATTTCAGATTACATTCACATATGAACAAGATTTCCCCGTGTTGTTTCAGGAGGTGAGCACACCATCAGGCAGCCTCCCTGCACGTCCTCACGGACTGAGCTCTCATCTCTTTCCAGCGCCTGACGCCTGACCGGTAAGGAAACGCACTGTTTGTTCCTGCTTCTTTTCTCTCAGCGCATCCATAAAAACAGTTTGGTGGGCACTTAGATCAAGTGTAGCGCTTCAGTGAGGTGGGGCACTGCTATTGCACTAGCCAATTGCAGCCCTCTTACATCACAACGCCTGAGGGAATGACGTAAATGGGGCAGATAAGGATATGGCTCATGCTCATCGTCTGCTCAGCATCACATGCGCAGCATCCATCTTTGTTATCGCAGAGTCCCCTTTCCAACATGGCAGTTCCATTTCGGCCAAGTACTACATGAAGTCGCTTAAGTGTTGTCAAGGCCGTTATCTGGAGGTAACTACTCTTTCGGCGGTATCAGATGATCTGGACGAATTTCAAAATGTTTTACACAAAATATCTGTAACGTTCAAAATGTGGCAATTTACTCTAAATAACGGGAAGTGTGAAGTCATCCACATTTGTGATAATGGTATCGCTGAACGTTTTCGCGTGTGGCATCAGTTTATCTCCAATGGAGCTGATTTGTCTTACGATGTGCCAGTGTATTATGACCACCGTCCAACCGGAACTGGATGCAGGCACCTGACGCGTTTGGGAAGGTTCTGGGTGGTTATAATTATAGTGCAGTTACTGATGGATGTCTGTTATGGGCTGTAATTCCCGTATCACAATGGAACTTGGTATATATGCTAATGCATAAATATAAAGCTGATTTACGCTGGAAAATATTGAGTTCCACTTGTGGGCAGCAGGATCAACTCTACACGATAAATCACACAAATCTAAAGGCTGTAAACTCAATTAAATACTTAGGGCTTATAAGTACGAATAACTTGAATTGGAACGATCACACAGATAACATAACGAGGAAAGCAAACCAGAGTTTGCGATGTATTGACAGAACACTTGGAAAATTTAACAGGTCTACTAAAGCGACTGCTTTACATTACCCATCTCCACCCTCTTCTGCAGTATTGCTGTTTCGTGTGGGATCCCCAACCGTTGGAATTGACGGAAGAAATCGAAAAAATCCAAAAAAGGTTAAGTCGTTTCGAATTATCGTGAAATAGGGGAGAGAGTGCCACAATTGGGGTAGCAGTCATTAAAACAAATGCGTTATCTGTTGTGGCAGGACGTTATGATAAAACGTCAATAGCCACCTTTCCCCTCAATGTGTGAAAATATTTCGTTGGCCCCTACCTCTATACGCAGAAGTGACCATCGTAATAAAAGAAGAGAAATAAGAGCTCGCAGGGAAAGAATTAAGTAGTTGTACAGTACTGGCTTCCTTTTTCTATGCCACGCAATATGTTACAGTCATTTATGTTCAGAGTCAACTACAAGAAGTGACCATCTTTATAAAATAAGAAAAATAAGGGAAATAATTAAGTGTTCATTTTGCCCGCCTGCTGTTTGAGACAGCACCGGTTAAGAAGTAGCTTGGAGGTGGTTCGGTCAACTCTCTGCCAGACAGTTAATTGTAAACTGCAGAGTAATAATTTAGATGTACATGTAAATCGAGTGACAGCTCTGTCCTGCCGGCGTAGAAGACTCTCTTGTATCTTTGACTTCATTAAGGTGGCGGTGCCTGGGGTAGGGATGGCATCTATCGCCGAAACAACCGGTTTATCGTTACATGGGTTTCTTTGTCTTCAATTTTAACCTAAGGTTAAAACCTCTCAAAATGACTAGTTTCTAAAATAATCGATTACCGATTTATTGTTAGCATTTTCTCAGCAATAAACGTACTCTCCGAGCAAAGAGTGAAAAATCTAACACACTCTCAGTCTTGCATTATACATATCAAGGAAAATATAATCAAAATATCAAGTAAAATAGTGAAATAAGAGAAAAATTAGTCAGTCCGCAGTACCTGTTTTTCCCGAAAAGAAATGAATGGTTCAATACCGTAAAAAAAAATCACCAGTATTCTCCTATTGGTTTTAATCCCTTAAATCTCTGCTCAAAATTATGTTGTAATCTACAATCACACCACTATTTCGGCAATACGAAAAGTCAGTGCTAAACGATCAAAACTGTGCCTGCAGAACTCAATTTTTCGTGTTGTTCTCTGTTTCTGTGGGCTACAAGAAGATAAAGACATATTCTATAAAAACAGGCAGCAGGTAAGCTATTTTCTAATTTTCTACACACTCTGCAAACCACCTGATGATGTGTTGCATAGGGTACTTCTGGTACCAATAACTGATTCCCCCACTACTCTGTTGCACTCACGAATGACGCGGGAGAAGACTGGGGGTCGGTAAGCCTCTGTATTGGCTCTAATTTCTCGAACTGTCGCGTTATTTTACTTTCAAAGTCATGGAACGCTTGTCCCATTGCTCTCCTCATTCAGCCTTCATTTGTCAGCTAGGACTTTGACTTCTCTCGTATCTGAGAAGCAGGTCCCATTGTGGGCGGGAGGAAGGGGTGGAGGGAGTAATACGTTGTCGGACTACTCGCGGAAAGCGCTCTCTCGAAATCTGAACCCCAATGGAGTTTGCTGAGCACGTCGGTAATGCTCTCGCGCTACCAAACGATCCCGTGAAGTTGCGCACCGCTCTTCGTTGGATCTTCTCTACCTCTTCTATCAGCCCTTTCTGGTAAGGTCCCAGATCCACGAATAATACTTAAGAATCGTTCGAACAAGCGCCCTGTAAGAAACTACCATTGTGGATGAGCCACATTTCCTTAATATTCTTCCTGTGAATCTCAGTCTGGCGTCTGCTTTTCCTATTACTTGTTTTATACTGTCGTTCCAATTAAGATTGCTTTGGATACTTAGTTACTCAAAGACATTTTACCGTGTACACTGCTACCATCAAATTGTCATCAATAGAGTAGTTGTAGAGTATTGGCTTCCTTTTCCGATGCCGCGCAATATGTTACATTCATTTACGTTCAGATTCACCTACAAGAACCTGCACCATTCACCAGTGCTCTGCAGAACATTCTATAAATCGATACTATCTTCTGCCGTTGCTACTTTATTATAGACAAGTGCATCATTTTCGAACAGTCTTAAAGAGCTTCCGAAGCTTTCTACTAGCTCATTTATACACTGTAAACAATAACGGTCCTATCACAATTTCTTGGGGTACTCTAGCAATTATCTTTACATCTGTCGATTTTGTTCCTTTAAGAAGAACTTGTTGAGTTCTATCTGTAAGGAAATCTTGAATCAGTCGCAAATTGCTCCGATACTCGATATTCTGATACTTCTCGTATTTTTTCTCCAAATGGGACGTCAAATGCCTTCCTGAAGTCAAGAAATACGGCATCAAGCTGAGCGCCGTTGTCTACAACGAACGCCGTGGATCTTATGGAGAAACAGAGCTGGGTGAGCTTCACAAGATCTCCGTTTGGGGATTTTTAAAGGAGATATTCGTTCTCCAAAATCGTCATAATTCTTGAGCATAAATAATGTTCCATAATTCTGCACCAGATTAAAGTCAACGATGTAGCCTGTAATTGTGTGTATGTGTCCCTCGGCCCTTCTCGCTAACGTATGACACTAGCGCCACGTATAATGCACAAGCGTACCGTGAAACAAGCTAATGTTACTCTCAGATGATTTTGAAATTTTCACCGTTCTTCTTTCTAATGGTAAAGAACCTGACTATAATTTGGAATAAAGTGAAATTAAAAGAAAAACTAAACAGACTTTGACCTTGGGAGTTAATGAAAGTGGTAAAAATCATATGTGAATGAAATAAATGAAAGGTCGTCAGCCCAATTAGGCACGTTAATTTGGAAACATATGTTTAATAAAACTGAACTTCCGTTGCTATTTCGCTTTGAACAGTGCACAGGATACAAACTGACATAGGACACTCTGAGCTGTGTGTGGAAGCGGTAATCAGTAACGCACACACTAGTAATTATGGAAAACAATTTTGCACCAAGCTTATACTAATAACATCTACACTCAAGATCAATAATTAAACCAATACTGAAATGTTACTGCATCAAGTGCAGAACTAAATTTGGACATGAGGGGTTTCTTTCTTAATTGACATGTAAAATTACAAATAAAGATAAATAATATCATAAATACACCGTTTATACACCTCTGCATCTATCAGCTTTAGCAGCAGTAATAGTCCAATTATCTTTCTAGTATGTGGAGAATATGATGGTACCCATAAACTAGTATAATGTCACTAGTTAAGCTTTATGATTATCTCAGTAGAAAAACTATACTCTTCTTGCATAACTATACTTTGCAATAATCTGAGAGTACTTTTACCAATTCCTATCTAACTTCACTTTTGTGGTTTTAACTTCACCTTTTACTACTCTTTTTATATTTGACAAAAATAAATTAATTCGAAACACCATAATGCCAGCATAGTTCACTTAAAACAGGATACTCGGCCTTAGTAGCACTCAGGTGAGGATTCTGCATAGGTTCGTGATCAGAATAGAAGACATGTTTCTGGGCACAGATTTATAGCATTTGGAATATTATTAAAACCACTCACACAAATTAACTGGTCCACGTCCTTATACATAGCTGGAAGTATGAAGTTAGTAAAGTTGTGGCGATGTTTTGGTGGCAGGCGACACGGCGGCTAACTGTATTCACGGCTCTTCATGTTCGAAAGCTCCATAGAATTTCTTCTTGGCGTAGGATTTTCAACATATTAGAACCATTCCTTTTTGCCGAGAATACCAAATAATAGATCCACATCCGAGGCAAAATCCTTTACAAAGCAACTCCCAATTGCCTCTCTTGGCACCGTCGAAGTGTACCGTGCTACGGCTAGCTACATATTGCGTGCTGTTCACACGAAGGAGGCGCCCAGCTCCACCGCCAAAGCCACCTTTTACATCGCGGCATGCCACTTTCGTTGCGGAGGAACTTTCTTACGTCTTTTATACTACATTTACAAATGTCCTAAGCATGAACCAGCTTTCAATAAACATTTTCTTCCTTATAAACGTACAAATATTGTAATTATTTATTATTTTTACAAATAATTTTGCTTTTTCCATATGTCTACTACAAAAGTCTAATTTGCTTGTCACAAATCAATGACTTTATCTATAATTATGGACTGTATATTCTTTGTTATTTACACAGCTGCATAATATAAACCTACTTCTGATCGATATAAGTGTTACAAACGGGAATGATTGTCGCTTTTTGTCAGCTTCTAGTTATCCTTCTTTATCCCTGCGATCTACGATAAAATGCTGCTACTTTTTCGAATAATCTTTGTAGAATCTTATAGATATCGCATCTGGTCCTGACAACTTTCCGCCACTAAGCGATTGAAGTTGTTTCTCTGTTCCGCGATCGGTTATTTCGCAACCTGACATTTCGGCGTTCATACGACATAGAAAGGAGGGACCGTGTTACGATCTTCCTCAGTGAAACAATATCGAAAGACTGAATTCCGCGATCCATCCTTCTCTCTGTTATCCTCCGGTTCGGTGACAATATGGTCTCTGAGTGAATGAGGTGACGATTTTGAATCGCTCAAAGATTTTACATGAGACCAAAACCTCTTGGGGTGTTTAGTGAGATCGCTTGACAAAATTTTACTTTCAAAGTCATTGAAGTGCTGAGTGCTATTGACAAGGGATTTCAGATCGATTCTGTATTCCTTGATTTCCGGAAGGCTTTTGACACTGCACCACACAAACGGCTCGTAGTAAAATTGCGAGCTTTTGGAATATCGTCTCAGTTATGTGGCTGGATTTGCGATTTCATGTCAGAGAGGTCACAGTTCGTCGTTATTGACGGAAAGTCATCGAGTAAAACAGAAGTGATTTCTGGCGTTCCCCGAGGTAGTGGTATAGGCCATTTGCTGTTCCTTATCTATATAAACGATTTGGGAGACAATCTGAGCAGCCGTCTTCGGTTGTTTGCAGATCACGCTGTCGTTATCGGCTAATAAAGTCATCAGAAAATCAAAACAAAATGCAAAACGATTTAGAAAAAATATCTGAATGGTGCGAAAAGTGGCAGTTGACCATAAATAACGAAAAGTGTGAGGTCATCCATATGAGTGCCAAAAGGAACTCGTTAACCTTCGGTAACACAATGAATCAGTCTAACCTAAGGGCCGTAAACTCTACTAAATACCTAGGTATTACAATTACGAACAACTTAAATTGGAAAGAACACATAGAAAATGTTGTGGGGAAGGCTACCCAAAGGCTGCGTTTTATTGGCAAGACACTTAGAATGTTACAGACCTACTAAGGAGGCTGCCTACACTATGCTTGTCCGTCCTCTTTTAGAACACTGCTGCGCGGTGTGGAATCCTTACCAGGTAGGACTGACGGAGTACATCGAAAAATGAAGTGTAGAAACAATAACTAGATTCCAACTTTCGCCAGAGTTGTTCATTTTATTAATAGTGTGGCCGCCAACAATATAAAACGCAAGGCGAGTCTGGCTTTATTAAGAGAACGAATCCGTTATACGCGTCGTGAGTTAGACACTGTTGCCAGGAATTTATATTATTTACATCTGAAGATTGCAGCAAGATGTTCTTCCCTTAGCTGGGACTGGATTGACGGTGTATCTTGGGCCAAGGCAGACTGGGCTCACAGGAACAGTACGAACAGGCAAAGTGCGAAGTTTAGCCAACTCGTAACACGAAAGCCGCAAGAAGCTATCTCTGGAAGATCCGTGGTGAACCTTACGGAGAAATCGTTTGACGTCGCCCCTACTCCTGTTTCACTGCCTTTAACGGATTTCATCAGTTCCATTGAGGAAGCTATTAGACGTCTCCCTGCGGATAATGCAGACGAAATTCGACGTGAATCTTGCCGAACATTGTTGAAATGTGCGCCACAACGGAGTAACATCTCGCCAGCTGAAAGAGCTGCTCTCCGCAGCCTCAGAGAAGATACTAGCACAGTCGTACTGCCTGCGGACAAGGGTAACGCCACAGTTCTTCTGACAAGGGAAGCCTACAACGAGAAGATATATTGTCAGCTAAATGATTCCACGTACCGCAGAATTGAAAAGGACCCAACAAGCCGAATATCAAGGAAAACTGCTACCCTTTTGAACGACTGTTCTCTACCTGAACAAATTATCAAGAGATTGAGACCACACAATGCAGTACCACCAAGACTCTACGGTCTTCCCAAGATACACAAGGATGGTGCCCCACTACGATTAATAGTGAGTAATATTGGTGCTGCCACCTATTCTACAGCAAAATATCTGGCCTCACTACTACAGCCGTATGTGGGTAAGTGTTGCCACCATATACGTAATTCCGAGGATTTTGTCAGTCGCTTGAAGGAAGTTAAGCTTAACAGCTCGGATTTATTAGTCAGCTTTGATGTGGTCTCACTATTTACCAAAGTGCCTTAAATGGAATCGTTACATCTTATTGGTAACTTATTCAGTGCAGAAATGACGGCCTTGTTTGAACATATACTCTCCTCAACGTACTTTCTATTCAATGACGAATTCTTTGAACAAACAGACGGCGTCGCCATGGGGAGCCCTTTGTCCCCTGTGGTAGCTAATCTCTTTATGGAGGACTTTGAGGAGAAAGCACTTGAGTCTGCTGTCTTAAAGCCTACGGTCTTCTGGCGGTACGTAGATGATACTTTTGTTGTATGGCCTCATGGCAGACAGGAACTGGAGAAATTCCTTCATCATTTAAACTCTTTACATGAGAACATTAAATTCACGATGGAGATTGAAAAAGATGGCACTTCACCATTTCTAGACGTGCTAGTATGCCGTAAAAATGATGGGTCATTAGGACGTTCTGTGTACAGGAAACCGACTCACACAGATCTGTATCTCCAGGCGTCAAGCTGCCACCACCCAGCACAAACAGCCGGTGTTCTCAGTACCTTAATACATCGAGCGCATATAATATCGGACGATGAAAACCTCCACGCAGAATTAGAACACTTGGAGAAGGTTTTTAAAGAGAATGGCTACACTTCACGCCAAATAAGAAAGGCCATGCGCAACTGTCATAACAAGAAGCAGCGCACTGAGGACGCTGATGATGACTTTAAATCAACTGCGTTTCTTCCATACGCCGGGAATGTGTCGTCGAAAATAGGCCGATTACTGAAGAAGAATAAAATCAAGGTTATCTTCCGTCCACCAGCAAAGAACCGGGCCCTGGTTGGATCCGTTAAAGACGATTTACAACTGAACAAAGCAGGCGTCTACAAAATTCCCTGTGAATGTGGCTCTGCATATATTGGCCAGACGACAAGAACTGTCCATGAACGATGTACAGAACATGAAAGATACACCCGTCTGCGGCAACCGTCAAAATCGGCAGTAGCAGAGCACTGTATTTCATTGGGACATTCAATGGAATACAATGGAACAAAAATTTTAGCTCCGGTTTCCGGATTTTGGGATTCCGTAATCAAGGAATCAGTGGAAATACGTCTTGCCGATAATCTTATAAACCGTGACAACGGCTTTCAACTGGATAAAACTTGGAATCCTGTTATTAAAATTATACATTCACAGCGGAATAGACAGCGTCATTCGATACTCAATGACTAGATGATATTTTACTTTCACCACCGAGGGCAGCACGTACAACTCGGCTATGCCGCGCATGTCAACACGTGCGCGAGAATCGGTATAAATACCGCGACTGCACCTGGGCTCTTCAGTAGTTGTGTACTCATCTGATGATGGCCGGACGTCTCTGGGCCGAAATATCGTGGCAGAATGTCGACAGGATCCGGCTGCATACCCGGAAATTATTAGAAGAACAAATACGCCGGGAAAATTTCAGAAGTTACATCGAAAAAGTCCAAAGAAAGGTAGCACGTTTTGTACTATCGCAAAATGCGGGTGAGAGTGTCACAGAAATGATACAGGATTTGGGCCGGAAATCATTAAAAGAAATGCGTTTTCGTTGCGACGGAATCTTCTCACGAAATTCCATTCACCAACTTTCTCCTCCGAATGCGAAAGTATTTTGTTGGCACTGACCTTCATAGGGCGGAACGATCACCACGAATAATAGAGAATTGTGAAGGTGGTTCGATGAACCCTCTGCCAAGCATTTAAATGTAGATGTAGATGTAGAACGCTTGTCTCCTTACTGTCCTCGTTCAGCCTTTGTTTGTCAGCCAGATTTAGACTTCTCTCTTATCTGAGAAGAAGCTCTATTTGGTTACGGAGCAGTTTTCCAATACTACCGTTAAAAGACTCTGGGCCCTTCCCATCCCAAGACCTTGCTCAGCACATAATTGTCTAAGACATATTAGAAGATGCTTTTGAATTTTTTCCATTGGCACTCCACATCTTCATCCTCATCGCTAAACATTTGATGCTGACTATTCCCCAGATACTCTGTATCCTGTTGCTCTTGCCAAGCTAGAATATCTTCCTATCTTTGTTAACGTTCCTTGTAAAAGCCGTAGTCATAGTTGTTACCACAGCCTTACAAACACTGATATCCTACTTTACCTTAACTGATTCGATAAATTCATTAACGTTTGTTGCTAGGAGATCTAAGACGTTACCTTCACGAGCTATTTCTCTAGCTATCTGCTCAAAGTAAGTTTTGTACTTTACATTCAGGATAAATTCACTGCCACCAACTTTGATAGCATGAGTTTCCAAATCTTTACTTAGCAACTTGAAAAAATCCCCATTGCAGTAGCACGATCAGTAAAATTATTAACGATATTCTGTGAGTTCTCTGTGAAGTGCTCCTAACCTGTGGGATCTATAAAAGCATTCTATGGCCTTTTCCTACCAGCGTTTGATGCTTAACTTCACCCAGATTAATTCACGTTCTGAATCCGCGATGATCCCGCTAGATTTAATCGAGTTCTTCACTACAATAAATACGCAGTCACCACGAGAAATATTCCAGTGTGAAC
This sequence comes from Schistocerca gregaria, assembly GCF_023897955.1. Classification (NCBI taxonomy): domain Eukaryota; kingdom Metazoa; phylum Arthropoda; class Insecta; order Orthoptera; family Acrididae; genus Schistocerca; species Schistocerca gregaria. The sequence continues at coordinate 218,427,020 of NC_064927.1, forward strand.
CTAGGATGTCGTTGCCATTCACTTCCAGTTTCAATCAACTTTCTGTTCCTAATACTATCTGGACATTATAACCTTCAATAAGCGATACTAATTCTAGGATCTCTTCTTGTGTATTCCTGCAGTTTAATAATATCATATTAACCTTTTCTGTATTCAATATTCGAGGAGGAGTATTCTCTGAGAACATTGTATGGGTTTCTCTAATCTACAAACTGTCGTGTGCACGCCACACGTATTCTGCTACCCTAGTAGCCGCTTCGTGAGTGTAATGCATGACTGACCGATTAATGAGACCCATACAACTCTGCACCCGATAGCGGAGGTAGAGAAATTCGGAACCGATACAGTTGTAGAATTGTCTGATCCTCTAGTTTACACCATACACTTCGCTCCAAACCAGAGGATTGCAATAGAGCCTGGGTACGATGCTGCAAATAGACAGCTTAACCTGCACGCCTCATGCATTGCTAGTAACCTTCATCAACTCGCCATCCGCCGAAAGGAGCTGAGGATGATTTCACAACCCAAGCGCAGGCGTCATTCGTGCCGACATTTGTCACTATTTGTAGCCGGTTACAGCCAGTGCCCTCGAAAGCAGCCTGTAATTCCACCTCCACGTCCCTGCATGCTATTTGTTTGGGTGGCTCCGCCTACCGTTGGAGCTCCCAGTGACTAGAATATTCATCCTTTGCACATGTCCCGACTGGGCAGGAAAATCGGCCGTTGGCCCAATAGGTAAGGCATCCCATGCTGGCTCAGAAGTATTAAGAATACTGGGTAGCACCTTGCACCTGTCACAAAAGCGTAAAGAAGCCAGTTGTGCGGCCGTTCTCCCTTACGTCTTCCGTCCAGCCACGCGTGAACCCACCTCTATCCGTCAGTCAGTCTCGAGTGAGTACAGAGCGGTCAGGAAACGCGGTGACAACAGTTCACCAGGGGATTCCAATGCCACCAAAGGTGTCGCAGGTCTCGTAACCGGCACTCCTATGTCGCTGCAGCTTTGAGTAATAGCCCTAGAACCCCATCGACCGTGGCCGATGCCACTTCTTGCTGTTCGTGGCTAGCATCCTGTTCTCTTCGTGCCCGCTCAGAACAAGCATAGTCCCCAGCCATATCGTACTGTATAAAGAACTGATAAAAAGTCACAAAGATACAGACAGTGCAGTCAAGATTAATTTAGGAAGTATAGCAGATCCCTGCAAACGAGAAAATTATCCGACTGTGGCGCTGCTGAGTTGGAAATGTGGGCAAAATATAACGAGGAGAATAAACAGAAAATAAAACATGCTCTGCAGCGTTCTCACTATAGCCTGAGAGCGCAAGATCGGCATGTTCTTAAAGCAGGTATACAGTCTAACAGGAAAAAAAGTAGCACAACGAAGAAATTATCCGATTAGGACGGAAATCACTAGATGTGATGTTCATGTTCAGATAAATTATTGTAATTTCAAACTTGGATGATTTGTTCAAGAGAAAGAGCTTCACAAATTGAAGAAGTTAGTAGTGTGTTGGTCCATCTCTTGCCCTTACGCAAGGAGTTATGCTTCTTGGAAATGATTGATAGTATTGTTAGATGTCCTCATGAGGGATGTCGTGCCGAATTCTGCCCAATTGGCGCGTTAGATCGGTAAAATCCGTAGCTAGTTTGAGGGCCCTCTCCATAATGCTTCTAACGCTCTCAGTCAGGGAGGTTTCTGGCGACGTTGCTGGTCAAGGTAGGGTTGAAGACAAGCAACAGACACTATCGCCCAGTCTGGGGAGGAGGGGGGGATGAGGGAGCATATCATTCTGAAATTTAAGCCCAGGCCGGCTCACCATGAAAGCAACAAAACGGGGCGTAGAATATCTTCGACTTGTCTCTCTCCTGTAAGGCTTCCGCGGATAGCAATCAAAGAAGTCCTGCTATGAAAAGAAAGGGGACCGAAGATCATCATTCGTGGTTGTCGGACGGTACGGTGGGCGACATCCATGATACTGTCCGAGATGTCTCCAGACACGTCTTCGGCCTCGAATCTACTAAATTGGAACAGAGTGTCTTCAGATATGAGCCATGCTTCGAACTGAAACCCGATTACCAGCGAAGAAGTGTATGGAAACACTCCAGACAGCGGTGGGATACCAATCTGACTGCCGCCCACCATCTAGGAGGGCTGGTTTCGGGTGCCATTCAGTGCTGGCTTTGCTCCCTTCCAGTATGGCTGTTACTTTGCGTCCGATGTCGGATGGTGCTATTCCGACTAGAATTTGAATCTTGTGATTGGACTTCATATTGCATATCCTATCACTGGCAGCAAGTTCGGTAAGGATCAATGTCAACCTGCTTTGAGTGGCAAGATTGGTTACCACACAGGGGGAGCAGACTCTTCTGCCGAATAACATAACACTAATGCCGACGTTTGGAGCACATAGGGGCTTGCTCCTCAACAATTTTAAGATATTGTTCCGCGCTTGCGAGCTTTATTCTGACACTGCCCTATCACTATTTCAATATCAGACTTCTATCAAGAATAACACCAGGTAGAGGTGACACATCGAGAAGCGTCCAGCCATATGAGATTTCAACTTGTAGTTGGTGTTTGTTACGCAGATGGAAAACACTGATACACCATATTTACACATAGACGCATAAGATCTCACGTTGAAGAAAATGACTTATTGATACATAACCAACACGGATTCAGAAAATACCCCTCTTGTGCAAGAGCTAGCTCTTTATTCCCATGAAATAAGGAGTGCTGTCGACAACGGATCTCAGATCGATTCCATATTCCTAGATTTCCAGAATTCTTTTGACACCGTTCCTCACAAGCGACTACTAATCAAATTGCGTCCATATGGAGTATCGTCTCGGTTGTGTGACTGGATTCGTGATTTTCTCTCAGAGACGTCACAGTTCGTAGTGATATACGGTAAATCATCGAGTAGAACTGGAGTGATATCTGGCGTTCCGCAAGGTAGTATCATAGGCCATCTGCTGTTCCTGATTTATATACACTCCTGGAAATTGAAATAAGAACACCGTGAATTCATTGTCCCAGGAAGGGGAAAATTTATTGACACATTCCTGGGGTCAGATACATCACATGATCACACTGACAGAACCACAGGCACATAGACACAGGCAACAGAGCATGCACAATGTCGGCACTAGTACAGCGTATATCCACCTTTCGCAGCAATGCAGGCTGCTATTCTCCCATGGAGACGATCGTAGAGATCCTGGATGTAGTCCTGTGGAACGGCCTGCCATGCAATTTCCACCTGGCGCCTCAGTAGGACCAGCGTTCATGCTGGACTTGCAGACCGCGTGAGACGACGCTTCATCCAGTCCCAAACATGCTCAATGAGGGACAAATCCGGAGATCTTGCTGGCCAGGGTAGTTGACTTACACCTTCTAGAGCACGTTGGGTGGCACGGGATACATGCGGACGTGCATTGTCCTGATGGAACAGCAAGTTCCCTTGCCGGTCTAGGAATGGTAGAACGATGGGTGCGATGACGTTTTGGATGTACCGTGCACTATTCAGTGTCCCCTCGACGATCACCAGAGGTGTACGGCCACTGTAGGAGATCGCTCCCCACACCATGATGCCGGGTGTTGACCCTGTGTACCTCTGTCGTATGCAGTCCTGATTGTGGCGCTCACCTGCACGGCGCCAAACACGCATACGACCATCATTGGCACCAAGGCAGAAGCGACTCTCATCGCTGAAGACGACACGTCTCCATTCGTCCCTCCATTCACGCCTGTCGCGACACCACTGGAGGCGGGCTGCACAATGTTGGGGCGTGAGCGGAAGACGGCCTAACGGTGTGCGGGACCGTAGCCCAGCTTCATGGAGACGGTTGCGAATGGTCCTCGCCGATACCCCAGGAGCAACAGTGTCCCTAATTTGCTGGGAAGTGGCGGTGCGGTCCCCTACGGCACTGCGTAGGATCCTACGCTCTTGGCGTGCATCCGTGCGTCTCTGCGGTCCGGTCCCAGGTCGACGGGCACGTGCACCTTCCGCCGACCACTGGCGACAACATCGATGTACTGTGGAGACCTCACGCCCCACGTGTTGAGCAATTCGGCGGTACGTGAACCCGGCCTCCCGCATGCCCACTATACGCCCTCGCTCAAAGTCCGTCAACTGCACATACGGTTCACATCCACGCTGTCACGGCATGCTACCAGTGTTAAAGACTGCGATGGAGCTCCGTATGACACGGCAAACTGGCTGACACTGACGGCGGCGGTGCACAAATGCTGCGCAGCTAGCGCCATTCGACGGCCAACACCGCGGTTCCTGGTGTGTCCGCTGTGCCGTGCGTGTGATCATTGCTTGTACAGCCCTCTCGCAGTGTCCGGAGAGAGTATGGTGGGTCTGACACACCGGTGTCAATGTGTTCTTTTTTCCATTTCCAGGAGTGTAAGTGACCTAGGCGATAATCTGAGAAGTCCCCTTAAAATGTTTGCAGATGAAGCTGTAATTTACCGTCTAGTAAAATCATCATACGATCAATTCCAAATACAAACTGATCTAGAGAGAATTTCTGTATGGTGCTAAAAGTGACAATTAGCACTAAACAAAGAAAAGTTCGAGGTCATCCACATGGGCACTAAAAGAAATCCGATAAATTTTGGGTATACGATAAATCGCACGAATCTAAGGGCTGTCAATTCGACTAAATACCTAGGAATTACAATTACGAGCAACTTAAATTGGAAATACCACATAGTTAATATTGTGGGGAAGGCCAAACAAAGATTGCGCTTTGTTGGCAGAACACTTAGAAGATGAGACAAACTCACTAAAGACGCAGCTTACATTACACTTTTTCGTCCTCTGTTGGAATATTGCTGCGCGGTATGGGATCCTTACCAGGTAGGATTGACGGGGGGCATCGAAAAATTACAAAGAAGGGCAACTCGTTTTGCGTTATCGCGCAATGGGTGTAAGAGTGTCACCGATATGATACGCGAATTAGGGTGGTAGTCACTGAAGCAAAGGCGGTTTTCTTTGCGGTGAGATCTAGTTACGAAATTTCAATCACCAACTTTCTCTTACGAATGCGCAAATATTTTGTTGACACCCACCTACGTAGGGAGAAATGATCATCATAATAAAATAAGAGCTCGAACGGAAAGATTTAGCCTTTCCTTTTGACCACGCGCCATTCAAGAGTGGAATGGTAGAGAAGTAGTATGAAAATGGCTCGATGAACCCTCTGCCGGGCACTTGATTGCGAATCAAAGAGTAACCATGTAGATGTAAATTAGTGAGTTATCAGAATGGAAGGTATGGCAATAGGAAACAGTGTGATGAGCATTATGCCACTGGTAAGAGACGGTTTGTCTTAGAGCGTGGCTGTTTTTCGACCTTCGACTACACTCCTGGAAATGGAAAAAAGAACACATTGACACCGGTGTGTCAGACCCACCATACTTGCTCCGGACACTGCAAGAGGGCTGTACAAGCAATGATCACACGCACGGCACAGCGGACACACCAGGAACCGCGGCGTTGGCCGTCGAATGGCGCTAGCTGCGCAGCATTTGTGCACCGCCGCCGTCAGTGTCAGCTAGTTTGCCGTGGCATACGGAGCTCCATCGCAGTCTTTAACACTGGTAGCATGCCGAGACAGCGTGGACGTGAACCGTATGTGCAGCTGACGGACTTTGAGCGAGGGCGTATAGTGGGCATGCGGGAGGCCGGGTGGACGTACCGCCGAATTGCTCAACACGTGGGGCGTGAGGTCTCCACAGTACATCGATGTTGTCGCCAGTGGTCGGCGGAAGGTGCACGTGCCCGTCGACCTGGGACCGGACCGCAGAGACGCACGGATGCACGCCCAAGACCGTAGGATCCTACGCAGTGCCGTAGGGGACCGCACCGCCACTTCCCAGCAAATCAGGGACACTCTTGCTCCTGGGGTATCGGCGAGGACCATTCGCAACCGTCTCCATGAAGCTGGGCTACGGTCCCGCACACCGTTAGGCCGTCTTCCGCTCACGCCCCAACATCGTGCAGCCCGCCTCCAGTGGTGTCGCGACAGGCGTGAATGGAGGGACGAATGGAGACGTGTCGTCTTCAGCGATGAGAGTCGCTTCTGCCTAGGTGCCAATGATGGTCGTATGCGTGTTTGGCGCCGTGCAGGTGAGCGCCACAATCAGGACTGCATACGACAGAGGCACACAGGGCCAACACCCGGCATCATGGTGTGGGGAGCGATCTCCTACACTGGCCGTACACCTCTGGTGATCGTCGAGGGGACACTGAATAGTGCACGGTACATCCAAACCGTCATCGAACCCATCGTTCTACCATTTCTAGACCGGCAAGGGAACTTGCTGTTCCAACAGGACAATGCACGTCCGCATGTATCCCGTGCCACCCAACGTGCTCTAGAAGGTGTAAGTCAACTACCCTGGCCAGCAAGATGTCCGGATCTGTCCCCCATTGAGCATGTTTGGGACTGGATGAAGCGTCGTCTCACGCGGTCTGCACGTCCAGCACGAACGCTGGTCCAACTGAGGCGCCAGATGGAAATGGCATGGCAAGCCGTTCCACAGGACTACATCCAGCATCTCTACGATCGTCTCCATGGAAGAATAGCAGCCTGCATTGCTGCGAAAGGTGGATATACACTGTACTAGTGCCGACATTGTGCATACTCTGTTGCCTGTGTCTATGTGCCTGTGGTTCTGTCAGTGTGATCATGTGACGTATCTGACCCCAGGAATGTGTCAATAAAATTTCCCCTTCCTGGGACAATGAATTCACGGTGTTCTTATTTCAATTTCCAGGAGTGTATATCCATCACGAATAATGAAAACAAACCACCACAGCCTTACCATCAAAGAAATTTATTTCAGAAGACACAACAGTTTCTTCATCTTCAGGTCCACTATAAACCAAAAGAGTACTTCCATTATTGTTTGATTAATACTGGACCTTAAGATGGGGCAGGCGTTGCGCAGTAACCAGGTGTTTGAAATAAATTTATCTGACAATGCGGCTGTGGCGTCTCGTTTTCTTCATTTGTATCATTAGCCGCTGTCCCGCGTCCACGCGATAACGATGGACTTCCATCACATGTCAGTAGCAGCTGGCGGGCAGTATACCACAGACGACTCCCTGCGGTTCGCTGGGAAATATCACACTGAGGTCTGACACAAAAGAAACGACACATTTGCGTACACGGCGGATATGTCCAGTTAGTCGTGGTTTCTTCCAAACAACGACCCATTTGAATTCATGCACGTCTTAGTTCATCGGTTCCACTGTCCTGTACTCTTTCATGTAGTTTTCGGAGAGGCTGAAAGGAGTCACAGCGCCAGAGATTGCGCCAAAGAGTATTAATCAGCCGCCTCCACTGGCAGTTGCCGCTGAGAAGTTGCTGAGGGCAGTAGTAGTTCTGAGGTAGCCGTAGTTAGAGTACTAATTGTGACCATGTCGTGTGCAGTTGTTCTGTTGGGCAAGACACCAGATGTTGTTGGATTTGAGATGTTGTAATGATCAGAGTGTATTTTTCGTCAATATATATGAAGGTAAAGAAATTTTTTTATTTCAAATGTCTTATGCCTCTTGGTCACAGGTTCAGTCAACAAAGCATCTGGCTCGTGTTCTTGTGTTAGACTGTAATTCTGGTTTCTATATGCAATTATAGTATTTCTAGTTTTTTTAATTACTTAAGTGTAAATCGTGTTTAAAATATCTTGTCTTATTGAGGTAGAACTGTGCCAGATGTGTACGTTGAATGAGCCTGTGACCAAGAGGCATAAGACATTTGAAATAAAAAAATTTCTTTACCTTCATATATATTGACGAAAAATACACTTTATATGTATTTATATTAATTACATAAAGTGTAATCAGTATGCTCCAGAAACCGTCGAAATTTTATTAATGATGTTGCACATGAGACTTTATTTTCCAGTATTTAATTATCAGTCTCTGGACTGTAATAGTATAGGTAGTTTTATTAAAAACATTTTATTGAAATATATATGATAAAACTATTCTAGTTACCAATCATACATTCAGTAATATTCATAGAAATTGAGAGGTGTTTGTATTAGCGTTGACATAATATAATTGAAACTTACTTATCCTCTTAATTGAAAAAAACTCCCTGATCCAAAAATAATTCGTTTGCAAAGTTATTGATGATAAAAACTTTACAATTCTATAACATTCACAATAAAATTGAGTAAGATTTAAATAACCAATACTATATTCTTGTGAGCCAAATTCTGAAGTTTCTAGAAATATATATTTTTTGTCAAAATTAATTTGCTAGTTGTGAAAATATTGTAATTAAAAATTTGTGCTTCTCTAAAATTCCCGTCTGAAGTGCGAGATTGCAATTAACGGCATTACGCGCTAATTCTGAGAATCTGTGTTTAGTTTTTAAAGGTACTATGCTAGTCAGCCTATGATTAACTTACTATTTCACGTATACCATGCCACACTTCCGAAGATATTTATTTGCCTGACTTGTTTGTAGAAGCATTGTGGTGAACAGCTCATCTGATGTAAGTAAATAACGAAAAAGGCGAAGAGCAGGAAGCAACAGAAGAAAGAAAGGAATATTTGGGTTTAACGTCGTGTCGAGATCGAGGTCATTAGAGACAAGAGCCGTACCTTTTTGTAACACCCTGTATATTCACCTAGGTTATTACAGCTGTTGAATATTATGGTGCGCGCATTCAAATAAAGAGTTACTAGACGTATATATGAATGCTCTGGACTTCCGCACTCAGCACAGACGAACTTCGTTGTGAATTTTTGAATGCGTTACCCATTTACATTTCCTTCTGCTCTCTCGCTAAAATATAAAATCCACTCCACAGGCCCCGCACACTGATCGGTGCCACCTGGGTATGAGGTGATGCGTTAGGGACAGTGCCGTATTCGGAAGTGGATCAGCGCATCCGAATCCCATCAGTTACCAGAAAGATGAACGCCATAGCCGGCACGCTGGCTGCGCTGAGGACAGATTTTCTTGTCTCGATTGAGCACTCGAGACAAGTGATTCTATTACAGCGCTCCAAGTGTTTTATTCCCGTACTGTGTCTCGTCTGTTTTGAGTGGTCATTTTTGTCTATATGTCAGCTCTAAAACGTGCGTCATGAAAGCCATCTTCTGTGCAAATTGGCATCTGAACGACGAAAGTGATATTATGACGAGCTATACTTCTCAGGAAAAAATCGAAACATAGTAACAAAATGTAGTAACAAGGAACAATAATAAAGTTTATTAATGACCACGGAAGAACTCACAGTTGTCAAAGGTCGTGTGGGAAAGTCTGCATACATTTGAGAACTGAAAGAATGGGAAACGTGGCACTCAAACACTCCAGAACATTTACTTTTTTTTTTTACTGGAGAAAGTATATATTTGTAAACTCGTCAAACAATATCTAGAACACAATAAGTGACGCCTTTTTCCTTTATCTTTTGTATCTTGTTTACTTGATAAGTACCAAGTAACACTGAAAATTACTTTCTCGCCAAATAATTCCAACTTTTTCACTTTTGAAATAATTTCATTAAAACATGATCATCTATTTAGGTTCTTACTGATCTATAGTGTAAACATTTTCTTCGTAAAACGTAAACTGCTTTCTAGATTCAAATAATTCATCTCTCTTGTAGGAGAACATTAGTAGAAAGAACAACCAAGACCTTGCGTAATTTTTCAGTGTGTCATGAAAACAAAGCAAACAGCACTACAAAGATTATGACGGGACGAATACACAGAATCTTCTCCTATAATGGCAGTGAGCTAGGCCAGAATTGTTTACCTTTCGATGTTAGCAGTCATCGTCTTACTGCCTTGTTTCTGTGCGTGCACAGTGTGAAGCATACTCGGAATTCAGATCTCTACACTCGGCGCAATTTATACACCGTTGACGTCACAGACACAGGCCTCGTGATCGGTTACCGATTGATGCGAAGCATCAAAAGGCGCACGCACTTCAGGTAGTCGACTTTGACGAGAAAAACGGTTCAAATGGCTCTAAGCACTATGGGACTTAACATCTGAGGTCATCAGTCCCCTAGACTTACAACTACTTAAACCTCACTAACCTAAGGGCATCACACACATCGATGCCCCAGGCAGCATTCGAACCTATGACCGTAGCAGCAGCGCGGTTCCGGACTGAAGCGCCTAGAACCGCTCGACCACAGCGATCAGCTTTGACGAGAAAGTCGCTCGTGTAAAACGGGCTTTAATGTCCGTCACTGTGCAGTCATTCGTCCATTCACCGTCGTACGGCTCTCTGATTCAACAGCGAGAATACAAACTGATGGACTATGTCAAATGGTGTCACATTGTGCTGCATGCAGGTATCGATGGCTGCTTGGTCTTACTGCTCATATATGTTTGGGAAGTAAAACAATTCACAGCATAAAGTAAATGTCCACAATCGAGCAGCTAGCGAGACAATAGGGAATGTGTGATGGTTACGGACCCCCATAGGTTTCAGCATGAAGTTTTGTTCTATTTAGTATAAATATGTGTTGATAAATCAAAACATTATGACGACTGCCCACTGCGATATTGGATGCCGCCTGGTGGCGTTTCGGACACATGACGCAGTAGCAAAAGTATGTAATCGGAGCAAACACGGACGGGAAATCACCCTAGCGAAGATATGGGCTGAAAATGGGGAAATCCATTGATATAAGCAACATCAACTAAGGAAAGATTATTATGAAGCAGAGCCTGTGAACGAGTATCTCGAAAACGGCGAAGCTGATCATATGTTGACGTGCCACTCTCGTCAGCATCTACGTAAAGTGGTAGGACAGTGAAACTACCGCTAGGCGCCAAATGGTTGGATGTCCACGACATTTCACAGAACGTGGTGTTCGGAGGCTTGTTGCCTCTACAAATTAGGACAGATAATGAGCTGTGGCATCTCTGCCGAAAAAGGACAATGCTGACGTACGCAAAAGTGTTTCGGAGCACATTGTTCATCGTACATTGATAAACATGGAGCTCGGTAGTGGATCACCCCTACGTGTTCACATGTTGACCCAACGACATCGCCAGTTACTATTGCAATGGGAGCGAAACTATCGGGATTAGGCCATGTATCAGTATCGGCTGAATCACATTTTTGCTACACTAGGTCGACGGTCGTCTCCATAAACTGCATCGTCGAAGTGAACGGTGGCTCGAAACGTGCAGCGGACCATGGACGCAGGTTGGTATGAGCAGTATTATACTATGGAAGACGTTATCCTACACTTAAATGGAACCTGTGTTAGTAATCGAAGACACTACAAAACACCTGCTTTATGTCTTCTCCGACGACGATGTCATCTTTCAGCAGTATAATTGTCCAACTCTCGGAGTCAGAACCGCGTTACAGTGGCTTGAGGAGCGTTATAGTGAACTCAAGTTGATATCCCCCCTGGCGTAAATCCTACCGAACCCATGTAGGAAATATGTAAATAATAAGATAAGTTTGCACCTTAGTAATCCATACACCGAAATTTCAATTAATATCGTACTTACATTTAAATCAAACTGACATGCAGTTCGTCTCGATATATGGTCGTTTATAAAGTTACTCTTTGACTTCACTTCTATGAGTAATGTTAGCGGAGCCTACCGGCCTTCGTTTACTTCTCAGATAGCTCAATCACCATAGACAGTATGGCACTGGTACTCTTCGAATAGATAGCCTCACAATATGAAATTATATCTATATTATAGTCAGTCATGTGATCACTTTCGTTAGGATTTTTACTGAAGTTTTATTTAAATGTATTTGCGGTATTAGTTGTAGTTTCTGTATATGGATTACTAAGATGCACAGTTATGTTATTATGTACATATTCGCTACCATTAATGTCGTTACACGCTTTATTCCATAGCTTCACCCGGATGATAAAATTTTGAAACACCTAACGCTTAATAAAGTATTGTGTGGTCAAGACCTTACTGTATATCAAAGTCTTACTTCCGCCAGTACCTCATCTCCTACCTTTCAAATTCTACAGACGTTCTGCTGCATAACTTGCAAAACAAGGCTCTGGGTTCGAGTCCCTTTCCGGCACTCAGTTTTAATCTGACAGTAAGTTTCAAGTCTCCATCTAACTGGGCTCATATTTCAGTCATTCCCGATGGTTAGGCAGTAAGATACGTGCAGGATAGGGCAGAGTGTCATTTCTCTGCCGAAGTAAGATGATATCTAACGTGACAGTATGGTCCAACAGAGCCAGATCAAAATGATCCTGTACCTTGATCTCCTTTATAATCTGACCTCATTCCTTAATTTTTTGTACGGGATCATCTCAAACGTGAAGAGTACTCAACTCCCATTGACAATGTTGTAGAAATGAAGTAGCAAGAGTAGTCCACTCTGATTGACAAGATTTACGAAATAATCCGGAGCTGTTCCGAAAAAATTCGAGGCGACTGCAGTATTGCATCTTAATGAGAGCACAACAAGCGGAACGCCTCGTTTAATACGTAAGATAGTGCAGTAAATTGTAACATGTGACGTTTATACGTAATACCGTATCTCTTGCTAAGTTCCATTTTCAATATATTTGTCTTAACTAGAAAGCTACGACGTTAGAATTTTATTGATGTGATCCATGATAAATCACCTAGTACTGTTTGGTAAAGTAAATTGAGATGACAAAAGTCATGGGATAGTGATAAGGACATGTACAGCTGGCGGTAGTATCGCGTAAACAAGATATAAAAGGGCATTGCATCGGCGGAGCTGTCATTTGTGCTCAAGTGGTTCATGTATACAGGTTTCCGACTTGGCTATGGTCGCTGGACACGAATCGACAGACTTTGAATCCCAATGGTACTTGAAACTAGGCATTAGGGACATTCCGTTTCGAAAATAGTAAGGGTTTTAGATATTCCGGAATCCGTAGTGTCAAGAGTGGGCCGAGAAAATTCAATTCCAGGTATTTCTTCTCACCACGGACAACGCACTGGCCGAGGGTCTTCACTTAACGATCACCAGCAGCGCCGTCTGCGTCGAGCTGTCAGTGCTAACAGACAAGCAACACTGTGTGAAATAACCGCAGAAATCAATGTGGGACGTACGACGAACGTATCCGTTCGTTTGGACAGTGAGGCCAAATTTGTCGTTAATAGGCCGTAGGAGCAAACGACCGACGTGAATGCGTTTGCTAACAGCACAACATCGCCTGCAGCGCCTCTCCTGAACTCGTGACCATATCGGTAGGACCCCAGACGACTGGAAAACTATGACCTGCTGAGATGAGTGGCAACTGCAGCTTCTAAGAGCTGATGGTAGTCATCGTCTGCGGCGCAGAACCCACGAAACACGGACCCAAGATGTCAACCGGACACTGTGCAAGCTGGTTCCACAACGGTATGGGCTGTGTTCACATGGTCTTGACTGGGTCCTTTGGTCCACATGAACTGATCAGTGACTGTAAATTTGTATGTTCGGCTACCTGGAGACCATTTGCAGCCGTTCATGAATTTCATCCGACACGATGGAATTTTTACAGATGACAAAGCGCAATGTCACTGGACCACAATTGTTCGCCATTGGTTAGAACATTCTGAAAAGTTCGAGCGAATAGTCTCGCCATCCATATCGCCCGACATGAATCCTCTCGAATAGTTATGGGACATAATCGAAAGATCTTTTCGTACACAAAATCATGTACCAGCAACGCTTTCGGAATTATGGATAACTGTAGAGATGGCATGGCTCAATATTTTTGCAGGGGACTTCAGACTTCTTGTTGAGTCCACGCTACGTCGAGTTGCTACACTGTGCAGAGCGAAAGAAGGTCCGACACGGTATTAGAAGGTATCGCACGACTTTTGTCCCCTCGGTGTACTGTATATAGACTACACAGTGATTCAGCACATATTGCAAGTGTCTCTCTTGCTCGCTGCAGATATACATGTAGAAATATTGTTTCCGAGGGGCAGTTATGCTAAGCGCTATTAGTAAACTTTACCGAAGCTCTACTCAAGAGACAGCCACAATGGCCGAACGGTTCTAGGCGCTACAGTCTGGATTCGCGAGACTGTTACGGTCGCTGGTTCGAATCCTGCCTCGGGCGTGGATGTGTGTGGTGTCCTTAGGTCAGTTAGGTTTAAGTAGTTCTAAGTTCTAGAGGATTGATGACCTTAGAAGTTAAGTCCCATAGTGCTCAGAGCCATTTGAACCATATATTCAAGATAGACTGCGAAATATTTCTACTGCTATCGCAGTAGATCCTGAGGAAAACGAAAAGAACATCAGTACGTGTACGGAAGTAAAAAAACTAAAATCTCCCCCGTTTTATTTTATCCCAAGTATCATAATTGTCGAATGAATCTGGAACTTGCAGTCTGTATTCTACCCCAGTAAACAATCCCCCCAGTAACCGGGTGCGAAAATTTTCTAGAAGAGGGACCACCTGACTAGATAACCATCCAACATAGATCACTGTGACTACATACTGCTTCTTGCATGTCAGCAACTTCACGCAATAGCATTAAGGTCACTTAAAATCAATGACGAGAGCCGATTCGTTCCACTGGATTCTTCCTGATACAACCACCATATTAGGCTAAGAAAATTAATGTCCTGCTTTCCAAAACTTTGTGGAATTGTGGATACTGTTTTAATCACTCAAGTACGGCCTTTCATAGAATAATCTAAATTTGCCCTGATTTCTGAGTGGAGCTTCAGCCGAGATTAAAAGAAAACCACCGAAATTTCGGAGCTCTTTTTTTCAAATTATTTCGAAACTAAGTTTTTGATCGAAAAAGCCAAAGCTACCACAGTTGTAAAGCACTGAATTCGGTATGTATTCAGTACCAAAATTTTTCTATTTGATTAAATTTTCCTTTAGAGAATTTACGTCATAAAACGACTATTTTTTACGTTTTCTAAACACACTCTATTTGTCGGTATAAACGTGAGCATGAGAGAATTGGTGAGTTTGACGCAGCATTTTATAGAAGAGAAGTTATAGAGCATTAGACTTTGTTTTTCAGAAAATTAAAGAAAATAACAAAAAGCCCAGCTGGTAGGCAAATATTGCCATTATTCAAATCAAAGTAAATCACACGGTTAACGACCAACATCAAATTTCTACTTTCCATTCAATGAATTTTTAAGATAATCCTGTTTTTTGTTGCTGACACATAATCTCTAACCTACATAATATCTCGACACTAGCTTTAAAAAATATGAAATTAAGAGAATAATATAAATATATTATATACAGGACAAAAAATTTCTTTACAAATTTATTAATCAAAATAAATATTAGTTTAATTATTGGTTTATTAGGTACAAAGAAACTTAATGCGCATAACAATGAACTGAATTACATGGAATTAAATGAAACTGCATTAAAGTAATACAATGGAACAAAGTGCCCAACGGGTTCAATATCTCAGCCATCAGACACGTCGTCATCGTCTGCTGCGGTGACGAACTGAGCGCGGCCGACTAATATCCCCTGCCCCCGCGTCTGTGATGGCGTTGGTGTCAGTTCTCTGTCCGCCCTGGTGGCCAGATGGTTTCGTTTGTTAATTAAACTCAGTGCTCGTTTCAAGCCCAGCTAAGATTATTGCCGCAATCTGAGTTCATGAGGTCATCCCTGGTACGAATTGCTATGGCCTCTCTAACGACGCTGCGCCAGAGTTTGGAAGTCTGTGCCAATATTCTGGTACGTTCGTATTCCATCGCATAATTGTCGGACAAACAGTTCTCTGCGACAGCTGAGTTTTTGGGATAGATCCCTCGAGTGTGCCTCTGGTGTTCTCGGCAACGATCCTCGACCATTGTTTACAGTGACCTGGGTACTACGCTGAAAAATACTGTAATGTATCTGTGTCACTCTGAAGTGTAGGGCAGCATTCTGTAAGAGTTTCTGGGCCTGCAGTAGTACAGTGAGGAGACAAAACTAATGGGATAGCGATATTCCCGCATGTATATGTATAGTAGTACTATCGCGAACACTCGCATGATTCACATGAAAATGTTTCCGAAGTGATTATGGTCTTTTGACGGGGATTAACTGACTGTGAACGCGGAATGATAGTTGAAGTTGGAATTCAGTATTCCAAGATCCACAGAGTCAAGAGTATGCCTAGCATACCAGATTTCAGGCATTAGCTCTCACCATGGACAATGCAGTGGCAGACGGTCTTCACACTTAACGACTGAGAGCAGCGCCATTTGCGTAGTCAGTGCTAACAGACAAACAAGATGGTGCGAAATAACCGCAGGAATAAACGTGGACCGTGATGCGAAGATGGGATTTAATGGTCTGTGAAACAGAAGACTGACGCGAGTGGCTCTGCTGACAAACTCGACACCGCTTCACATCAGCTCGTGACCAAATCAGTTAGACCCTAGACGAGTGAAATCCTGCTGCCACTTTCAGTTGGTAAGAGGTGATGGTTGGTTCCAGCGTCTGCAGACCCCAGGAAGCGATGGACACAAGGTGTCAACAAGGCACTTTGCAGATTGACGGTGGTTCCGTAATGGTGTGAACTGTGTTTACCTGGAATGAACCGGATCCTGTGCTCAGCTGAACTAGTTGGAGACCATTTGCACCTATCCATGCACTTCATGGTAGCAAACAATGATGAAATTTTTGTAGACGAAAATGCGCCTTGTCACCGAGTCTCAGTTGTTTGCCAATGGATTGAAGAACATTCTGGACAGTTCGAATGAATGGTTTGGCCACCATGATCGCCTGACAAGAATTCCGTCAAACATTTAAGGGGTATAATCGAAAGGTCACATTCGCAATTATGGATGGCTACAGAGGCAGATTCACAATTATGGACGGCTACAAGGCAGAATGGCTCTACATTTCTGCTGGGGATTTCCAACGACTTTTTGAGTCCGTGCCACGTCGACTTGTAGCACCAACCGGGAAAAAGAAGCTCCGACACGATATTAGGAGGTAACCCATGACTTTTCTCACCTTATGTCATGTGTAACTTCATTTCTGAAGATCCGTTATACATACACTCCTGGAAATGGAAAAAAGAACACATTGACACCGGTGTGTCAGACCCACCATACTTGCTCCGGACACTGCGAGAGGGCTGTACAAGCAATGATCACACGCACGGCACAGTGGACACACCAGGAACCGCGGTGTTGGCCGTCGAATGGCGCTAGCTGCGCAGCATTTGTGCACCGCCGCCGTCAGTGTCAGCCAGTTTGCCGTGGCATACGGAGCTCCATCGCAGTCTTTAACACTGGTAGCATGCCGCGACAGCGTGGACGTGAACCGTATGTGCAGTTGACGGACTTTGAGCGAGGGCGTATAGTGGGCATGCGGGAGGCCGGGTGGACGTACCGCCGAATTGCTCAACACGTGGGGCGTGAGGTCTCCATAGTACATCGATGTTGTCGCCAGTGGTCGGCGGGAGGTGCACGTGCCCGTCGACCTGGGACCGGACCGCAGCGACGCACGGATGCACGCCAAGACCGTAGGATCCTACGCAGTGCCGTAGGGGACCGCACCGCCACTTCCCAGCAAATTAGGGACACTGTTGCTCCTGGGGTATCGGCAAGGACCATTCGCAACCTTCTCCATGAAGCTGGGCTACGGTCCCGCACACCGTTAGGCCGTCTTCCGCTCACGCCCCAACATCGTGCAGCCCGCCTCCAGTGGTGTCGCGACAGGCGTGAATGGAGGGACGAATGGAGACGTGTCGTCTTCAGCGATGAGAATCGCTTCTGCCTTGGTGCCAATGATGGTCGTATGCGTGTTTGGCGCCGTGCAGGTGAGCGCCACAATAAGGCCTGCATATGACCGAGGCACACAGGGCCAACACCCGGCATCATGGTGTGGGGAGCGATCTCCTACACTGGCCGTACACCTCTGATAATCGTCGAGGGGACACTGAATAGTGCACGGTACATCCAAACCGTCATCGAACCCATAGTTCTACCATTCCTAGACCGGCAAGGGAACTTGCTGTTCCAACAGGACAATGCACGTCCGCATGTATCCCGTGCCACCCAACGTGCTCTAGAAGGTGTAAGTCAATTACCCTGGCCAGCAAGATCTCCGGATCTGTCTCCCATTGAGCATGTTTGGGACTGGATGAAGCGTCGTCTCACGCGGTCTGCACGTCCAGCACGAACGCTGGTCCAACTGAGGCGCCAGGTGTAAATGGCATGGTAAGCCGTTCCACAGGACTACATCCAGCATCTCTACGATCGTCTCCATGGGAGAATAGCAGCCTGCATTGCTGCGAAAAGTGGATATACACTGTACTAGTGCCGACATTGTGCATGCTCTGTTGCCTGTGTCTATGTGCCTGTTGTTCTGTCAGTGTGATCATGTGATGTATCTGACCCCAGGAATGTGTCAATAAAGTTTCCCCTTCCTGGGACAATGAATTCACGGTGTTCTTATTTTAATTTCCAGGAGTGTATATCGTACCCTAGATAGAAACTTACATGGCCTTCACAAAGTACTTTGATGTCATTATGGCGTAGGCAGTACGATATTTTTAAGTCGCTCTCGAACATTGTTTCGTTAACTTGCCTGATAGAGTCTCACACATTTATAGCCTTTTCTTCCTAACTTCCCCATATAAGATTCATGTGCTTCTAAGAACTATTCGCCTCTCACTTTCTTCGACTTTCTTATTTTCGTTGTTATGCTCTTCATTCTGATACAGACTTTCACGTTAGTCTACTCCGTGCAAGCCTCCTCACCTTTGCATAGCTACAGCAACCAGCATCCACTTGAACGAGCTTTCTGTATTCTATCCTTGGTCTCCCTTAGCGGTTTTATGGCCCACACTTCCTTTTATTACCAATTGACGAGTCCTTGATGCCTAAGAATATCTCCTGTTGACTAATCATTTTCTTCTGGCCAAATGATTGAGCGGAGCGAAAACAAAGCGTTCTTAAAAATTAGACAATACATTTTCGTTCGAATTTTATAGCCGAACAAAGAGTGGGAAACAGCAAATGGGGATATCAAATTCATCAGCGTGAGACAAAGTTTTGTAAAAACAAAATTTAGTTGCTTGAAAGAACTCAGGTAATTAAGAAAACCTTAATTAGTGGTTTGAGGGAAAATTTAAATATTTCACGAATACCTGCTGCTAATTACGGAAGCGAACTGTCAAAATATTTCAAATCGCAGCATAAATGGTAGCTACTGTCCTTTCTTTTGATATGTATACTTTTCGTAACAGTAGCCGGCCCGAGTGGCTGTGCGGTTCTAGGCGCTACAGTCTGGAACCGAGCGACCGCTACGGTCGCAGGTTCGAATCCTGCCTCGGGCATGGATGTTTGTGATGTCCTTAGGTTAGTTAGGTTTAATTAGTTCTAAGTACTAGGCGACTGATGACATCAGAAGTTAAGTCGCATAGTGCTCTGAACCATTTTTTCTTTTCATAATGATAGACTACCGATCGATATTTAAGTGCAAGGTGACTCAAAAATCCGTTAACATTCGAAAATTCTCTAATTTCTACATCTACATCCATACTCCGCAAGCCACCGGACGGTGTGTGGCGGAGGGTACCCTGAGTACCTCTATCGGTTCTCCCGTCTATTCCAGTCTCGTAATGTTCGTGGAAAGAAGGATTGTCGGTATGCTTCTGTGTGGGCTCTAATCTCTCTGATTTTATCCTCATCGTCCCTTCGCGAGATATACGTAGGAGGGAGAAATATACTGCTTGACTCTTCGGTGAAGGTCTGTTCTCGAAACTTTAACAAAAGCCCGTACCGAGCTAATGAGCGTCTCTCCTGCAGAGTCTTCCACTGGAGTTTATCTATCATCTCCGTAACGCTTTCGCGATTACTAAATGATCCTGAAACGAAGCCGCTGCTCTCCGTTGGATCTTCTCTATCTCTTCTATCAACCGTATCTGGTACGGATCCCACACTGCTGAGCAGTATTCGAGCAGTGGGCGAACAAGCGTATTGTAACCTACTTCCTTTGTTTTCGGATTGCATTTCCTTAGGATTCTTCCAATGAATCTGTCTGGCATCTGCTTTACCGAAGATCAACTTTATATGATCATTCCATTTTAAATCACTCCTAATGCGTACTCCCAGATAATTTATGGAATTAACTGCTTCCAGTTGCTGACCTGCTATTTTGTAGCTAAATGATAAGGTATCTATCTTTCTATGTATTCGCAGCACATTACACTTGTCTACATTGAGATTCAATTGCCATTCCCTGCACCATGCGTCAATTCGCTGCAGGTCCTCCTGCATTTCAGTACAATTTTCCATTGTTACAACCTCTCGATACACCACAGCATCATCTGCAAAAAGCCTCAGTGAACTTCCGATGTCATCCACCAGGTCATTTATGTATATTGTGAATAGCAACGGTCCTATGACACTCCCCTGCGGCACACCTGAAATCACTCTTACTTCGGAAGACTTCTCTCCATTGAGAATGATATGCTGCGTTCTGATATCTAGGAACTCCTCAATCCAATCACACAGTTGGTGTGATAGTCCATATGCTCTTACTTTGTTCATTAAACGATTGTGGGGAATTGTGTCGAGCGCCTTGCGGAAGTCAAGAAACACGGCATCTACCTGTGAACCCGTGTCTATGGCCCTCAGAGTCTCGTGGACGAATAGCGCGAGCTGGGTTTCACACGACCGTCTTTTCCGAAACCCATGCTGATTCTTACAGACTAGATTTCTAGTCTCCAGAAAAGTCATTATACTCGAACATAATACGTGTTCCAAAATTCTACAACTGATCGACGTTAGAGACATAGGTCTATAGTTCTGCAAATTTGTTCGACGTCCCTTCTTGAAAACGGGGATGACCTGTGCCCTTTTCCAATTCACGGACTAATGTAAGTAGGGACGTAAAACATGACACGCATACATGAACTAACATGGTGTTTTATTGAAACTAAAAGCGAGAGCCAAGAACGACCAACAAGTGGCGATGGACAGCAACACGTTAGGGACGCAACCTTAGAATAGTGTATAAAGTGAGCTGTAGTGCGAGATGGAATCAGATGCACCAGCAATCGCAGCATGTTGCTTTTATCAGAAAAGGCAGTGTTGGTGAAGTTTTAGTAACTTAATGGAGAATCCGTTACGGCAAGTTCACGAGCCTCTTGCCATAAGCTCGGTATTCTAGCGGGTAAAGGTCTTGTGACAACTTTGGCTGTGAAGAAAATAATAACGAACTCCGATTGACATCTGCTGGAAGATACTTTTATGCAGGATGGCGCTTCAGCTCACAATGCTACTAGTGTGAAAAATCTCTTGCGCACATCGTTTGGTGAGGATCGCGTGCTGAGTCACCACTTCCGTCATGCTTGGCCTTCTAGGTCCCCAGATCTCAATCGTTGTGGTGTTACCTGAAGCCGCAAGTCTACCGCGATCGTCCGACCTCATTAGGGACTCTAAAGGACAACATGCGACGGTATTTTCTTACTATACCTACTGTTACGCTGTACAGTGCTGTTGACAGCATAGTCCTTTGACTACATGGATTATTGATGAATGTCGACTGAAATGCTGAGCATTTGTTATAAACAACATCGTTTTTGCTAAATATCAATTGTTGCGCTAATTATTACTTGTGTATCATACGAAATGCCATCTGTTGGTTATTTTGTCCACTTTTTTGGTTTCCA
Source organism: Schistocerca gregaria (assembly GCF_023897955.1). NCBI lineage: Eukaryota > Metazoa > Arthropoda > Insecta > Orthoptera > Acrididae > Schistocerca > Schistocerca gregaria. The sequence continues at coordinate 218,448,638 of NC_064927.1, forward strand.
TAACACCCCACATCACTTCAAGCATGTGTATTAGTTTTCACCTCCCTATCGGCATTCTTCTCCGAATTATTGACTTCTAAATGATAACGGACTTATGGGTCACCCTGTAATTATATTTTACGTTTTCTGAACAAAACTTGAGAATAAAAGAAAATAATCAAAAACGGACAAATTATTTGTGTAAAAGTAAGAAATAAATTATATTATAGAAATTTTTGTCGCACCTTTAAAATGATGCTGTAATTTATTTACAGCAAATGAGGCGCCGATTTAGACTTTAAAGTTTAATGTTAAACGTGGGATCTTAGAACGTCAGAGAGTATAAGAGAATATTTATATGGTGGAATTTCACTCAGTTGTCGCCTTTCAAGATTTGGAGCATCACTCAAAGGCGCATCAAATATTCCGCTAATCTGTTTTACTTCTTGCTTTTATAGAAACATTCCAGAAAATATTTGGCCGTTTTTTCCAGTTTTCTTCCATGAGCTTGGTTGCGCCACCAATTTCTTTTCTTTCAATTACCATTTAGAACTTCTCCATTAGTCATTCAATCTACTCATCTAATATTCACCATTCTTCTGTTGCACCATTGTTCAGAACCTTTGTTCTGTTCTTGTCTGAACTGTTCATCAACCATATTTCGCTTCCATACAAGGATATACGCCGCACAAAACTACCTTCAGCAAAGACTTCCTGACATTCAAACTGATATTCGGCATTAACAAATATTCCATTCTTAGAAATGGCTTTCTACTACTGACAGTCTGCTTTTTATATTTTCTGTAATTCGACAACAATCAGACAATTATTTTCAGAGTAGACTACTTTTAGAGTTTCCTTTCAAAATTGAGTTCCATCAATATCGCCTCATTTAATTCGAGTATATTCCATTATCCTTGGCTTAGTTTTGATGGTTTTCATCTCATAACCTCTTTTGCAGAACTATTCAATCGCCGGCCGCGGTGGTCTAGCGGTTCTAGGCTCTCAGTCCGGAACCGCGCGACTGCTACGGTCGCAGGTTCGAATCCTGCCTCGGGCACGGATGTGTGTGATGTCCTTAGATTAGTTAGGTTTAAGTAGTTCTAAGTTCTAGGGAACTGATGACCATAGATGTTAAGTCCCATAGTGCTCAGAGCCATTTGAACCATTTGAACTATTCAATCCGTTCAGCTGCTCGTCCAAATCCCTTGCTGTTCCTGAAGTTTGATTCCTTTACCGAATTTATCTTCGATTTCCTTTACATCTTGCTCATTATACAGATTGAATAACATCAGGTTAGACTACAAATTTGCCTCATTCCATTTCTAATTGTTACTTCCCTTTCGTATTGTTATACTCTCACAACTCCTGCCCTGTTGTTGTATAAGTTGTGGACAACCTATCGTTCTCTATATTTTGTTCCTGCTACGTTCACAATTTCGTTTAATTCGATGTAATGGGGAATCAGAATGGTCCGGCAGTACTCCATTATGAAGTCTCCGTCCTGTAGCTGCAATGCCGACAATGCTCCTCCACAGTTTCGTCAAAAAATAGTAAATAAACGACAGTAATTTTTTTTAGCACTTAACGTGTGTCTTGCGTAGTATTACGGCGCTTGCAGCAAATGAGAATTTGCGATGGACGTAGTGTTAAGTAAATCCATTTACAATGATTTTCTGTGGTTTCCAGCGTATTTTTAAGGCTACCAGAATCATGTATGAGGTCAGTAGGTTTCGTAGATGATATTAGAGGTATCATTTGCAAAATTTATCGTTTTTGACGTTCGAGTTGTCTCTGGTTGGAGCGTTTTGTTTGCTTTTATATTCATTTTGCTTTCAAATGTTCAACTTAAGAGCAGAGAATTATTTCCAGAGCCTTAACGAGTTAACATACTATGAGAACGAACTGTTCAATGACGATTCCTATTAGACGGCATCTGAAAACTGTAGTAGTTCTATACTTTTTTTGGAATTTGAGTTGCCGCATACGTTTATCATATTATATTCACAAACTGATCTGTTATGAAGGATTTTCCCTCAGGTACTTTAGGAAATGAATGTGAGCGTAAGATTCCAAAGAATGTACAGTGTATCTCTCCAGGTTTCAATTTGCATCACACACCACTCCACTATGAAGGCAAAATTTCGCTTTAATCTTGTGTTTTGTGTTCATTTGTAGATATAAACTGGCTGTAAAAGAAATATAAAGAGAAAGATCACATGTTTGCTTGCATATTCGAGTACTAGAATTCTTCTACGATTTCTTTTCAGTGATAATTACTGTTAAATTGAAATTTCGTCTGCATATTGAAGATTTGGCTCAAATGGCTCTAAGCACTATGGGACTTAACATCTGAGGTCATCAGTCCCCTAACGAACCTAAGGACATCACACACATCCACGGCACACATCCGAGGCAGGTTTCGAAACTGCGACCGTAGCAGCAGCGTGGTTCCGGACTGAAGCGCCTAGAACCGCTCGGCCACAACGGACGGCTATACCAAAATATGTTTATTTAAAGTAGATAGTCTAATAAACCTAAAAATGTTTTGAAATTCCAACTACATATCTGTACACACTAATTTTAACCAAAAAAATGCCCAATATTTTAGCCAGACCGCAGGATGGCAGCTATCTTTGGGACCAGCACCGGGTTGACGGAGGAGATAGAGAAGATCCAAAGAAGAGCGGCGCTTTTCGTCACAGGGTTATTTGATAACCGTGATAGCGTTACGGAGATGTTTAGCAAACTCAAGTGGCAGACTCTGTAAGATAGGCCCTCTGCATCGCAGTGTAGCTTGCTCGCCAGGTTTCGAGAGAGTGCGTTTGTGAATGAGGTATCGAATATATTGCTTCCCCCTACTTATACCTCCTGAGGAGATCACGAATGCAAAATTAGAGAGATTCGAGCGTGCACGAAGCCTTTCAGACAGTCGTTCTTCCCGCGAACCATACGCGACTGGAACAGAAAAGGGAGGTAATGACAGTGGCACGCAAAGTGCCCTCCGCCACACACCGTTGGGTGGCTTGTGGAGTATAAATGTAGATGTAGATGCAAGTGTTATGAAACTAAGTTTGCATTCGCCTCTCGTGTCCGTTCTCTCATTTACGCCTTGTTAAAACAGTAACCGTTGCAAACTGGTGAAATGACGTCCTGCTCTCAAACTAAGCTAATAAAGGAGCGACTCTTCGTCTGGCCTGTGTCCTACACGAGAGAAACCTGAGAGGACAAATTTTCCTAGAGCAGCTGTGGAATGGGAAGTTCTCTACAAGAAACTGGAAACTTCTGGCTGGGAGTCTCGGGGGCTGATCGCGCTGCCACCGCAACGGCAAGTAGTGGAGGAAGTGCAGTTGGAAAAAAGAAGCAGAAGTGAGCTCGGACAGCTCCTTTTATCTGTACCTGCTTTCCCAGTCCAGCCAAACCCAGGCGACACTGGCTGCCAGCCAGACGGGCCGCAGTCCACTGCAGCTACTCCGCTGAACTTCGCCTCGAATTGCCAACTATGCTATGGGACGATATAGACTTCGTGCAGAGGAGACGCACCAACTCCTTCGGTTGTGGTAGCGTCGCCAATGCGAGACAGCTCGGCTACCAGATAAGAATAATCTTAAGCACTGTGTGGAGTCACCAGCATTCAATAACGTACACAGTGAATTTATTACGCTACCTCCTCGTAATATGAAATATTTCGTCCGAGAAACGTAAAGCTCCAACAATCAGAGTACAACATACAGTGCGTTAATCTCTGAAAACGAGATAAAAGTTTCACTCAATCTCGATCTTATAATAAAGCAGGAAAAAAAGACGAATATTCCCCTATTTAAAAGACTCTGATTGAAATGTGGAATACCAGCTGCTTCGCTCCACCTTCCTCAGAAACATTAAATTTTTTCCCAAAATTTTGACATGAGAACATATTCGCGGCTTTATGACCTGCAACTTTCCTCAAACTTCCACATGTTCCCCTAACTCCCTCACACCTACTTATCTGTCGCTGTAAGTCGCTCATACCCATCCACTTTCACTTGCACTTTCACACTCTCTCATTCAACGTATCTCAATGCCATTATCTCATCTCTCCAAATCTGTCATTGTCTCCTGTCTCATAGACACAGTCCCTTTGTTGTGAACTACTACTACTGCCTGCTCCCACTGTCACTGCCTCTCTTTTACCCTGTTTTACTCATAAAATCTCATTCCTCGCCTCCTACTGCTGCTGTCCCTTCTCACTTCCTCGTTGTCATTCTCACATTCTCTGACTCCCATCATCCCTAGCTCTCATCCACTTCCTCTTTCTCCTCTCTTTATTCCTCCCCTCTTCTCCCTCCTGATATTGTCTCCTTCTATCTTTTCCTAGCACAGCTCTGTCACTGTCAGCTACACTCGTGTCCAAAATTAAAGCGACAAACCGAAATTTTGTCAGGTACGGTTAATTTTTCCTAAAACATTACAATCAGGTGACAGTAAAGTAGAAACAATGTAAAGAATACAGAACGAAAACAACTGCAACATGCATAACGATAGACGAAAACATTGTTCGTTTTTTCCAACTTAACGGATTGACACACACATTTTGACAACTGGTTAATGTGCTCAGTACAGGGTGTGACGACGTCTGGCACCAATGCAGGCCTGACAAACGACGGGGAACGTTGTGAATGATGTCCTCAATCTCATGTTGAGGCAATAACGCCCATACTCACTGCAGAGCTGCTCGCAAGTCTTCGAGAGTGGTTGGTGGATAGTCACGTGATGCGTCCCGTATCCCTAGTGCACCCCAGACGTGCTCTATGGTGTTGAAATCGATAGAGCAAGCAGGCCACGCCATGCATGCAATACTTTCCGTTTCCAGGATAACATCAATCACCCGTGTTCTATGAGGTCGAGCATTATCGTCCACCAATAAGAAAGCTGGGCCCACAGCGCCTCGCAACAAAGCCACATGAAATCCCAAGATCTTGTCACGATATCTGACAGCAATTAAAACTTGCCAATTTAACAGGTACATGGTGGTGGTGCTGGTTGTGGTGGTTAGTGTTTAACGTCCCGTCGACAACGAGGTCGTTAGAGACGGAGCGCAAGCTGGGGTTAGGGAAGGATTGGGAAGGAAATCGGCCGCGTCCTTTCAAAGGAACCATACCGGCATTTGACTGAAACGATTTAGGGAAAACACGGAAAACCTAAATCAGGATGGCCGGAGACGAGATTGAACCGTCGTCCTCCCGAATGCGAGTCCAGTGTGCTAACCAACGCGCCATTAACAGGTACAGTTTCATGAAGAGGTCTTCGCGCGGTCAACATAATCCCTGCCCATACCATTAGCGATCGTCCTCGACATCAGCCTCTTTCCACAATGGTTCGGTCCCGAAATAGAGTTCCATCTTCCCTCCAGATGCGAATCTGTCGAGAAACTTTGTCCAGAACAAATCGGGATTCACCTGTGGAAAGACAATTGGCCCACTGTTCGACCGTCCAGGCGGCATATTCACGGCCCCACTCAAGATGTTTCCTTCTGTGAAGACGCGTCACAGGTACACATGCAGCATATCTCCGATAATAAGGGCCACTCTGTCGAAGCCTTCTGAATACCGCCTGCCTCGCTAAAATGCCTCTAGTACCTGCTGCGAGGTCAGATGCCAATTGCTGTGCGGTATTAAGGCGGTACTGTTGTGCCCTTACAGTCAAATGACAGTTTCCTCTTTCTGATGTTACACCTCGTCGGCCCCGCCACGGTCTTCGGGATACAGTTTCGATCTCTATAAACTGTCGCCACATTCTAGAAACAACAGAACGACTTACATTAAGCAATCGGACCTCAGCAGTCTGCAGCTGCCCTGCTTCCTTTCTTCCTGTGGCTCTTCACCTCACAGAGCCTGGTAAACGTCTTCTCTCTGCCATGCCTCGCCATCTGTGACTGTGTACACAGCGACTGTGGGTGAAGGGCTACCCGGCAAACACTGTCCCTTTTGATACGTGCCTTGATGCAATCGTTGGCATGGTTATCCGTTCACCAGGAAAAAAATGGTTCAAATGGCTGTGAGCACTATGGGACTTAACTTCTGAGATCATCAGTCCCCTAGAACTTAGAACTACTTCAACCTAACTAACCTAAGGACACCACACACGTCCATGCCTGAGGCAGGATTTGAACCTGCGACCGCAGCGGTCGCGCAGTTCCGGACTGTAGCGCCTAGAACCGCTTGGCCACCCCGGCCGGCCGTTCACCAGAATACCATCCTCTGCACAGGACACGATCGTACGGACATCTGTTGACAGTTTGTACGGTTATATCGTGAATTAGACACAGGACGCTGAAATACTGGTTTGCTGTTTTAATTTTGGACACCAGTGTATATTCCACCGGAATTGTCTCTCTCACACTGCCATTGCCTCCTCCATTCTGTCTGTAACATAATGACTGTCTAATATCTTCCAGTATTTATTACCTTTCCTTCTCTTTGCCACTGTCACTGTCTTCTTCTCTCTCAGCTTAAGAAATCCAAAATTTGTTGGAAAATTTTTTAAGCTGCTGGGAAAGGTAGTATGAAGCAGCTGGCACCCCACTTTTCAGTCAGAGCCTTTTAAATAAACAGGATCATATTCGCATTTATTGAGCACTTTTCTGCTGGCTCCGTGCTTTTCACTGCTGCAGATGGGCGTGTAACTCACATGAAAAGAAATGTAATGATCAATAAAATTTAGATACTTACGTGGAACTAAAATAACGCAGAACTAATTTTACAACTCAGACCTTTTATGTTCCAAAAAATTTGGCATGTGCTTCAGTACTACAACACGGAGTTCCTAGATGAAAGCATAGACACTTTACAGCATATTTCTCCGTGTTACATCACTTTATAAACTGTTTACTCCTGACACCGGATTTTACGTGAACAAGTAGGGTAACTCCTGTTCTCGGAAACGGATAAAGATGTCAATAAAACGTTTTGAGAATGTAAAAATTTTAGTCATTTGCTGTACATAACATTCTTGGAATCCACAACTGGGTTTTAATCCGCTGGCGACGACGAAAATGTATTTAAAAAAGCATTTTTTGCATTTTTGCGAGGAACCACCCATGAAATAATGGTGCCTCCATAAGTCCCATCAAGCCCACCGTAGACAACGTCAAATGCAAAAAGAAGGAACAGATTTTATCTATTCTCCTGAGCAGGAGGCAGTGTGTAATATTTATACTTTTATGCTGTAGTGCTGGATATACAAATGGTCCCCAGCCCATGGGCAATGCAAAGCACTTGACCCAAACTTTTTATCGTCAATAGAACCCGAGGTATGCGCACCGGAAAATCCTGTTTTTTGTGCGCGGCTTTTTGCAACATATTAGCCATGCAGGCCGTCGCATGCATACCGGTTGAGCGATACTGGAATGAGATGGGCGTTCAGAATGTCAAAACCTAAAATTGATTTTAGCGCTAGTATATTAACCTGATCTGAATACTGTTCTTGAAAGAAACCTTAGTATTCGACAGTGGTTTGGATCCCACACCCATGCTAGAAATGTCAGAGACACTCGGGCTTTATACCGCGACTTGTCCAGTAGTTCTCGCTACTGTCTGAAGTTTTCGATTCACGCCATTGATGCTAGAGTGACTGACGTGTGTTTACTTTTTTCCATTTGGATCGCTCACGCCTATGATGACTTTGGCTACGCCCTTGAATTTGCTTCTGACTAACTATTCACTTCTAAGACTCCGCCATCATTGACCACAGAACTGCCAGCTTCTTATCGGTCTCCACAACATTGTCCGTGAGAGAGATCACAAACTACTATTTTCAATGTCTGCGTACTAAGCGATGTCCTTCAGACATGCATGCATGCCCAGACAAGGCCGCGCTAATAATAATGAAAGTCCCCCCTGAGTAAGAATCCCAGCAACTGTGTAAGTCATAGACACAGAGTGGAAAATGAAAGATTGGTTCAGTCCTGGAGGCGTGTTCGAACAGTCAAAATGTCTAAGGTGACCGTTCACGGTAAAGGGGAAATCTAGGTTCGATTGCCGGTTCACCTTATCTGTTAAAGCAAAATCAAGAATATTTTATTATTATTTTATTTTAAATTGCATCAGAAAATAATCCTCTGGGAATCTATAAATGAACTACCATTTACTCTTTTAGAAATCTAGTCTTTATACTGGTGATGCCATTTTTAAATGAGCAGGTGATTATTACTAACAGTGACAATAATATACAAAGAGTAACATATCAACTGGGAAGTATCTGTGCTTCACACAATCTGCGGATATACGATAACAAACAAAGGTGGGGGATTTTATGGAGAAAACAAAATTAGGTCAATATCTATAATAAATTGGAAGAATAATAGACCAAGTAGCAAATTTTAAATACTTGTGGCATAATACATAGCATGAAGACAATTTCTTTTAGCATAAGATAGAGAAATTTAACTTATGTTAATGAGAAGTACTGTGACATGAACCTTACAAAGTAATGTAAGCGAAAAACATCTTTTACTTTTACAACACACCTTCACTCAGGCTTGTAACGTATCCGGAGAGTCTCAGTGATGTAGCATAATTGACAAGATGGAAAGTGAAGTTCAGGAACAAGAACAGAATTATGGTTCACATATCTAACTGAAAAAGCAGAAAAATGGAAAACATGACAACCCCCTCTCACAGAATATCAATAAAACTACAGACATGTTTAATGTAAATGTCAGTATTTTGAGTTGTATTTACTTCATTTCTAGAGAAGGAGCTTCTTTGTATTGATAGATAACAGTGTGACTCTATGACAAGGGGAGTACGCAGGAGAAAGCTTTTGTTAGTGGGTAATGACGTACGCGTAATAAAAGCAATATAGACTGTTTTCAGTATACAGCACGGACTGTGAATTTATAAATACATCAAAGCGAATTTCATCATGAGGTAATACCTCAGGAAGTAATATGAAAGCTTTGATGTTGAAACAGCTCAGAGAAATACTTACTAAATAGACAGTTTTCGATCCACAGCCCGGGATCCAAACTAAATGTATAACCGTATCAAAGTTCTTCTAGTCATAGATAAATACCTCAAGAAATAATATGAAAGCTACGACGGTTTGTGGAGTTAAAGGATTACTAAGTAGGATGTTTTTTGACACTGGGTATGTGCAGTGAGCTATGAACGTAAATGTATTAAGTGGTTCTTGCCATACACTAATATTTAAAAAAATTAATAGCAAGCCTAAAACGTTGACGAGGAGTATTTAGCGTAGTGAAGGTGGCAGACATTACGTTTTTCTGTATGAAATACGTTTGTTCTGCACTGTTGGATACAATTACAACGCCCATCAAGAAGGATGTAAATAATGCATTTTCTACTGCCTCATGATATTTTCCAAGATAACAATTACTGTTGCAGTTCGTAATACGGAATACGCTATTGGAATATGATTTATAGTCCGCCACTCCAGAGAGACGACGTGGCATTTCTGACAGGGAGACCGTATGAACTTCCCATCGCCGATATGGTTCATATTAACAGGGTGTGTAGGGCACGGCTAGAACTTCACCATGTGCAAACAGCAAGACACAATTCTCAACCGTTGTCGAGAAAATCGAGTTGAAAGCTGTGAGCGTGATTATATACTTCGCGCGGTGACTAGTATACACGATTCCACATCCGAGCTAGTTAGAGCTGTTTCATAAGCGTGAGGTGTCTGTATCGAATCTCGCTGTAGATGTTTTTTCCCAGTTCCGCGTAATTCTAACAACAGGTTCATTATGACTCTACAAATTATCAGTATTTGATGATTCATTTATTATTTTTATAACTTTTATTCTGAAAGAAGAAGAAAACAAGTTTTCGTAGGGAGACTGGAAGCAAGGAAAGGATACACGAGAATTTTAAATCAAATCGGTATAGTCATTGTAGTTATATTATCGGACCTGAATTGCAACAAGTATGATACGTAACCTATGGAATACTGTACGAATCACTATGATTCTCCTCATGGAAACTTGGGAAACGATAATTCTTGCCACATATAGGACATGTAATGCACGTCGAATTTTTGGATTTTCATAAGTTTTTAAATGTTTCTTTTGCAATACAAACTTCGTTTACGCTCATAAACGGTTCCCGGTGACATCGCGTTTTCATAGGGTACCACACATATCTGTTGTTAGAACTGCATGGTAATGAAAAAAAGTACCGGCAACGAGATTCGATTCAAATACCTCGCTGTTATGAAACTAAACGCTTAATCGCCCGACTGTGGGATACTCGAAAACTAGCGACCATAAAAAGCATATAAATAGCTTAAATTATTTTAGCCTGATATGATCGAAAACGATGAAGAGTTTCGCCTTCCTATTTACATATATTGTAATCATAGTGGAGCCCCATACAGAATATCAATGTAAATCAAATTGGTGAGGGCAATTTTGTATGCTTCCCCCCCCCCCCCCTCCCCATTCCCTGTAAGCGGTATTCCATAGAACATTATAATTATTAGGAGACTCTCCCCTCATAAACATGGCAATACAGGTGTAATTATTGTACTTACTTTACAAATACGGCTTCTAATTGCTACGTACCTCACGTAAACTCCTCTCAGACCTTTAGAAACATTTTTAATATTTTCAAAAGATTCAACTGCGATTTACTTAGGTGTATTTTTATTTTATTTATTTATTTATTTATTTATTTATTTATTTATTTTTTACTTTAGCATAAAATCTACGTGAGAACACTTTCTTTCTGACGTAGTTTTCATTCTTTTGGTATTTACGTGTAACTACTGCACTTTCTTGGAGGGAAGATTTTCAGTTAATGTTTTCTTTGTTTTTAAGTATACATACACTTTTTGAGCGTTTAACTTCTATTTGTTATTTTTGTGTGTTTATGTAAGTTTTACGTCGAATTTTGAGGCATTTTAACATATTTTCTCGTACAATACACATGAGCCAAAGAGTCCATCACTAAGCCTAATCGTGAAATAATAGATGTATTCTAACTGGTGATGATGTATTGTTTGCGGGGCGCTCAGCTCCGCGGTCATCACCACCCGTACAAAGTCCCAATCTTCACTCAGTCCAGTCTACCCACTTTCACGAACGATGATGAAGTGATGAGACCAACACAGACACCCAGTCCCCAGGCAGAGAAAATCCGCAACCCGGCCGGGAATCGAACCCGCGCCCCCCATGACCCAGAGGCAGCAACGCTATCCGCTACATCACAAGCTGCGGATGAAGCATCTAAACGGCGTGAAGACTAAACCACAAAGACGTTGGTTACATCTCAAAACTCGTTGTACCGCAGTACTCTAGAGCCATTTTGGGAACTTGTTTATCTTTTTTTGGAGAATACTAGTAATATTTTCTGTCTAAGTGAGCATAATATTCAGACAATTTTGAGAGCTGTCAAAATTTAGAAATTTTATTTATCCGAATATAACGTACAAGAGGCTGCTGCACTCATTTCATTGGTAATGCGTTAGATTTCTCTCCCTTTTAACATTTTTCGTTAGATTCCATCTTATTTCGGAAGACAAATTTTATTTATTAAATTTGAAGGTGAACACGATCAATTGTGATAAAAGTAATATTATTGAGGATCCTGTTCCGTCAAAGCTGCTTCACCTTTGAGAATCAAATTGCTGTTCTCACTCTTAAAAATTTAACTGACAATAAGCCGATGAGCATCATAGACTTTTATGGCTGCTTTTAATTTAAGTGTATCTGATACTGTGTTGGAAGAGTTATGTTCGTATTAAGACGAGGGACTGTTTAGTTAGTGTGAAGCTTTCCAGAAAAGAGTGCACGTTTTCTGTACACGACTGTCGCTTTGCGAAATAGCACACACGCTGATCAACTTATCATCTCGGTTGTGGCGTGACGCAGTACATCCAGCAGGAAAACGTGACGCGGCCGGGAGCGGATCTACCTGATGCGCACTGGTTCTGTCTCCAATCACGCGTTCGCCGGATAAGAGGAATCCGTTGGGAAATTAAACCTACAACTCGCGAATTAAATTTTCAGACATTTAATACTCGGTCAGTAATGAAAGAGGACGCACTGTTGCCGCAGGTGACTGAAGCGATATATTCCCGATAACTCAGCATAAACTGAAGTGATAATGTTGGCCAAAGTATACGATGATCAATAATTGCCGAAGAGTTGTTGCCACATAAACCGAAGAAAACTTCTGAAAAAAATGTGAATACACAAACATCAACATATGTAATCCGTGGAGCCGGCCGGAGTGGCCCAGCGATTCTAGGCGCTTCAGTCTGGAACCACGCGACCGCTACGGTCGCAGGTTCGAATCTTGCCTCGGGCATGGATGTGTGTGATGTCCTTAGGTTAGTTAGGTTTAAGTAGTTCTAAGTTCTAGGGGACTGATGACCACAGATGTTAAGTCCCATAGTGCTCAGAGCCATTTTGTAATCCGTGAGGCATTGTTCAGTGCGTGGCGTAAGATATTATAGCGAAGTTAAACACTTTCAGTCCTATAGCATTTGCCAATGGAACGAGGAAACAGCTGCCGTCCGTTCGTCTTTGTTCAACATTACGGATGAAGTGGCACATCCAGGGTTCGGTAAGCAAGATCTCACTCCCAGGTAGGCAAGGAACAAGTGTATAAGTTCTCTGTTCTGTAGTAAATGGCTACTCGATTTAAAAACTAGAAAGACACAACAGATTCTGTTTATGAGTATAACTATCTCTGCTAAAGCAATTAAGTACTCTGGTAAAGGATTGCAACTGTTTGTCGTAACAGACAAATCTATAACTGGAAAAGACGTTGTATGGAAGGACAACAGTTAAGAACGGTAGTCCAAGAACCTGAAACAGTAACCAGGCGTTGGATACTTAAGTACCACAGCTGTGGTGCTAGGACTTGATGACGCCAAGTCACAACATACCGTAGACGTGGACAGGTAGCGGGTCGAGTTGGGTTCTGTAGGCAATGTTGATCTGGCTGATGAGCAAGTTTCAACTGGTGCCTCCTTTTTTCACGACGTAGCTTGAAGCTCCATCGTCGAAGACCATTCCGACTTCAAAGTGTAAGGTGAGAGGATGCAGATAATCACTCCATTAATAGACATTTCGTGTAAACTTGACACGGAGTGATACTGCTATTGTTCCAACGAACGTGGCACCTTGTACCTGTGTCATGGGAAAAGAACAGTTCGCCCTATAGTATGTTATAGAGGGTGGTCCATTGATAGTGACCGGCCAAATATCTCACGAAATTAGCATCAAACGAAAAAACTACAAAGAACTAAACTCGTCCACCTTGAAGGGGGAAACCAGATGGCGCTATGTTTGGACCGCTGAAAGGCGCTGCCATAGGTCAAACGGATATCAACTGCGTTTTTTTAATAGGAACCCCCATTATTCATTAAATATTCCTGAGTACATAAAGAAATATGAATGTATTAGTTGGACCACTTTTTCGCTTTGAGCTAGATGGCGCTGTAATAGTCACAAACATAATTACGTGGTATCACGTAACATTCCGCCAGTGCGGGCGCAATTTGCTTCGTGATACATTACCCGTGTTAAAATGGACCGTTTACCAATTGCGGGAAAGATCGATATCGTGTTGATGTATGACTATTGTGATCAAAATGCCCAACGGTCGTGTCCTATGTATGCTCCTCGGTATCCCGGACGACATCATCCGAGTGTCCGGACCGTTCGCCAGATAGTTACGTTATTTAAGGAAACAGGAAGTCTTCGGCCACATGCGTAACATCACCCACGATCTGCAACAAATGATGATGCCCAAATAGGTGTTTTATGAAACGTCCCCTTTGAACAATTATACAAGATTGTGCTTAAACTGACACACAATAATTTTAGCGCAATGCAATCTGACTTTCAAAAATCCCTACGAAAGAATGGCCCTGACTAACATTAACCTATACGTTTCACAAATCACTACTGCAATACAGCGAGCGCCACTACTGCCAGCTAAATAAAAGATTCAAACTACTGAAGGCACTAACTACTGATAGGCATAGTTAGCAAATGAAAGATTTTGATAGAGAACAAACAATGTATTTACCACAATAGTGTTCAAAAGTGACAATATATATATATAGCAGTCCATGACATTCAGTCTTACAAATTTCAAAACTCCGCCATTTCTCTCCCCACATCCACCACTGCTGGCGGCTCACCTCCAAATGCGCAACGCTACGCGCTGTTAACATCCAGCTGACCAACACTACAGTAGCAGACAACAATGCAAACTTGCCACAGACTGCACACAGCACAGCCAGTGATTTTCACACAGAGCGCTACGTGGCGTTACCAATAAGAAAGTCCGCCGCGGTGGTCTAGCGGTTCTAGGCGCGCAGTCCGGAACCGCTCGACTGCTACGGTCGCAGGTTCGACCCTGCCTCGGGCATGGATGTGTGTGATGTCCTTAGGTTACTTAGGTTTAAGTAGTTCTAAGTTCTAGGGGACTGATGACCAGAGATGTTTAGTCCCATAGTGCTCAGAGCCATTTGAACCAATAAGGAAACATAAACAGCCTTCTTACAGTTTCAGCTGCTGTCGCGGCTAATCCGCACCTCAGTAGCAGACAAATTGTCCGAGGATCGGGAATCTCAGAAACATCGGTGTTGAGAATGTTACATCATCATCGACTGCATTCGTTCCATATTTCTATGCACCAGGAATTGCATGGCGACGACTTTGAACGTCGTGTACAGTTCTGCCACTGGGCACAAGAGAAATTACGGGACGATGACAGATTTTTTGCACGCGTTCTATTTAGCGACGAAGCGTCATTCACCAACAGCGGTAACGTATACCAGCATAATACGCACTATTGGGCAACGGAAAATCCACGGTGTCTGCGACAAGTGGAACATAAGCGATCTTGGAGGGTTAATGTATGGTGCGGCATTATGGGAGCAAGGATAATTGGCCACTATTTTATCTATGGCGATCTAAATGGTGCAATGTATGCTGATTTCCTACGTAATGTCCTACCGATGTTACTACGAGATGTTTCACTCCATGACAGAATGGCGATATACTTCCAACATCGTGGATGTCCGGCACATAGCTCGCGTGCGGTTGAAGTGGTATCGAAGAGCATATTTCATGACAGGTGGATTGGTCGTCGAAACACCGTACCATGGCCCGTACGTTCACCGGATATGACGTCCACAGATTTCCTTCTGTGGGTAAAGTTGAAGGATATTTGTTATCGTGATTCACCGAGAACGCCTTACAATACGCGTCAGCGCAATGTCAATGCATGTGCGAACATTACGGAAGGCGAATTACTCGCTACTACTTGCCAAATGCACTGAGGTTGACGGACATCATTTTGAGCATTTATTGCATTAATGTGGTATTTACAGGTAATCACGCTGTAACAGCATGCGTTCTCAGAAATGATATCTTCACAAAGATACATGTATCACATTGGAACAACCGAAATAAAATGTTCAAACTTACCTACGTTCCGTATTTTAATTTAAAAAACCTACCTTTTACCATCTGTTCGTCTAAAATTTTGAGCCATATGTTTGTGACTATTACAGCGCCATCAATCAGAAAGAGAAAAAAGTGGTTCAATTAAAACATTCACATTTCTTAACGTTCTATGCGAATATGTAATAAAAATGGGGTTTCCTATTTAAAAACCGCAGTTGATATCCGTTTGACCTATGGTTGCGCCATCTAGCGGGCCAACCATAGCGCCATCTGGTTTCCCCCTTGAGACTAGACAAGTTTCGTTCTTTGTAGTTTTTTTCGTTTGACGCTTATTTCGTGAGATAATTGACCCGGTCACGATCAATGGACCACCCTGTATATGGAGTGTCACGAGATATGAATCTTGTGGGTCATTTTCTTCGTCCACTGCTTCCATTATCGCGACCGTACAGGTTTCTGTGCGCAAGACGACGATGCGAGCGCACCTTCTGGCACACAACATCCACCGAAGGATGTTATTTCGAAGAACGTGCAGGCGGCCGATTTGAGTGGAGCTGGCTAACCCCAGACCGAGTTCCCATATGGTACCGTGGAGGGTATCGTCACTTTGTATAGCCGATAGTCGGCTATATGTCCAGACACAGCAACTACGATCTCTCTTACACTGAATTGCCGAAGACACTGGTATAGGTAAGCGTATTCAAATACAGAGATAAGCATACAGGCAGAGTACGGTGCTGCGATCGGCAACGCCTTTATAAAACAAGTGTCTGATGCTGTTGTGAGATCGGTTACTGATGCTACAATGGCAGGCTGTCAAGATTTAAGTGAGTTTGAATGTGGTGTTACAGTCGGCGCACGAGCGGATGGACACAGCATCTCCGAGGTAGTGGTGAAGTGGGTATTTTTCCGTATGATCATTTCACGAGTATACCGTGAATATCAGGTATCCGGTAAAACATCAAATCTCCGACATCGCTGCGGCCGGAAAAAGATCCTGCAAGAATGGGACCAACGACCACTGAAGAGAATGGTTGAATGCGACAGAAGTGCAACCCTTCCGGAAATTGCTGCAGATTTCAGCGCTGGGCCATTAACAAGTGTCAGCGTGTGAACCATTCAACGGAACATCATCGATATGGTCTTTCGGAGCTGAACGCCTAATTGTGTATCCTTGATGCCTGCACAACACAAAGCTTTAAGCCTCGTCTAGGTCCGTCAACACCGACATTGGACTGTTGATTGCTGGAAACATGTTGTCTGGTCGAACAAGCCTCGTTTCAAATTGTATCGAGCGGATGGACGTGTACGAGTATGGAGACAACCTCACGAATACATGGACCATACATGTCAGCGGGGACTGGTGGAGGCTCTGTAATGGTGTAGGGAGCGTGTAGTTGGAGTGTTGTGGGACCCCTGATACGTCTAGATACGACACTGACAGGTGACACGTACGTAAGCATTCTGTCTAATCACCTGCATCCATTCATGCTCATTGTGTATTCCGAGCGACGGTTAATTCCAGCAGGACAACGTGACACCCAACATGTCCAGAGTGTCTCCAGAAACACTCTTCTGAGTTTAAAACCTTCCACTGGCCACCAGACTCCCCAGACATTAACATTAATTAACATTATTGAGCACATCTGGGATGCCATGCAACGTGCTGTTCAGAAGAGATCTCTCTCCCCCCCTCCCCCCCGCCCCCGTACTCTTAAGGATTTACGGACATCCCTGCAGGATTTCATAAAGTAGTAGAGTCCGTACCGCGCCGCGTCGCTACACTTTTACGTGCTCGAGGGAGCTCTAGACGATATAAGTCAGGTGTACTAGTTTCTTTGGCTCTTCAGTGTATTTTGTTGACCTAAAATGCAATGGTAACAATACAGCTATCGGATGATATATGTCTAATTCGTAAGTAACAGGATCCTTTGGCAGGAACATTGCCTTTCTTCCAAATATTCGTGATATATGTGTTACACTTTCGAACTGATTACAGATATAGTTCCAAATTATTATAGAGGGTCTAACTAAATTCCGTTTACGGACTTTGAGGACAGGTCCCCCCAAAAAACAAAAATATTTCTAGTTAACATGGGCTCTGGAACGCATACCTCAAGAGCTATAGGCATTTCTTCATCTTCGATATTGTGAAACCCATTCCACTATTGCAGAAATTCTAATAGCTGTTACGACATACATTTTTACAGCCCATCATTACTGAATATTTTTCTCCTTTTTTGCTCCTTATTTCCACTTCTCAAATGCTGGAAAGCAAAGAGCTTGCTTAGAAGAATCGTTTTTCATAGTATCGAAGATAAACAACGTATGCATTTTAGAGCCAGTTTTTCCCTTTTTGGTGTGAGGAACCTGTCCCCAAAGACTGTAACGGGATTTTAGCTATCCTCTTTGTACACTTATCAGCCGAAACACGATGACAAATGCCTACAGTGAGACTGTCGTTAACGTTGTGTCAAGTGTTGCAGCAACGAAAGTATATAAGAGGAACAGAGACGCATGGGGAATCATTCTAGCGACGATAAGAGTTTCAAATGGGGAAGTCCACTGACAGAAGGGACGACTGTTAGGGATCGCCATCGGGAAAAGAGCGTCTTGGAAATGGTGAGGCTGATCGGCTGTTAGAGTGCTACTGTTCTGAGCATCTATGGAAAGTTTCAAGGGCTGTGAAACCAAGAGTAGGTGACTATGTTTGCGATGTTCATGCCTCTACTGAACGTTCCTCTCAAAGTTTGGCCGCTCTGTAAAGCAGAACAGACAGCGATACATCGCAGCTTTGACGACAAAGTACAATGCTGGTACAAGGCACAAGTGTTCACGTTGAATGTTTTTTGTAATTTGAGATATGGTAGCTTTGTATGTAGTACTGGCCACAGATAAAACTTTTCCTGAGTACATGCAGAAAGGAGACTCTCTGGATTTCAAAGTTTATGTCTTTGTTAATTAGTCAGTCAGCATGGAAGAGAGAGAGAGAGAGAGACAGAGAGAGAGAGAGAGAGAGAGAGAGAGACTTGGTTATCCGGCGTGGTGGGAAGCAGACGCGTATACAGTGGTGCGGAAACCTAATTTTGAAATCCTTTGCTGTGCCTTGAAATTTATTAAAGAACGTAATATCCAGCCGTGTGTACCAGCTTCGCAGAAAGTGGGATGTCGCGCTTAGGGAACATCAATTTTGGTTTGTAAACTTTCGTAAGTACCATTGTTTGACTATTACGGTACAGTTTCATTACCCATTTAATATGTCTACTCAGGAAAGGAATGCATCATTCTGTACCCATTTTCATTTTTGAATGCTGAACATGAGTTTCCTTTAAACAGTTAGTTCTATTAATGTTCCAAGTTTTGCCTTAACTATTAATTACAGAGTTTGGTGTTTGGTGTTCACACTACAATAACAATAACCAGAAACGCAGTCTCGTTAACGCCATTTCAATTTCGATGAATGAAACACAGACTTGAAATCAATTAATTTTCCAAATTATTCGACATTAAACATCCACATCCGAGTTGCTATTCAAAACTTTTAAGAAAAATCTATTTAAATATTTTTGTTTTATAAAATTCAGTCTTGATCACACCACATATGCTTCAAGAACATAGGTGACCGGCTTCGGTCATATCACATGACCGAAACCGGTCGCCTATGTGCTTGAAGCGTACGTGGTGTGATCGAGACTGAATTTTTGAATGAAAATTTTTTTAAATTTTTGATCACTGCTCCAAAAATGTCTATTAAAATTGCAAAAAGCTATTTCCTACTTGCATTGCAGTTCGAGAGCTCCGACTGTCAACCGTGTGTCAAGCTGGCGCTTTATAATGCATTTCACATACCAAGAAAATTTAAATGATGAAACTCATTGTAATTTATTTCAGACAATCAGATGCAAATCATATCTGATTATCCGTTGTCGCACAGGTAAGCCAAAGTGATTATTGAGATCAGAATTGAGCACTGTGTTGCGCACTTAGGAAACGGTGATTATCCACCTAGAACGCTTTCGCATTCTAATATTGTATAGCTCAGATGACTTAATAAATTTTACACAGCAATACAATTATCACATGTGGTGGGTCAGATGCATTATATTCATGAAGATTCATGTAACTTTTGTGATAATGTACGTAAGTATTTTAAACACAGAAGCTCATTCTAAATAATGGATACACCTGAGTACCAGCATGTAAAACTTATAGATAAAAATCTTGCAAAGCCTCCTACTGAATGCGAAGGTCGGAGAATTGCTCACTCGGTGAAATAGGATAGGACAGTTAGCGATCTGTCGCAGATGTGATGACAGAATAGAATTTTGGTGCAGGTAGAAGTGCTCGCACCTCTTAATGATCATGAAGCTTGGAGGATTCCCCACTCTGTAATGCAGGGTGTGATACGTTGCGATCTGTTACAGATGTGAAGACTTGTACAATGATCTCACGATATTGTCAGATGCATTATATTCATGAAGATTCATGTAACTTTTGTGATAATGTACGTAAGTATTTTAAACACAGAAGCTCATTCTAAATAATGGATACACCTGAGTACCAGCATGTAAAACTTATAGATAAAAATCTTGCAAAGCCTCCTACTGAATGCGAAGGTCGGAGAATTGCTCACTCGGTGAAATAGGATAGGACAGTTAGCGATCTGTCGCAGATGTGATGACAGAATAGAATTTTGGTGCAGGTAGAAGTGCTCGCACCTCTTAATGATCATGAAGCTTGGAGGATTCCCCACTCTGTAATGCAGGGTGTGATACGTTGCGATCTGTTACAGATGTGAAGACTTGTACAATGATCTCACGATATTGTCAGTTATGACTGCAGTGGCCATGGGGTCATCAAGAGTGGGTCATGGCTCAGTGCCAAGGTGTCACGTGGACGGATGAATGACGTTTCTTGATCCACCAGGTCGATGGTCGAATCCAGGTACGGTGTCATCGAGGGGAATAGCTGTTCGAAACATGCATTTCGCCACGCAGATCAGTCTTGTGCTATGCCGGAGATACGCCTGACCTCCCATGGGATCTGTGGTACTAATCGAATACATCACATCTGCGGAAACCGTAAACAGTATTGCGAACCATCTGCACCCATTCCTGTTTGACGTCTTCCGCGAAGCGATGACATCTTGCAGATAGATAACTGCCCGTGTCACAAGGCCTGAAACTTGCTGGAGTGGTTAGAAGTGCACGGTAGTTAATTCACATTGATGTCTTAGCCACGATATTCGCCTGGTCTGATCCCGTTGGAACACATCTGGGGCGCTATTGCCCTCAGCTCCAAGCCTACAAACTACAGGCCGGCAATTTACGGGAGTGGCAGGACCTGTGCGTAGACATCTCGTGTCACTTCCCTCTAGAAACCAGCACAGCTTTCCAAAGGTAAACCAACATGCTATTACGCTGGTAGTCTTAATGTTCATTATACCAGGGTGTGTCACATACTCTATGTGATCAAAAGAGTCCGAACACCCCCAAAAACAGACGTTTTTCTTATTAGATGTATCGTGCTGCCACCTACTGCCACCTACTGCCACGTACTCCATATCAGCGACCTCATAGTCATTAGACATCGTCAGAGAGCAGAATGGAGCACTGCGCGGCACTCACGGACTTCTAACGGTGATTGGGTGTCACTTGGGTCATACGTCTGTACGCGAGATTTCCACACTACTGAACATCCCTAGGTCCACTGTTTCTGATGTTATAGTGAAGTGGAAACGTGAAGGGACACGTTCAGCACAAAAGCGTACAGGCCGATCTCGTCTATTGACTGATACAGACTGCCGACGGCTGAAGATGGTCGTAATGTGTAATGGGCAGACATCTATTCAGACCATCGCACAGGAATTCCAAACTGCATCAGGATCCACTGCAAGTACGACAGTTAGGCGGGAAGTGAGAAGACTTGGATTTCATGGTCGAGCGGCTGCTTATAAGCCACACATCACGCCGGTAAATGCAACTCTGTTGTTTTGCGTGGCACTATCACAGCACAGGCCTACATTGATATTTTAAGCACTCTCTTGTTTCCCACTGTTGAAGAGCAATTCGGGGATGACGATTGCATCTTTAAACACGATCGAGCACCTGTTCATAATGCACGGCCTGTGGCGGAGTGGTTACACGACAGTAAAATCCCTGTAATTGACTGCCCTGCACAGAGTCTTTACCTGAATCATACAGAACACCTTTGGGTTGCCTTGGAACGCCGTGCTAGGCCTCACGGACCGACATCGATACCTCTCCTCAATGCAGTACAGCGTCAAGAATGGGGTATCATTCCATAGAAAACCTTCCAGCAGCTGATTGAACGTATGTCTGCAAGAGTGGAAGCTGTCATCAAGGCTAAGGGTGCGCCAAGACCACATTGAATTCCAGCATTACCGATGGAGGGCGCCACGAACTTGTAAGTCGTTTTCAGCCAGGTGTCTGGATACTTTTGATCACATAGTTTAAGACGTGACACGCTTTATATTTCATGAATGGTTACACGTATCGAAACGTAGTTTTCGGCAAATGTTAGAGCGTTGAGGGGCACGTATTTGCTTTATTTCGTTATTGTTCTTAGCGCTGGTGCTACGCTGTGTCAGAATGTCAACACAATGGATAGTTTACCAATCTGCACTGCAGGTCGCTCATTTGTGCTTCAATATTTGTTGCGCGGAGACGTGTACACAACCGAGGAGAAATCTGATATACTACTTTTGTATGATGAATGTAAAAGAAATGCTGTAAAAACAGTACAGCAGTATGGGGCTATGTATACGGATCGCCAATGTACGACGCGCCAGGTAATCGCACGAATTATTGGGACACTAGTACGGACAGGCTGCTTGAACATCAAAAAGAGGACAAGAAAAACGACTAAAACTGACAGAGAACACTGGTTACGCTGCTAATTAATCTGCACGGTGGTAGGAGAGGTATTTCCAAGGAATGTGTAATCAGCCAGACGAGTGTCATTCGCAACCTGCATCGACAGAATTTCCATCCCTATCATCTGTCCCTATCATCTGTCACTACATTGGGCACTCGACGAACGTGATTTCGAACGTCATACAGAATTTTGTCGGTTTTCCCTTCAGCAACTGAGAGACGACCTCACGGTTTTCCAACGTGTTCTCTTTACCGATGAAGCAACGTTTACTAACCACTCTAATGTAAATTTGAATAACATGCAATGCTGGGCAGCCGAAAATCCACACTGGCTTAGAGTCAGGTGCAATATCAACGGCCGTAGAGCGTAAATGTATGGTGCGGCATCATATAAAATTACATTGTGCGACCTTTCTTCAACTCAGGCGTTCCAAATGGACATTCCTACGCACACTTTCTGACAAACATTCTGCCGATTCATCTCCCAACTACCACCGGATATTCGACGATGTGTGTGGCTGCAACATGAAGGTTATCCAGCTCACTCGTCCCGTGTTGCAATGCAAATACTGAATGAGAATTTTCCTGGACCTTGGATAAGAAGAAATTCTGTTGTCAAATGCCTACGAGGTTCTCCGATTTCAGTCATCTTGATTTCTTCCCTTGGGGAGCACTCAGAGATGCAGATGATACGTGACATAGAATCATCAGTGAATGCTCTACCATATCATCCATGTGTATTATGGCTCTGAGCACTATGGGACTTAACATCTATGGTCATCAGTCCCCTAGAACTTAGAACTACTTAAACCTAACTAACCCAAGGACAACACACAACACCCAGCCATCACGAGGCAGAGAAAATCCCTGACCCCGCCGGGAATAGAACCCGGGAACATGTTAATTACATCTCATCGTTCTTTGGAATATATCCCTTTGGTTCTATGGTCAACAGTTTGAACACATGCTTAAAAAAAGGATAAAGTAATTTTTTAAAGACGAAATATATGTTATGTGATTTGTGTGGTTACAAAACCATTATTGGTAAATCGTTTGTTTCACTTACGTGTGTACGAAACTGCATTGCAATGTCAAAAGCGGGTGTTGCACGTAGCTAGTAACACTGCCATTACTCGCTTACGTTCAGTATCAAACGACGCAGTGCACAAGTAGACACCAAAGTATTTTTAATAATACGTTTAGCTCGACCAATGTTATGATTTAGAACAGTGTAGGTACAGACAGTTTTCCGACAGCATATATTTTACCTCTCAGAAATACAGCCACTTACAGGAAAAGGTAAGTCATATCTTTCTTCTAACATTTAAATATTTAATGCAGTATTTGCTTCTTGCAGCGTATAAGATCTCTTGAGTATTTAAGAATGAACAGTTGATTTCTCTGTTCCAGCTCACGTAAGTCTGGGACAATACAGAAACTGGAAATAGTTTACCTAAGTCTTCTGCCCCTTGTGGTACGCTAGATTCTAGCCTTTGCTGTATTTCCATACACAACATTCGTAGATCTAGGTTGTAAGTCGGTTCAAGGGAAATAAAGCCATATTCTCGTAGCTCTGTTATTCAGTCACGCATATTAATTGGTACCCCTTTGTGATCGCACTGTTAATAATAATAATAGATGTAGTACCGATTCGTAGGCTGTTTGGAAGTCAAAAGATACGGCATCCATGGATAGCCTAGCTCCACGTATTTAAGGATGTTATGAGGAAAAAGCACAAATTGGGTTTCACGTGAAAGAATGTTTTTAGCAGCATTCTATTTCCCGTGCAGGCGCACATTCTGTTCGAGGTATCTCGTTATGTTTCAGCTCAGAAGACGTTGTAGGATTTTAGACTGGGCGGACCTCATTGAGATTTGACGGTAGTTTTCTGGATCACTTTTGTATATTGGTGTGACCTGAGTTTATATTTCAATCACAGAGCTGTTTTTCCCCCAAAGATGTAGGGTATTTTATGACTGAAGTATGAGGTATCTCAGGTGTAATTTCGGTACACAGCCTGAGAGCAACCTTATAGAATCCTGTCTTTTGTTTAATTTTTCCTATTTCAGCTGTTTCGCAAAGCCACTGAGAATAATATTCCTACAAAACTTCATTCTTTGCTGAATAAGTAGCAGTTTTGAATGATCTTGGCTTCAACAGCCCTTGTCTTCTTACTGCCAGAAGTAAATTCTGAAACTTATGTCAGAGAGGCACGTTGTTTATACTGGCTGTTTTACACTGTTTATTACATTCATAAGAAACCAATGTTTACTTTTAGGCCGTGAAGATTTCCTACAAATTTTCCATACAAATTACACTCTAGAACAAGAAACATCGGTAGGTGAGATTTATATGTACAGACAAACAAATAATTACAATTTCAGAAGTACTGGATGATTTATTCAAGAGAAAAAATACTTCCCAAATTGAGCAAGACAATAACGCGTTGGTTAACCTCTGGACCTTCTGCAAGTTGTTATTCGACTTGCCATTCATTGACAGAGTTGTTGCATGTCCTCCTGAACGACGTCACGATATATTTTGTCCAACTGTCACGTTAAATCGTCAACGTCCCGAGCTGGTTGGAGGTCCCTGTTCATAATGTTCCAAACGTTCTCATTTGCGGAGATATCCTGCGACGTTGCTGGGCGAGGTAGGGTTTGGCGCGCACAAAGAGAAGCAGTAGCAACTCCTCCTGTGTGCGAACGGCAGTAATCTTGCTAAATGTCAACCCAGGTTGGCTTGCGACGAAGGGCAACAACCAGGAGTCTGGGATTCCATTTCTTTTCATAGCAAGACCCCTTTGGTTTTTAAGGTCGTCTCCGTTTCAGCACAGCGGTACGTCGACGATATTCTACGCCCCGTTTTATTGCCTTCAATGCAAGCCATCCTGTGTTTACATTTCAGCAAAATAATGCGCAGCCACAAGTGGCGAGAGTTTTTACTGCTTGTCTTTGTACTTACCAAACCTTACCTAGACCAGCAAACCTGCCGAATCTCTCCCCGAATGACAGCAGTTGAAAAATATGGGCAGGGTCCTCCTGCAGCTCAGGAATCTGACTATCTAACACGCCAATTGGGCAGAATTTGTAACGGCATCGCTCACGAGGGCATACAACAACTCCATTAACCAACGGCAAGGCGAAAAACTGTCTCCATAAGGGCTAGAGGTGGAGCAAGATGTTGAATTAATAACTTGTACAATTTGTGAAAGTCTTTCTCTTGAATAATTCATCAGTTTTTTTCTGAAATTGTAGTCATTTTTTCGCCTGTGCGTGTGTACCGTATGTACTGATTTCCGACCCATTCGGATAATTCCTTCGTGGTGCGTTGTCGTCTTTTCTTTTTTTTTTCCAACGTGATACCTCACTCACTTGACAAGACTGTCTCTTCGCAAAAGGGAGCTACGGAGTATTCTGTGCACAATTTATGGCTGTGGTAGTCCCTCCTCTAAGTAAATAATAGTGTAACTTCCTCGAACAGAAATTTGTGACCAGTAGTTGTAAGAAAGCACAGGTCGCACAGATCTGAAAGACTGGTACGAGAAGCGAGTCACCAAAACTGCTGTCCAATATTCCTACCATCCATCTGTTGTAGGACCTTAATCCATGCCACTGTGTGAGGCAGAGTGAGGTAAATCAGTCTTTCAATTTATCACATGAGTAAGCATTTAGACCTTCTCTTAGCCGGCCGGTGTGGCCGTGCGGTTCTAGGCGCTACAGTCTGGAACCGCATGACCGCTACGGTCGCAGCTTCGAATCCTGCCTCGGGCATGGATGTGTGTGATGTCCTTAGGTTAGTTAGGTTTAAGTAGTTCTAAGTTCTAGGAGAATGATGACCACAGATGTTGAGTCCCATTTGAACCATTTTGAACCTTCTCTGCCCGCATCTCGTGGTCGTGCGGTAAAGTTCTCGCTTCCCACGCCCGGGTTCCCTGGTTCGATTCCCGGCGGGGTCAGGGATTTTCTCTGCCTCGTGATGGCTGGGTGTTGTGTGATGTCCTTAGGTTAGTTAGGTTTAAATAGTTCTAAGTTCTAGCGGACTGATGACCATAGATGTTAAGTCCCGTAGTGCTCAGAGCCATTTGAACCATTTTTTTAATCTTCTCTTATGTGCTCGGTGTAGCAGTTCTACTGACTGTTACCCTTGCAGTCGGTAGCGCTACTGTGCTGTAAAACTAGCTTCCGGAAGAAATGCGGCATGTATCTAAAGTACTAAACAGCCTGAAATCTAGAATGCCTATTTAATGGCTTCCTGAGATACCAAATATTTGATATTCAGTACTTAATATGATTACTGCTGATTGTTAGCTCGAACGTAATGAGGTATCTTGAACAGACTGATTTCCGCCACGCCAACCAGCATGAATGCCAACAACATCTGTCATACGTAACCCAACTCACATTTTTCTTACATATCATCCGATAAACTATGGTTCAAGGCCGTCAAGTTGCTGCAGTACTACTTCAGTTTAGAAAGGCGTTTTACTCAATATCACACGTATGCTTCTTACTGGAAGTACGATCGTATGGCGTATGATGCGAAATTTGTGGCTATATTGAGAACTACTTGATAGGCAGGACGCAGCATATTATCCTAGCAGGAGATTTGCGGACAGAAGTAGAAGTAACTTAGGGCGCGGTACAGCAAAACAGAGTGATAGCTTTGCTGTTAATGCTCTACATTAATGTCCTTGCAAATAAAATTAATAGTGACCTCAGACTTTTCGTAGATGATGTCGTTAAAAATAATGAAGTGCTGTCTGTAAAAGGCTGCAGAAATATTCAGTCGTAGGTTGATAACATTTCAAAGGTTGGTAACTTGCTTTAAATGTTCAGAAATAATAACAACTGCATTAGCTCAACTCATAAAAACATATATGTACAACACGTAGAGCAGTTGCCCGCGATAGGCAAAGAACCCGAGTTAAAGTCGCGGTCCGGCACACACTGTAAATCTGCCAGGTGGTTTCAGAACAGCGCGCTCTCCGCTGCAGAGAGAAAATCTCGTTCTGGATACGTACGACAATTTGTAGCTATATTAAGTGGAAAAATCACATAGACTCAGTAGTGAAGAAGGTGCCAGATTTTTGTTCGTTGGTAGGACACTAGGAAAATGCATCACTCCAGACAGAAATTACTTACAAAAGCTTATACGGCCAATTCTAAAATACTGTTCAAGCATATGGAATGCGTACCAAATAGGACTAACAATGTATAATGGAAGTACAAAAATAAGGCCAGCACGATTGCCCACAAGTGTGTTTGAACTATAGCTCATCACCACGGAGATGCTGGAAGAAGCGAGGTGGACAGTCGCTCCAAGACAGACGCGAATTATGTCATGAAGGCCAACTTACAAAGTTTCAAGACTCATGTTTTAGTGAGTAGCCTAATAACATAATACAACCTCCCACGTAGGACTTCCGTAGTAATTGTAAATACGGGGATCATTCAGAAAGTAATGCAACACATTTTTATTTCTGACAGTAGGTCGGTTGTATTTCCTATTCGTTTCCTTACAAAATCGTATTTTTTTCATAACCTCCCATCTGTGATGGTCTTACTAGGTCTATATGCCCACACGGTACCACTCTAAAGGTGGACGTCGGAGCCAACGTCTTGTTGCATCAATAACCTTCCCATCATCCCCGTACCGTTCCCTGCGTAGTGCGTCCATTATTTGGCCAAAAAGATGTGAGTCGGAAGGCACGAGATCCGGTATATAGGGTGAATGTGGAAGAAAGTCCAATGAAGTTTTGTGAACTCCCCTCGGGTGTGCAGACTTCTGTGAGGTCTTGTGTTCTCATGGAGAAGGAGAGGTTCGTTTGCATTTTGAGAGTGTCCGCACGTTCCAGTATTGCAGGAGTCACAGCTCTGTGCGGCTGGCCCAGTACTTCGGAGATCGGACAGGTGCGCACGACCTTGTTGCGACAATGACAGATGCGTCGCCCAACGACTCACCGTGATGTTGTTCACTGCTAGGTCTCCGTAGACATTCTTCAAGCGCCTATGAATATCTCTGATTTTCTGGTTTTCCACCCAAAGAAACCCAATTACAGCTCTCTGCTTGGAACGTACCTCCTTCAAAGAGACCATTAAAAAAAAAAAAAGGCTCTGAGCGCTATGGGAGTTAAAATCTGAGGTCATCAGTACCCTAGTACTTAGAACTACTTAAACCTAACTAGCCTAAGGACATCACACATCCATGCCCGACGCAGGATTCGAACCTGCGACCGTAGCGGACACGCGGTTCCAGACTGAAGCGCCTAGAAACGCTCGGCGACTTCGGACGGCAAGACCATTTTAAAGGTTACATATAGCGCCACTACCTCGATAGGTAACTTATTTATTATTAAGTTGATCAGACAATAAGTATTGAAGAAGGAACATTCCACGATGTCCCACTAGAAATTCCGGCGTTTTTTCAACCGAAATTGACCGAGAAAAAATATATTGCATACTTATCTAACACCGTTCGTACTAGGCGGACTACAGCGAGCGTTCTCTCCGTGCTACGTACGTGAATCAAACGAATACCTGGAAACCATGAAGTACCCTCCGCTTTGTATGTCACACGTATGTGTATGCAGACGTAGAATATAGAGAGATCGTCCCAGGATGGCAAAATACACCAGTACACTTTCACCATTACACAGGAGGGGTGAGCAGTCGCATCCTTAGTGTGCCACACAAACCTGGAAGCAGTCTCACGATATGTGTTCCGTGTAGCTTTCAGATATTGCACCGGCTTAACCTCTTGACGACATCTAATTCCATCTGGACGTAGAGGGCCAGAGACCGGTCGCTCTGTCAGCGATGTGGCAGCTCTCAGTGTCAGCTAATCCCAGTGTCAGCTCTCTCACACTCTGTAGCTGTCCTGACAGTTATTACTTAATCACTGGGGCAACTAAGCTGCCCCGACGCAGGTCATTTTTCGTGCTGCCACACAAAGACACTGGCATACCGACACAAGGTTATCACACTGCAACATCCCTCTCACGCTTTCCTCCTGACATTGTTAATTAGACGCTTCGCCAGTGAGCAGCGATCTCGGTGCCGTACGGTACACCGGGCAAAACCATGTCACTGTGCGAGGCAAAGTGATGTAAAACAGTCCTTCAATCAATCTCATGAGTAAGCATTTAGACTTTCTCTTTCCTGCACCATGTAGCAGTTCTTCTGATCGTTCCCTTGAAGTGGGAGAATGCGTACCTAACGGTTTCCTGGAACAACAAAAATTTTGATTTTCAATACTTTATATAATTACTGACCGAATTGAAAAATTTTAAATGCTGTCTTAATCTACTCGTTGAGAGGTATAATCTTACAATAAAGCTTTAAGACAACAACTTGAAACTTCCCCTTAGAACAATTTATACACGACTGTGCTTAAACTGACACACCTTTTTTTTTTCTTTCCGCAACGCAGTCTGACTTTCAGTAATCCCTACAAGAGAATGGCTCTGACTAACATTAACCTATACCTTTCACAAATCACTTACCTCACAAAAATCTTCATTACTCGAACTACTGCAATACAGCGAGCGCCACTACTACCAGCTAACTAAAAGATTCAAACTACGGAAGTCACTAACTACTGATAGGCATAGCTAGCAAATGAAAGATTTTAATACAGAACAAACAATGTATTTATCTTAATAGTCAAAATATATCTAGCAGTTCATGACATCCAGTCTTACAAATTACAAAACTCCGCCATCTCTCTCCCCACGTCCACCACTGCTGGCGGCTCACCTCCAACTGCGCAACGCTACACGCTGTTAACATCCAGCTGCCCAACGCTACAATGGCGAGTATTACAACAATGCCAACCAGCCACTGACAGCACACAGCACAGCCAGTGATTTTTCATACAGAGCGCTATGTGGCGTTACCAATAAAAAAATCTAAACAGCCTACTTACATAGCCCCCATGCTCCTCACAAAAAATTTTACAAATTGTTTTGGGCAGTGGCCAATACAGATTTGAAAAAAATTTTCATAATTACAATAACAAAGATATCAAATGCACCCACTTATTGATACAATGTTGGTCAAAAGGTAAAATTTTCTCACAGTCCCATAATGACAGTCCTGATCATTCGTCACAGTAAAATTGCAGTGGTTTTTTTTTCGCAAAGTTTGAGCAGTAAAAGAAAATGCACATGGAAGTATTGGATTTCCATGCAGTCTTGAAGAAGTACTGTTGTCCTTCCAACGGAAAGACAGTGGTGACTCTTGACATGCTGACAGGTAATGGGCCACAACAGAGCAAACCCACAGCACAGTCAGTCGACGTTTTGAAGAATATTGGTAGGTTGGTCATCACAGACCAGACCCACTGTAGTTCTGGTAGAGATTATGTTATTGGTGGGCCACCAGAGGTGCAGACCCACTGCAGTCCTTGTAGAAATAATGGTATTGGTGGGCCATCGAAGGTGTAGACCCACTTCAGTCCTTGTAGAGATGGCCAGCAGCCATCTGTTGCGACTGTGCAGGTGCACAATCACCATCGAAGAGTCTTGCGGAGAATATAGCAAGTCCATAAACCACCACTTGTGCACTTGTACCCTCCGCTACACACCGTCAGGTGGCTTGCGGAGTATGGATGTAGATGTAGATGTTTTGGAATCATCCTTAGAACCAGCAATGCTGTACCAGTACCTTGCTGAATTGTCAACACACATGCAAACACTATCAGTCCCTACTTCTCACATATTGTCCATATACTATGACCAATAGAAATGTGTGCAGTGAAATGTAATTTACAAGTTACTTAATTTGATGAACTGGTGTCAATTACAATTTTATAACATGAGAATACAATAACAAAGGTACAAAATATATCATTAAAGAACATAACAACAGATAACATTTGCAGTAATACAGGCTTTACAAAAAATAGAAATAAACATGCACATCAGTGTTACAAATATTATGACATAAGTACATACATAAAGATCAGAATAACTTTTGAAACATAAACTTCACACATGAGCATTAGAACCAAACAGAATAAATAATGTCTAAGCATCTTTACGAAGTAAATAACATGTTATTAATGCAAATTATATTTGAGGATAGCAGTATTCCTCATCATAGTGAATGTAGATTAGTATTACAAGAGAAAAAATTCTATGAAACAGTACACAGAGACAGGAAGAAAACAAATACACAAGGGTACACAAACACATAGTGGGATAACACAAAAGAAAAGGACAAGGTTTGTTTTCAGGGTAACATTTGGTACTGCAGTCCAACCCAAAACTTCATTCTATAGATCGTCCCTCTTATTTCAACATTTGCTCCAGCCAAAAGAAGAAACCTATCCAAGCATGCTTTCTGTATTCTGTTCACACCCTCTTTCAAAAATAGTTTTTCTCCACTGTACACTACTTTTTTTTGGCCAAACCATTTTCTTATAGCTTCTCAATGCATTCCTTCCAATTCATTGCAACTCATTCTCTTACATAGTCCACCCCCTCTTAAGCTAACTTAAATCTACTGAGCTCGGATGCTTAACTAAGGGACGAGGCAATGCAGCAGCACAAAACAGTTAATACAAACAGCAATGACAAAGAAATGCAAGTAAGCAAAGCAAGCAGCAATAAATGTAATAACTTATATCTACACATGACAAACCCACAAGCAGAAAAAATAGTACACTAAAGACAACAAGGGAAATGTATATTCACATCTTAATGTCTATGTAATTAAAGTGGTGCACCGCAAATTTTTCTATGAAATAAATTACGAAGTACTTGAAAAGAAAATTATGTATGCAGTTCCTGTGAAGGGAAATATCTTTTTGTGCTCCCTCATTTTTTTGGAAGTATATCACATTATTATTATATACTGGATCTGTAGACAGAAAATATTTATGTTAGTACATGTTTAAAATTTTATTTTAACCAATGCTGCAGTCCAGCTAGAAACTAGATATTAAACGAAATGAGCAAATATATATATATATATATATATATATATATATATATATATATATATATATATCAACATATGAAACGTCATTCACTAGGCAAATGGCGTCTCCAAAGGCAAAAAAATTCTCTCAACTAGAAAGACAATAGATGTAAAATGTTTCTCATCATTTCATTAAGCATTTTAGTAAATATCATAAATTAAGTACTCCACAATATAATCATATTTTTTCAAGTTTGAGTATGTTGCATTTGCGATGCTTTCTACAAAGGAATCTCAATAGCGAAGATAATGGCCTCTTTTTTTTTATCCACCTGTGCCTCTGAAAGGCACACACTAATGACTTTTTCTCAAGGCGGCTGCCACACCTGGACGCTCACAACGCATTACGTCACGGTCACTTACCTTTCATACCGAAATATTTACGACAGCAGTTTCCTCTACAGTGACAGTCTCATATAAAAATATTTTCAAAGGTTGAGAATTTGCGTTACAAATGTGTAAAAAATAAAATCCTATAAATATAACAGGGTCCAAAAAAATTTCTTCGGCATTGTAATACATTCACGCATTTACATACATTTCATAACTCTTAAAGCACGATTCTGGGTTTACAACAACCTTTTTCACAAACCAGAGTCCCTAACCACTACTCATTATTCCTTACCTTATTCGTCGACACTTCTTCAGTATTTCATCATAACAGATACGTAGCATAATCAAATAACTCATATAGCATCAACTTATTGATCATAAACATACTGCAACAGCATAATACACAGAGTCATCGTAATAATAACATCATAACACCTCAGTCAACTCTCAAAATCGTAACTTCCTCCAATAATTTCAAAACCTAAAAAAAATTCTCTGCTTATGTCAAAAGTGTCATCTGCCTCAAATGTACTTTAAAAATCATGATCCCATACCAAATACATCATTCAAAGCTCTCATAGTATCACAATGGTTCCGA
Organism: Schistocerca gregaria; assembly: GCF_023897955.1. Taxonomy (NCBI): domain Eukaryota; kingdom Metazoa; phylum Arthropoda; class Insecta; order Orthoptera; family Acrididae; genus Schistocerca; species Schistocerca gregaria. Next base: position 218,481,857 of record NC_064927.1, read on the forward strand.
AAAAATATGAACAGTTCACAAGTACAGACAAAATACAATTTCATAAGTGTGAAGTTATCCAGCTGTGTAATCGCGTAAACATCTGTCATTGACATAGTAAAAAATATTTGTTTCCCTGTTAAATAATCAGATACCTGTGTAATTCTGTGTTCGAGAAATATGGTACCAATGTGTAAAGTTGTATAAGCAAATACCATATTAGCTAGGGCTCCTTGTGCTTGCCAAACACGTGATACGCAAAGTAAGCGTGTACCCCCCTGAGGATTAATGTAATTATATCCTCAGGTGTTATAGATTACAGCAATCGAATGAAATGTATCACGGAAAACCTTTGTATCATTGTACTTCAAATATCTTTAAAAATAAATGTTTTAAGTACAAAATTAATCACTCAAATGTGTGTCCTGTAGCGCTAAATGTGCGTCTTGCTGTAAGATAATCTCTGTGGAAGTGTCGTAGTTATCGTCCTCTGAAAGCTAAGTTCTGCAGAAGTCAATGTACTTACTCATGATAAACAAAAGTGAAATGCTTTGCGTATAGATATCTTAGTTATTACGCTTATTGATGAAGATAGTACTGTGCTGTAACGTATTGTTGTGCTACGGAAAAGGCTGTCTCCTTGTAGCTATACCACAAAAGTTACTACTAGAACATGTTTTCCTTTCCAGAAGAATTCAGAAAAACTGTGCAGATATAAAACAGAAACACCGCAAAAGCAACATTGTAAATTGTCACTCATTAGTAGCGTCGTGATAAAATCGTGTAGCTGTCAAATAAACCAAATACTAAGTCATCTTTAATGTCACAAAATCTACTTGAAATAAGAAATGTCTTTTGAAGTAAACCAAAATGTTGCACCAAAATCTCATTAGCAGTATATGTTCTAAGCATGTAAGCCTTATAGTCGTTAGTAACCGTGCAACTATCAAGCAAGAATGTACACACACAATAACACTGTGTCCTCTGTTCACTATAACAATGCATACGTAATTTCTGTTTAAAAATGTTCCCTAGGTTCTAGACTGTATAGTTAACTTCAAAACATAGCATGTTAACAGTTTCTCAGTGTGACAAAGCATACTAGAAATGTGAAGTGAAATGTTTTATGGCAAAGACAAAGTTAAAAAGCTGATTATATTTCAATAAACGGTTTTACATGTGAAATGTGGTGTAAACCTTTACTCTTCCTAGTACGCAAACTGTCAACTGAAAAGCAATTATCATGTGATTACGTCGGTAAGAAACACTGGAATTCTGCTCAAGGTTAGCGCCTATGTTATTTTTCTCAGAGCCAGCCGGCGCACGCGGCTGCATGCGGTGCGACTCATTGTCTGTCTCCTTGTTGGCGCGCGCCGTTATTGGGATTAGGGAGACCTAACTTCTACACCTTGAAGAGAAGGCTCTGCCCTGTTTGAAGCTCGCCAGTTCTGATGGAATTCAGGTCTGTCGTTCCGATCATATCGTCTGTCGTCATGCCGGTAGTTCCTGTAGTTTCTTTCTTGTCTGTTACGTGGTGGAGAATTTCTCCCTGAATCGTAACTGCGCGCTGGACCGTTGCGTCTCCCTTGATAATAATTGTTTTTGTTCACATATTGTCTGTTTCTATGGTCATCTCTTTCATATTCAATACTACAGAAATGCGATCTTTCTCTGTAACTATTGCTACTCTGCCAACGGTTGTCATACGGGTGGTGTCTGTTTTGGTCACGATTTGTGTTGTGAGAATAGCCTTTTCGTGTCCAGTTATTATTTCTTTCATCGCGGAATTGCGACGGATGTGACCTGTAATTGTTGTGTTCCTGTTTTCGCGTTCATCGATTGTCAGTGTCAATTTCTAATTCTTGTAAGAGTCCCTGAAAAGCTTCAATGTCGTCTTTGCAACGTCCTGACAAAATAATATGCCGTAAATGTTCAGGCAATTTGATTAAGCAAATGCGGATGAGTTCTGAGGGGCTGTATGGGTTTGACAGGTACTGATTCTTGTGAAAGATGTCTTCAAAATATTTCACAAGACTGGAGAATTCAGATTGTTCGAAATGTTTCATCATTATGATGCTAAGTTTTACTCGATCTTGTGTAGCTTGAGGCCAATATGCTGAGAGGAAGGCATGGTAAAATTCTCCTTCACTGTGGCAATCGTGAATGGACCGATCGCATTATTACAGATAGTTCATTCTCTAAGTAGCCACACATAAATTCTAATCTGTGCTCTAATGACCAGTTGGGGGGGGGGGGGGGGGGGGGGGGAACAATGAGAGAATTGATGAAGCCACGCTTGTGGATCAATGTCGTTGCCAGAATTTTTAAATGTTTTGAATTTACGTGTAGTAACGAACAGCTTATAGTCAAAATCATCATGTCGGCGAGTCGCATTTCGGTCATTGTTACGTCGTTTCGGCGGTTCCATCTCAAAATTCGGTGTACCTTGCCAATTTCTTTCACAATCTCCGAAGTGCCCTGTGTTATTATTTTGTGGCGGTTCCGTATTTTTATGTCCCTCTTCCCGTATTGGAGTGCGAGTGTCCTCTGAAATACGTAATTCTTCTATTACCTGTGTCAGCTGATCTTGTACTTCCCGGATTTCTCTTTGGTGTTGCGTATTAGTTTGATTCTGATTTTGTTTGAATTTCCTAATTTGTTCGAACTCTTCTGTGTCATTAAAAACTACCGGTTTTGTGTCATTCAGATTATCATCTACCTTCGTAGATAAATTATTTAGCTGATCCGAAAGTTCAACTACTTTCTCTGATAATGAACTAATGTCCTCCATGTGTCTTTCTGAACCAATTTTCAGAGTATCTACTGTGTCCTTTAAGTTTTCTTGAGTTTTTGCAAGTTGCGTAACCGAATCGATAGATGAAACTGAGTCAATTTTAGCTTGCAAGGTCTCATGATTTTCATGAACAATAGTTTGCAGTTCTTTTATGGCTGCTTTGTGATTCTGTAATGCATTTTCATGCGGCGAAAAAATAGGTTGGAAATGCTCACAAATTTGTGTTTTTACGTCATTACAGGCTTTTTGACATTTCGATTCGATTTTATGTAATTCAGTAGTTAAATTTTCACGTTTTTGTTCAAGCGTATGTTCCACTGACTCTAACTTCTGAAACTTTTGTTCCATTGCGTCTAACTTTTGCTGTGTTTGTCTCTGATTTTGTTCCATTGTGTCTAACTTTTGAAGATTTTGTTCCATTTTGTCTAACTTTTGAAGATTTTGTCCCATTTGTTTCTGATTCTGTTCCATTTGTTGCATTAATTGAAATAATAATGTATTAGTGTCTGGAATCTGTTTCTCTATGCTTTTTGTCAGTGCATTTTCACCGGCAACATTTACATTTTGACAGGCAGAAAATATGTCTTGACTCATTTGAGAAAACAGCGAGGACCCAAAACCTATGTCTACAGTATTTGCAATATTGTATTCTGTCATTTCGGATTCCTGAGGTGAGCTGTTGCCGACCGATCGATCTATAATGCTTCCCTGTTCACTACCTGTTTCACTGTCTACCCGATTATTTGACGCCCGCTCCATTTCCCTATGCATAGTTACCAAATTAATACTTTGAATGTCTGTTAATTCATTACACAGTGGTGCTGGTAAGCTACGCTCGTCGTCACTATTATTTCTCAGTTTACTTTGGAGCCTAGTGTTACGTTTTTCACACGCCATTATTGTCAAAATATTTCACACGACAACACAGAAAACCACAATTTGAAGAGCAAAATAAGAGAACACATTAACGTAGCACTGAAAATAATATCTAGTTAATTGCAAGTGTAGCTGCGAAATACTTCGTGCAAAACTACATGCATGCCACAACTGTTTTACTGTACAAAAATGAAAGACTGAAACTACAAAGCAAATTCTCTCTATGATTACGCGCTAGCACTAAACAAAGGCTACACTAATTACACAAACTACAAGAAAAAAATCAGAAGATTCCAGTGAGGTATGCTCGGCTAAGGGTCGACATATGAAACTTCCTCTTAGAACAACTTTCAGTAATCCCTACAAGAGAATGGCCCTGACTAACATTAACCTATATGTTTCACAAATCACTTACCTCACAAAAATCTACGTTACTCGAACTACTGCAATACAGCGAGCGCCACTACTGCCAGCTAACTAAAAGATTCAAACTACGGAAGGCACTAACTACTGATAGACATAGTTAGCAAACGAAAGATTTTAATACAGAACAAACAATGTATTTGCCTTAATAGTCAAAATATATATAGCAGTTCATGACATCCAGTCTTACAAATTACAAAACTCCGCCATTTCTCTCCCTACGTCCACCACTGCTGGCGGCTCACCTCCAACTGCGCAACGCTACGCGCTGTTAACATCCAGCTGCCCAACGCTACAATGGCGAGTATTACAACAATGCCAACCAGCCACTGACTGCATACAGCACAGCCAGTGATTTTTCATACAGAGCGCTATGTGGCGTTACCAATAAAAAAATCTAAATAGCCTAGTCACAAACTCAACTGAAACTTCCTGGCAGATTAAAACTGTGTGCTGGACCGAGACTCGTACTCGGGACCTTTGCCTTTCGCGGGCAAGTGCTCTACCAACTTTCTTTCGAGTTCGGTCTGGCACACAGTTTTAATCTTCCAGGAAGTTTCATATCAGCGCACACTCCACTGCAGAGTGAAAATCTCATTTTGGGAATAACTCAACTATACTATTAAATTTAGGAACTGTGTATAAGTGTTAAAGTAGCATAATCCACGGTGCGCATAATACCCAGAATAAATTCGTCAGATAGTCGAAATGAGGTCAGATAGCGACCTCCAACAAACTTTATACGTAACTTCAAACCTTTCGATGACTCTTCGCTAAAAAAATGAAAGCAAAAAGATTTATGGCTTACCACATCTTCGCTGTGTATGCAGTATAACTTCAGCATCAACAATGCCGTTTTAATACCTTGCTTCTTCAAACTCTATCGGCAACACATTTTGCAGACAGTATCCACATGTAATACTAATTGGACGGTATTTGCGAGATTGTATCATTCTATGACACAAGGTTCAGAGATACGAGGGTCGTCCACAAAGTCAGTTACGTTTCTGTTTCCATCCGCGGCAGCGCTACGATCGCAGTTCCGAGCAGGTGCGGCAGTTACTCTGACTCAAGGAGGAGACATGTACGCCATTTGCAGTTCGCTGCTGCCGACGTGTGCTTTGTAGTGTTTCTTTATAATGTCAGCCATAATTGAAAATGTCGGCGTGGGTGATATCAGATCTGTGATTAGTTTTCTAAATGCAAAGAAAGTTAAAGCAAAGGAAATTCATCGGCATATCTGCGAGGTTTACGGACATAATGCTATGAGTGATTCAGTGGTTAGAAGATGGGTCAGTCTGTTCAATGAAGGACGTGAGGGACCCCACACGGCTAAGGGACAAAATAATTCTTCCAGCAATTTCACTGGAAAGCGTTTGATCATTCTTCGTACAGCCCGGACCTCGCTCTTAGCGACTTTCATCTCTTCTTACATCTAAAATCTGTCCGTGGTGGTTAACACTTCAACGATGATGACGAGCTAAAAGAACATGTTACCACATGCTTGAATACAGAGGCGGCAAGCTTTTATGAAGAAGGCATACAAAAACTTGTGCCACGCTGTGGGAAGTGCCTACAAAATTTCGGAAGCTATGTAGAAAAGTATTTTAACAGTTGCAGATTTTTGTACAATAAACTTTTTTTCTTTATCTGTACACGTTTGTTTTATATAACAAAACAGAACTTACTTTGTGGACATACCTCGTATAACGTCAAAAACATTCAGATATGCAAAAAACTAGCTTTTGGTAAAAAAAAGTTACAAATTGCCGAGACTATACTAATCCAGATCAAGTTCGACAAAGCTAGTCGTACCCCCATATGAGATAGGCCAGGACACGTAACATTTTGGAAGTCCAAGCTTTATCGTATGGGGAGGCATGATGTTGTACGGTCATGCTTAGCTCCAAGTCTTAAAATACGATGCACCCGTCGATCAACGTTATTTTGACAATGTACTCTTTCCACACGAGAGTCTTTCTAGAGAATCACACCTGATTTTATTTTTATGGATGAGAATACTCGAAAGCATCGAAGGGCAGAAATGCGGCAGCTGCTGGAATGAGAGAAGATATTCGGCAGATGTACTGAACCACCCATCGCCCTGACTTAAATCCCATCGGGCATGCGTAAGACGCGTTGGAGGGTTGTATTTTCGCCCGTCCATGTGCATCAACTACCATCCAACAGTTTCAGCCTCACTGCTGGAGGAACGCCCAACTACAAGACCTCTCAGCGAGCTTGTAACCAGCGTGCGAGCACTCTGCAGAGCTTGCATTGTCGTCCTTGGTGGTTCCACACCACCATCAGTCGCTGGTGGCTTCAGCTGCCTTTGAATAAAAGTGTTGTTTCTGTTCGTCTCATTATTTCTTACAGTTACCTTCTCTGCTCTCGGTAGGAGTTCCTTCTGTTTATGGTCCATGTTTCATCGAGCTATGTAACTTGGCTGTGATACATCATACAAAACTTACTCCTGCTCTAGGCCTGGTAGAGGGTGAGCACCGGGTGAACCAGATCGTGTTCCGCTGAAATGTAGTAACACAAGATACAATACTGTTCCGACAACCAAGAGGGCCATTAGGTTGTCATCTGCAGCATCATTATAGCACAGCTGTACGTCTACGATATTCTACGCCTCGTTTTGTTGCTCTTCATGCAAACCATCTTGGGCTTAAATTTATGCAGGATAATGCACGCCTGCACACGGCAAAAGTTTTTGCTGTTTTTCTTGGTGCTTGCAAAACCCTACTTTACTCAGCAATATTGCAGGATCTCTCCCCAGTTGAGAAGTCTGGAGCATTATGGGCAGGGCCCTCCATCCAGATAGGTATTTTGAAGATCCAACCCAGCAGCTGCACGGAGTCTGGCACAATACCTCTCAACAGGATGTCCAACAACTCTGTCAATCGATATCAAGCCGAATAACTGCTTGCATAACTGCCAGAGGTGGACCAACGTGTTATTGACTCTCTCAATACGTTGAGCACATTCTCTTGAACAAATCGTCAAAGTTCCGTTTCATTCGGGTAATTCATCCGTGATGTGCTTTCATAACTAAACCTCTAAAATAGTTCCGATGATATTTGGTATGGAGATGGCTGTAGCCGTGATTAAGAACACAAGGTATCTTATATTAATAAAAAGAAAGGACAAGTATATACCTATAAGTGTGAAGTAGCGAAAGGGATACCTTTATTTTCATCAGTCCCATAAACCACGATAAAAATTATTAATTTGATTACATACTGCACACTTTGTCTAAGGTACAGCTACTTCAATATAACGGTGTACAGATGCGCACTCCTAGCTATGCTCACCCGCAAGAACCTACGTCGGGGCGGTGCATTGGTGCTGCGTGTAAAGTTGCACTCACCCGTAGTGAATCTCTTTTCACACGCAAGTCTCTTTTAAGTTAATGAAATGAATTCTCAGCCGGAAAATGCTTTAAAAAAGAGCTGTACACTTCGTAACCACAACTCCCTCTAAAATTTGTTTTATCGGTGAAAGGTTAATAACACACACATCAAAAAAGGTTTTGGGTCACCCCTGTTCCCAGGACTCGTGAAGATAGACGTTGACTGTGGATATTGTATCACAGACACAGTCCCTTCGACTGTTCAGAGATGTCAGTAAACCCGCCCAAAGATGTATTGGACGAAGGGCTTCCGACAGCCGATCATTTCGTCATTCCACCAGTAAGGAAGTACATGACTCGTGTTTTCTGCAGTTCAACCATACCTAGTCCGTCAATAGCGCGGTTCAATCACGTCCGCATTGTTACTTTGTGCCAGGAAGTGCTCTCAACAAGGGAAGTGTCCAGGCGTCTCGGAGTGAACCAAAGCGATGTTGTTCGGACAGGGAGGAGACAGAGAGAGACAAGAACCGTCGATGACATGTCTGTCTCGCCCAGGCCGCCCAAAGGGTGACCGCTACCTACGGACTATGGCTCGGAAGAAACCTCACAGCGACGCCACCATGTTGAATAATGCTTTTCGTGCATCCACAGGATGTCGTGACACGACTCAAACTGTGCGCAACAAGCAACATGATGCACACATTCACTCCCGACGTCCATGGCAAGGTCCATCTTTGCAACCACGACAGATGGGCCTAACAACATGCCGAATGGACCGCTCAGGATTCGCATCACGTTCTCTTCACCGATGAGTGTTGCATATGCCTTCAACCAGACAATCGTCGTGTTTGCACGGAACCCGGTCAGGCTGAACGCCTTACACACACTGTCCAGCGAATGCAGCAAGGTGGAGGTACCTGCTGTTTTAGGGTGGCATTATGTGGGGAAAATGTAAGCCGCTGGTGGTCATGGAAGGCGCCGCAATGGCTGTACGATACCAGAATGCCATCCTCCGACCGATAGTGCAACCATATCGGTAGCATATTGGCGAGGCATTCGTCTTCATGGACGACAATTCGCGCCCCCATTGTACACATCTTGTGAATGCCTTCAGGGTAACGGTATTGCTCTATTAGAGTGGCCAGCATGTTCTCTAGGTAAGCTTGCATTCACCAGTTACTTACAAGTCTTACTGTAAAATGTACAAAGTCTGAAAATATTACATCATGCATCATTCATAAAGGTAGCCAGTTTATTCGTAATCATTAACAGTGCTTCACCGAAAGTTCGCAAATGGATTGTTTCTTTAAGAATAGTGCGCTCGAAAGTTGTTATAATCATTCTTATCTAACAAAAGGTTCACGTTCGCGAGTAAGCAACACGCCATAAAGTATTTAGTGATTTAAAATGTCACCAAAATTTCTGAATTTCACACCGTGCATTAAATAAAACTCTCTTCCACACTGTAGGGCACTTTTGAAAAATTTTAGTAGCGAAATATTACAATATTAACAGTTTCCATTGGAGCACCTATCAATATCTCTGATAACTACGACATCCAAGCCCCGGTTCTACTCATCTCTCCACACAAAAGAAGTTTCTAGTCCCCAACAAACGACGAATATGATAAATAATGATTGGCAGTGAAACATCACAGCCAATCGGAAAGCAGCACCAAACCCGCTCAATGCCGAGTGTTTATACAGAACGAATGAAAATTTGTCACTGAAACGGAACAGTAAATTGACATAAATACATTTTGAAGATCTGCAAATATAAAATTAACTCCCTCTTAACAAAACTGCTTTCTCGAAATCATAATTCTTTCTTCCCAGTACCAGTGACCGACGAAATATTTTATAAATTTCCCGGTACGAATGACGAACACACATGTCGTTCTCGAACATTCCTCACAAGACCTGTTAGTTGAATGTATAGTATAAAAGCTTTACATAAAACATTATTTTACACCATTCACTCTCATAACTAACCACAATTATAATACTAATTAATAAACAATTAGAAAATGAAACGAAGAGAATTGCAAGTAATAATGACAGTACTTTGACTGCAGCTCCAACAGCGTCCACAAGCTAGTTTCTTCTACCACAGCGCAGAGAAACGACATACACTTGGGCGCCTGAAGCCACCTGTCGTGTCGGGACTCATACTGCTCGTCTATTCACTGCTGTAATGATCTCATAAGGTCTACACCTCACACCGCTTTGTGTTTTCCACGTCGTCGTGCGTTAAGGTAGCTGGAGGCATGTACGTGTTCAACAATAGTACTAATATAATGACGGAAAGAAATCACAACACCAAGAAGGAGTTGTGAGCTGTACACTGAACCTGCTAGGCGTATTTCTAAGTAAAGACAAACTGAAGTTTGTGAAGTATGACCGTGTTCAACAATGCTACAAAGGGTTCAAAATGGCTCTGAGCACTATGGGACTTAACATCTATGGTCATCAGTCCCCTAGAACGTAGAACTACCTAAACCTAACTAACCTACACACACCACCCAGCCATCACGAGGCAGAGAAAATGCCTGACCCCGCCGGGAATCGAACCCGGGAACCCGGGCGTGGGAAGCGAGAACGCTACCGCACGACCACGAGATGCGGGCTGCTAAAATGAGCTTTCAAAAAGTTTTGCACAGTCGTCTCTAATGTTTTTATTTTTTTCAGGAGGAGAATGAAATTTTTGGGGACATACTTGGAACATTTAGCTATAGGTTGGTGTATAAAAGTATTTTCTTTTATTTAGAGATGTGCCCTAATGGAGCGTGAAGTAGATGTCGGGTTGCGACAACTTCTGTGATCCTCCTCAAGGCCGGTGATGACTTTGCCACATCGATTCACAGGAAGTTGCTCCCTGTTTATGGGGAGGACACAGTGGATCGCAAAAATATCCAGCTGGGGTTGCAGAGGTTTAAAGAAGCTGATTTCTCTCTACTTGACAATCCACGATGCAGTAGGCCATCGACGGCAGTGTGTGATGTGAATAAGGAGATCATTGATCAAATCACTCAAAATGACAGATGTGTGACGACACGACAGCTTGCTGAAAGCGCTCGTTTGTCATTGGGTAGTATGGCATCACTAGCACAGTCACTAGGGTACAGAAAAACATGTGCAGTTTGGGTGCCTAGATTATTGACAAGAGAAATGAAAACGACGAGGAAGAATGTGTGCGAGGGTCTCACGAAGACCTTTACTGAAGAGTGGAAACAGTGTTTTGATGGCGTCATTACCCAGGATGAAGCAGGGTTGTTTTTTTCCGAACCTGAGAGCAAAAGCCAGTCCATAGAGTGGCGTCATCCGGGTTCCCCTCGGATGAAGAAACCAAGACTTTCACGAACAGCAGGCCGAAAGGTGATGGCCTCCTTTTTCTGGGATCAGTGTGGTGTCATTTTCATAGCCTTTTTGGAACCTGGCTCCACAATTAATAGGGACCGTTCCTGTTTGTCATTGGACAAGCTGCGACGTGCCATTAAGACCCACAGACCACAGCTTCAGGGTCATCTCATCAGACTAGACCATGACAATGCCAAACCCCATGCAGACCTTATGACGCAGGAGAAAATCACGAAAATTGGTTGGGAAATTGTCCTCGTCCTCCCTACAATGTGGACTTGGCTCCGTCTGATTTTTACCTCTTTGATCGTCTGAAGGCCCACCTGCGCGGTAAAACATATGATAGTGAGGAAGACTTTATTGCCCCGCGGGATTAGCCGAGCGTTCTAAGACACTGCAGTCATGGACTGTGCGGCTGTTCCCGGCGGAGGTTCGAGTCCTCCCTCGGGCATGGGTGTGTGTGTTTTTGTTCTTAGGATAATTTAGGTTAAGTAGCGTGCAAGCTCAGGGCCTGATGATCTTAGCAGTTAAGCCCCATAAGATTTCACACACGTTTGAACATTTGAAACACCATATTTCCTGTGTCAAGTGATAGTGTAAAAGTCAATGCCCAGAATTTTACCAAAGCGCATTTACATCACGGAAAGAACGTTGGGTCAGATGCGTCACAGCTGATGTAGGCTACATTCAGTAGGCTCAATGTATAGCTAAATGTTCCAAGTATGTTCACAAAAAATTTCATTCTCCTCCTGCGGAAAAAAACAGAGACGGCTATGCAAAACTTTTTGAAAGCCCTTTGTACTAATACACTGAGGGAAAAGAACTTACTACACAAATAAGAAGTTCTGCGTGTTTCTATATCTCAAAGATGGTGTCTATTCAAATGTTGCACCACTGGCGTTAGTAGCATCACTATGAGGATGGAAATCAGGTTTGCTTTAAATACACGCTGTAACGGGTGTGAGGGTTAGCTACATTTGACATTGGACGACGTGAGCTGATATTAGCCAAGAATACCTTTAAGACAACAAAGGTACTACAATCTACTCCTGACTGAGTTTTAACGATGTCATGTACTAGGTCTACCAAATGGGTTCAAATGGCTCTAAGCACTACGGGACTTAACATCTGAGGTCATCAGTCCCCTAGACTTATAACTACTTAAACCTAACTAACCTAAGGACAGCACACACATCCGTGCCCGAGGCAGGATTCGAACCTGCGACCGTAGCGGTCGCGCGGTTCCAGACTGAAGCTTCTAGAACCGCTCAGCCACTACGGCCGGCTAGGGCTACGACAAGCTATATGTTCGTTCTGCGATACTGCAAAAAGACTTGACAGGAATGTAGCTATTGCACATGATTGCTGGCAGTGGTGGTCACGAGAATGCACGGTCGCTAAAAGACTGGGCTACCAAGAGGGAAGACCATCGTCTTCGCCGTATGGCTCTGGAACATTGTACTGCAACTGTAGCTGCAATCTGAGCTGCAGTTGACAACACAGTGACACAACTGTTACTGCTCGGTTGCTTGAGACACAGACCAGAGCCAAAAGCCCTGCAGCACTCATTCCACTGAACCCAAACCACCACCATTTGCAACTTCAGAGCCGTCAAGCGAGAGATCTTCAAAGGGCAGGATGTAGGTGTGCTACGTTTCCTGATGAAACTTGGTTCGGCCTCGATGTCAGTGATGGCCATGTGTAAAGTTTGGAAAGAGGGGAGTTGGGGCCTGAAACCAACTTGTCTGCGTGCTAGACACACTGGACCGATAGCTGGAGTTATGTTCTGGGGCGCGACTTCATATGAGCATTCTCGTTGTTACCCCACACTCCATGACTGCAAATCTGTATGTCAATCTCGTGAATAAACCTGTTGCGCTGCCATTCAGGAAGAACATTTGAGGGCGTATTTTCTAAGACGATAATGCTCGTCCACATACCATTGTTGTAACCAAACATGCTCTACAGAGCGTCGACATTTTGCGTTGGCCCTCTCGATTACCACATCTGCTTCCAAAATTCAAATGGCTCTAAGCACTATGGGACTTAACATCCAAGGTCATCAGTCCCCTAGACTTAGAACTACTTAAACCTAACTAACCTAAGAACATCTCACACATCCATACCCGAGGCAGGATTCGAACCTGCGACATCACCAGCCGAGTGAAGCGACTAGAACCGCTCGGCCACCGCGGCCGGCTCTGAATGTTACACATGTTATTAATGTTCCAAAATTTCACATTTGCAATGGCTTATCTCGCGCTTACATTGATCTGTGATCTTGCCGTGTTAATCACTTACATATGTTACCTAGACACATGTATTCACGAAATTTCTTTACTGTATACTAATTATTTTTTGGTGCTGCGATATTTTTCCGCCAGTGTATATGGTGTCAACAGATTTCAGCAACTCAAAAGGCAAACGAGAAATCGTACATCTGAAGAGTTAACGCCTCCGCTCGCGTGAAACGCTCCGGTAGAGGTCACTCAAAGGGAAAACGCAAGCGCACTGACTACGGCTGACTGCCGAGGATATAACTCGCCACGATGCGTCACCGCAAAAAAGCACCGCGCACTGCGCCGTGGTCACGTTGCGGAAGAACAGCATCACGGCTCAACAAACACGAGAGCCGCAGTAATGACTCGTAAAAACGACAACTAATCAGGCCGCAGTCGCCTTCTCTCTCTCTCTCTCTCTCTCTCTCTCTCTTTCTCTTTCTCTTTCTCTTTCTCTTTCTGTTTCTCTTCTACCTCCTTTTCTCTCGATCCCCATCTTCTACTCTCTCTCTTCCACCACACATACGCACACATCCGTAACTGCAGCTGTGGAACTTCAGTAAACACGAGTGCGTGTGTATTACCTTCCTGATTCAGACTTAGCAAAGAGAAACGCAGTGCTGATTAATTAACGCGAAGGGACGTACTTGTCGTTTTCAAGTAGCTGAACGTCGGTGTCCATTAAATGAAATCGTTTGTACGTTACCTTTTTTACGACAACTCTCAAAACTTTTCCGTTTACCCAATCACGCACAAAAACAACTCAGTCAGTTAGCACAAAAAACAACTTTTTCCGTGTAATTAAAGCCCCGAGACGCAAAACTGCGCCCGTCAGTTTTTGGTGTAAAAGTAGTTTAGACTGACATTAACTCCTTTGTACACTACTCGCCAATAAAATTGCTACACCAAGAAGAAATGCAACTCATAAGCGGGTATTCATTGTAGAAATATATTATGCTAAAACTGACATGTGATTACATTTTCACGCAATTTGGGTGCACAGATGCTGAGAAATCATTACCCAGAACAACCACCACCGGTCGTAATAACGGCCTTGATACGCCTGGGCATTGAGTCAAACAGAGCTTGGATGGCGTGTACAGGTACAGCTGCCCATGCAACTTCAACAAAGATACCACAGTTCATCAAGAGTAGTGACTGGTGTATTGTGACGAGCCAGTTGCTCGGTGACCATTGACCAGACGTTTTCAATTGGTGAGAGATCTGCAGAATGTGCTGGCCAGGGCAACAGTTGAGCGTTTTCTGTATCCAGAAACGCCCGTACAAGATCTGCAACATGCGGACGTGCATTATCCCTCTTAAATGTAGGGTTTCACAGGGATCGAATGAAGGGTAGAGCAACGTGTCGTAACACATATGAAATGTAACGTCCACTGTTCAAAGTGCCGCCAAAGCGAACAAGAGGTGACCGAGACGTGTAACCAATGCCACCCCACACCATCACTCCGGGTGATACGCCAGTATAGCGATGACGAATACACGCTTCCAATGCGCGATCACCGCGATGTCTCCAAACACGGATGCGACCATCATGATGCTGTAAACAGAACCTGGACTCATCCGGAAAAATGACGTTTTGCCAGTCGTGCACCCAGGTTCGTCGTTGAGTACATCATTGCAGGCGCTCCTGTCCGTGATGCAGCGTCAAGGGTAACCGCAGATGTGGTCTCCGAGCTGATAGTCCATGCTGCTGCAAACGTCGTCGAACTGTTCGTGCAGATGGTTGTTGTCTTGCAAACGTTCGCATCTGTTGACTCAGGGACCGAGACGTGGCTGCACTATCCGTTACAGCCATGCGGATAAGATGCCTGTCATCTCGGCTGCTAGTGATACGAGGCCGCTGGGATCCAGCACGGCGTTCCGTATTACCCTCCTGAACCCACCGATTCCATATTTTGCTAACAGTCATTGGATCTCGATCAACGCGAGCAGACGATAAACCGCAATGGCGGTAGGCTCCAATCCGACCCTTATCAAAGTCGGAAACGTGACGGTACGCATTTCTCCTCCTTACATGAGGCATCACAACAACGTTTCACCAGGCAACGCCGGTCAACTGCTGTTTGTGTATAAGAAATCAATTGGAAGCTTTCCTCATGTCTTCACGTTGTAGGTGTCGCCACCGGCGCCAACCTTATGTGAATGCTAATCATTTGCATATCACTGTATCTTGTTCCTGTCGGTTAAATTTCGCGTCTGATGCACGTCATCTTCGTGGTGTAGCAATGTTAATGGCCAATAGTGTATCTTCTTACATCAAATATTACTCAGAAGATGAGAACTTTACATTTGAAATGCCATGTAAATAAAATATTAATACTTGGAAAGCAGCATGAGTGGAGCAATTCTTCGCTACACCGTGCTGGTGTAGGAAGACTATCATCAACGTGTCACAAATAAGAGCATTTGTTTCAATTTCATGCAGAACATATAATTTATTTCCACCGTAGTTACTGAAATTTTCTGTTTGCGTGGCTTATTATTATATGACCTGTAAATTGAAGATGGAGGAGGGAGAAAGGAAAAGATGGAGAAGGAACTAATGATTTCAGTTGCATCGGGACTTTATGCAGAATCAACGGCAACGAGTGAAAATGTGTGCCTGATGGGGACTCGAACCTGGTATGTCCTGCTTACCATTACTGTTCCATCTGGAGACAGTATTTGTCACAGATCCGTCTGCCTAGGCGCGCTAACCCGACTGACCCACACTATCATCTGTCTTACAGTCCCCATCTGTGTCGTTCATTCTCGCTAATGGCCGCATTATCGTACTGAGCACACTGGTAACAATATTACTGCATAAACAGCAGCCAGAAACATAGTGACCAAAGTGTTCAATTTCATTAACAGAGTGGTTCTGGAGGATGACACCCAAAAGGCCTATGACAGGGAAATACCACTGAAACTGTCAGAGACAAGAATTGCAGACTGCATTCAAACTGTGCGTCAGGACGTATGGAAATCTTTCAATCGGTAATTGTGAAAGTAATAGCAGAAGAACTCGTTATATATTCTGGAGATGATGACGTCGTGGTCTTCAGGCCGAAGACAGTTGTGACGCAGCTTTCGTTACTAGTTTATTTTGTGCAAGCCTTTCAGTATCTGTGTTACTGCAGCCTACACATACGTGCTTAGATTACTCAAGCCTTGGTCTCTTTCTACAATTTTTATCTTCCACACTCCTCTAAATTAACGAACTGACGTTCCATTGACACTTCACGACGTTTCCATTGACGCTTCACGACGTGTCCTATCAACCGATAATATCTTTTAGTCACATTGTGCCACAAATATATTTCTTCCGCAACATGATTCAGTAGCTCTGTAAGATTACTAGTTTATTTTTCGTATTCAATGAAAGTGATGTGGGGTCTATTTTTGTTCGATGTATCATTTTTCACATTTGTACAGTGAATATTTTCCAAACAGGTCTTCAATAGTCGATACGCACGCCACAGTGGATCTGAGTGTAAGTAATGTGATCTTTGACAGCGGATTGCAGATAGTGATTAAATAGTCGGCGTGGCCGAGCGGTTCTAGGCGCTACAGTCTGGAACCGCGAGACCTCTACTGTCGCAGGTTTGAATCCTGCCTCGGGCATGGTTGTGTGTGATGTCCTTTGGTTAGTAAGGTTTAAGTAGTTCTAAGTGCTAGGAGACTGATGACCACTGAAGTTAAGTGCCATAGTGCTCAGAGCCGTTTGAACCATTTTTAATTAAATAGTCCATGGTTAAGATAGGAACATGAGATTTGAAATGGTATATAAATACACTGCCTGAAATAAAGGTGAAGTACCCAGAAGGGAAGGAGGCAGCTAAATGAAACTTCACGGGTAGAGAGAGTGTGTGACGTTATTGCAGTAATTAAAAAAATCGTGTCATATTTACAAATAACTTTCAGTATTAGCCCACATATCAGAATGACATTGTACGCCCTCTGGATCGGATCCAAGCACTTATTCGTTTGTGATGGGCGTGTAAAATCACTGTATCCTCTCCTGAGGGACGCAGGCCGACAACGATTGTAGCTATTCTTAAATTCTGGATACTGCTACTGGGATGGAGTTGACATACGAGCTGGTCCCATAGAAGTTGCATTGGGAACGGATCTGAGGACCTTGTTGCCCACTGGAGTACCTCACCCTAATGTAGGTTGTTCATAGAGATATGAACCACGTGTGGAAGAGAGAGAGCCTACTGGTAACTGAGGCACCATTCTGCTGCACGAGAAGTAACATACGAGCACGATCAGTACCTCAAATGAAGTCATACTGGGCAGCTCCCCACATCATGGCGCAGCAGTAACACCGTTATACCTCTCCAAAACATTGTATGAATGGGCTCCCTTCCCAGGTCGCTCCCGTAGTCGACAACGATATTCATCAGTGGTAGCGCAGAGCGGCACTTCGTCACTGAGCACAATACGACAGAATTCATCATCAGCACATAACCGTTGTTATCGAGGATGGATTCTGTGGCAGGTAAATATGGGGGAAAGTATCACTTCTGGTGATAAGACAACACTGTGACTGGTAAGCAGTAGCTTATCAGTGAC
The DNA here is from genome assembly GCF_023897955.1 of Schistocerca gregaria. Taxonomy (NCBI): domain Eukaryota; kingdom Metazoa; phylum Arthropoda; class Insecta; order Orthoptera; family Acrididae; genus Schistocerca; species Schistocerca gregaria. The sequence continues at coordinate 218,499,497 of NC_064927.1, forward strand.
GTTTCCGATCATAAGGTCACTGAGATAAGTGGTGTATCAGCCTAAATATCCAATGCCAGGTTACACACCTATGCGACTTACATTGAAGGCCACTCCCCACTCCTCTCCCTGAGGGCATCACTGACAAGTGTGTGTGGTATGTTCAAGGATCCCCTGGGTGACCTTGAACAGGGGATCCCCCACACACCTTAGCAAATTGTGTGAGTTGTATTCAGGGTCGTACATGGGAAACCATTCCGTAACCATGCCAGTGGACTAGGTCATGACAACTTGATGCCAGACACATCACACAAAATTGGTGCACAACTCCCGGACCAGTGGAAGCACATTAAAATGGCCGGAAACCCCATAGACCAAGTTCCCCTTCCTGTTCTATATCATCCTTTCTGGTTAGCTCAACTGTGAAAGCTTTTCGAATTGAGATGTAGGCATCGCGGTGGAGAGGTGCAGGTCTTTTTTGGTGATTTCTATGGTGAAAGGGTAATCAAACAACAACAATGATACAACATATTAATTTTATAGTTCACCCTAAGCAATTTTTTTGCAATACAATTTTTACAATCATTTTTTTGTTTATTAACAATTTTTTACAACATCCTGGCAGATTAAAACTGTGTGCTGGACCTACACTTGCACTCTGGACCTTTGCCTTTCGTGGACGAGTGCTCTACCAACTCAGCTACGTCAGCAAGACTCACAACCTCTTCTCACAGCTATACTTCCTTCAGTACTACGTCTCCTACTTTCGAAACTTCGCGTAAGCTCCCCTAAGAACCTTGCAAGACGAGCACTCGCGTAAGAAAGGGCACTTGCCCTCGAGAGACAAAGGTCCTGAGTTCGAGACTCGGTCTAGCAGAAGGTTTTAATTTACCAGTAAGTTTCAAACCTCCAAACATTCCACTGCAGAGTGAAAATTCACACACAAACACACACACACACACACACATATATATATATATATATATATATATATATATATATATATATATATATATATATATATATATTCAAACCACATGCACCATGATGGCTGGTAGTGGAGGCGAATTTAGCCGGTATCTTGGATCCACGAACGTCAACTGTTTGAGCAGCACATCTGTAAATATAGCAAGTTCTGGATGGCCAACTGACGTCCTCTGAAAAATATGGTTGATTATATGGCAATTTCGTCTTAATCTCGTGCACCAAAACTTGCGTGAAAGATATTTTGCTGTAAAATAACCAAATCAAGTTGCTAAAAATTTCTGACTTACTATGTAGTGTATATTGCAGCAAAAGACATAGTATCTAGCACACTGTAAGCTATTCAGACGATGTGTACTCATAGTATTAACATACAAATTACCAAATGTTCTAATATTTATAACACAACTCATTAAAATTTGCTACAAAATATGATGCTTCTGTTGTTTCTTGATAGGTTTATAGTTTGCATTGCCTAGAATGCCCTTTACATTTTATGACATACATTTTTTTTAAAGGACTTAATTCGTATTGTGCAATAATTAATTGACAGTGTTATAACAATCCGTCAAAAGTTCTGAGAGAAGTTGACCATGGTTATCAGGATGGCTGCACACAATACTTTCATTATGACTGAATGTGAAATATAGTTGTTGTAATACATTACACATGTTCATTTGTTCATCATGCTTGTTCTTATAGGACCACATATTCACACAGCGATACGTAATCATGGATTCCCAATTATAGATGTGTGGTATTCATCATTAAATATTTTAAAAGCAAGAACTCCGTGGTTTCAGTTATTTTCATACTGTATTAAGTGTTTCTTCTTTTCTATTAGCAAAAATTGTATTCTCTTGTCTGTGAAACGCGTACTGGTTCTGTCACAAGAGCACCAACAGGTGCAAACTACAATAGCTGCAGTAAAATAAAGCAAAAACCTTTAGCAGCTTGTTGCAGTTCCTTTAGAACCAAGTTTATTACAATAGGAGGCACGATCATTGAGTTCTGCGAAATTTTTGTGACTGTTTAAATACCTCATGCGAATAGGATGTAGTGATGAAATTGTTAGGCCCATGTTGGTCATCATGTATGGCGTGTACATGTTGTTAAATGGGCGTTGGGGTACTATGGATTTGTTATGTTATTCAGTTCGAAAATCTGGCTCGTGTTATTAAATACATATTAATTATAAACTATAAATTGAAATATTGCATATTACAATTGATAAAAATAAACGGATTACGTGCATCGGCTGGATGAATGTAGATAAAGTACCATAGAACTGAGTTCGTAAGCGCAGTATTTATCTGCTTTGTTCCATAGTTCTGATGACCATAGATGTTAAGTTCCATAGTGGTCAGAGCCATTTGTTCCATAGTTACATTATTGCAGTAATCATTACAATATTACGATATTAGCTTCCTGAAGCAGCTGAGATCTTTCCATCACACTCTAAAATAATAGAGGACAATCTAAGTTGGACAGAGCACGTAACAGCAATGTATAAGAAAGCATCAGCACATCCATACCCTACAAAAATATAAAAATCTCTTACCTCTTGACTTGAAAAAAAAAACTTGTGCAAACACTTATATTATCAATTACTGATTACGGCAGGTTATCCTGCAAGGCGTTTCTGAGGAAAGTTCACGGTGCCTGGATCTGGTTACGAATGCCTGTGTTCGTTGGACCTGTGCTGCTTGGCTTTTTGATCACATTTCACCATCATAGACGCAACTAACGGGGCTGTGGGCAGACATTTCCATATCCTCTGTCTTCTCTACTACCTTTGTCACCGCACACTGTCACTCATATCTCTCCTCGACCTTAACGCTTCTATTTTGACAACATGGCAAGAAACACCCTGTCCTATCAGAGCAAAATTCTTTCTGTCCACGCCACATTCAGCAACTTTCTTAAAGTTCTTCAGAGTAGCAAGAACCTGACTCTAGAATAATCTCTCGCGTTATATTAGAGAACTGAAAAACATCTCCAGCTTCCAAAGACAAATAATGACTACCATACCTATTACAAAAATGGATTTGTGTGTGTGTGTGTGTGTGTGTGCGTTGATATCTCGTCCTAAGCAACTGGACAAATTTCAACCATACTTGGTGCACACATGCCTTACTGTCAGATGATAATCGCTGTAGGGCTAAGAACCATCTATCTGTAAAATGGCGTGGGGTGAAAAATAGGCAAAGCCTGTGACGCGTGAATTCCGAGACTTCATTCATCCGATGTTTCAGAATGAGGGCACTTAGTGGCTTGCAAGCAACTTTAAACATGATTTCAAAATACTACGTTTTTTCTCACTGACAAATTCAACAAAATGATGAAAGGAAGATTTCTTCATGCAGTACTGCTAACTGTGTTCGTGAGAACTCTACAGACAGTATGTATGTATACCACTGAATGTAAGAGCAACATTATATCATAAGATACATAGTTCAAGAGATATGACGTCGTAAAGAATGAGACGCGAGAAAAACTGCCACATCAAGCATTACGTTTAAATTTATTATTCCTTTCCTACTAACTCCACCAGCAATAAATTTCGCAGACAGTCTCCATATATGCATATTATATCACTGTGTGACACCTAGTTCAGAACATATGATGCCATAAATATTAAGCACAAGGCAGATAGTGTGAGATACAAATGTGGATGGAAAACCTCTATTATCTTAATATTATTATTGCAAATTATTAATTTTGTCGATAATGCAAATTACTATTATTAAGTTTATTATGTAACAGTTAATTAATGTAATTCTTATTTCCATTATTTTATCATCATTATTAGTTACAGAATTATTGTTATCATTATTGCCAATTATTATGTTTATTAATAACAGTTCATTATTATTGTGACTATTATGCAATATTTTTTGTAAGTGTTGTTCCTGGTCAGATGTAAGAAGGAGCCGTAAGGCTTCATTTCCGTTAGGGTAAAGAAGCAATAAATAAATAAATGAATACATAAATAAATACCTAGCCAATGGGGGGTTTCTCCGTTAGTATCTACTAAACCAACAATGAGGATTACTATTATCCCTTCTGCAACAACAGCTTCCTGATGTCCCAGTATTGTTACCTAAAGCAGTCTCTCTAAATTTCCTTCCTCCAGAACTCGCTATATCAGAAAATATCTATTTTTTACACCTGTAATTTCTTTTTTTATCTGCCACTATCATTATTGTTATTATTGTCATTATTATTATCGTTATTATCACCATTAGTGGCAGCAGCTACAGTAGTACAAGTCCTGCAGGAATTAACTTCATTATTCATAGTCAGTGTTACGTAATCATATTCTCACACTGAAACCGTTTTAACACTATTTTAATACTAAAGTTGTCATTTCTTACGTACTTATGATACAAAAAAGGTAGTGTATGTGTGAACCCATGGTCGAATGTAAGAAAGGGCATGATGTGCCTAATGAGATCAGTTTAAATAAATAAATAACACTAGGAAGAAAACAATATGCAGTAATTTTATTGACTGTCGCTTTCACTTTTGGTCTTTTTTGTGGGTAATAAATATTACTCTATGACAAACGTAACAACCCTAGGAGCCCTTTCATGGGGCTAGTGTAGTGCATTTCATTACCAATTTGAGTGTGTCAGAGTGCAGTCTCCAGAAAATCATGCTGGTGTGAGATAACAGCATTAAATCGTTGGCCCGATCGACCTTCGCCTTTGCCAGCAGTTAACTCTTGCTGATGGTCATTGCGTACGACTATACAACTGAGTGTCACATATTCAAATGTCTCACATCTGACCATCCCCTGATTTTCTTCCAAATTCACTGCGGTGATACATTTGACATGGACAGTAATTATTATTTGTCTGTCAGTTGAATGATTCGGTACCAACGTTCCTTTACTTCATCTTGCATCACTTACTCTCTTCTCATGCTAAAAGAAATACAAATGTGCTACAGAAATGTTCGTTTTAGAAACATTCCATTACTGAGTATTTTTAAGTTTGCCAATGTATCAGTAAGCTTATAAACCTTGGTGAATCCTCTTGCACTCAAACACGCATATCTGTACTCTCAGGCCTTGTCGTTAAGACACATCTTAAGGTTAAGGAAGTTCTGAATGCCAGGATGATGAGTTTGTTTATCGGAATCATTTCAAGACGTTTGATCAAAATCCAAGGCACATTTGGCAACTTTATGTGGGGAAACGTGGATCTACTATTACATTACAGAGATTAAACTACATTCGAGGAATTTTTTCCCACGCGTTACTGTATGTGAGACAATCAATGTGCCAGTGGACTTGGAAACAAGAATTTTGGACTTTACGCGGTCTTCTCATTTTAAATTGTGCTTGGACACTACGTCAATTCGCGAAAAGAAGACTGAGAACGGCACAGAGCAGCCTAAGTCGAACTACAAGGAATCGTAAACGAGCTGACAGTATGTGCGCAATGTCCTATGTCAGTCATGTCCTACAATTGCGTCAGGTAGTAACATGGTAATAATATGAAAAAAAGGTGGAAAGTGGCCGAAAACTGACCTCCAATGGAACACTAGAGAGCGAGTGACTGCAATGCAAGGGGGACTTCCAGAAGTACTGGGATGAGGACACTGGAAAGGTCATCGACTTCAGCCGCGAGACGACTGCCCGAGAAAGACACAAATGCCACGAACTTTCAGTGACACACTGGCCAATATGAAAAGGCTAGAAATTACTAGAAAAGAAAGACTCTACGATTAATGATAACATTACAGGGATTACGAAGCTGGTGCATATTTGAAAGAAACTGGATTGAACGTGACGCCCTTTAAGCAGCAGTTTTAAATTTTTACCGCCGCCCGCCACCTAACGTGGAGCGACGGAACTGCAAGCGCAGCGCCGTGTCGAGCCCGGTTCGCAGTTCTATCTACGAACGGCCGATGGCAGCACACGACAAAGCGGCAAGAGAAACGAAGTCGATATTGGTTGCGCTCGCTGACCTTGACCCGGTGTGCGCCAGTGCAGCCTTCGCGTGGCCCTGGACCGAACTTCAAAATAATGACATCCTTGTCCAACTAAAAAACACATTCCTTTCACGTCCTGATCTTTCTAACTGTAATACTCGTCGATCTTTGTGTGTTTCTTTACTAGTATTTCCTCAGTGTACTAAAAATTACAGAACCACAGTCGATCAAAAGGGAAAGTGCTCTACGTTAATCACTCACTTGAAACACCAACAAAATCAAAAGATTGAAGAAATTCAGTCGATCCAAACGGAAATTTGATCCCTCGAAACAGCAACAACAACAAAAGACTGAAGAAATTCAGTGAGAATGCACATGCGCTTTCAGTGGTCGTTCCACAGGGAAACTGCTGCACGTTAATCGCTCGCATGAAACAGATGAAGGCACCTTCCCCGCTTTACCTCCCCCATTGCAAGGAAGAATACTCTAGGTTAAATTAATAGTTTTTGGGAGTGTAATTCATCGAACTGAATGGAATAATCCTTAAATATGAGTCCTTTAGGTCGCATCGATTGTGTTGTGGCTACTATAACTCATGAAAACCAGAACGCAAGTAAACTATTTATGCAAAGAGGATTCAGATCTGTTTTCGACGCACTTCCCCGCTAAAAGATCTTTGGCTAGCCTCAAGTACCTCTAAGACAGGTGCCGCTCTGAATACTGCAGGCGAGAAAAGAATAGAAGCTAAATAAGGTAACTAATGAAGAGGTCGTGCACCGAATAGAAGAAAAAGATATTTATGTCACAAATATGACGAAAAAAAGTTATTTTGATGGGACATATACTGAAACATTAAAGAGTAATCATTTAAAACTGACGAGTTCCGTACGCGTACTCTTCGGCCACTGTGAGTGGTTGCTTAGCAGCCCCTGCACAGCGGAGCTTCGGCTCGTGACGTCACTGGTGCTTGGTCGCAAGATGGCCGCTCCCACCTCATCCTTCCGGAGGCTGGGTCACAAGCTGTGCTTAACTGCAGACCGACGTGTATTATCACAGAGAATTTTGAAAATCTCAGAACGGAAGGAATACACAGAATACCGTGCGTATATAAACATTCTTAACTCGATAGACGGCGTGCAGTATTGATCAGGACATGAGAGATGTTTCCGGCGGTAGCAGAAGGTTCTCTGATAAACGAAAACCGAACTTCATTCGATGATATATCTGTTATTAAACAGCCACATGGTTCCTAGAGTAGCAGCACAGCCGGCCGCAGTGGCCGAGCGGTTCTAGGCGCTTCAATCCGGAACCGCGCTGCTACTGTGGTCGCAGGTTCGAATCCTGCCACAGGCATGGCTGTGTATGATGTTCTTAGGTTAGTTAGGTTTAGGTACACTACGGGCCTTTAAAATTGCTACACCACGAAGATGACGTGCTACAAACGCGAAATTTAACCAACAGGAAGAACATGCTGTGATATGCAAATGATTAGCTTTTCAGAGCATTCACACAAGGTTGGCGCCGGTGGCGACACCTACAACGTGCTGACATGATGAAAGTTTCAAACCGATTTCTCATACACAAACTGCAGTTGACCGGCGTTGCCTGGTGAAACGTTGTTGTGATGCCTCGTGTAAGGAGCAGAAATTCCTACCATCACGTTTCCGACTTTGATAAAGGTCGGATTGTAGCCTATCGCGATTGCGGTGAGGCTCAAATTGTTCAAATGCCTCTGAGCACTATGCGACTTAACTTCTGAGGTCATCAGCCGCCTAGAACTTAAAACTAATTAAACCTACTAACCTAAGGCCATCATACACATCCATGCCCGAGGCAGGATTCGAACCTGCGACCGTAGCGGTCGCCCGGTTCCAAAATGTAGCGCCTAGAACCGCACAACCACTCCGGCCGGCTGATTGCGGTTTATCGTATCCCGACATTGCTGCTGGCGTTGGTCGAGATCCAATGACTTATCAGAATGTGGAATCGGTGTGTTCAGGAGGGTAATACGGAACGCCGTGTTGGATCCCAACAGCCTCGTATCACTAGCAGTCGAGATGACATGTTTCTTATCCGCATGGCTGTAACGGATCGTGCAGACACTTCTCGATCCCTGAGTCAACAGATGGGGACATTTTCAAGACAACAACCATTTGCACGAACAGTTCACGACGTTTACAGCAGCATGTACTATCAACTCGGAGACCATGGCTGCGGTTACCCTTGACGCTGCATCACAGACAGGAGCGCCTGCGATGATGTACTCAACGACGAACCTGGTTGCACGAATGGCAAAACGTCATTTTTTCGGATGAATTGAGGTACTGTTTACAGCATCATGATGGTCGCATCCGTGTTTGGCGACATCGCGGTGAACGCACATTGGAAGCGTGTATTCGTCATCGCCATACTGGCGTATCACCCAGCATGATGGTATGGGGTGCCATTGGTTACATGTCTCGGTCACCTCTCGTTAGCATTGACGGAACTTTGAACAGTGGACGTTACATTTCAGTTGTGTTACGACCATGGCTCTATTCTTCATTCGATCCCAGCAAAACCCTACATTTCAGAGGGATAATGCACGACCCGATATTGCAGGCCCTTTACGGGCCTTTATGGATACAGAAAATGTTCGACTGCTGCCCTGGCCAGCACATTCTCCAGATCTCTCACCAACTGGTCAGTGGTGGCCGAGCAACTGGCTCGCCACAATACACCAGTCACTACTCCTGATGAACTGTGGCATCTTTGTTGAAGCTGCATGGGCAGCTGTACCTGTACACGCCATCCAAGCTTTCTTTGGCTCAATGCCTAGGCGTATCATGGCAGTTATTATGGCCAGAGGCGGTGGTTCTGCGTACTGATTTCTTAGGATCTATGCACCCAAATTGCGTGAAAGTGTAATCATATGTCAGTTCTAGTATAATTTATTTGTCCAATGAATATCCGTTTATAATCTGCATTTCTTCTTAATTGCCAGTAGTGTAGTTCAAAGTCCAGGGGACTGATGATTTCAGATGTTAAGTCCCATATTGCTCAGAGCCATTTGAACCATTTTGAAGTAGCATCGTAAAAGAAGAGAACAAAGTTAAAATTCCTGAAAACAACCTCAATAAGGACGGCATACTGTAGTTATCGCAAGGTTGAACGAGGCCCAGCAGTCTTTCGACCAAAACGTTATCTTATAAGGCACTGGACTGGGCACCAGTGACGTCATAGTCAGTAACACGCTTTATAAGAACGGCAGCAGCAACGATACGACATTCACAACTTGACAATGATCGAGCAGTACACAGTCGAAAGGTCGTCCATCTTAAGCCACTTGAGGCTGCTGGAATCCTAAGAGAATTATTTCAATATACAGTCTTCTTTCTTCTTTCAGTTGCGCAGGGTCGACCATGGTTAACCAGATGTAGCTTGGTAAGTTTAAGGGGTTGCCGGATGTCCTTCCTGCCGCCACCCCATACCCTCGGGGAAGGAATTAGTCTACCCCAGCTGTCTGTGTCTAATGTAAGCCATGGGTAGAGCAAATGTGTTACAAACGTCTGCGAATTGTGTAACTGAGGCGGAAGGTGGGGACCACCCCGGTATTCACCTAGGGGGATGTGGAAAACCGCCTAAAAACCACATCTAGGCTGGCCGGCACACTTGCCCTTCGTCGTTAATCTTCCGGGCAGATTCAATCCGGTGCACCTACCCGAGTCCAGGAAGCAGCGTGTTAGCACTCTCGACTACCCTGGCGGGTTATTTCAATATACAGACAGTCTATAACTAAAGTTCAAGATTTAAAACGCAGTAGAAAGAGAACCACTCCTCAGAATAACGTCAAATTTGAACAGCATATTATTGACGCAGGGATAAACGTCATGGAACAAAAAAATAGTTACGAAAATTTTACCAATGGATTGTACTGTAAGTGAGAATATGTACAGCAACAGACACACGGCACACAGGTTTGCGTCCAAAACATCCTGCGTGACTGTCCCCATGAAGAATCGCAGGCTGCTAATAGAGCCGTATTTCAAAACTGTGACTGTGCGCCAGCGGCCCTGCAAATGTTTTCGACACTAAAGAGTATGAAAGAAAGCACTGGTCAGATGTCGGCTAAGGGTCTCGAGATAGTGACAACAACATTCGAAAACACAAGTCCTTCGTGGCAGTAGACCCAACATCTGTCGAACCTGGAGCCACAGCACTGCAGCAAGGGTAGAGACGCAATGTGCAGATATGCAGTGCACGGGGTTCTGACCGAACATTGGACTTGGCTGTGAGCACGGAGTATATAATCCTGCAAACATCCTGCAATGTTATCAACACTATACCATCTGGTGACACCACAGTGGTGTCGTGAGCATAGTGCCGCTCAGTGGCCGGCGAGGCCACAGTGGTGTCGTCTGCATAGTACCCCTCAGTGGCTGGCGATATCACAGTGGTATAATCTGCATAGTATCACTCAGTGGCCGGCGACACCACAGTCGTGTAGTATGCATAGTATCGCTCAGTGGCCAGCGACACCAGAGTGGAGTCACCTTCATGTATCGCTCAGTGGCTGGCGACACCACAGTGGTGTTGTCTGCAAAGTATTGCCCAGTGGCTGGTGATACCACAGAGTTGTCATCTGCATAGTATCGAGCGGTGGCTGGAGACACCACTGTGGTGTCGTCTGCCTAATATAGCTCAGTAGCTGGCGACACCACAGTGGTGTCGTCTGCATAGTACCACTCAGTGGCTGGCGATATCACAGTGGTATAATCTGCATAGTATCACTCAGTGGCCGGCGACACCACAGTCGTGTAGTTTGCATAGTATCGCTCAGTGGCCAGCGACACCAGAGTGGCGTCGCCTTCATGTATCGCTCAGTGGCCAGCGACACCACAGTGGTGTTGTCTGCAAAGTATCGCCCAGTGGCTGGTGATACCACAGAGTTGTCATCTGCATAGTATCGAGCGGTGGCTGGAGACACCACTGTGGTGTCGTCTGCCTAATATAGCTCAGTAGCTGGCGACACCACAGTGGTGTCGTCTGCATAGTACCACTCAGTGGCTGGCGATATCACAGTGGTATAATCTGCATAGTATCACTCAGTGGCCGGCGACACCACAGTCGTGTAGTTTGCATAGTATCGCTCAGTGGCCAGCGACACCAGAGTGGAGTCACCTTCATGTATCGCTCAGTGGCTGGCGACACCACAGTGGTGTTGTCTGCAAAGTATTGCCCAGTGGCTGGTGATACCACAGAGTTGTCATCTGCATAGTATCGAGCGGTGGCTGGAGACACCACTGTGGTGTCGTCTGCCTAATATAGCTCAGTAGCTGGCGACACCACAGTGGTGTCGTCTGCATAGTACCACTCAGTGGCTGGCGATATCACAGTGGTATAATCTGCATAGTATCACTCAGTGGCCGGCGACACCACAGTCGTGTAGTTTGCATAGTATCGCTCAGTGGCCAGCGACACCAGAGTGGCGTCGCCTTCATGTATCGCTCAGTGGCCAGCGACACCACAGTGGTGTTGTCTGCAAAGTATCGCCCAGTGGCTGGTGATACCACAGAGTTGTCATCTGCATAGTATCGAGCGGTGGCTGGAGACACCACTGTGGTGTCGTCTGCCTAATATAGCTCAGTAGCTGGCGACACCACAGTGGTGTCGTCTGCATAGTACCACTCAGTGGCTGGCGATATCACAGTGGTATAATCTGCATAGTATCACTCAGTGGCCGGCGACACCACAGTCGTGTAGTTTGCATAGTATCGCTCAGTGGCCAGCGACACCAGAGTGGCGTCGCCTTCATGTATCGCTCAGTGGCCGGCGACACCACAGTGGTGTTGTCTGCAAAGTATCGCCCAGTGGCTGGTGATACCACAGAGTTGTCATCTGCATAGTATCGAGCCGTGGCTGGAGACACCACTGTGGTGTCGTCTGCCTAATATAGCTCAGTAGCTGGCGACACCACAGTGGTGTCGTCTCCATAGTACCACTCAATGACTGGCGATATCACAGTGGTGTCATCTGCATACTATTGCTCAGTGGCTGCTGACACCACAGTGGTGTCATCTGCATACTATAGCTCAGTAGCTGGTGACACCACAGTGGTGTTGTCTGCATACTATTGCTCAGTGGCTGGTGATACCACAGTGGTATCGTCTGCATAGCATCGCACAGTCGCCTGCAACACTACACTGGTGTCAGCTGCATAGTATTGCTCAGTGGCCGGCGACACTACAGTGGTGTCGTCTGCATAGTAACACTCAGTGGCTGACGATACCACAGTGGTGTTATCTGCATACTATTGCTCAGTGGCTGGTGACACCACAGTGGTGTCATCTGCATACTATTGCTCAGTGGCTGGTGACACCACAGTGGTGGTGTCTGCATAGTATCGCTCAGTGGCCAGAGACACCAGAGTGGTGTCGTCTGTATAGTATTGCTCAGTGGCTGGTGATAGCACAGTGGTGTCGTCTGCATAGTATCGCTCAGTGGCCGGCGACTCTACTGTGGTGTCGTCTGCATAGTACCGCTCAGTAGCCAGCTACACCACAGTGATGTCGCGAGCATAGTATTGCTCAGTCGCCAGTGACACCAGAGTCGGGTCGTGAGCATAGTATCGCTCAGTGGCCGGTGACACCACAGTAGTGTCGTGAGCAGAGTATCACTCAGTGGCCATCGACACCACAGTGATGTTGTGGTGTCCCTGCCAGTCACCACATTTTCTAGATGGTAGCATTTAAATCGGTCGCGCTCCATTAGTATACGTCGGTCCTGCGTGTCTCCACTATCAGTAATTGCAGACCGAGCGCCGCCTCACGGCAGGTCTATAGAGACTTCCTAGCACTTGCCCCAGTTGTACAGCCGACTTTGCTAGCGATGGTTCACTGACAAAATATGCTCTCATTTGCCGAAACAATAGTTTAGCATAGCCTTCAGCTACGTCATTTGCTACGACCTGGCAAGGCGCCATTATTAGTTACTATTGATATTATGAATCATGTAGCGTCAATACCGACGTTCATACTTAATGGATTAAAGTTAAGTATTCCACCAGCTATGTCCGTTGTTTATAAATTCTAATTACCTTGTCCTGTTCCAGACCTCACGCCAGCCATCGTGAGCTAAATTGCGTGCCTTTCGGCCTCCTCTAGTAACACAGTGTTTACTCTCCTGCCATAGTATCGCTTAGTGGTCGGCGACACTACAGTGGTGTCGTCTGTATGGTATCGCTCAGTGGCCGGCGACACTACAGTGATGTCGTGAGCATAGTATCGCTCAGTGGCCGGCGACAGCACGTTAGTATCTTTGTCATTCTGTTGGTGTTTTGTATAGGTAACAATAAGTTACACACGTCAATTAGTGTTTTGTTTTTATAAGTGCTTGTGCCCTTTCATCATGGTTGACGAAAGAGAGAATAAGACTATTTATGATGAACCTGTGGACGTCTTACCTGACGTTCCGGACGACTTGACCGATTGGGAAGAAGACACTGGACATGAAAGTGAAGCAGAATCGTAGGACGATAGTGAAATACGTCCAAGAAGAATTTGGCGAACGTTGCGGTTGCCAACTGATTAGGCTGAATCAGATGAAGAAGACAGTGCACAGTGGTCAGACTTCGATTTACCGAGGACCAATAATAAATTTGAAGGATCCCTGGATCCAAACATATTTCCCAAAGATACACAGAGCGCCGCCGATATCGTAGAATTATATAGAATTATGTCTTGGGAACGATCTATTTGATTATATTATCAACGAAACCCACAAGTACTACAGTCAACATTGCAATAGAATGAAACTGGATTTAAAAAATGCCAAATTTTTCGTCGTTACGGGACTCGAACTTAGAAAGTGGTTTGGGATTGTTATCCTTATGGGAATTGTAAAAAAATCAAAGGTTGTTTATTATTGCTCAACGAATTCGTTGATAGACCCACCGATATTTCCCTAAATGATGTCCTGCAACTGATTCAAACAAATATATCCATTTTTCCGGTATCAGCAATAAACCGGATAAGGCCGACCGGCTTGTCACAGGTCAATTCGTAATTAATTATTTTTCCAAAAAATTTAAAGAAACGTTTAATCTAAGTCAAAACGTTTCAGTTGGTGAAGGAAAGATACCGTGGCGTCGACGGTTAAATTTTAAATTGTACAATCCGTCGAAAATTACAAAATACTGCATACTCATTCGGATGCTTTGTGATTCGAGTAACGGATACATTTCTTCGTTAAAGATATATTCCGGTGATGGACAGCCTTTAGCAAAAACAGTTATGGAACTATTGTCACCTGATGGGAATGGCATCACCTCTGCATGGATAATTATCATAACAGTGTAGAACGTTGAGAGAAGTTATTTGAAGAGAAAATAAGAGTTTGTGGAACCAATTGGCAAAACAGAGGATTTCTGGAAAATTAAAGGGCGCAAAAGTCAATGTGTTTGAATCTTGTCATCAACGGAAAGGTGACAAGCCAAGTAATCCGCAACATGCGCCAAGCGGATAAATTTGTACGATACGTGCGGACGTCAAAGTGTTAATTCAAAACATGTTCAGGAGTTGCTTCCTGCTGACTTGCCAGCAAGACAGACGTTCGCTCTGAAATTTCTTGCTCGCATGGAAGTGGACAATGGATGACCGTGGAACATTCTGTGGACAGACTATGCTCATTTCCATTTCCAATGACGTGTCAGTATGCAGAATTGCAGAACGTGGGTAACGGAAGATCCGCACGCACATCCCCTGGCATCTCGTCATTTTGCAAAAGCGAATGTGTGCTGCGGGTTGGCGACATCTTTTGTCGTAGAGCCGTATTTTTTGGAGGATATGAGTCCTGAGCGTCATGTTACATCTACCGTCACTAGTACGCTATGAGCGTCTTTTGCAAGCCTACTTCATTCCAATCCTTAAACAGCTTGGAAGTGTGGGTGGGATAATTTTTGGGCATTGCTGCAGAGGCATTTCAGAAATGCTGGAATTATCAGCCGCCATTTCCCTACAGCCTGACCGTCTAGATCACCTGATCTTAATCCTTGTGACGTCTGGCTGTGGGGTTATTTCAAACATGTTGCGTTCAGTAGGACCGTACGAGAATTGAAGGCGCTCATTGCGCAACGCATTCTAAAAGTGGCCTCCCAGACATTCCGATATTTTGTGGAAGAATCCGTTTCTTGATTTCAGTTTGTGGCAGAAAATGGTGGACAGCATATTGAACATGTCCTGCGCTAGTTTCACGACAGTTAGAACCCGATGTAATTTTTTATGCGGTTTTTGGCCCAAGGACAACTAAAATCGATGTCATTTTCCTTTACATACGATGTTTGAGCAACTACAACCAAAACCAATTTTTCCCATCCGATGTGGTACGACTTTGCCATAACTGTTCACTGCCGAGCAGGTGCAATCATGCGCATTGCACAGTACGGATCGTATAATGTGCAACTGAAACTATAGCAGTCGTATTGCGATTCATCTATGGTTTGTAGCTAACTCCATTAAAGTTAAAAAGCTTAAACCGTAATCTGTTGGTAAAATTGTCAATTAGTTTTTTTCTTTCCGTGACGGTTATCTCTGCGTCAATAATTTGCTGTTAAAATTTTACGTCATCCTGAGCAGTAGTTATCTTTCTACAGCTTTGTTGAGCTTGAACTTGAATTATGGATACCCTATATGTAGTCACGAAACTGTGCATTCGAAGAATGAAAATTTAATTTCATATAGAGGGGTGTGTGAAAAGAGATCAGGTTTTCGCGGTGACATGTAGGTTGCAGTAATTATGCAAACATGGAAAGGCTAGCGCAGGATATACTATCGTCGAGAGGTCCATGAACATATCTTCGCCCAGGAGGAAATAACGATGACCCCATTTCTTTTACTGGATTGAGGCCCCTCTCGTGCGAGCACACGGAGCCACTGAAAAATTTGGCTCTTTTCGTTGACATATCTCGGTAGGCAGGGTGTGCGGCAGAAAAATTCTCAAAGGAAAAAGATTGGGACGGACATTTCACTTCCGCCGTTAGCCTGAAAACGAAGGAAAAGTTCTCAGTCTCTCTCTCTCTCTCTCTCTCTCTCTCTCTCTCTCTCTCTCTGTGTGTGTGTGTGTGTGTGTGTGTGTGTGTGTGTGTGTGTGTGCGCGTGCGCGCTCTGCTGTTGATGCTGTGTTTATGGCGTGGTTACTGTGCTGAAAATTGCATGAGTACATATCAAGTTATTATTGTTGTCTCTCTTAGTCGACAAAATGGCTTGAATCTAGCTTTTATAGAAATCAGAAATTATTTCCGAAAGTGTACGTAGAAATAGTCAGTCAGGACTTTTCAATTTAGTCACAAATGTAAATATCACATTTGAACGCAAAACCATATATGTAATTATCGGAATACGGTCATTCAGTAGTAAACAGAAAGCTATTAACCACCCCCTGGCCGAACCCCCACCCCCGCAATCCCTGATTCTCACTTGAGTTAACGTGTTTTTGACATTGCATTTGCTGAACTTACAATGAAATTATTTTGCAGGTACATTCTGTGGTATTAAAATATCATATCATGTCTGCTTCAGAAGTTTTAGAAAATGGTCAGAGTAAATGTAGTCACCAATAAAATCTTTCCTTACTTTGGTTTGTGATTAGTGTCAGCGAGAAAAAGTTTCGAAAATGTTTCAAATTATGTGTCAAGTTTGTTGGAAGTCGCTAAGTGTCACGATTAACAAATACTGGGTGAATATTATCTGCGTTTTCCGCATATACGCAGTCTCTGACTTGAATGTTGGGCTTACTGTGTCACACGTTTCGCAAAAGGTTATAACCCTCAATTAGTAGATTATGAAAGCAAACTTTCAAATTCGGTCAGAAATTATCTGAAATACTGAATATGGAAATTTCTGTAGCCACTGTGAGCCTTCAGACGGGCAGCTTGCAAGTGGAAATGCATGACAGTTTCAGCAATCAGTATTATACACTCATGTTCACAAAAACAGTGCATCTTGAACGGTTAGAGATAGGACCTCAATTTTCACAGGACATTTGTAAGTTCTGCAGAAATAACTAGCATGTTCGCCATGCCAACCTGTAGGTTCAACGTCAACATCGATATTGCGGCGCAACACCACCTATCGGTATAATGTACCTGCAGCTCTCGTTGACACTATAAACCGGAGGTAATGCATCAGTGCGACTTCAGCATATTTGCAGGGATGCCTCGCAGACGTATGTGCGAACCGTACTGCCTGATTAAGTCGCAGAAAATTTTGATTAAGCCTTTCAAAATAGTTAATAAAATTTATGAACTTCAATAAAATATAGTAAACGAAACAGTAAAAGGTTTGAAGCTCTGATCTTCTGCCTCTTCAACTCCGTTAAGAAACATATCTGACTCGCTCTTAGTAATTCAGCAAGAAAATACTATGTGATAGATTGGTGATTCACCACCAATGCTATAGAGTGCAGACCAGTTGGAAGCTCGAAGACGAACGTAATAACTGGGGACTTGACATAAATTTGCTACAGACGGACTATTTGGCGGTAGGAACTGTTCTAGAAAGCTTGGACGCTCACGGGAACAGTGTTAAGATTTGCGGAGATTTCACGTATCTCGCATACTTGGTTGATGAGCATCCGAGTTCATAGACGTCCGCTGAACGGCAAATGAAGTATGTATTATACTATTATTGATAGAATTCCGCTACGTGCCTCTAAAGTGAGGGACGTATTCAAGAAACAAAATGGGCCTTGCCTGGAGGTGGATGTAACCAGTACAAGGCATGAGTCGTGTTCCAGAAAATGCCACACCCACACGAAGTGTCATGGCCCATTTTTAAACACAGTTCCAATACCAGGTATAATTTATCCATAGGACGTTTTCCTTTTTCCCTATAGGCCATCTTAAGTTTTTAGACCATCCCACACGAATCTATTGACAAAAATCAAGTTCATGTCTCTAGCTGGCCTCGGATCACTTAGGAGATACTTCATGTGTGCTTCAATGGACTGCGATACACAGTGCTGTCAATCAGAAACATGAAAATAAGTGCTCAATAAGCATTTCTTAGGGGTTCACGGTGCTGGTGGCTTTTTTCACGAAAAAAATAGGGCTACGTAATTAATTTTCTGTTTGTTTGTAGGGACATACCTGGTACACATTTTCTACGATGAAATAAAATTGGGCAAGAATCTTGTCAACCTGTACAACAGTACATTCCACAAAAAGATGTATTGTTGTATGTTGTATGTTAACTGGGAAACTAGAAACGACGGAGAGGTTCTGTGCCCACAGCAGCCAGTGGTTCGCAACGCCACGACGATTACCGCAGTCCACTTCACCCCTCCGCCGCCCCACGCGGAACCCAGAGTTATTGCGAGGTTCGGCCCCCGGTGGACCCCCCAGGGAACGTCTCACACCAGACGAGTGTGACCCCTATGTTTGCGTGGTAGAGTAATGGTGGTGAACGCGTATGTGGAGCAATCGCCGACATAGTGTAGCTGAGGCGGAATAGGGGGAACCAGCCCGCATTCGCCTAGGCAGATGGAAAACGGCCTAAAAATCATCGACAGACTGGCCGGATCACCGGACCTCGACACAAGTCCGCCGGGCGGATTCGTGCCGGGGACCAGGCGCTCCTTCCCGCTCCGGAAAGCCGTGATTTAGACCGCTCGGCTAACCGGATGGGCATAAGGTGTACTACTCTGATAACACACAGACATGGGATTAGGTTAGAAATATGAAATAAGTTAACGATAATAATAATAATAATGATTCCACATAATACTTTGGCACTATAATGTTTCTGTCTTTCTGGAAATCTTTATTCCAAAAGCTCTGCAATTTATAATACTAACTACTTATTCCCTTTCTAGACCAACATTCACTTAATATTGAGAAATGCAGACTCAATTTTTCAGGCAAGCAATACGACATTGCAGTGCACAAAATGGAAGCCAAAAGCCATCGCTATGGCCCTGATTTCAGCTGAAGGTGCGCGTAATGTTCGTGTTGTGTGTTCAGGTTTGTTGAGTGTTTGGTGGTGATAAACTGAACGAGATTTCGCTGTTTTAAACAGATTAGTCGGGTATTCGTGGCGGCCTGGGGGGAGGTATGTTTCAGTCACCATCCGCCCATGCTGATTTAGGTTTTCTGTGATTTCCCTAAATTACGAGGGTCGTTCCGAAAGTAATGCGTGCTATTTTTATTCATGAAAACTGCAGCAGATGCGTAAAGCAGAAGAGCACAGCTAAGTAGAGCAATATTTCAGTTAGAGGCTGTCATTTTTTCACATAGTCACCACCATTCGCTATGCACTTTTGCCAAAAATGAACCAGAGACTGCATGCCGTGTTTGTAAAACTCGGAACCAGCTGAGGCTGACCAGTTCCTTACAGCGTTGACAGCAGTATCCGCGTGTTGAAAATGTTCACCACGTAGTCCATCTTTCAGAGGTGGAAAATGAAATGGAAGTCTGAAGGTGCTAAATGTGGACTGTACAGTGGATGTTGTAAGACAGTCCAGCCGAACATTGCAATGAGTTGGGTGGTCACAGAACTGGTGTGGGGCCTGGCGTTATCAAGTTGCAAGAGAAAGTTGGCCATCTTCTCTGGCCTTACCTTGGAAATTCGGGCTTTCAGCTCAGTCAGTGCCGTCTTGTAGCTCCTGAAATGACAATTTCTCCAGACTCTAGAATACCCAAAACAACCACACCGTAGCTATCCCAAAAGATTGTGCACATCACTTTTCCTGCAGATGGCTGTATCTTGAATTTCTTCTTTGACATAGAATTCGCATGTCGCCATTCCACGGACTGTGTGTTGGATTCCGGCTTTTAGCGGTGACACCAAGTCTCATCTCCGATGACGATGCTATTCAGAAAATTGTCACCTTCAGCTTCATATTTGTCCAGAAGGTTCCGACAAATTTCCATTTGATGAGTTTATTGTTCTTCTGTAAGCAACTGCATGACCCATCTCGCAAAGACTTTGCGATAACCAAGACATTCTAAGATTTTCTCCAAGCCTTTACAGCCGAGACTTAGCTTTGTACACAATTCTCTGGTCGTTATCCGCCTATCACTACGGATGACTCGATCAAGACACTTTTCGTTGCGAGAGATGACAGCTGTGCAGTGTCGATCGGTCCGTGGCTCCTCATGGACACCCTTTACGCCACCTTGAAAATGCCGTACCCATCGCCTCACACTCCTCACGTCTATTGTATCATCTGCACACACCTTAGCAAGCGTCGATGGATTTCAATTGGCGCAATTTCTTCATCAGTGTTGTTTACGCGCATCCATATGAGACTTCGATTTGGAACACTCCTCTGCTGGCGCCAACCACCACAGGACAACGGAACTAGCTGCAAATGAAAGAGGGAGGTTCAAGCATTATCAGTACAGCAACATGTGGCGCGAACATCCAAAGTCACCACAAAAATAGGAGGCACTACTTTCTGAACTACCTTCCTGACAGATTAAATGTGTGTGTCGGAGTGAGACTCGAACTCAGAAACTTTGCCTTTCGCGGGAAAGTGCTCTACCATCTGAGCTACCCAAGCACGACTCACTCACCGACCTTACAGCTTCACTTCTGCGACTACCTCGTTTCCTACCTTCCAAACTTTTCAGACGCTCTCCCTCGTATTTCAGTCAAGTCCCATTCCTGTCAAACTCGTTCCGTAAGCAAGCTACTGCCTTTGTATACGCATTATATTTTTATTTTTTTATCTACAATACCACGACACGTCCACCGTCCTTAGAAAAAAGATCCACGGATAAATGAATCTGCTAGTAGTACAAATTGTAATCGACGTGCCTCTGGGTGACCATAAACTAAATGGCGCACCTTGTTTTCTGCAGGAAAGAAGAAGAATGCTACGACAGTCCACGCTGAGGTGGTGGACGTGTGCGGTGACAAAGCGCCATCTTATTACACAGTGATGAGGTGGCTCAGACTCTGATAGTGTGTTCAAATAATTTTCAGCGACGAAGAACGAAGTGACACACTATATCGTAGTGAAACCTCAGGAAATACAAGAGAAACTTATGTCCTGGTGCTCTAAGACCAATTTATCACAGTCGAGATGTCAGAGCAAAAACTGGAAATCAGTGGTGTGACAGCTCTGTACGACATTTTAAATATAACAGAGGTCGTCGCGGTTTGCTTTCCACGAGTGCTCACACCCACTGGAAAAGCCCGCTGTGCTGAAGCAGCAGTGTAAATGTTGCAACTGTATTAGGTCAATGCATATCACTTCTTGAGCTGTCTGGCCGCCATGGATGAGTATTGCGCTCTGTCTTCAGGCCACAAGTGGTCCATCGGGATCATCCGACATCCGTGTCATCCTCACTTGAGGATGCAGATAGGAGGAGCGTGTCGTCAGCACACCGATCTCCCGGTCGGTATGATGGTTTTCTGTGACCGGAGCCGCTGCTATTCGGTCGAGTAACTCCTCAATTGGCATCACGAGGCTAAGTGCATCCCGAAAATTGGCGGCCCGTATGGTCACCCATCCAAGTGCCGGCCACGCCCGACAGCTCTTAATTTCGGTGATCTGACGGGAACTGGTGTATCCACTGCGGTAAGGTCGTTGCCCCATGGACGAGGTTTGGGCCTATTTTTATGACCGCGAGTCAAAGGAACAAATCGAGAAAGTGCAAACATGGCACTGTCAAAAATGAGCGGAAGCCAATCATTGGGCAATGTTCTTCTTGAGACTGCGTCGATATGTTGCTGACAGATTACGCTCGTGCTGGCAAATCGTCAAAGTGGCATTCAAGTGAAGTCACATGTCGAGGTGATGGGAAAAGCTGACAAGACGAAGCGTCGCGGGGAGCCGTCCAGCGGTACCTCTTCGCTCCACTGCAGTGCCCTATCTCATTCTGCACCGGACACGCACGTACTGCTTGTTTTGGCTGTGCAATTTTGCCTCAGTGTTCGTATTCACCAGACATAACAACCAGCACCGCTCTGGTCCGAGCTGAGTGCTACCGCTACGTAGCTGAGCTGCTCGGTTGCTCCTGTAATACCGATTATTCATCGTGTCCTTCTTCGTACATACCGATAAAACGAATATCACAACAGACAAATTTTGGGCCTCTCTGTCGAATGGGTATGTAAAATTCGTGTTTAAAAATCATTTTGTTTGTAATGGAAAACAAACTGACGCTTTCCTTCGACGCTGAGTGGCGCATGAAAGATGTGACGAGCAGAATTAGTTTGAGACGGTACCTAGTAGTTACTGACCAGTAGTTGCTCTTATATGCGGCACCCCCATACGACAAACCAACTGCGTCTTTACCTGCGATTACTCGTACTGTAGCCCGCATCTCGTGGTCGTGTAGTAGCGTTCTCGCTTCCCACGCCCGGGTTCCCGGATTCGATTCCCGGCGGGTTCAGGGATTTTCTCTGCCTCGTGATGGCTGGATGTTGTGTGATGCCCTTAGGTTAGTTACGTTTAAGTAGATCTAAGTTCTGATGACCATAGATGTTAAGTCCTATAGTGCTCAGAGCCATTTGAACCATTTCAACTCGTAATGTAGGTACCTTGGGCATCATGGCTCTGTTTAAAAAGAATAGCTCGATGTTGGAGATAAGATGTTGGAGATAAGAGAACCACTTGTATGAACATCAAGAGCTCAGACGGAAACACAGTTCTAAGCAAAGAAGAGAAAGCAGACAGGTGGAAGGAGTATATAGAGGGTCTATACAAGGGCGATGTACTTGAGGACAATATTATGGAAATGGAGGAGGATGTGGGAGAGGATGAGATGGGAGATGCGATACTGCGTGAAGAGTTTGACAGATCATTGAAAGACCTGAGTCCAAACAAGGCCCCCGGGGTAGACAACATTCCATTGGAACTATTGACGGCCTTGGGAGAGCCAGTCCTGACAAAACTCTACCATCTGGTGAGCGACATATATGAAACAGGCGAAATACCCTCAGACTTGAAGAAGAACATAATAATTCCAATCCCAAATAAAGGTGTTGACAAATGTGAAAATTACCGAACAATCAGTCTAATAAGCCACAGCTGCAAAATACTGACACGAGTTCTTTACAGACGAATGGAAAAACTCGTAGAAGCCGACCTCGGGGAAGATCAGTTTGGATTCCGTAGAAATACTGGAACATGTGAGGCAATACTGACCTTACGACTTATCTTAGAAGAAAGATTAAGGAAAGGCAAACCTACGTTTCTAGCATTTGTAGACTTAGAGAACGCTTTTGATAATGCTGACTGGAATACTCTCTTTCAAATTCTAAAGGCGGCAGGGGTAAAATACAGTGAGCGAAAGGCTATTTACAATTTGTACAGAAACCGGATGGCAGTTATAAAAATCGAGGGACATGAAAGGGAAGCAGTAGTTGGGAAGGGAGTAAGACAGGGTTGTAGCCTCTCTCCGATGTTATTCAATCTGTATATTGAGCAAGCAGCAAAGGAAACAAAAGAAAAGTTCGGAGTAGGTATTAAAATCCAGGGAGAAGAAATAAAAACTTTGATGTTCGCCGATGACATTGTAATTCTGTCAGAAACAGCAAAGGACTTGGAAGAGCAGTTGCACGGAATGGACTGTCTTGAAAGGAGGGTATAAGATGAACGTCAACAAAAGCAAAAAAGGGATAATGGAATGTAGTCAAATTAAGTCGGGTGATTCTGAATTAGATTAGAAAATGAGACACTTAAAGTAGTAAAGGAGTTTTGCTATTTGGGGAGCAAAATAACTGAGGATGGTCGAAGTAGGGAAGATATAAAATGTAGACTGGCAATGGCAAGGAAAGCGTTTCTGAAGAAGAGAAATTTGTTAACATCGAGTATAGATTTAAGCGTCAGGAAGTCGTTTCTGAAAGTATTTGTATGGAGTGTAGCCATGTATGGAAGTGAAACATGGACAATAAATAGTTTGGGCAAGAAGAGAACAGAAGCTTTCGAAATGTGGTGCTACAGAAGAATGCTGAAGATTAGATGGGTAGATCACATAACTAACGAGGAGGTATTGAATAGGATTGAGGAGAAGAGAAGTTTGTGCCACAACTTGACGAGAAGAAGGGATCGGTTGGTAGGACATGTTCTGAGGCATCAAGGTATCACCAGTTTAGTATTGGAGGGCAGCGTGGAGGGTAAAAATCGTAGAGGGAGACCAAGAGATGAATACACTAAGCAGATTCAGAAGGATGCAGGTTGAAGTAGGTACTGGGAGATGAAGAAGCTTGCACAGGATAGAGTGTCATGGAGAGCTGCATCAAACCAGTCTCAGGACTGAAGACCACAACAACAACAACAACAACAACAACAACAACAGCTCGATGTAGTCATAGGTTCGAGCCGCACACATCCGCTTTCATGCCCTGCAGCTGACTCGCTGCAAATGATTATCTGTAGCTGTGATCCTGCAGTCAAATAGTCTATGCATTGGCTAGAATTGCAGGTTAAGAAAATAAACAAAAATTAGAAAAAAATATTGAATGAATAATTTAATAACTACGGTTCTATTCTATTGTCTGTAACTGACGTGCAGGACAGAATTATAATGAATAAGGTTTATTTGAGGATGGGCATCTCAGATAAACGGAAAGAGATCCTATGATATCCAATAAAACGCAAACAGAAAATGCCCCTTTCAAATGCAGTGAAGTTACATTGATACGACAATGATAGCAAAATCTCGCAACTAAATAATCAAAGCTGTACGGAAACTAAGTCAACTTCGTAATAGCCATACATCAAAGAAACTCAAAACAGTTCAGTGTTCAACATGACGATTCACCAATTAACACACGCAATGCGAAGAATAGCAGCTCATACTGTGTCTATTCTCAGCTCCGTCTACCAAGCGGCAGAAATCAGAGCCCCACTATGGAGCACATTCAGACTCCTCGACATACTAAGTCCCTCCAGAGTTAAAGCATGGTAGCGGCCGTTCACTGCCCAGAATTTATCCTCCATGATCGAATGCCCCTCGTTGCTACAGACAGGTCTTCCTACTTCCAGCACTCGACATAGTGTCCAGAATCTTTCCCATGAGCTCCCCATGCAGAAAGCCCGAGTCTCAACTTGACTCGCGTTGCGTTCCGCTAGTGTCACCTTTTCCATTGGCTGAAGGCCATCCCAACCAAACTATTACGCTCTTAACGTTCTACAGACATCAATTATCTCATTGTGACCTCCTCCCAGACTAACTAATACTGTATATTACAACGATTTTTAAATACATATCATAAACATTCGGTTTCACTCAGATCATTTACAATAAATGTAAGTAATGAAACTTCCTGGCAGATTAAAACTCTGTGCCCGACCGAGACTCGAACTCGGGACCTTTGCCTTTGCTCTACCAGAGCACTTGCCCGCGAAACGCAAAGGTCCCGTGTTCGAGTTTCGATCGGGCACACAGTTTTAATCTGCCAGGAAGTTTCATATCAGCGCACATTCCGCTGCAGAGTGAAAATCTCATTCTGGGAATATAAGTAATGGTTGGTTCATAATAAATAAGCTAACATTCTTGTGCAATTGTGCTCATGATGAATGACAAAAATTGTTGTTAAATATTTTTTAAATTTTTTTAATGTATTTTGATAGAAGCGTATTTTTGTTCCCTTCTCAGTTGTGATGTCTGCTTATTCATACTATTGACGGCTTGAAAATTAGCACCGTTTTTTACTTGTACTTGAAGTGAACATTTAAATAAAGATACTGGCAAGGAAAGCGTTTCTGAAAAAGAGAAATTTGTTAACATGGAGTATAGATTTAAGTGTCAGGAAGCCAATTCTGAAAGTATTTGTATGGAGTGTAGCCATGTATGGAAGTGAAACAAAGACGATGAATAGTTTGGACAAGAAGAGAATAGAAGCTTTCGAAATGTGGTGCTACAGAAAATGCTGAAGATTAGGTCGGTAGATCACATAACTAATGAGGAAGTATTGAATAGGATTGGGGAGAAGAGGAGTTTGTGGCACAACTTGACGAGAAGAAGGGATCGGTTGGTAGGACATGTTCTGAGGCATCAAGGGATCACCAATTTAGTATTGGAGGGCAGCGTGGAGGGTAAAAATCGTAGCGGGAGACCAAGAGATGAATACACTAAGCAGATTCAGAAGGATGTAGGTTGCAGTAGGTACTGGCAGATGAAGAAGCTCGCATTAGATAGAGTAGCATGGAGAGCTGCATCAAACCAGTCTCAGGACTGAAGACAACAACAACAACAACAACAACAACAACTGACAAAATAGTAAAATGTTCGTTAAATAAAAACGTAAGTATAAAGAAATATGATGTACTGATGCTGTGTTCATTTGCTGAGTAAATGTGAAGACTACGATGTCCCGACAAACATTTTCGTACTGAGGAAGATATGAAAACATAATAAATTAAGACATAAAATAGCTGCAAGATACAGATAAATAGCCCTCTGAGATAATACCTATAGTTCAGTGCTATCATCTGGGATATCCTATGCTGAGATCATATGAAGTGCTTAAAAACTGTTAATTCAGAGGGTCACTGTAAAAATGTTTTCCGCTGTGAGATATTAACTTCTGTAGTTTTGAACATATTGAAATGTTGCTTTCTCATTCGATGTGACTCGTTTTGCTGAGATTGCAGACGTATTCGGATTTGCATTTATACACTCCTGGAAATGGAAAAAAGAACACATTGACACTGGTGTGTCAGACCCACCATACTTGCTCCGGACACTGCGAGAGGGCTGTACAAGCAATGATCACACGCACGCCACAGCGGACACACCAGGAACCGCGGTGTTGGCCGTCGAATGGCGCTAGCTGCGCAGCATTTGTGCACCGCCGCCGTCAGTGTCAGCCAGTTTGCCGTGGCATACGGAGCTCCATCGCAGTCTTTAACACTGGTAGCATGCCGCGACAGCGTGGACGTGAACCGTATGTGCAGTTGACGGAGTTTGAGCGAGGGCGTATAGTGGGCATGCGGGAGGCCGGGTGGACGTACCGCGAATTGCTCAACACGTGGGATGTGAGGTCTTCACAGTACATCGATGTTGTCGCCAGTGGTCGGCGGAAGGTGCACGTGCCCGTCGACCTGGGACCGGACCGCAGCGACGCACGGATGCAAGCCAAGACCGTAGGATCCTACGCAGTGCCGTAGGGGACCTCACCGCCACTTCCCAGCAAATAAAGGACACTGTTGCTCCTGGGGTATCGGCGAGGACCATTCGCAACCGTCTCCATGAAGCTGGGCAACGGTCCCGCACACCGTTAGGCCGTCTTCCGCTCACGCCCCAACATCGTGCAGCCCGTCTCCAGTGGTGTCGCGACAGGCGTGAATGGAGGGACGAATGGAGACGTGTCGTCTTCAGCGATGAGAGTCGCTTCTGCCTTGGTGCCAATGATGGTCGTATGCGTGTTTGGCGCCGTGCAGGTGAGCGCTATAATCAGGACTGCATACGACCGAGGCACACAGGGCCAACACCCGGCATTATGGTGTGGGGAGCGATCTCCTACACCGGCCGTACACCTCTGGTGATCGTCGAGGGGACACTGAATAGTGCACGGTACATCCAAACCGTCATCGAACCCATCGTTCTACCATTCCTAGACCGGCAAGGGAACTTGCTGTTTTAACAGGACAATGCACGTCCGCATGTATCCCGTGCCACCCAACGTGCTCTACAAAGTGTAAGTCAACTACCCTGGCCAGCAAGATCTCCGGATCTGTCCCCCATTGAGCATGTTTGGGATTGGATGAAGCGTCGTCTCACGCGGTCTGCACGTCAAGCACGAACGCTGGTCGAACTGAGGCGCCAGGCGGAAATGGCATCGCAATCCGTTCCACAGGACTACATCCAGCATCTCTACCATCGTCTCCATGGGAGAATAGCAGCCTGCATTGCTGCGAAAGGTGGATATACACTGTACTAGTGCCGACATTGTGCATGCTCTGTTGCCTGTGTCTATGTGCCTGTGGTTCTGTCAGTGTGATCATGTGATGTACCTGACCCCAGGAATGTGTCAATAAAGTTTCCCCTTCCTGGGACAATGAATTCACGGTGTTCTTATTTCAATTTCCATGAGTGTGTGTAACTGTAGTTTATTGTCGAAGTTCAGAGAGCTGTAACTCAGTCACGTGTAAGATTATGTGACACTCCGCCATTTCTTGGAGCATTCTCTGTCTTCCTAACAACTGTCCTTTGCCAAAATTCCCCGTACTGGGATTAACGCACATCCGCTCCTTTTCTGACGCACTTGTCTCGCCTAGAGCGGCGGCAGCATTCCGCCTCGAGGCCCTATAGTGTTCAGGTATATAACAAGTTCACATCATAACAATTCCAGGCGGCCGGTTACCTCACTTAAATATTCGTAACGTTACGTGTCTGGGCTGACTCCAGATAGAAATGGAAGAAACGGAACTGCAAGTATTTGCCGAAACCCCAGAGAAAATGCTCCTGATGTAAGGGGCGTAGGTAGTGCCAGATGTTGAGAGAAAAGAGTGAAAGACGTGGTCATACCGCGCACCTGTGTGAGACAGTGAGTGAAGCTGACACAGATTCAAAGGAGGCTCATAGTGTGTCTCAATTTGGACGCTGATCGAATCCTGTAGCACTCAGATTTGTGGGGCACTCGAACGTGACAGCGGCCCGATATTGAACTGCGTGGAAACATGAGAGCAGGCATACTCAGAAATGTTGCACTGGAAATCACTCTTTTATGCGCTAAGAACTTCCCAACGCCTGCACCTGGCGTCCTAGAACAGGTAAAGGACTGCCTGCAAAATTCTGTGTTATTGGTCAGAGACTAGTGAAAGGCGTTCTAGGGAATTACGAACCCATGCGTAGGCTACCATTAACACCGTGACAAAAACGACTGCGTGTGGTGTGGTGCCACGACCGACAAGCTTCCGTCATTGACGAATGGCATAACATTGTGTTCATTGATGCGTCGGGATTCTGCACGACCCCAGATGACGATCGTCGGTGTGTATGATGGAGACCTGGGACGGCGTCTCATTCTATCAATCCTTTGGAGAGACACTCAGGTGTTACTACTGGCCTCAGGTCACAGCTCGTAGTGACGGCACATCGGTAGGTCATGAACATCTTTTGTCCTCATCTGTTACCTCTGAAGGGACAGTACAGTGATACCATTTTTCAGCAGAATAATCCTCCTCCTCACACACACCAGTGTAGCCGAAAGCACTAACGCGCTGCTTCCTGGACTCGGGTAGGCGCGCTGGCCCCGGATCCAATACGCCCGGCGGACTATCGACTAGCGCCTGTGCCGGCGAGCCTGGATGTGGTTCTTAGACGGTTTTCCACATCCTGCTAGGTGAATGGCGGGCTGGTCCCCACGTTCCGCGTCAGTTACATGACTTGCAGACATTTGAAACACGTTGGCACTGTTCCATGGATTACACTCGACGCAGACAGTTGCAGTACCCACATTCTGCACCAGGGGAGGGGGTTATGGGGTGACGAGAGGAAGGGCATCTTGCCACACTTTAAAATTAACACGCCAAATCCGGTTAACCATAGCAGCAGACCACGCAAGTCGGGATAAATGCTTGGAAAGATAGAGAATCCTCCTCCACACATGGCAAGTACCCATATGAAATTTTCGCATGACGAAGAGGTACTACAGTGAACAACAAGTCCCTAAACTGTTCGTGGTAGAACATGTTCGGGGTTGGTTGGACTTTGACTTCATCCCAGTACCAGGATCCAAGAACTGAGTCTTGGGAGCTGATACAACAGCTTTTTGACACCCTGCCTAACCGATTCTGTGCCTCCATGTAGGTCAGAGAGGCTGCAACGTCATACTGACACGTGGGCTCATAACGCAAAATTTTCTCTAAATTTGTCCTGATTTTGAAATCACTGAAATAACATAACTTATGCTCTCAGCGCATCAAGTTTCGTTTCGGTTCCTCCCCTCCCTCAGAATGTTTCACTTCTTTTATCAGGCAGCGTATTTTCAGCACCACAAAACATATTACTGGGATCCTAAGTAAGCACACGACTGCATAATATTAATTCCCTGTTCCCACCTGAGCCTCTCATTAAAAATTTAATATAAATACGAAAATACAAATATTAAGCCACTGTCCTAGCTCGCAAGCAACGCTTGAGACGTCTCTTTTTAAATTTTACTTCACGCTGAAGTAAATGTAAGACTGAAAGGGCTAGCTCTATTTAAAATGCTGTATGTGAATGAAGATAAGCAAACTGTGCAACGCACAGTCGTCAGTATAGGTCGCATATGACGTAGTGACTGACTTTATTACAATGATAATTATCTTATTTTAAAATTGAAGAACTGCTATGGAAGTAACCTTATTGCATTTGTTTCTCAATATTATGTGTGAATTGCTAAAGGACCAAACTGCTGAGGTAATCTTAAACTAGCTTAAACTAACTTATGCTAAGAACAACACACATGCCCATGTCCGAGAGAGGACTCGAACCTCTTGCGGGAGGGGCCACGCAATCCGTAACGAGGCACCTCAAACCACGCGGCCACTCCGCGCGGAGTTTCTCATCATTCTTCACCACCATGGTATCCACAACAGTTTTCCAGTTACTCACTTTCTCCCTATGCGATGCTAAGATGTTCTTGCCAACCGGTAGTACCAAACATGCTACAAAAGGAACTTCACTGCTTCTTCCCTTTTTTCTATCACTCAGGAAGTGTTTCATTTTTACAATCTCTCCTTCGTTTTAAATTAATATTTTAAATCATATACATACATAGTTTATCCATTCCGGAGGGACCTTAAGTGGAATGACCATATAAAACAAATAGTGGGAAAAGCAGATGACAGACTCTGATTCATAGGCAGAATCTTAGGGAAACGTAACTGATCTACGAAGGAAGTGGCTTATAATGCGCTTATTCGACCCATTCTTTTGTTCTTCTGTCTGGGATCCCTACTAGATAGAACTGATAGAAGAGATAGAGGAGATCCAAAGAAGAGGAACACGTTTCATCACAGGATCGTTTAGTTGTCACGGAGAGGCTCAACGAACTCCATTGGCAGACGTTACAAAAGAACCGTTGTGCTTCACAGAGATATTTACTATTGAAATTTCTAGAGAGCATTTTCCTGGAGAGTCAGTCAACATGTTAACTTCCTCATACATACATCTCGCGCAATGGCCATGAGGCGAAAATTCTAAAAATTAGAGCCAATACAGAGGCTTGGCGACAATCATTTTTCTCATGCGCTATTCGCTTGTAGAACAGGATTGGAGGGCTTAGTTAGTGGTACAAAAAGTACCCTCCACCACACATCATTAGATGGCTTTCGGAGTATAATGTAGAGGTTTACTGATACAAATGCGAGAGGGTGCGTTCCATCAAGTTTCGGGCAGTACATTATTTCATCCGATATATGCCCTTCACGAGGCAATCAGAGAAATTAGAGCTCCACGTAGATATAGCGACAGTATTATGTACCGGCCAACATCACAACCGGAACAGGGAATGGAGAAAATGGTAATGACAGCAGAGGTACCCTCGCTCACACGCCGTACTGAGTCTCCCAGCGGGTATATGTGTAGATGTTGACATGTTGTTATTATTTCAGCGGACAGATACATTGGCTTGGTTTGGAAGAGTTTATTCAGATGAAGTCCAATTTCCTATGACAAGGATTGAAACTCTGCATTCTGCAAAGGAATAGTCGCTATAGGAACGAGCAGAAATAGTGAAGGAAGTACGCCTTGCGTTACACATTTCTGAATCACCGATAGCGGGACAAAGTGATAATTATCCAGATTGACATAGTAAATGTTATTATTATTTTTATCATTATTAATTTGTTCATTTGTTTAATAATGTTCTATTCTGTTAAAATATGTGTAGAAGTGTACATCTTTCTCAGACTTACTAACATATATTCAAAATCGAAAGAACAGTAGTGTTGATTGTGTCATCTACATCACTAAGCGGTTATAACGGTCTTTCTAGCAGCAGGTTACCAATCTAATACATAGTTCTCAGGGGCGCTAAAAATTGATTTAGGTATTTCAGGTAATAATTAACCGAATTTAAGATTTGAAAATTCTTTCAAAATATTCTCTTAAGTTAAAGTTTTAATACAGTAAGTCAAGTATTAAAGCTAGAAACTGAACATATATTTAGAGTCATAATAACTCACGGGGCGCAATTTACACAGAGTATATTCGCTCAGTATTTGAGCATGAGAGCATTTCTCGACGTCCAACCAACTTATACAAAATTTTATACCTATCCGAAACTTTTTCTTGCTGACACGCTCGACTATATAATGAAAGGTAAAAAGTTTTTCGGTTACAACTTTTTCGTGGTTCACGAAGTAAAACATGAGTTTGAGACTAGACGTTTCAATTTATTATCTCTTTGTTACTAACTCTATTCCCAACCCGTTTTGCAGAAATTATCGATGTGCATCTTAGAGTCCCTGCTAAATTATAGCGTTGTGCGATATATACTTCAGGAAATACAACATCATAAACACTGGGCTGTGTGAAACTTTTGTTTTATACCTGTCCGGTTCTTTAAAGAACACAGGATAAGGGGGGAGGGGCATTACTCGTCTTTGAACAAATAAGAGTAGCTTAGTTTATTTTTAACGCCAGATTAACAAATTTAATATTGCGTAACTATTGTTCTTAAAACAAAAACAATTCCTGAGGCCTGGTTCTGCCTCAAGCAAACACGATGTCTTCTTCGACAACGCCGCGTGTTTTGATGAAGTTTTACCATCGCTAATAGGTTCATTTACTTTCTTAGTGTCACATGATGATGTTCATGTGGGTGCCAGACATTTGCAGCGCTATTGATGTTTTGCTCCAGTTTGTCATTCGGAAACACCTGGCACGGCAATGAGAAATTCATCTTGTGGTTGAAGCTCACTTTTGTGCCCGTTGGACACTATAGACCGGCAGTACACCCGTGGATATTTTGTTTACTGACTTTTCGTGTTTGCAAACACGGAGCAAGATATCAACTGTACTGCGAACGTCACGCAGACACACAAACACCAATGAGTGATGCTAAGGAAATAAATGAGTCTGCTGACGATGGTAAAACTTCTCAGAAAAATATTTGGTTTCCAAATAAGAATTCGTATTGCCTTAAGGCAGAATTACACTTTCAGAAACTTATATCTGAACGAAAACACAAACAAAAATAAACAAAATTTAATTTAAAAAATATTAGTTTTCAAATAAAATGGGATTATATTAAGAGTATCTACATTAAAAAATATTCCATTGAAATGCTCGGTTGAGCACGTTTTTATTGCCACCAATGTTGTCGAGATGTTTCATTCACTCTTGCCAACCACTATTTGATTACAGATCAGGTTGTCAGTTTGTGAATGAAATCTGGTTGGAGCAATGGAATCGGAAAATAATTATTAATAACTGTTACATAAACCCAGGAAACAAGAATTTCTCACAGCACAGAATAAGATGGCAAGGATAAAACGTATAATGAACGTTAACAGTAATTCACACCATCGAAAACACGGATAGGCTATAACTAATCATACTTTTCATTCTAATTCGAGCTGCAGAAATGGCGATTGCGCATAAAACCTTTTTGTCCTCAAATAATACCTACAGTGAAA
The DNA here is from genome assembly GCF_023897955.1 of Schistocerca gregaria. NCBI lineage: Eukaryota > Metazoa > Arthropoda > Insecta > Orthoptera > Acrididae > Schistocerca > Schistocerca gregaria. The sequence continues at coordinate 218,532,962 of NC_064927.1, forward strand.
ATCTGTATTTCAGTCCATATAGGTTAAGGAAGTTCCACGACGTACTGCGTCTCTAATAGTGCGCGTATGTAATTTATGCAATAATGGAGAAATGTGTTGAAAGCAATGATTTGTTGCCTGTGATTACATATGATGAAAACGTTCCATGGCTAATGTATTCGTCAAGAGTCTATTTCTCTTCTGCACACTGTTTTGAAAACGAAAAGACTATTTTACTATGCGCGCATTAACATTCTGTCTTAATTAAATGTAACTGGAGCATGAGCTTTTGTTGGCTGCTCCTTTATTGCGTCCGCTGAGAGAGAGCGTTTGATATTAAAATTAGAAACTTTAGCTTGAAAATGTAATAATGTCACGTGGAAATTTCATAGTAGACATGCATTTCACTCGTAGCAGACAGTTAACGTAATTCAATTTAGGCAGCTTTACGTAGATTCCTGAGATTAAAAGTGACGCTACGAGATTCGTCTTGTTAACAACTGAGGCGTCGTGAGAAGTACAACAGTTTTAAAAAACTTAAAAGAACGCACACCTCATGAAACAAATGTTTATATTTCTTATCATCTGGCAGGGTGCCCAAAAGACATAAGGGTCTTAGTTAATATGTAGTGTATAAGGCGGAGAGTGTTAACACTTCACAACCTGTTGTTAGAGAGCTTTCAAATATGGTAGACAGCTGTTCCTTAGTGTATTCCCAGACGTTATAGAAACTGTGGCTTCCTTAAATGGCACTTTTCTTAGAGGCAGTACATAGCACATGAAGAGGGGATAACAAAGACATAACATTTCACTTCCCATAGGTAAATTGCTAGCAAAAATATGTAAACGCATCAAAAATTTAAAAAAAGCAAATAATTTGCTAGTTATCTGGCTGAAACAAGACGGTACAGCACTACTTTAGTAACATTTTATTGTAAACTCAAAATGTATTCATTTTAACGCACTGTTCCAGTAGAATTTGGCTCACATTTAGCGGTTTTCATGAATTCTTCCAAAAAGCCTTAATGTGAATGTTAACATGGGCTTTCTAATTGTTCTCGTCTGACTAAGAGCTTTGAAATGTTGTTAAACAATGGCATCATTGCATGAAAAATATTCATGGCTTCTTCTGTTTCACACCCCATAAAGGCTGTCTGTGAAAATAATTTCGTAGCATTTGTGAGAGTTTGGCAGTTGTTAGTCGGATGCTTCTTTATTATTTGATATTATTTCTTAGAAATATGTGTTTTTTTACGTAAACTGTCTTGTACATATGAGCCTTAGAGTTACCTTTCTGTACTATAATCACAAAAACTCTCAATCAACGATCTGAACTATTCTACTAGATATGCGATCTGTTCAACAACTGCGACTTTACTTACGCTTAGTGTCACTTTAGTTTTTGTGATAAGAAATTCGACACTAGAGTGTATGGGTATTACGTATGTTTGAACCCTTTGTCTATCAAATCTGCCATCTGTGGTTGAAGATTAATATTTGTTAAATTAACCACTATTATTAAAATCACTCGCTTTCTTATCCATGAGGGCAGCAAATTTACGACTGAGGGATCACACATCCATGTCAGTAATCTCATCTAGTTTCATCAAAGTCCGTTCCAACATAGGGTGGAAAGTACCACGATATTAGTGGTCTAAGTACAGCTACTTATTTAGCGTTGCCTTACGCGTGCAGCTTTCGCGTATTTGTGATAATAGACGAGTGCAACAATCCAGTGCAGTTATTTTAACTGTTTATATGTTGAAGGACCACATGATCATAGTATCCACTTTCATTCATTTGTTCCATTAAATTTGTGATAGTGTTTCCATTATATTGTTTATAAAATTGTTTATGATCTGTTTTTGTTGTTAACAAGATGAGTGAAACTATCAGACTGGCTAACTAAAAGGTCTTACGTATGTAATGAAGTGATTTTTTTGTATTCTAAATATTTTATAACCATTAGTGACAACGGATTTACATTATCAGTCACTTACTATTTCACGTATTTAATGACGATAAAACTTAGTTTAACCAATAAATGTACAAAATACAAATACATTTTTCAAACTGCAGAAAACGTCCATAAGAATAACCAAAAGTAATAGACGAGCTCATTCTAAAGATATTTTCAAAAATGGGTATGCTAATTGTAGCATATGAGTATATTTATAATTCAATCGTACACACCAAAATAACTTTAATAGCTGCTGCTAAAACAGCTCTGTCCATACTACCAAGGCAGAGTAAACATAAAGGTCCTTAGAAACGGCCTGCTAAACAATGCATTCTATCCATTGAAGGATTACTTAGGCAGTACCGATAATAAGTTCAGTAAAAATGACAATACATGTAAATACTAATAACGATAATCCAACTTCTGAAATTATGAAAATTGCACATTATCTCAAAAGTGAAAGCTCTTCTTGATTTGATGGTGTTGAAATTATCTCTTTACTTTGTGAGACTACTAAGTGTACTTTACTTATTTTTATCATTTCAACACTGACCTACAGAATTTTCCCTGACAAAGACATCTCAGACTTAACCTATTCATTTATTACCCACAATATACAAGCCCAACGCAATCTGACTGCTATCCAGTGACAACATGGCTTCAAATGATTAACACAAAAGAATGGCCCTGAATTGCAAAAAATCCTAATAACCCATAAGTCACTTCGTAACACGAACTACGGCAAGCAGCAACTACAGCCATCTAAATAAAAAGATTCTAACTATTATGGACTCTAACTACTATGGACTCTAACTGCTAGGATGCATATGGTTAGCAAAGGAAAGATTTTGTTGAAGAGCAAACAATATATGTAGACGATTTTACCTTATTCATGTGGCCGAGCGGTTCTAGGTGCTTCAGTGCGGAACCGCGCGACTGCTACGGTCGCAGGTTCGAATACTGCCTCGGACATGGATGTGTGTGATGTCCATAGGTTAGTTAGGTTTAGTAGTTCTGAGTTCTAGGGGACTGATGGCCTCAGATGTTAATTCCCATAGTGCTCATTTCAGCCATGTGACACCCTGTTACAAAAATTATATGGTTGTCAATAATTCCACTACTCAAACATTAACAACTACATCCATCCTCATTTTGCAATCCATGTTCCTACCAACACTGAATCTCCGCTAAGAAAACATGTCCAAAAACTTCTCTGTCTGCCCGCTAATTGGTAACCGCTAACAGCTGACTGTTAGTCCGTCCAACCACAGAGTCTCTTACCTAGGGCTCAGAGAACTGTCAGTGATATTAATGCAGTCTATAGCGCAGCCAACATACGAACAGGCTACTTACAGTGTTTCCAATGGAGTGCTAAAGATTTGTCCCTATGTAACAAGTCCAGTCTTATCCAAATTATGTAATGCATTACAGTAACTCAAGGCATTTTTACAGAGAGACTGAAATATGCCGTTGTTACGCCTCTTTGGAAAAGGTGAGAAGAGATATCAATAACTCACGGCCTGTTTCACTACTGACATCATTTTCCAAAATTTTTGAAAATTTGTTCTAGAATTGTATCTCACCTCATCAGGAGTAATATCCTCAGCAAATCACAGTTTGGGTTTCAGATGTGTTGCTCTATTGAGAGCGCTATTTACATCTACACTCACCAGAGTTTACAAGCATTAAATAACAAAATGACGCTGGCTGGTACTTCCTGCGACCTATCTAAGGCATTTGAATGTGTGAATCACTTCATCCTCCTGGACAAGTTCAAGGAATTAATGGTATAGCCAAGCTGTGTATAATGTCATATCTAATCAAAAGAATGCAAAAATTTGTACTTATTAATTCAACCAAAATAATTCAGGAACATAATTCTGATTGCGCAGAAACCAGGTATGGGCTTCCCTAAAACACAATCTCATGTCCACTGTTGTCCCTCACATATGTAAACTATTTTGCGTCTAATATACAACAAGCAAAATTAGTTCTTTTCGTAGATGACACTAGTATTGCAATCAATCCAAGATTGTATATAGAAACAGAAGGAATTGTAAACAAAGGTCTTGAAAGTAACGTTGACTGGTTGCCTGCGAGTGGTCAGATCTCAGTTTTAAAAAGACACTACGTATTCAGTTCTGCATGTTTAGGGGTATTACACTATTGACAAGTGTAGCACATCTTGAGAAAATAATAAATATGGTGGAAACCTAAAAATACTTAGGTGTCGGTACTGATTAGAATTTAAATTACAAAGAGCACATATTTTGGTACTCCTAAAACAATTTAGTTCAACCGCATTTGTAATTAGAATCAATAAAAATCTTGGAAGAGCCAAATCAGTAAGTTGACATATTTTGCCTATTTTCGTTCAATAACGTCATATGGAATAATTTTCTGGAATAATTCATCTTTAAGAAAGAATGTTTCTTTGTTCAAAAACGTGTTGTAAGGATAATACCACCTTGTAGACATCTAAGTTCACGGTACATTTATTCCCTAATGAAGCATGTTGTAAATAATCCACTACCGTTCAAAAGAAACGATGATGTACATAATAACAATACCAGAAGGAAAACTGACATTCACTACACCACATCAAAATTGTATTTATCAAGTGGTGTTCAGCAGTGCAACAAAAATATTTTATTAATTACCAGTGACACAAAATGTCTGACAGTGTGGAAGGTAAAATTTGAAAACAAACTGTTTCTGTTTCCTAGAAGTATTTATATTACCGTAATGTGTAGAAGGTTGTTGTTGTTGTCTTCAGTCCTGAGACTAGTTTGATGCAGCTCTCCATGCTACTCTATCCTGTGCAAGCTGCTTCATCTCCCAGTACCTACCATCCTTCTGAATCTGTTTAGTGTATTCATCTCTTGGTCTCCCTCTACGATTTTTACCTTCCACGTTGCCATCCAATACTAAATTGGTGATCCCTGGATGCCTCAGAATATGTTCTACCAACCGATCCCTTCTTCTAGTCAAGTTGTGCCACAAATTTCTCTTCTCTCCAATTCTATTCAATACCTCCTCATTAGTTATGTGATCTACCCATCTAATCTTCAGCATTCTTCTGTAGCGCCACATTTCGAAAGCTTCTATTCTCTTCTTGTCCAAACTATTTACCGTCCAAGTTTCACTTCCATACATGGCTACACTCCATACAAATACCTTCAGAAATGACTTCCTGACACTTAAATCTACACTCGATGTTAACAAATTTCTCTTCTTCAGAAACACTTTCCTTGCCATTGCCAGTCTACATTTTATATCTTCTCTACTTCGATCATCATCAGTTATTTAAGATGGGGATAGGAATTATAACCTCGCATCTGTGTGTCTTTTTTTCTTTTTGAAAAAACAAGAAATTATGATAATAAATATTCAGAACATAGGGTGTTCAAAAAAAGAGTCGAATACTTTGAGAGGTGGTAATGCTCATCGAAACAAGAAAAATAAGTCCAATAAACATGGGTCCGGAAAGGCATACTTTCCGAGATAAACATGTGTTTATAGGAAAGGCTGCAAGTCCCTTGGTTGCAGATACTGGCACACTCGTTGCATTGGCGCTCCGTCCTATGTGTCGGCAGGGTATTATGAAGTCTTACTGGCAGTACTCTACATATCATTAGCTGGTATGCAGTCAGCTGTGTTGTTTGAGTCGTGTTGTAGGCTACCTTAGTTTTCGTCGTGTTAGTGTGCCTTATTGTACAGTACTGTCAAACCTGGGTATGTAACATGGTGTTTTACCTTCTTCTAAATGTGGATTCACTTATGTGTTTGCTGTTATTGCTTTATTTGCACGTACAAATGGTGTAGTACATTTCCATATTCTCTATTCCATCAGCCGGCCGCTATGGCCGAGCGTTTCTAGGCGCTTCAGTCGGAAACCACGCGGCTCCTACGGTTGCAGGTTCGAATCCTGCCTCGGTCATGGATGTGTGTGATGTCTAGAGGGCTGATGACTTCAGATGTCCCATAGTGCTTAGAGCCATCTGAACCATCTATTCCATCATTTGTGAGCAATAGGAGCCTACTACTAGACAAGTTAAATGGCGAATATGATATTCTGCTATAGTTTAGTAAATGGACGTGGCCTGTGAACCCGTGCCATCTACGCTGAAAAATATTCACAGTTCAGAGTGACGTCTGATAAGGTGTTCGGCAGACTTTTGCAGCGTCTCAGGAACACAGGTATCCTTGCACCTTAGACTGACAGTGAAGGGCCCTGCACTGTCCGCACTCTCGACATGGAGGAACATGTCCTATATTCGGTGGAAGAAACCCCTGAGTCCATGTGCGCAAATTAGCAGCGGCAGAAGGCGTGTCTCAGTCTCTTATCTGGGGAGTCCTTCATGAACAATTGCTCTACTCGTACCATCTACAGCGCGTTCTGGCTCTAATAGCAGACGGCCAATCTGTCAATGGTTGTTGCATAAGTATGCCGCAGATCCCCTGTTCTCATCTAAAATTTTATTTAGTGATGAGGCAGGGTTCACAAGCGATGGTGTTGTGGATTTCCGTAACCAGCATTTATAGGCAGATGTAAACGCCAAACAGTTCAGGAAAGAGGGCATCAACGTCGATACTCAATGAACGTATGGGCAGGCTTACTTACATTAGTGACAGAGTAATAGGGCCATCTGTACTACCATAAAGGTTAACTGGAGCACATTATCTGGTCTTTCTCATTAATGCATTGCCTACCTTCCTGGAGGTTGTTCCAACAACGAATACAAATGTGGTTCATGCATGATGGTGCACCAGCACACCTTCATGTGGCGAACATCTGACGCCGACATTTCGACACCTCTGTAATTGTCGGGGGCGCCACAACTTTTCCTGCTAGTTCCTCAGACCTGAATACCCTAGAGTTTTGGTTATGGGATACTTGAGTTACTTGGTCAACGCTACGCAAGTCAATGATGTCTGAAAACTACAGGGTCGCGTCTTCAATGCATGCCAGCTGGTGCAACAACAACTGAGAATTCTTCAAATGGTTCGTCGTTTCTTACGCCCGATTGCAGAGTGGTGCATTATCATGAATGGACGCCACGCTGAACACCTTCTGTAAACATCTGATTATCGCAGGAAATCTCCATTTCCAGACTAAAGTTTATTGCACTTATCTCAGAAAGTATGTATTTCTGGACCCATGCTTAACGGATTTATTTTTATTGTTTGCATGAATGAGGAGAGATGGCCAATGATCACTTCAGCGCAAAAGACCACCGGACTCGAACTTTTATGGGAATTGCCGATATGCCTCGAGTAATGGATATAATGAGCAGGAGCAATACATTGAAAGTATGTGGATAACTTGGTCTGACAGGAGGCGTGGCAGGGCACAGATGTTCAACTTTCCCCATTAATTTCAATCAATGCCGACTTGCAGCCAATGTCTGTAACTCCATTGTGTCTTAATTCATAACGACTACTGGATCAAAATGTGTCTGTTCTTTCAGACAGGTTCTAAAAAACGGACACCACACACACACACACACACACACACACACACACACACACACACACACACATACATACATATATATAGAAGGTATGTGGTATTAGATGTCTACGTACAGGTCATGTAATTCGCGTATATAGCGGACCGCTGATTTGCGTACGCGGTGGTGGTGCCCGATAGCGACCCATATGGGTTCTATAGGATTCACTTCGGACGAATTTGGTCGCCTCAGACCACTGTAGCACGGTTTCGCCTCTGAGACAGTGACAGTGACACTGCTGAAATATGACATCGCCGTTGGGGAGGACATCAAACATAAAGGGATGCAGGTGGTCCAAAACTGTTAGCGTGTCTTCGACTGCAACCTCAGTTCCCATTAAGCGCAGGAGAATGTCTCTCATAGAATAATACTGCTCGCACCAAGCTGCGGCCGTGGTGCACTGCACGTTTCAAGTCACCATTCACCACAATGACGGAGTTTGTGGAGACGACCATCGACCTAGTATAGCAAAAATCTGATTCACCCGAAGAGTCGACAGGTTTCCGTTGATCGACGGTCAAATCACGATAGTCCCGTGCTAACTACAACTGACAATATGGTCGTGTCAACATGTCAACAAGTGGGGGTGGTCTCTACGGTGCTCCCTGTTCAACAGTGTCTGGTGAAGGGTGTGCTCCGAAACACTTGTACGTGTTTCTGGCATTCGGCAGGGATGCCAAAGATCACCATCTATCCTACATTACCGACCAGACAAGTCTTCGACTCTCATTTTCTGTGAGGAGTCGTGGACGTCCAACCATTCATCCCTTAGTGGTAGTTTCACAGTCCTCCTGCATTTGCCCGCAGATGGTCACAACAGTATCACGAAGAGCTTCGCCGTTTTCGTGATACTCTTTCATAGGCTATGCGTAATAATAATTTTCACTTTCTCAAAGTCGCTTATCCGAATTGATTTCCCCATTTGTAGCCCATATCTTCTCTAGGGTGGTTACCCGTGGGTGTCTGCTCTGCTTGCATACTTCTGTTACCGCTTCTAGTTCCCCCAACGCCACCAGGTGACATCCAACTTCACTTTGGGTGGTAGTCATAATTTTTAGCTTATCAGTGTGTGTATGTGTGTGTGCTCATATTCATATTCTTGTCTGTGAAGAGTGACAGAATATAGCGATGGGGGAGTATGCTTGGTGGTTTTTTCTTGCATGTCATTAGGCCGTGGTCAAAAGTATATTTCTGAGATTAACGTTTCTTCTTCTAATGCAAGAAATACAATCAGAGTACATAAAGACATTGTTAATTGCTTTTCAGATCAAAAAAGCTGAGCTAGCTGAAGTGTTTACATGGAACCGCACACCGCTGGTGCAGTGGAGTCATCTGACCGCTGTCACAGATGATGTAGTCTTTCCGTCGTGTGGTATACACTGTGTACTGAGTTACAATTGTTGCTGTTTGTTTTTCTGTGAACTACGGCTTGTTTGATTTCTCAAAGCAACTAAGTGCTTATACCTTCACAATATGTCTCCAGCTTTAGGAGACAAACATTAGGCACAGAAGCACTCCATATATCCCCGTCAATCGACCACAAAACATCAGGCACAGAAATATTCCAGCCAAATGTCCATAAAACGAAACGACAGACACATAAAGACACTATAGACGGTGACCTAATGCCCATAAAACATCAGGCACGGAAACATGCCACACACCAGTGTGTAACGCGCAATAAAAGGAAAAATTACGAACTATGTGGATACTAGCAGTGATATCCTGCAAGGGAAGCGTGTTGGATAGACTAGGAAAACAACACATTTGTGTGTAAGTAGACGACCTGAAACAATTAAGTTTTGATATAACGGCTCTTTAAATATGTGTGATAATCTGCAGCAGGCACGCGGAATGTCCATTTTATATACCGGACAGCAGCCTACTGGTCATTTTCTTACGAAGACACACAAAATCTTTTGCTTAACACAGTGTCGTCAAAAACGTCACTGATTGGGGAGCCTATGTTACGCACCCGGGACCGGATTACGGCTAGTAATGAGGTAGCGAATACAACATGGCTTCAATCTTTAAACTCTGGCGTCCGAATGAATGTCGAAAGATAACTGAGAACACCGAGGGTGACATATATGTTGAAATAGTAAGTTGCAAATACACACATCAAAAATGTTTTGCATCACCCCAGTTCCCATAACTCCTGAAGACAGACGTTGACTGTGGAAATTATATCACAGACACAGTCCCTTTGACTGCGCAGAGATGTCACTAAATCCGCACAAAGGTATAAACATCCATGCATGAGCAGCGCCTATTAGACGGAAGGGGTCCAAGAGCCGATCAGTTCCAGACATTCCACTAGGAAGGAGGTAAACGGCTCGTGTTATCTGTAGTTCAACCATGCCTAGACGGTCAATACCGCGGTTCGATCGCGTCCGCATTGTTACTTTCTGCCAGGAAGGGCTCTCAGCAAGGGAAGTGTACAGGCGTCTCGGAGTGAACCAAAACAATGTCTTTCGGACATGGAGGAGATACAGAGAGATAGGAACTGTCGATGACATGCCTCAGTCAGGCCGCCCAAGAGCTACTACTGCAGTGGATGACCGCTAATTACGGATAATGGCTCGAAGGGACCCTGACAGCAACGCCACCATGTCTAATTATGTTTTTCGTGCAGCCACAGGACGTCGGGTTACAACTCAAAATGTGCAAAATAGGCTGCATGATTCGCAACTTCACTCCCGACGTCCTTGGCGAGGTCCATCTTTGCAACCACGACACCGTGCAGCGCGGTACAGATGGGCCCAACAACATGCTAAATGGACCGCTCAGGATTGGCATCACGTTCTCTTCACCGACGAGTGTCGCATATGCGTTCAACCAGACAATCGTCGGAGACGTGTTTGGAGACAACACAGTCAGGCTTAATGCCTTAGACACACTGTCCAGCGAGTGCGCAAGGTGAAGGATCACTGCTGTTTGGATAACGATATCGCTTGACTAAAGTGGCCAGTATGTTCTCCAGACGTGAGCCCTACCGAACATGCCTGGCATAGGTTGAAAAGGGCTGTTTAAGGCCGACGTGACCATCTAATCACTCTAAGGGATCTACGTCGAATCGCCGTTGAGGAGTGGGGCAATCTGGACCAACCGTGCCTTAAGAACTTGTGGATGGTGCGTCACGACGAATAAAGGCATGCATCATTGCAAGAGGACGTGCTACCGTGTATTAGAGGTACCGATGTGTACAGCAAGCCCGCATCTCGTGGTCGTGCGGTAGCGTTCTCGCTTACCACGCCCGTGTTCCCGGGTTCGATTCCCGGCGGGGTCAGGGATTTTCTCTGCCTCGTGATGGCTGGGTGTTGTGTGATGTCCTTAGGTTAGTTAGGTTTAAGTAGTTCTAAGTTCTAGGGGACTGATGACCACAGATGTCAAGTCTCATAGTGTTCAGAGCCATTTGAACCATTTTGTGTACAGCAATTTCGACCACCACCTCTGAACATCTCGCTGTATTGTGGTACAACATACACTGTGTGGTTTTCATGAGCAATAAAAAGGGCGGAAATGATGTTTATGTTGATCTCTATTCCAATTTTCTGTACAGGTTCCGGAACTCTCGGAACTTATTTTGTTGTGTGTATATTAAGGTTTGTTGCCTGAAAGTAGATCTGGTTTGCTCGATAAACTTGTACTGAACTTCTATGTCTACCTGTGCATTGTCCTCAACTCACAGTGCAGTGGGTGGCTGACGACGCACAACAACAGTATTACGAATATACTGTTTTAATCCATTCGCGTACTGAGGAGGGAAAAATTTCTATCTATATGACTGTTCATGCATTAATCTATCTTATCTTACTGCAGTGATACCTCAGCATGATGTATTACATCTTCAGCAGAACTGTCTCACAATCTTGATCGGAGAAAGGTTCTTAAAATAGACACAACAAGATTTATTTTATGTCTGTTAAGAACTTAAGTAATAACTTTTCACTGGGACATTAGCAGTTTATTTTTATTTCCATTAAACATTACAAGACACTATAGTGCGTTGGGCTTCTAACTCCTGGTTTGAGAGTTAAATGAGTGTATGTTATATACCTTTTACCTCTTGGAGTATGGAGGCAGACAAACCAAGGGTACTTACAAGTGTGTAAAATTGCACAACGGATTTAACTAATGCTTATGAAGAGTAGCCCTGTCACTTATAAATACCCCCTGGAGGTAGTGATTAGAAACAATACCTAACTGAAAACAGGAAATAATCACATTACAATGAATATCACTCAGCTAGAGCGTATCCCATGGATTGTTCAGTGATTTTCTAGAATATTCAGAGAATTACCAAGCTCATTCAAATCAGCTACTGTGTCTGGACATTATTAATAAAAAAACACAAAACAGTAAAAAAATCTGTGATCAAGGGAAACTAATTTCTGTCAAAAGAGTAAAGGCAATTCTGCACTATACAAATTTATTTTAAATCAGAACCAATTTAAATCAAAATGGAACAATGGCATAATTGTCCAACGGACATATAAAACAAAACAAGCTTCACTCTAAACTAATATTAGCAATAAACTGTCCAGCAGCCCAGTTTTTGGATACGTGATCTGTGAAACTAAACCCGAAATGATTGACATCACCTCAGTAAAAAACTCTTGAACAAACTACTCGCAAACAATAGATGTGAAACCTCAGTAGAGGAAAAAATAGCTCAGTAGTTATCACAGAAATTTACTTTTACTGGCCTACAATGCCAAAGCGAATAGCAAATCAGGGTGAATACAGCGTGGTGGCGAAACAGAGTGACGGATCTCGAAGAAATCTGCGCCATCAGCAAAGCTGCAGTCCTTCAGAGTATTCTGATTGCTGTAACACAAAAGCTTTGACAATAGAGTGTGGTGCACAAACTACTAAATCTGAATATCGTCTTGTAGCTTCTCTGCACACAAGAGATGAGAGACGCTAACCCCCAGCCAGAACGGTGAACTTCAGAAACGTCTCAGTGTGGGAGTACAACAAAAAAGTGCTCTCTAGATCACCGTATGCTGCGTGATAGACGAGAACTCCCATCCAGAAAGGCAATGTTTAGAATCGTCTATGTTTAGAGCAAGTACACTGCCTAACTGCTCGCTAAAATAGAAGTTTGTCTGAGAGCGAAAGACAGCAAGTCCATCCGCCGGACGCTGACACGGAAGATGTCATTTCGTCGAGGGTGTCCAGACAGACGTCCCTCTCTCAAAACCGTTATCTCTCCAACAAATCTCTAATTTCCTCTCCCCAAAGTGCGGGCAGCGAATGATAATCATAGAATTTCCTATACATTTTCTTTCTGCTCATTCTACCGATCGCCGACCAACCACTAGTTTGGTTTCTGACGTTGAAACGTCTAGAAATTACCCCTACATTGCCACCTAAGCAAAATTCCCCCAGTCAGAGACAGTGAAAAATTCGCGGTTAACAGCCTGGCGTACATGGCCGCCGAGCTAATGGTTGCTGGCGCCACTACATCAATCTGGACATTCTATACTCTGTATTGTTCCACATGATTTACACATGCTACTGAAGGCGTCGACCAAGCTCAAATGCACATTGCATCCGCTCTCTCCGTCAGATCTATTTTCTTTTCTGTCTCTTACTCCACTAAACTCAACGTCTTTGATAATAAAACCAATCACCCATCATGCGATGAACAAGTATTAGTGGGGAAAAGTACCTAACGGCGTCAGTCACAGTCAAATATCCGCATAACCATATACAACCTGTCAAATACTTGCTAATTTCAGATTAATCACGTGGCAAGAGTTGGAAATTCTGTCACTGGAAAATGCTAAATGCTGCCACCGTACAGGTTTTGTTATTCAAAATCTCGCCGAACTAATCACGTTCTTGTGATGACACACAATCGATTCTTAGTTGACGATGTGTTACAGTATCCAACGCCTATCCAAAATCTTGTGAGACTGAATATAGTTGTTCATACACGTCTCTACCTAGCAAAATAAATTGTGTGAGAAAAACACTCCATGTTTACTCGCACGAATGATTCTTTCCTTAATCCATGACAAAGAATGAGAGATGCTTTTTTGTCTTTTGGAAACGTAATACTAATGGAGGTCTGAACCCTTCAACAGATGATCGTTATAAATATTTGTAATTCTCTGCACGTACTCTTTTATCCTTTTTTATAAACAAAAATGATCTTACTTATTTTCCAGTGTAAACCTCTTAAAGACTGTGAGTCTTAAGCTTTTCCGTCGTTCCTGATAATGAAGAGGGACACCAGACATATTTTTATCTTGACTGACCTACTTAACTCCTCGGACTGTATTGTATTATAGTTATTTCATTTTACATCACAGATCCTGGCTCAACTGCAAACGATGGACTGGTCCACGTATGGTAGCTTTCCCTCCGCAATGATACAGATAACCCTAACGTAGGTGCAGCCACATCAAAACATTACTTATGGAGAGGCCAGACAGATCTGTGATTGATGAAGAGAGGAAACAATCTGAATATTTATCCAGTTTTGTAACTGTAATCAACATGATCTTGCTGTATTGGTACTGCAAACGCCTGAAAACAAGGCAAACTTTTGAGTAAAATATTCCGGGTGTAAAACATACCACCCTTCAGGTGTCCAGACGCTTAATATTTAGGCGCACCTCTTCAGGAAGAGCAATATGTGGCGGAATGTGGAATTTTAGATTCCCTAATCAGACGGGACAGTTAGAGAATTTATAAAGAGAAATAGATAGGTTGAAGTTAGATATAATCTGGAATTAGCGAAGTGCGGTGGCAGGAAGATCACGTCTTCTACTCAGGTGAGTACAGGTTAATCAGTGCAAAATGATACAGAGATAATAAAAGAGGGACTGCAGCATAACGCATTATAGTACCAAGATACAAAGCGAATGCACTCCACATCTGTCAAGTATATGTTCTTCTAGCTCTGCAGATAACGAAGACATTTAAAAATGTAGGATGAGATGAAATAAATTATGCAGATTTTTATAACTGAACTTTGTGTTCCTCCTTACGGTAAGTCTTGTCATGGGGGAAGCCCCGTCAGATAGGTCCACCGCATGAGCGTCTAGGGAAGTGATTCCAGTGGTCGTTTCCAGTTGCCTTCCACAGGTGATGATGAAATGATAATGAGGACAACACAACACCCAGTCCCTGAGCGGATAAAATCTCCGACCCACTCGGGAATAGAACCCGGGCTCCTTAGCGTGACAGACCGCCGCGCTGACCACTCAACTATCGGGGTGGACAGATTTTCCTGCGACATGAAAATTTAACTGCGATTGGGGACTGGTATTCGAGTTGGAAAAGGATGAGAAGAAAAAGTAGTCGAAGAACATTACCTGGGTGAAAGGAATGAAAGAAGAAACGATAGGATAGAAACCAGGTTTTGAAATACAAATATTTTCACGGGACAATGTCAACTCTGACCATAATTTTTTGGTTATAGTAAGCTAGGAAACGTAGGAGATGTATCCTTGATAAACTGATAGAACTACGGTTGTGGAGAGTTTCAAAGGGAGCATTAGAAAGGACTGATTTAGAAGAAAATAATGTAACAGATGTCGCGTAGTTAGCGTTGAGTTATAAAAGGGGAAGGCAGCAGTGGGTCAAATAGTAAAGAGACAAATTCCATTAAAAACCCGTGGGTGAGACACAAGATACTGAATTTCACTTACGAAAGGAGGAAAAGCAAAACGGCTGCAAGTGAAGCAGCCACAAGGAAATTACAGATGTCTAAAGATGATACTGACAAAAACTGGAAAATGGAGAAGTATGAATCGCTTGAAAATAAACTGAATGCTCTGGAGCATGCATGTCTATGGCAAAGATGGATGTGCCTATATGAAATTAAAAGAAATCATTGGAGACATGAGAAGGAAATATATGGATACTTAAAGCGAATGTGAAAAGCTACTACTGAGCAAAGGAGGAAACGCTTAAACGTGGATGGAATATGTAGATAGCCTATACAGTAGAAACGAAACTGAAGACAGTATTATGGAAAGAAAGATAGTATACTACAGAGGACTATGACTGAGCACTGAAAGAGACATGTTGGAACAACGTCACTGGAATAGACAACATTCTACAGAATTATTGAGATCTGTGTGAGAGCCAGCCTAAAAAAAAAAGTTAAAAAATTATATTCCACATTGTATCCAGACTAGAACAGGGAATAAATACTGTGTGCCGAACCGGGACTTAAATTGGAGAATCTTGCCTGTCGTGGGCAAGTGCTCTACAGACTGAGCTACCCAAGCACGACTCATGACTCTCTGTTGTCTCCTACCTTTTAAACTTCCAAGAAGCTCTCCATCGATGATTGTAAGATTGGCAGTCCTCAAATAAAGGGTATTGCGGGTACATTGCTTAGCCACAGTCTGGGGAATATTTCCAGAATGAAATTTTCACTCTGCTGCGAGGTACTGGGGGAAGTGAAGCTGTGAAGACGGCTCGCTAGTCGTGCTTGGGTAGCGGGTAGCTCAATCGGACGAGCATTTTCTCGCGAAAGGAAAGGGTCCTGAGTTCGCGTCTCAGTCCGGCACAGTTTTAATCTGCCAGGAAGTTTCATATCAGCGCATATTCCGCTGCAGAGTGAAAAATTCATTCTGGAGGAAAGAAATAACTTTAAGATATTTACAATTGTCAATAATAGTTAACCACCGCGTAAATAAATCATAGTTGCAAAATGTTAACATTAATCGCTTACATAAGAATAGTTCGGGTGTAGAAGAACTCTAGCAACATGCGAAGCAGCACTGACAAATGACTTGTCTTAGAAGATATACTGAGGAAGACAAACATTAACTTGCAGCATTTGTAAATTTAGAGAAAGCGTATGGACCTTCTTTTGCCTGGCGTAATGTACCGACCCAACGTGATATGGACTCAACAAGTAGTTGTAGCCCCTGCCAAAATATTGAGCCATGGTGCCTCAGCAGCCGTTCATAACTGCGAAAGTGTTGCGCATGCACGTACTGAACCTCTAGATTATGTGCCATAAATGTTCGATAGGATTCATGTCAAGTGATCTGGGTGACCGAACAATTCGCTGGAACCGTCCAGACCGTTCTTCAAACCAACAGCGAACTATTGAGACCCAGTGACTTGCCATCGTTGATATGAGTGGCTGCAAATAGTCTCCAAGTAGCCGAACATTATCATTTCCAATCAATGACAGGGCCAGTTGGGACAAAAGACCCAGTCACCTCCACGTAAACACAGCCTGCACCATTTTGAAGCCAATACTAGCTTGCTCAGTGCGCCGTTGTCAACTTGGGTCCATGTCTTCGTGGGGTGTGCGCCAGACTCGATTCCCACCATCAGCTGCTACCAAATGAAATCGAGATTCATCTGACCAGGCCACGGTTTGCCAGTCGTCTAGCGTCCAGCCGATACGGCACGAGTCCAGGAGAGGCGCCGCAGCGGTGTCGAGTGCCGTTAACAAAGGAACTCGTGTCGGTCGTCTGCTGCCTATTAACACCAGATTTCGTCCCACTGTCCTGACAGACACGTTCGTAGTACGTCCCACATTTATTTCATACGGTGTTGCATGTCCATTTGCACTAACAACACCTCGCAAACGCCGCTGCTCTCGATTGTTAAGTGAAGACCGGAAGCCACTTCCCTGTCCGTTGTGTGAGCTAATGTCTGAAATATTGTATTCTCGGCACACTGTTGACACTGTGGGTCTCGGAATATTAAATTTCCTAACGATATCCGAAATGTAATGTCCCATGGGTGTAGCTCCAACTACCATTCGTGCGTCCAAATTACTTAGGAAGCCTTTTCACGTGTATCATCTGAGTAGAAATGACAGCTCCGCCAATGCACTGCTCTTTTACACCTTATGTACGCATTACTCCACTGTCTGTATATGTGCATATCTTTACCCACGAGTTCTGTCACCTCAGTGTTCGTTGACTTGGGTCTAAATGTTCAAATGTGTGTGAATTCCTGAGGGAACAAGCTGCTAAGGTCATCGGTCGCTAGACTTACACACTACTTAAACTAACCTATGCTAAGAACAACACACACACCCGTGCCCGAGGGAGGACTCGAACCTCTGGCGGAAGGTGCCGGTCAGTCCATGACATGACGCCTCAAACCGCACGGCCACTCCGCGCGGCGACTGGGGTCTCCCTTTGAGATTCTTAAGGTGAAGGAATTAAAGGTTATCCATAACTTGTATTCTAATCAGACTGCACTTGTAAGAGTCACAGAGCATGGGAGAGAAGCAGTGGTTGAGATGGCAATGAGATAGGCTTGTGTCCTATTCCCGGTGTTATTCATCCGATGAAATGAACAACCAGTAATGGAAATCAAAGAGAGATTTCTAAAACTAATTAACCTACAGGAAGAAGACACAGAATGACTGAGGTCTACCGATGACACTGTAATTCTCTCGGAGATCGTGAAGGACTGGGAAGATGAGTTTTTCGGAATGAATACTCTGCGCAGGAGAATTAAAGGATCACCTTTTCGAAACCCCTACTCATTGGGTCGTTTAAGTTTGAAATTAGGCTCAAAGCAATGCAAAAGCGAGGCGCCCTGCGATGTTACCCTCAGACTCGACAATGCGTCCAACAGCGAAAAGAAGGCCACAGCTCAGCAGTTCACGTGAAGTGTAACGTGGCTTAATGATGTCACTTGGGCAGCAAATTTCACCACTATTCTGCCCAGTGCCACATTGGACGTGCCACACGATAGTAAGGTCATCATACCCCTTCTTACCCACAGTTCACCCTACCTTTGGAGACTCTGCTATGAAGTTCAGAACCGCAAAGTCCACTTTTGGAATCATACGGTTTTCTTTTGAGTGGGCGAAGAAAACATTCCAGACTCACCGCCGCTCAGAATCGGCACAAAAAGGCAGCAGAGGATAGGATAAAAGGCGTTAATAAAATCACTCCTTCCCCACAAATTCCGCAGTCGGAAACGACAGATCGCAGTGCGTTGAGCAACAGGAAGGCGTTCTGCACATCCGTTGGCGCTACTGACTCCATCTGTCGTTTATACCCTCCTCTAAAGACACAGTGGCTTTGCATTCGTACAGAATGTGATCGCACACGTTTGGAGCGCAGCACGACTGGCACATTTAGCTCTCCAGCACAGACTGGAACAACTAGGGACTGTTCAAAACTATTCGACGGAATCTGAAAGTGACCCGAAGCAGCTAAGGATTTTCCTGTGACGTGATCACGGGGGCATGCGACAATAACGCCGGGGATGAACAAAAAGCCAAAGGGTCCCTTTAAGATTCCAGTTCGGCAAAATCCTTGGTGTGACCCGCCCACTTTCCGTTGATATTAAAAAAAAAAAAGAAAAAAAAAGAAAAAAGAAACGTAACGACGTCCTAGGCGCTTGCATACCGGCAACCCCTTCGACACCCACCGATTGCGGATTGCCTATATTCAGGCACAAGAGCAGTATTGCAGCGGCGAAAGAGCAGCAGCATATCCCGCCTGCAGGAGCCTGTACTCTTAAAGATCTCTGTACACAAGCATACCTGCTCCATGGCTAAGCTTTTACCAACACCGTATCAGTAAATGTCCACCCGAGATTATTAATTTTAAGTGTTATGTAATAAATACAATGTTTATATGTACTCTGTTAAGAGGCGCAGCAACCAAATGGAAGCCGAAGCGATTTGCAACCTTCTACTAAATGTTGACGTCAGCAGACGTAGGTTTCAAGAGCCGACATCCTTTAGATGCCATGACCAATGTTAATATAACAATGTAAATCTGTTTCACAACGAAAAATGAAATGATTTATGTTCAGTTGTAAGACAGAACGTTTTACTTCGAACACTATGTACAAACTACTGCCACATAAATAATTTGACATACGTGTGTCTACAAGAGTGGCTATTACTGAATGGCCGTTACAGAACGTCTGGAAAAGAAGAGAAAAGTGTTAACGGAAGGAATTATTTTGGAAATTACTGAATCCAACTTATTTGCACTGAGACGCGTTTGAAGATCAC
The DNA here is from genome assembly GCF_023897955.1 of Schistocerca gregaria. Taxonomy (NCBI): domain Eukaryota; kingdom Metazoa; phylum Arthropoda; class Insecta; order Orthoptera; family Acrididae; genus Schistocerca; species Schistocerca gregaria. The sequence goes on from NC_064927.1 coordinate 218,552,394, forward strand.
CAGCAACACTGTTTTAACGGATGCAGCCTGTTTCACCAGAGAAAAATAACAAATAGTAGTAATACTCATGCCTGGACTGATGAGAATCTCCACGCTTCGGTTGTGAAGAGCCATCAACACAGATCATCAAAGTGCCTGCAGGCATAGTCAGGATTACATACGCGACCCATTTCTTTTTACTCCCCACTTAAATGCACTGGATAATATATATATATATATATACTCCTGGAAATTGAAATAAGAACACCGTGAATTCATTGTCCCAGGAAGGGGAAACTTTATTGACACATTCCTGGGGTCAGATACATCACATGATCACACTGACAGAACCACAGGCACATAGAAACAGGCAACAGAGCATGCACAATGTCGGCACTAGTACAGCGTATATTCACCTTTCGCAGCAATGCAGGCTGCTATTCTCCCATGGAGACGATCGTAGACATGCTGGATGTAGTCCTGTGGAACGGCTTGCCATGCCATTTCCACCTGGCGCCTCAGTTGGACCAGCGTTCGTGCTGGACGTGCACACCGAGTGAGAAGACACTTCATCCAGTCCCAAACATGCTCAATGGGGGACAGATCCGGAGATCTTGCTGGCCAGGGTAGTTGACTTACACCTTCTAGAGCACGTTGGGTGGCACGGGATACATGAGGACGTGCATTGTCCTGTTGGAACAGCAAGTTCCCTTACCGGTCTAGGAATGGCAGAACGATGGGTTCGATGACGGTTTGGATGTACCGTGCACTATTCAGTGTCCCCTCGACGATCACCAGAGGTGTACGGCCAGTGTAGGAGATCGCTCCCCACACCATGATGCCGGTGTTGGCCCTGTGTGCCTCGGTCGTATGCAGTCCTGATTGTGGCGCTCACCTGCGCGGCGCCAAACACGCATACGACCATCATTGGCACCAAGGCAGAAGCGACTCTCATCGCTGAAGACGACACGTCTCCATTCGTCCCTCCATTCACGCCTGTCGCGACACCACTGGAGGCGGGCTGCACGATGTTGGGGCGTGAGCGGAAGACGGCCTAACGGTGTGCGGGACCATGGAGACGGTTGCGAATGGTCCTCGCCGATACCCCAGGAGCAACAGTGTCCCTAATTTGCTGGGAAGTGGCGGTGCGGTCCCCTACGGCACTGCGTAGGATCCTACGGTCTTGGCGTGCATCCGTGCGTCGCTGCGGTCCGGTCCCAGGTCGACGGGAACGTGCAACTTCCGCCGACCACTGGCGACAACATCGATTTACTGTGGAGACCTCACGCCCCACGTGTTGAGCAATTTGGCGGTACGTCCACCCGGCCTCCCGCATGCCCACTATACGCCCTCGCTCAAAGTCCGTCAACTGCACATACGGGTGACGTCCACGCTGTCGCGGCATGCTACCAGTGTTAAAGACTGCGATGGAGCTCCGTATGCCACAGCAAACTGGTTGACACTGCCGCCGGCGGTGCAAAAATGCTGCGCAGCTAGCGCCATTCGACGGCCAACACCGCGGTTCCTGGTGTGTCCGCTGTGCCGTGCGTGTGATCATTGCTTGTACAGCCCTCTCGCAGTGTCCGGAGCAAGTATGGTGGATCTGACACACCGGTGTCAATGTGTTCTTTTTTCCATTTCCAGGAGTATATATATATATATATATATATATATATACACTTTTGAACACTACTAAGGTAACTAAATTGTTTGTTCTCTATCAAAATCATTCATTTGCTAACTATGACTATCAGTAGTTACTACCTTCAGTAGTTACAATCTTTTATTTAGCTGGCTGTATTGGCGCTCGCTGTATTGCAGTAGTTCGAGTAACGCAGATTTTTGTGAGGTAAGTGATTCATGAAAGGTATAGGTTATTGTTAGTCAGGGCCACTCTTTTGTAGGGATTATTGAAAGTCAGGTTGCGTTGCGCTAAAATATTGTGTGTCAAAGAAAAATGGCTCTAAGCACTATGGGATTTAACATCTGAGGTCATCAGTCCCCTAGAACTTAGAACTACTTAAACCTAACTAACCTGAGGTCATCACACACACCCATGCCCGAGGCAGGATTCGAACCTGCAACCGTAGCGGTCGCGCGGTTCCAGACTGAAGCGCCTAGTGCCCCTCGGTCACGCCGGCCGGCTATTGTGTGCCTGTTTAGTGATGATCAGAATATGTAAAGAGAGAACTGTCTGAATACGTTCAGTTTTGCTCAGCTGTTTGAAAGTCAAATAACGTAAGAGTTTTCCAGTACTGTCACTCTTTACATTCAGAGAGGAAGTTTCAAAGTGGATAGCCAGAGTAGCCCCTATTTCGTGGCCATCGCGTTCACCTGATCTCATTCCACTTGATTTCTATGTAATTTATTATTAGAGTACCGTAGACTTAGGAATTTCGCTCTCATTGACATACAGTTACGTGCACCGGTACTGGTTTATCAACAGGGGTAATTATCTGAGCTTACTGGAGAGCGTTCTGAATGTCATCATCAGGGTTCGGAAACTGGACCCCTTTTTCTGAGCGCAGGGTGTGGCATTGAGTATATTTTCGCTTATACCTTTCGAGTCTGTCGTTTGCTCGGTAGGGTCCCTTATCTCAAATCATGGAATTTCTGTGTGTAATATGTTTCCATAGCCATACAAATTATAAAGATTACGATTTTTGAAATAAACTGCCTGACAAAAAAGTGAAACACCCCAAACTCATGGTGGGATGTCATAAATCATTAGAGTTCCAGTCCTCTGCCATATGTAGAATGGCCTCCAGACTGCATTAGTGTTTGCCGTGTTTGGTGTTGTTACCAGGAGTAGTGGAGGATATAAGGGATGTGCACAACGCCAGGTATTGAATGACCGCTGTGAAGGCCATGGAGACTCCTTATACTCGTGTGAGACAGCATTATCAGCACACCACGGAGTTTGAACGGGGCCACAATGTGAGTCTCCATTTGGTAAGCTGGTTGAACCGTGCATTAGCCAGAGAGCATTCACATATGACAGTGACCCGATGTTGAATTGCAAGGGAATGTAAGGGCAGACATATTAGCTGTCAATGTTTCGATCGACCATAATTGACCACCAAAAGGAAGGATCACCATGTTGTGCAACAAGCACTTCACATCTGACCTGCCATGCTAAAACAAGTAACTGACTTCCTGAAGTATTCTATGTCACCCCTCGTAATGGTTGGATACTAATGTCGGCCAGAGTAGGGAATCACTATCCCATGTTGTTAACACCACAGAACAAACGGCTGAGTTTCGAGTGGTGCCGTGATCGGAAAGCATGGATTACTAACGAATGACATATTGTGTTGAGTGACGAATTCCAGTTTTGTACAACACTGGATGATCATCAGCGGCGACCTGGTGAGAAATCCCTCTCTTTCAGTGATTTGGAGAGACACAGTGGTCATAATGCTGGAATCATGGAGTGGGGCTATCGAGTATGGCTTAAGCTCATGGCTCGTAGGGGTTGAGGGAACTCGGATGGCACAACGATCGTTTGTCATTGCCATATTGTCGTATCACGTGTTACCTCTGATGTGGCAATATCGGGGGCCTTTTTTTTCAACAACACTATGCTCGTCCATGTGAAATATTTGTGTGATGTTCATGTATTCAGGTGCACAACAAGATTCGCAGTTTCGTCCCGGATAGAACGTTGTTGGCTCAGCTCGGGCGTCACCTCCATCCCAGTGTGTCAGCATCAGTGATATCGAGGACCAGTTACAGCTGCTCAGTGTCAACTCAGGAATGGATACAAAGGCCTTATGATGTTCTTGGAAACCGATTAAGTACATCCATTCAGGTCAGAGTGCTACAACATTATATAGATAAGTGGGCTCATACTGCTATCTTCTCTGCAAATTTGACTAGGATTTGTGATCACTCAAATAACATCACCAACACTCTCAACCAGTGGAGCTTCATTTCGTTCCCTCGTCCATTTCTGGGTGCTCCAGTTCTTCTGTCAGGCAGTGCAAAACTATAATATTTGCTTCTTCGAGTATTGTAGTTATAAAAGAGGCAAATTCGACGGCTTTTCAATCTTTAAGATCCCATTCTTAGTTTAGGAGTAATTACAACACTTAAAAGCAGTGTTATACAGGTGCCATACCGGTATGAAATGGGTACATCGGAAATGTAGCTTTTCTGCTTTTCGTGAGAAAAGGAGATTGTTTGGCACACTAACTTCCTTCAAACTACACGTCCTGCTACATCGAAATTGGTCAGTGGAGTTCAGCACCATACTATTGTGCAAGATCATAATCCAATAACTGTAGTTAAGAAATTATTAGAGGTTGTTACGTATTGAATGAAATCTGTAGGGAATGCATTTCTTTTCCTACATTTTTGTGAACTTTGTACACTTACAGCTCTGTCAATTGATAGACGGCGACGACAATGAAGTTCACCTACTTTTCCAAAAACAAGATATTTCTATTCTTCACTTCCAGAAAATTTGTATACATAAATGTTTGGCAACTCTTACACATACGTTACTCGGTTTTATCACTAAAATATCAATTTTTATTAAAGGTAACAATCCGTTCTGATCCACGGCCTAGCAACACGTCCTCTTCCCACAAGATACAGATTAACAGTCCTTTTTTTTTAATAAATCAATTTTCTTTTTTTTTAGAGTCCATATTCAAAGATGCACAACTACTATCGTTGCGCGGTTTGCGCGCTAAAGAGTTTTTTGCTGTCCAGCTGCGCTTCAACTACTTTCTGAATCACATTTACATTTACGTTATTTACATACATCACTGAGCTTCTCAGAATAAATTCAGGTACAAATTAGTTAAAAAAGAACAAGCAGTGAGGTACACACAACATTACACTTTTTATTCTGTATTTAATGTGCATATGTCTAGAGTGCTGGTTGGTTTGAAAATAAAAATAAGTTTCACAAAAATGGAAATTAGGTATGCTACTTTTCTACAGAGAATGCATAGGGAACGCGAAGAGATCAGTAAGCTGTACGCAAATAGGTATCCCAACAGGTACTATCCAGTAAAAAATGATAATTCAATGAATGAAAAACAAAATTTTGTTGGGAAGGCGCTGAAATACTATACAGAGGGTGAGGAGCGAGCTTGTGATGAGCAAAATGGAAGAAACAGTTTTTCTTGCGTCTATTGTTCATAAACTCTAAGTTAGTCCAGAGAAACAGTGAAGATCTATGGAATGTCGTTTTTCGCGAATGTATCTTCCATCCATACCATGTGTCATTTCAGCAGAGTAAGTGGCAGGGTTGCAGAATATATATAGAATTCCGTCGACCTGTTCTTGTGAAACGTCATGACAAGAGTTTCTTTTTTTTTTTTTTTTTTCTTCTGTAGCGACGCGGGTTGGCCAAGGTTGGTATAGTTTGAGATGCAGAGCGGTCATGCGGGAGCAGCTGGGTGCTGCACCTGGAGTTGTCAATAACGCGTTGGTCCTGGAATGACATTTTTATTGCCAGGATGACTCCAGAGAGTAATGTAGCTGCTTCGTAGTGCGTGCAACGCGTGGACTGCAAGGGCACGGTGGGGAGAACCGCTGACCTCAGCGAGTCGTGACACTACAGTCTGATTAAAATTACCTCATAGTTGACAATTCACGGACTGCAGCTATGTGCCTCCAATCAGGGCTCTCAACATCACGTCTGAGCCGTTCGCTGTTGTCAAACTGCCATAACAATAATGTTTAGTGCACCTTGTCCGGCGATCCTTCTTGTTGTATTTGGATCATGAATCCTTCAACTGGCCCTTTAATTTCGTATTTCGTCACAAATGATAGCCATAAAACAACACACACACACACACACACACAACACACACACACACACACACACACACACACAGATACACACGCATAACGACGCTAATGATATACGCACATATCATACGCAGTACAAACCAAGCACTACCAGATCCTTCCTCACAAATACGCGATTCAGCGTCATATGCATAGTGATTATAATCAGAGAGGTCGGCTTGCATTATAAAGTTTCGGACGACGTTTAGATGAAGCCAAATTTTTGAAGGCTGTGTTCTTCGTTGAGTGCTAAAATGTAACAATGTACCATCCCGAAGAGCGGTATGTAATAGTGTAGTGGTTCACCAATTAACTAAAATTTAAAAAAGAAATGAAGTTGTCTTGTAGACAACTTAGGTTCGAAACTCGTGAAGGTCAGAGAATTTTTTTATTCCTAAATCTAATCAAAAGACTTCCTTTCCAATTTTTATTCAATTAAACAGTTTACATGTATTTTTTTATTGCTAATACTTTGTCTCGTCAGTTTTAGTGTCGTATTGACTTTATTTGCCCTTATTTTTTCTTCCTGTCATTCTTTTTCCATTTGGAATCTGGCAATATCGTCTACAATGTATAATCAAGTACCAAACAGGACTACTCATAGGCTGGTAAAGCGGCAGTTCGTGTCGCCTTGAAAAGACAGTTTCAGGTAACCAGTGAGTGATAACGAGAAATTACAGCGCTGAAACTGAAATTTGTCTGTCTCGAGTTTGCTCGTAGAGGTTAGCTTTAATCGTCGTGAAGAAGGTGATCGTAATTTTAGTTCTACCGCACAATCTTGACAGCCGTTTTCTCGGATACGTTACACTTCACGAGGTTTTGGTTAGCTAGGGACATGAGCTCAAATTCAGGACTACAAAACGCGTCGTCTACATCAGTTCAGATATTGGTCACTTAAAATCATCTGCCGGCAGAGCATACCCCATATCCGTCATATCTCGCAGCGGCCGCTTCCAACGTCGATCCGCGTTACACATTAACAGCATTTGTCAAGTGACCCGCCGTGTTTCTGTCTCACCTGCAACGGAGCGGTAGCCGGATTCCGATAAGGGAACACTCTAGCGGGAAGCGACGAACGTCAGCCACCAAGTAATTTTAATCAGACTACACCACTGAGCTAAAACCTTACGACCACTGCCCACAGCGGAGTTGAATTCCTTCTAGTGGTGTTGCGCGCACGTGACGCAGGAAGGAAAGAATGTACGCCGCACAGAGACGAATGGGCAGTCATTACAGCGTAAATAAAAGGCTGCAAACGCGGAAATCCGCTGATGTAAGCGATTTTGGCAAAGGACACATTGTTGTGTCGCTATGGCTGGAAACGAGAATCTCTGAAACCGCGAATCTGGCCGCCTGTTAGCCTACTACTGTCGTGCGCACCTATGGAGAGAGGTGGAAGGATGGTAGAATGACGTGCACGCCATGTGGTAGAGTGGCAAGGCCTTGCCGCAGTGGATACACCGGCTCCCGTCAGATTACCGAAGTTAGGCGCTGTCGGGCGTGGTTGGCACTTGGATGGGTGACCATCCGGACTGCCATGCTTTGTTGCCATTTTTCGGTCTGCACTCAGCATCGGGATGCCAACTGACGAGCTACTCCACCGAATAGTAGTGGCTCCGGTCAAAGACAACCATCATAACGACCGGGAGAGTGATGTGCTGACCATACGCCCCTCCTATCCGCATCCTCTGCTGAGGATGACACGGCGGTCGGATGGTCCCAATGGGCCGCTTGTGGCCTGAAGACGGCGTGCATGTGGTAAAGATCTGAGGATCCCTCATTGTGTAATCCAGGGTAGGCTGCGATCTGTGAGAGACCTGATGTCAGACTACGATGCTGGTGCAGGCACACTGTTCAAAAGCCGTTTTTGAACATGTAACTCCACATCACACAGCCTCTACGTGTTCATGTATTCACCCGACTAAATCGCCAGTGGGCACAGCATCACTTCAGTTTTTACTGTGGATCAATAGAAACGTGTCACCTGTCGCATGAATCGCATTCATTGTCATGGCTGGATCCTTACACGCCGTCATCCGGGCGAATGGCTGCTTGAAACGTGCACGGCGCAACAGATGCAGGTGTAAGAGTTATGCTATGTGCTACATTGAGTGGGGCTTCTATGGGGCCTCAGGCAGTATTCGCAGACACGACGACTGCAGTGTACTACGTGAAGTTTATTGCGTACTACCTGCAACCCTTAGTGGTTGAAGTCTTCTCTGATGGGAATGACATCTTCCAGCAGGATAACTCTACGCGACACAAGGCTATAATCGTACTGTTGTGGTCTGAGGAGCATGATAGTGAACTCACGCTGATATCTTAGCCAACAAATGCCGCGTATCTGTACACACTGGAATACACATAGGGCGCCAGATGCGTGCCCACCAAGCACCGTCCCGTAATTTGCGGGAATTTAGTGACCTCTCAGTAGACATCTGGTGCCATATACTTCTAAAAAACATATCAGTGTCTTGTAAAATCCATGCCAAGCAGAATAGCTGCTGTACTGTCTCTGAAAAGTGAATTAACACGCTATTTTAAACATGTGGCATAATGTTTAGGCTCATCGGTGTATAGTGCCACAATCCATGGCGATGCCTTGCGATTTGCAGCGGGAGAGATGGGAAGACATTGTCCTTTACTGAGTGCTTTGCAGCACAGGGAGGCTCCACTTAACAGCGCTCTAGTGGATGGCCTGTCGTATGCCTCTACATCATACTCCGCAAGCCACCTAATGGTATGTGGCCCAGGGTTATTTCGGTGTCACTATCTGATACCTCCAACCTTGTTTCACTCTCGAATAGTACGTGGAAAGAATGATTGTCGGTAAGCTTCTGTATTGGCTCTAATTTCCCGAATTTTCTCCTCGTGGTCAGCACGCGAGATGTATGTGGGGGGAACTACGAGGGCTTTTCGGAAAGTAAGGAACGATCGGACGCGACACGGAAAATACAGAGAAAATCTGATGAAGTTTTGCACAGATGCGTTGAGCACTGTTCTAGTACGCCCGTAGATCACATCACGTCTTTCTTTTCAGTTCTGCGCTCTCAGTGAGAACGTCGAGATCGCTAGAAATTAGCGCTCCCGCCAAATATGAGGGCCTGGCGAAAGATTTCGCCTGAAGCTACGCAATCCACATTACATAACTGTCATGCAGTTCGTTCTACACAATTCTCGGCCGTACTCTGCAGGGGCAATGAAGATGCTCCTGGAGCGTATTCAATGGAAAGTGTTTGATCACCCACAATACAACCCATAATTGGCTACCCCTGAGGTTGATCTCTACTCAAATGAATCGCTTGCTATGAAGACAATATTGTGACACAGACAACGAACTGCAGTCCAGAGTAGAAAATCGTCGAAAAGCACTGGCGGCTGTCTTCTATAACGGGGGAATTGAAAAGTTTGTACAACACCACGACAGATGTCAATGTCTGAACGGCGACTGTCTAGAGAAGTAGCTGGAAAGTGTAACTAACCGTTGCAAATAAAACAGTTTTGATTTTCACTGTGGTTTCCATTTCACGACCTAAAGTTCCTTACTTTCCGAATAGCCCTCGTGATATGTTGTCCGACTCCTCCTGAAAAGTGGTGCCCCAAAATTTTTAATAGTAAATCTCTCCGTGATGCACAACGCCTTTCTTGTAACGTTTGCTAGTGGAGTTTGTTTAGCATCTCCGTAATGGTCTCTCACCAGCTAAGCGATCCCGTGACGAAACTCACCGCTCTTCGCTGGATCTTCTATATCTTCTTTATGAGTTGTATCTCATAGAGATCCCAGATAGATGAACTATACTCAAGAGCCGGGCGAACAAGCGCTTTATAAGCCACTTCTTTCGCGGATGAATTACATTTCCTTACGATTCTTCCGATGAATCTTGTAAGTAGGCTGTTTAGGTTTTCTTATTGGTAACGCCACATAGCGCTCTGTATGAAAAATCACTGGCTGTGCTGTGTGCAGTCTGTGGCTAGTTTGCACTGTTGTCTTCCATTGTAGTGTTGGGCAGCTGGATGTTAAAAGCGCGTAGCGTTGCGCAGTTTGAGGTGAGCCGCCAGCAGTGGTGGACGTGGGTAGAGAGACGGCGGAGTTTTGAAATTTGTAAGAATGGATGTCATGAACTGGTATATATATATATTTTTTGACTATTAAGGTAAATACATTGTTTGTTCTCTATTAAAATCTTTCATTTGCTAACTGTGCCTATCAGTAGTTAGTAACTTCCGTAGTTTGAATCTTTTATTTAGCTGGCAGTAGTGGCGCTTGCTGTATTGCAGTAGTTCGAGTAACGAAGATTTTTGGTGAGGTAAGTGATTTGTGAAAAGTATAGGTTAATGTTAGTCAGGGCCATTCTTTTGTAGGGATTATTGAAAGTGAGATTGCGTTGCGCTAAAAATATTGTGTGCCAGTTTAAGCACAGCCTTGTATAATTTTTCAAAGGGGACGTTTCGTTTCAATCTGAGTCTGGTGTCTGCTTTTACTACTATCTGTTTTTAGTGGCCATTCCACTTTAGGTCCTCTGGATAGTTACACCTAGGTATTTTACAGCAGACGCTGTCTCCATGTGTTTTTCATCAATAGTGTAGCTGTACAGTAGTGGATTTATTTTCCTATGCATGCACAATATGTTACATTCATTTATGATCAGGGTCGACTGCCGGAGCCTGCACCATTCGTCAATTCTCTGCAGGTCATTCTGCAAATTCTTTTTATCTTCTGCCTATGCTACATTGGTATAGACAACTGTTTCATCTGCGAATGCCCTTAAAGAGGATCCGACGCTTTCTGCTAGATGATTTATGTATATTGTAAACAGCAACGGTCCTATGACGCTTCCCTGTGGTACTCCGGATATTACCTTTACATCTGTCGATTTAGTTCGGTTAAGAGCGACGTGTAGAGTTCTATCTGCAAGAAAGTCTTGAATCCAATCGCAGGTCTGCTCCGATACTCAGTAAGATCGTTTTTTTTTTCATTAAATGGCAATGCGGGACGGTGTAAAATGCCTTACTGAAATCAAGGAACGCGTCATCAGCCTGAGCGGCGTTGTCCCATGCGATCTCATAGAGGAATAGAGCGAGCTAAGATTCGCAGAATCTCTGTTGGCGGAATCCATGATTTTGATCCATTCACTACTTAGGTTAGTGTAGCCGACTGTGGTGTCCAGGACGATGGTTGTCGAGAAGGGGACACTGTTACGATCTTCCGTGGTGAAACAGCTTCGGAAGACCGAATTCAGTATTCCGGGATTCTCTCTGTTATCTTCCGTTTTGGTGCCGGTGTGGTCGCTGAGCGAATGAATAGATGATTTTGATCCACTTACTGCTTAGGATAGTGTACAGGACGGTGATTGTCGACAAGGGGACTGTGTTACGAACTTCCGTAGTGAAACAATTTCGGAAGACCGAACTCAGTATTTCGGTCTTCTCTCTGTTATCTTCCGTTTCGGTGTTGGTGTGGTCGCTGAAAATATTAATAGATCATTTTTATCCACTTACTGCTTAGGTTAGTGTAGCCGACTGTGGTTTTCAGGACGATGGTTGTCGAGAATGGGACAGTGTTACGATCATCCGTGGTGAAACAACTTCGGAAGACCGAATTCAGTATTGCGGGATTCTCTCTGTTATCTTCCGTTTTGGTGCCGGTGTGGTCGCTGAGAGAATTAATTGATGATTTTGATCCACTTACTGCTTAGGTTAGTATAGCTCACTGTGGTGTCCAGCACGATGGTTGTCAAGAAGGGGACAGTGGTATGATCTTCCACAGCGAAACAACTTCGAAAGACCGAATTCAGTATTTCGGCCTTCCCTCTCTTTTCTTTTGTTTCGGTGCCGGTGTGGTCGCTGAGAGAATTAATAGATGAATTTGCTCCACTCCATCTGCTTAGGTTAGTGTAGCCCATCATGGTGTCCAGGATGCCGGTTGTCGAGAAGGGGACAGTGTTACGATCTTCTGTGGTGAAACAACTTCGGAAGACCGAATTCAGTATTTCGGCCTTCACTCTGTTATGTTCCGTTTCGGTACTGGTGTGGTCGCTGCGAGAATTAATGTATGGTTTTGATCCACTCACTGCTTAGGTTAGGGTAGCCGACTGTGGTGAACAGGACGATGGTTGTCGAGAAATCTGGCTCTGGTCTCCCATCATGAGACGACCAAGACTGCAGTAGGCGCTCAACTAACGATCAAGGGTTGCGCATACACGCCACACTTGGATGATGCGGGGATGACAAGCCTCAGGTCACCTACGTCCTTCAGTAGTGGAGCACTGGCACCCCACCATTCTCCTCCTCTCCGTAACTTCCATGTAGGCTGCAACGGCTGACCACAACTGTGGCCGCATCAACGCAGCTGTGTCTCAGTGTCGAAATCAGAAACCAAATGTGGGCAGACCATTATCCGTCATCTCATCGTTGTTTCACCGAAACTAAATAGGCTGTCCTTCTCCCTGTTAATGGTGACATGGCCAGAATGACAGCACGACTGAATGTGACGATTAGTTCCAAAACTCAGCTCATTTAAGTAGCGGAGCTCACGGCTATGACGTGGTGGAAATGAAATGAGCGTTTGGCGTCATTGACTGGGTGGTCCCTCACGGCCGCCTTGGTGCAGGTCTCATTACTTTCGACGCCACGTTGGGGAATCTGCGCTCCGGATGGGGATGACATGATGACGAAGACAACACAACACCCAGTCCCTGAGTGGAGAAAATCCCCGACCCAGCTGCGAATCGAACCGGTCCCGTATGACGGCAATTCGTCACTGACCACTCAGCTATTGGGGCGGACTTACGAAGTGGTAGCTCTATGTGAATGAGTGAATTTGTTCTAGTTTGATGGGATCGTTAGTATTCCTTGCCTCGTTGTGGTGTCTCAATAATTATTCTTAGTTTTCAAGCTCAGTCTTTCTTCAATGTCTGACTGTGGCAGTGGCGCTCTGGTGCTTGGTGTTACGGAGCGTTACATCATACTGTCCTGTTATGGTGTATTGTGGTGATTGGTTTTTGCTTCCCTCGCTCGGAGGCTGAGTAGCAACGCTCGACTAAATCCTTACTTTTCCTATATCGGCCGTACGCCGACAGACACAACGATTCTCAGCTGGTCTATTTGGCTCTCAGCTCGCTGAGTACGAGTAGAAACATCAAGTTCACTCTGGAACGCAACACTTCAAAGAATTCTCTTTATCGATTTAACTGCATTCACAAATCATCGAAAGCTACTTGTAAAAACAGTGCATTATAGAGCCTCTGAGAATCCCCCAATAGAGTTTTTGGCGCGGAGGCAGTGCCCGATAGTGTCTCATCGGGTTTCAGTCAGGTGGCTTTATACAGCCAAGACTTCAGCTTAAGTTCAGTATCATGCACGTTACCCAGATGCAACAAGAAATATGGGTTATCCGACCAGGCAGCAAGTTTCCATTGATCCACCACCGAATGTCGATGATACCGTGCCAACTGCAGTCTCTGTCGAATGGGAAAACGTAGGAATTGTCTACTATGGATCCTCACGTTTGCTGAACAGTCCGCTGCGAAGCATTTGTGCCTGCATCTATACTCATGCTCACAAATTAAGCATAATGCTGTTATATGATGAATCAACGCTCTGGTGGGCGGTTTGCGGGTTTCAGTCACCTCGGGGTATGACCAAACGTTGCATTTGACCTGCGGTTGTCGCACGGTGGCGCTGGCAGCAGTCCACATACGCAGAGGTGTGTTGGTACATGTCAGAGTAGGACGCAATGAGTAAGTGCGCAGATGTTTTCAGACGTGCTAATGGTGACTGTGTGTTGAAAATGGCTCAAAGATCGCATATTGATGACGCTATGAGGGTCAGAATACTAAGGCGACTGGAGGCTGGTCAAACACGGCAGGTCATAGCACGGGCCCTCCGTATGGCACAAAGTCTGATCTCATGATTATGGCAACGATTCCAGCAGACAAGAAACATGTCCAGGCACAACAGTACGGGACGTCCACTGTGTAAAACACGACGATAAGACCGATATCTCACTATAAGTGCCCGCAGACGGCCACGGAGTACTGCAGGTAGCCTTGCTCCGGACCTTACCGCAGCCACTGGAAGCGTTGTCTCCAGACACACAGTCTACAGATGACTGAGACCTGCAAGGTACATTCCACTGACCCCTGGTCACAGGAGAATCCCGTTAATCCTTGTGTCAAGAACACAGTATATGGTCATTGGAACAGTGGTCCCATGTTATGTTCACGGAGGAGTCCAGGTATAGTCTGAACAGTGATCCTCGCCGGGTTTTCATCTGGAGTGAACCAGGAACCAGTCCTTGAAAGGGACCTGTATGGAGGTCGTGGTTTGATGGTGAGGGGTGGGATTATGATTGGTGCACGTACGCCCCTGCATGTCTTTGACAGGCGAACTATAACAGGTCAGGCGTATCGAGACGACATTTTGCACCAGTATGTCCGCCTTTTCAGGAGTGCAGTGAGTCCCACCTTCCTCCTGATGGACGATAATGCACGGTCCCTTCAAACAGAAGATATCAGGCGAATGGAGTGGCCTGCCTGTTCTCCAGACCTAAACCCCATCAAGCACGTCTGGCATGCTCTCGGTCGACGTATCGCTGCACGTCTTCAAACACTTAGGACACTTCAGGAGCTCTGACAAGGACTGGTGCAAGAATGGGAGGCTATACTCCAGCAGCTGCTCGACCACCTGATCCAGAATATGCCAATCCGTTGTACGGCCTGTGCACGTGTTCATGGTGATCATTTCCCATATTGATGTCGGGATACATGTGCAGGAAACAGTGGCCTTTTGTAGCACATGTGTTTCGGGACGTTTTTCTCAACTTATCAACAATACTGTGTCGTGTGTGTTCCCTATGTGCCTATGCTATTAGCTCCAGTTTTGTATAGTTCCTCTTTGTGTGGCACCGCATTGTGCAATTATCCTTAATTTATGAGCATGAGTGTACATTGGACTCAGTCGTCAGATGTGCCACAGATCGCCACTTACCGTACACTTAGTTCTGTGACGCGGCACGGATGGCCAACTCACATCCTCGTGGATTAAACGTTCTTCATATTGTTTCCATAAACGTGTCCTATAAACCATCGCGCAGCTTTGCCGTTTCCGAAATGCTGAGTACAAGCGCAGGACCATAATAATATGCCCTTCGTCAAAGTCGTTTATGTTGGCGGATTCTCAGTTTGGGCTCCTTATCGTCACTGTAATGATTCTCAATCTATGCTCCGACACTTCTGTTTGTGTGTGTGAAGTGCCCATATCGCCACCAGACACCATTCGGTCTCTCTGTGGTCAGTGGTCATAATTTTTTGGTAGAAGTGAGCGTTTGCCGTCATTGTCCTAGAAGCCCTTAGCGGGACAGGTCCGGTCGCCTTGGTGCAGGTCTTATCAAATTCGACGCAACTTTGGGCGACCTGCACGCCGGATGGGGACGAAATGATGATGAAGACAACCCAATACCCAGTCCTTGTGCGGAGAATATCTCCGACTCAGACGGGAATCGAACCCGGGCACGTAGGACGGCAATCCGTCACTCTTACCACTCAGCTATCGGGGCGGACATAATGTTTTGGTTCAGGGTAGACAGCAATACGGGAATCTCAAAAAACAGCACATTATCATGCCGAGTACGGTGCGGGAGACCTGTTCTCATTCAAAACAGCTTCTGATCGTCTCGTAGACGACCATTTTTATCCCAAAGTAGTGAAAACTCAATGTATCGATGATGGAGATGGTTAGCAATCACGGACTCTTTTCTCCGAAGTAGACCACAAAAGCTCAATAATATTGAGATGTGGCGACTATGATGGCCAGGGGAGATGCGACAGTACAAAAAACCAGTCCTACACGACGCGCGCTGTGTGAAAGTGGCCCTTCGCTTTTGTCGAAGAAACATTGTATCGTGAGATGAACGCGATCAGGCAAAATGGTCATTTACTTAATCCTTGGTAGTAATTCGACTATGCAACGTAACCGAGGGACTCATGGAATACCAAGATGTGACTGCCCAAATGACCATCGAAACCTCGCGAGCTTTTACTTTTTGCGACACAAACTCTGCCAGAAATTGGAAACAGTGTGAAATGAGACTGATATGAGCAAACGACATCTTTTCATTTCTCCGTAGTCCATGTTCTTCGGCTTCAGCATCACCTGCCCTGTTGCACGCATTTGTTTCATCGATGAGTGGTTTTTGAAATTTCCCGTTTGCCCTGCAAATCCTTGCTCCTGGAACTCTATTCCAATTGCTTTGGTGCTGACAAGGTTCGATATACAGTTCTGCAGCGTCTTTTACAAATACCATCCATTTATTTTTCGTCAAAATCCTCCTCAGTGAAAGTCTGTCATGATCACTCTACAACTACATCCACATTTATACTCCGCAAGCCACCCAACGATGAGTGGCGGAGGGCACTTTACGTGCCACTGTCATTAACTCCCTTTCCTGTTCCAGTCGCGTATGGTTCGGGGGGAAGAACGACTGTCTGAAAGCCTCCGTGCACGCTCGAATCTCTCTAATTTTACATTCGTGATCTCCTCTGGAGGTATAAGTTGGGGGAAGCAATATATTCGGTACCTCGTCCAGAAACTCACTCTCGAAACCTGGACAGCAAGCTACACCGCGATGCAGAGCGCCTCTCTTGCAGAGTTTGCCACTTGAGTTCGTTAAACGTCTCCATAACGCTATCACGCTTACCAAATAAACATGTGACGAAACGCGCCGCTCTTCTTTGGATCTTCTCTATCTCCTATGTCAACCCGACCCGGTACGGATCCCACACTGATGAGCAATATTCAAGTATAGGTCGAACGAGTGTTTTGTAAGCCACCTTCTTTGTTGATGGTCTACATTTTCTAAGGACTCTCCTAATGAATGTCAACATTGGACCAGTGTTACCAACAACTAATTTTATATAATCATACCACTTCAAATCGTTCCGCACGCATCCTCCCAGATATTTTACAGAAGTAACTGCTTCCAGTGTTTTTTCTGCTATCATATAATCATACAATAAAGGATCCTTCTTTCTATCTATTCGCAGTACATTACATTTGTCTATGTTAAGGGTCGGTTTCCACTCGCAGCCGGTTCTAGGCGCGCAGTCCGGAACCGTGGGACTGCTACGGTCGCAGGTTCGAATCCTGCCTCGGGCATGGATGTGTGTGATGTCCTTAGGTTAGTTAGGTTTAAGTAGTTCTAAGTTCTAGGGGACTAATGACCACAGCAGTTGAGTCCCATAGTGCTCAGAGCCATTTGAACCATCCACTCGCAGCACCAAGTACCTATCCGCTGCAGATCTTCCTGCATTTCGCTGCAATTTTCTAATGCTGCAACTTCTCTGTATACTACAGGATCATCCACGAAAAGCCGCATGGAATTTCCGACACTATGCATTAGGTCATTTATCAGTATATATTGTGAAAAGCAATGGTACCATAACACAAACACAAAACACATCGACTATCTTGGTTACAGAAGGGCCCACCATACAAACATTAAAAATTTGCCCACTTTCCAACTTAACGCACTCACAGCTGAACAGAACACTGTTCTGACAACGAATGACATTTGCAACGCCTTGAGGACATTGCACAGGTGCTGTTCATGATCACATTCAACAATGCAACTTTGTCTGGCGTTTGTCTTTGTCTTCTGGCAGGTACTTCTCGCGGGCTTTCCTCTTTTTGTCCAGCCTCTCTAATAATAAACGTGGACCCTGGGTATACGCCGCGAGCTACGTGCTCTAGAGGTCATATTTAAGGACATCATAATTCTCAACGTTTTTGCTGCTGCAGCCCCAGCTGGCGGGAGAGGAGGCTGCTGCTAT
Source organism: Schistocerca gregaria (assembly GCF_023897955.1). Lineage (NCBI taxonomy): Eukaryota > Metazoa > Arthropoda > Insecta > Orthoptera > Acrididae > Schistocerca > Schistocerca gregaria. The sequence goes on from NC_064927.1 coordinate 218,570,006, forward strand.
TAGCAGGGAGTCCGGACCTCCTTGTCCAGAGGCGCGACGGCGCTTGCCGTCGGAAGCAAGTGCAGCCTGGCCTTTGTCCGGTTGCTGCTAATGAAAAGCCCGACCGCGAACTCCGCGCAACAGGAGCGACCGCACGGGGCGGCCACTACAAAGCACGCAGTGGAGAGCTCGCGCCCCGGAAAACGCTGGCTGCCCTCGCTAATAGCGCTGACGGTAAATACAGAACCACAGGCGTGCACCGCGTTTGAAACAAAACGCTCTCTCTAAACTAACGCGCTCGCTTTTTGGTTGGTAGTCCTCTCGTAGCATGAAACCCTTCGAAAATTCCGACGTTTCATATGGAGGGTGTTTCAAAAATGACCGGTATATTAGAAACGGCAATAAAAACTAAACGAGCAGCGACAGAAATACACCGTTTGTTGCAATATGTTTGGGACAACAGTACATTTTCAGGCGGACAAACTTTCGAAATTACAGTAGTTACAATTTTCAACAACAGATGGCGCTGCAAGTGATGTGAAAGGTATAGAAGACAACGCAGTCTGTGGGTGCGCCATTCTGTACGTCGTCTTTCTGCTGTAAGCGTGTGCTGTTCACAACGTGCAAGTGTGCAGTGGACAACATGTGTAAGTAGGCTGTTTAGGTTTTTTTATTGGTAACGCCGCCGCCACATAGCGCTCTATATAAAAATCACTGGCTGTGCCGTGTGCAGTCTGTGGCTGGTTTGCATTGTTGTCTGCCATTGTAGTGTTGGGCAGCGGCAGCTGGATGCTAACAGCGCGTAGCGTTGCGCAGTTGGAGGTGAGCCGCCAGCAGTGGTGGACGTGGGGAGAGAGATGGCGGAGTTTTGAAATTTGTAGGAATTGATGTCATGAACTGATATATATATATTATGACTATTAAGGTAAATACATTGTTTGTTCTCTATTAAAATCTTTCATTTGCTGACTGTGCTTATCAGTAGTTAGTGCCTTCAGTAGTTTGAATCTTTTATTTAGCTGGCAGTAGTGGCGCTCGCTGTATTGAAGCAGCTTGAGTAACGCAGATTTTTGTGAGGTAAGTGATTTGTGAAAAGTATAGGTTAATGTTAGACAGGGCCATTCTTTCGTAGGGATTTTTGGAAGTCAGATTGCGTTGCGCCAAAAATATTGTGTGTCAGTTTAAGCACAGTCGTGTATAAATTGTTCAAAGGGGACGTTTCACATGGTTTATTCCTTAGAACAGAGGATTTTTCTGGTGTTGGAATTCCACCGCCTAGAACACAGTGTTGTTACAACAAGACGAAGTTTTCAACGGAGGTTTAATGTTACCAAAGGACCGAAAAGCGATACAATAAAGGATCTGTTTGAAAAATTTCATCGGACTGGGAACGTGACGGATGAACGTGCTGGAAAGGTAGGGCGACCGCGTATGGCAACCACAGAGGGCAACGTGCAGCTAGTGCAGCAGGTGATCCAACAGCGGCGTCGGGTTTCCGTTCGCCGTGTTGCAGCTGCGGTCCAAATGACGCCAACGTCCACGTGTCGTCTCATGCGCCAGAGTATACACCTCTATCCATACAAAATTCAAATGAGGCAACCCCTCAGCGCCGCTACCATTGCTGCACGAGAGACATTCGCTAACGATATAGTGCACAGGATTGATGACGGCGATATGCATGTGGGCAGCATTTGGTTTACTGACGAAGCTTATTTTTACCTGGACGGCTTCGTCAATAAACAGAACTGGTGCATATGGGGAACCGAAAAGCCCCATGTTGCAGTCCCATCGTCCCTGCATCCTCAAAAAGTACTAGTCTGGGCCGCCATTTCTTCCAAAGGAATCATTGGCCCATTTTTCAGATCCGAAACGATTACTGCATCACACTATCTGGACATTCTTCGTGAATTTGTGGCGGTACAAACTGCCTTAGACGACACTGCGAACACCTCGTGATTTATGCAAGATGGTCCCCGGCCACATCGCACAGCCTACGTCTTTAATTTCCTGAATGAATATTTCGATGATCGTGTGATTGCTTTGGGCTATCCGAAACATACAGGAGGCGGCGTGGATTGGCCTCCCTATTCGCCAGACACGAACCCCTGTGACTTCTTTCTGTGGGGACACTTGAAAGACCAGGTGTGCCGCCAGAATCCAGAAACAATTGAACAGCTGAAGCAGTACACCTCATCTGCATGTGAAGCCATTCCGCCAGACACGTTGTCAAAGGTTTCGGGTGATTTTATTCAGAGACTACGCCACATTACTGCTACGCATTGTGGATATGTGGAAAATATCGTACTATAGAGTTTCCCAGACCGCACCGCCATCTGTTGTTGACAATTGTAACTACTGTAATTTCGAAAGTTTGTCTGGTGTAAATGTACTGTTGTCCCAAGCATATTGCAACAAACGGTGTATTTCTATCGCTGCTCGTTTAGTTTGTGTTGCCGTTTCAAATATACCGGTCATTTTTGAAACACCCTGAACCGCCAAAGAAACTGGCATAGGTATTCAAATAGAGAGATGCGGTATGTAAGCAGGAAGAATACAGCGCTGCGGTCGGCAGCTCCTATCTAAGACAACAAGTGTCTGACGAAGTTGTTAGATTGGTTTCTGCTTCTACGATAGCAGGTTGTCAAGATTTAAGTGAGTTTCAACGTGGTGTTATAGTCGGCGCACGAGCGATGGGACACAGGATTGCCGAGGTAGTGCTGGGGATTTTCCCTTACGACAATTTCACGAGTGTGCCGTGAACATCAGGAATACGGTGAAACATCAAATCTCCGACATTGCTGCGGCCGGAAAAAGGATGGGACCAACGACGACTGAAGACTATCGTTCTACGTGACAATAGTGCAAGCCTTCTTCAAATTTCTGCAGATATCAGTGCTGGTCCATAAAGAAGTGTCAGCGTGCCAACTATACCGCGAAACATCATCGATATGGGCTTTCGGAGCCGTAGGCCCACAGTCGTACCCTTGATGATTGCACGACACAAAGCTTTACGTGTCGGCTGGGCCCGTCATTGGACTGTTGATGACTGGAGTCATGCTGCCTGGTCGGAAAAGTCTCGTTTAAAATTGTGTCGACCGGATGGACGTGGACGTGTACGGGTATGGAGACAACCTCATGATTCCATGGACCCTGGGTGTAGCAAGGGACTGCTCAAGCGGGCTGAGATTCTGTAATTGTGTGGGGCGTGTGCAGTTGGAGTGATGTGGGACTCTTGATACGTCTAGACACAACTCTGACGGGTGACACGTACTTAAGCATCCTGTCTGATCACCTGCATCCATTCAAGTCCATTGTGCATTCCGACGGACTTGGGCAATACCAGTAGGACAATGCGACACCCCACACGTCCCGAATTGCTACAGAGTGGGTGCAGGAACACTCTTCTGAATTTAAACACATCCGCTGGCCACCAGACTCCCCAGACATGAACATTATTGAGCACATCTGGGATGCGTTGCAACGTGCTGTTCAGAAGAGATCTCCACCCCCTCCTGCCCTTACCGGTTTATGGACAATCCTGGAGGATTCATGGCGTCAATTCCCTCCAGCACTACTTCAGGCATTAGTTCATGCGACGTCGTTCTGCGACACTTCTGCGTGCTCGCGGGAGCTCTGCACGATATTATGGAGGTGTACCTGTTTCTTTGGCTCTTCGGTGTACAAGGGGGGGATCAAAGAGTTTCCGTCTGAGGGCGTAGCTGCGGCGTATTTGAGACGTAGCGCGACACCGATGCCACGATATGTGGACAAGGGATTAGTGTGGCATTAGTGTCTTTCCGATGTGCGGTAAATTTGGATATGTGAACTATGCCTCTGTAACTAACAAATGCCTCCCAACAGGACGAAAGTGCTGTTGTTCCTTTATTGGCTGCCGAAGTACAAACACTGGTATACATCAATTGGAGAATAAAGACAGTGTATGGGCCGCCACGTCTGTCGGAAAGCACCTTGTGGAATGGTACCCTAAGGGGACGCACTGCTTCATGATAACATGACAACGCACGTTCGCGTATCACAGACGTCGTAACGCAGATGTTACGACTACTCAGGTGGGAGACACTTGAGCGCACGCTCAGCAGTCCTGGTATCTTCCCACGCCGTTGTCAGGCCTTCGGAAGCACATTGGAGGGTCTGTGATTACTGTCAAACGAGGATGTGCTGCAAGCAGTTACGGACTTCTTCACGCAGCAGGACCCGGTGTTTCACCAAACATGGTGTGACGGTGGTATGATTGCCTCACTGCTCTCAACGATTTTGCCCGATTCGCAAACCAATTCTCGCCTACACCGTCTTCGAGCGGAAACTTTTTGATCGCCCCTTTCATGTGTAAGGGGTAGACAAATGGAAAAGGGACATGTGGAAAAAGGTAAGTAAACTGTTTACTATTTCAATAGCAATCGCCGTAGCTGTTAATACATTTATCCCTCTGTGAGGCAAGACGGTCGATGTCTTCATGGATAATTGTTTCCGACTGCCTTCAGAACCATGATTGCACCCAGGCGGACACCTCTTGGTCTGAAGCAAATCGACGGCCAAGAATATCCTCCTTCAGGGCTCCAAAAATATGGAAATCGCATGGGGAGAAATGGGCAATGTGTGGAGGATCTGCAGCGGCTTCCCAGCGAAATATCTGCAGCGTAGTCGAAACAGGCTTGGCATCACGTGGGCGCTCATTACCCTGAGACATAAAGTTGCCGACCGCCAACCCGCTGCTCAGTGACGTTGTGGAACACAATGGCATAACAAATGCACCGCAGTACATGGACACTTTGCAAAAATTAAACTGTGTCATTAAATTTAAACGCCCAATAACGTTTACGCACGGCATGATCCTGGTGCGGCCGAATGCCTGACCAGATGAAGCCAACCTTATTTCGACTGCACTGCAGAGGTTTTGCTGGGAAACCCTTACACATCCTCAATACAGTTTAGATCCCTCCCCATGTGACTTCCATATTTTTGGAGCCCTCGCGAAAGGCCGGCTTCGGTGGCCGTGTGGTTCTAGGCGCTGCAGTCCAGAGCCGCGGGACTGCTACGATCGCAGATTCGAATCCTGCCTCGGGCATGGATGTGTGTGATGTCCTTAGGTTAGTTAGTTCTAATTTCTAGGGGACTGCTGACCTAAGATGTTAAGTCGCATAGTGCTCAGAGCCATTTGAACCTCGCGAAAGACATTTGATGCCGTTGATCTGCTTCAGGCGAAGAAGTGTACGCTTGGGTACAATCATGGTTCCGTATTTGAACGAAACATTTTTTTTGTGTCATAAGGGAATTAATGTATTAACAGTTCTGTCGATTACTTTTGAAATAATAAACAGCTTGCTTCCTTTTCTTCCCTCTATCTCGTTAGCATATAACTGCTACTAATACATTTACACAATTACTTTGCAGTGTTTCGCAGAAGATCAGTTCCAAATCTATTTCTCTACCCTATCGCCCTCTTATAGGACGTGCGTAAAATGTACACCTGCATTTTTATGTGCGAGCTGAGATTTCTCTTGGTTTATTACGATGTCCGTTTCTCCCTGTGTAGGTGAGAGAGAACAAAATATTTTGGCATTCCGACGAGAAACATGATGTCTGTAATTTTTCGAAACGATCTCGGCACAACGAAAAACGTCTTCCTCTTAATGATTCGCCACCCTAACTCCCTTACTAAACTGTTGTACTCTTTCCCCTATTTTGCGATAATACTAAACGAGCTACTGTTCTTTGAACTTTTGAGATGTCCTCCTTCAATCCTACACGCTAAAGACACCCTACATTGTAGCAATACACTAGGATGAGGACGGACAAGCACAGTGCAGGCAGTCTCTTTAGTAGACCTGTTGTACCGTCTAGGGGTTCTGCCAATAAAACGGTGTCATTTCTTAGTCTTTCTGACAACATTTGTAATGAGATGACTCTGACTGAATATATTCCTATGTGTAATCCGTAAATATTTAACTGAATAACGACAGCATGACCTGCAAGCAATATAAGAGAGGTGCTCACATTGTTTTCTCCGTCGTTTATAGGGATTAAAAATACGAGAGGAATTATAATGATTCCTTGGGGAACTATAGAAATAACTCGCATTTCAGTATATGACTTCACTCGCGTGTAACGTAACGTGTCAAAAGCGTTTCTGGAAATCTGTGAACATGGTATCAACTTGAGGTCCTCCGTCAATAGCACTCATTACTTCGTATGAATAAAGAGCCAGTTGTGTTCCACAAGAACCGTATTTTCTGAATCCGTCCTGGTCAAGTGTCAATTTATCGCTTCCTTCAATGTATTTAATAATAAGGAAACAGAGTGTACATTCCAAAACCATAATACAAATCGATTCCTAAGGTCTCTCATTCATCACATTACTTCAAGTTCGTTCCCTGTATATTGTTGTGACGAATTAATGTACTCATGGACATAATGCACACAGTGCTCCATAGGTGCGGAACCACACTTCTAATACGGAAACAGGATGATAAACATGAATTTAATGTGAAGTGGTACAAGATGGAAGAGGGGAGGACTTGGGAGGCTATGTTACTCAGCATGGCGGCCATTCCGGAAGCCGACATCTTGGATACAACTCTAATTTCCACATTGAAAATTTGTCATCTGGCATGCAGGGTGATTCAAAAGGTGGCTCACGAACTGAAGGAGCTGATGAGAGAGGAGTCGACGCACTACAACGTTGGAATTGAAAATTATGGTCTCGAAAGTATCCTGAGCTTCGACGTGTCAGGAACGACATGTACAATCAATGTACTCCGCCATAAGATAATGTACTGTTTCTGTGTATGTATAGCTGCATGAAATTAAAGCGCGTTCCGCAGCATTGGTCTCAGTGTGAGAAATGTGGCTGCCCTACCAATGGCAGACTCAAGCTAGTTCACCCTGTCTGCGCGCATTATCTGCCGTTAAAGTGGTCACCTGACTTTGTAACGCGGCATAATTTAGCCACCTGCTTCAACAAAGATTCTGGCGCTTTCGGTGCCGACATGGCTCGTGTTTCTAGCACCTGTGCAACCTCTGCCTGCCGACAATACAGTATGCCTAAATTACCCCGCAGATTAACAGAGCAAGGTCACTTATAACAAAAGCTCGGGCTTAAGTACCAAAAATGATATCACTCCTTACGACTGATCATAACCCATAGAGCTTCTAGGGACTGATGTGCTCGAGCCCATAACGTCGGCAAGTACTACACATGTCTGGCACTACCTGTTCACACGGCAGTTCACGACCCGGAAAATTACATTACTGGCACCCGCTCGCTGTAACTAGTTCTCCCTACAGTTTTCTTTAAACAGCGACAAATCCACCGGTATGCGTATCACTTCTGTCTGCCGTGATTGTCTACAAAACAAAACAAAAATGCCACAAAACTCACTCACTCACTCACCAATACCATCTGCATCTGCGTGATTACTTTGCAATTCACAAAAAAGTGCCTGGCAGAGCGTTCAGTGAACCACCTTCAAGCTGCCTCTCTACCGTTCCACTCTCGAACGACCCGCGGAAAAAACGAGGACTTAAATTTTTCTTTGCGAGTCCTGATTTCTCTTTTTTTATCGTGATGATCATTTCTCCCTATGTAGCGGGTGCCAATAGAATGTTTTCGTAATCAGAGGAGGAAACTGGTGACTGAAATTTCATGAGAAGATCTCGTAGCAACGAAAAACGCCTTTGTTTTAATGATTGCCACTCCAATTTATGTATCATGTCTGTGACACTCTCTCCCCTATTTCGCGATAATACAAAACGAGCTGCCCTTCTTTGTACTTTTTCGATGTGATCCGTCAGTCCCACCTGATGCGGATCCCACACCGCACAGCAATTCTCCAGAATAGGGTGGACAAGCGTGCTGTAAGCAGTCTCTTTAGTAGACCTGTTGCGCCTTTTTAGTGTTCTGCCAATGAATCGCTGTCTGTGGTTTGCTCTACCCACAATATTATCTATGTGATCGTCCCAATTTAGGTTATTTGTGATTGTAATCCCTAAGTATTTAAATTGAATTTACAGCCTTCAGATCTGTGTGACTTAGCGCGTATTCGAAATTTAGCTGATTGCTTTTAGTACTCATGTGAATAACTTCACACATTTCGTTATTCATACTCCTGTACTGCACAGTGTGTCTGGAGACAGAGTCGTGGCCCCAGCTGCAGACGTCAGCCACACCATCTTATACCACTTACAGAGAACTAAGTGCTGGCCTCTGTGGTGGGTGCTGCAACTGAGTTGGCTTGAAGTCTGGAGGTCATTAGAATACTCAGGAAGCAGCAGAGTGGTGAGTGGATGCCCGGTAGTCGTCCGACGCATCATCATGAAAATATCGTGTTTAAAACTTTCATTTATTGTTCATACACTATAATAATCACGATGATCCTCGAAGAAGCCAGCACCATCTGGACGTAAGCAGCAGGTGGCCCGCGAAGAGGTGCGCCATCGGTAGGCGTCCCGCCAACGTGCAGCATCGTGCGGCCGGTGGAGTCATAATGGCAGCAACTCGACGAGTACGCTAACCACACTAGCGGGTGGCGACCCACCAAACACGGTAGAGTCTGCGCAGGATGGGGCCTTTGGTATAATCACAACGTGGATCCATAGTGAATGAGATGGATCACAGCCGCAGCAGCGTTTGTCCACTTGAGCAGAGGCAGGCAATAAGGAGTTTGTCCACACAAGAGAAGGTGTCTGAGTGGCTGCACCTCCCTGAGCTCGGACCACCAGGTGGCCCGAGAATCAGAGGGCGCTGGACTCAGTACTATCAGCGGCAGAGGCCAAAGGTGGAGACTGGGCGTTCTATGTAGATTCGTAGGTTCATAGACTGTCGTAGGTCCCCCTTTGAGCTGCTGCAATCCCTCTCATTACAAAGGAGGAGTATTTATATGGGTTTGTCCTGTTCTAGTTTTGCCGAAGCGTTGATTCTTATCATGCAAACTGTAACAGACCAGCAGCTGAGACATAAAGCAATGAGGCCACCGAAGCAGCAGCGGCTCTGCATTTCTGTTGCATGAACACTATTACACCGCTGGTCACTCTGTTTGGCCGTAGTATGAGGTAACCGTCTCGACGCCTCGGAGACAAATGGTTCAAATGGCTCTGAGCACTATGGGACTTAACATCTGAGGTTATCAGCCTCTAGAACTTAGAACTACTTAAACCTATCTAACCTAAGGACATCACACACATCCATGCCCGAGGTAGGATTCGAACCTGCGACCGTAGCGGTCTCGCGATTCCAGACTGAAGAGCCTAGAACCGCTCGGCCACACCGGCCGGCGCCTCGGAGACACAGTCTGTCATATCAGCTGGTAGCCCCTTCACCTGGATGGCCCAAAATGGCTTGCTTCCGTAGCCTGCATTAACCATAGGAGGTGTCTCAATTTTACTCAACACTGCCCAGTAAATTCTTACCGGCGCAACAATGTGAATACATAAGAAATAAAAAGTGCTACGACGTAAAGTCAAGCGCTGGCACGCTGTTCGAGAACGACAGGGAACAAGAGATGGCTGTGGGAAGAAGTCGGCCAATAGCACGTTGTCCGGACCCCTCTCCAGGACGACATTGCGACAGCAGCGGTCCCTATGTGAAGAGGACACACGAGACGCAACCGACTGGTGGACCCACTTCAATAGTAGCTTCAAGACTAGTGACTTCAATAGCAGCTCAGCTCAAGTTACTCCGCTTTTACTGTCTATGTATCAACACTTGGAATTGTTTCTACTGAAGAAGATTGCTTATTTTGTTTCTCTGCATTTGCTTGCGGCACTTCGTGTACTTGTCAAAGTTAAGTATTGTTATTTAATTTGAACAGTTCTCGGTTATCCGACCGGGTAGCACCGTAATTTCTCCACAATATTTCGGCAGACTTACACGCTGCCATCTTCAAGTGGTTCCTGACGAATGCTGTGCTGATATGAGTTCGAGTCTCAGTCGGGCACACAGTTTTAATCTGCCAGCAAGTTTCATATCAGCGCACACTCCGCTGCAGAGTGAAAATCTCATTCTCGAAACATCCCCCAGGCTGTGGCTAAGCCATGTCTCCACAATACCCTTTCTTTCAGGAGTGCTTGTTCTGCAAGGTTCGCAGGAGAGCTTCTGTAAAGTTTGGAAGGTAGGAAACGACGTACTGGCAGAAGTAAAGCTGTGAGTACCGGGCTTGAGTCGTGCTTCGGTAGCTCAGTTGGTAGAGCACTTGCCCGCGAAAGGCAAAGGTCCCGAGTTCGAGTCTAGGTCGGGCACACAGTTTTAATCTGCCAGGAAGTTTCATATCAGCGCACACTCCGCTGCAGAGTGAAAATCTCATTCTGAATGCTGTGCTGTTCCTCTAGGCGCCCTATATATACTAGTCGTTACCCCCTCCACCGTTCCCCTCCTGGTGTCTTCGTTGCGAAGCGGCTAGCACACTGGACTCGCATTCGGGAGGACGACGGTTCAATCCCGCGTCCGGCCATCCTGATATAGATTTTCCGTGATTTCCGTAAATCGGTCCAGGCAAATGCTGGGATGGTTCCTTTGAAAGGGCACGGCCGACTTCCTTCCACGTCCTTCCCTAATCCGATGAGACCGATGACCTCGCTGTCTGGTCTCCTCTCCCAAACAACCTAAGCCAACCTCTTCGGTGCCGCCGGCGCTGCGGCTACTGCAGGTGGTGGGGGAAGCGGCGCCTGGGTCTCCACTGGGGTCTGCAGTCTCCCTGCTGCCGCCGTCGAGGGTGGTCCTCGATCTCTGGGACCGCATCTTTCTCTCCAGGCTGTGCAGGGTTCCAAGCCTGACTAAGTTGAAGGCCGCTGTCTTTATTAATTAGATCGTCCTGTAGTCGGATTTCGATGGCTTCTTTAGTAAGGCAGTCCCAGAAGTAGGAGGACTGACAGAGTATTTTTGTTTTTTCATAGTCCATAGTATGGCCAGTCTTATACAATGTTCAGCCACGGCTGATTTAGTGGCCTGGCACAATTCGATATGACGCTTGTATTCGCGGCACCTCTCTTCTACAGTGCGGACTGTCTCCCAAATGTATGATTTTCCGCACTGAGAGGGAATTTTCGAAGGCATAGGTAATTTTTCACTGAACCCAGTAGAGTCAAGGTTCTTGCAGGGGGGTCGGGATACACATTTCACCTTGACTCTACTGGGTTCAGTGAAAGATTATTTACTTTTTGTAATAAAAACAATTAATATGATTTGTTTGTATGTTTTCGTAGCGAACCTAGTAAGCAATCTTCCTAGACAACACCATAAAAAAAATTTTGCATCACCTCAGTTCCAAGAGTTACGGAACCTGTACAGAAAATTGGAATAGAGATCGACATAAACATCATTTCTGCCCTTTTTATTGCTCATGAAAACCACACAGTGCATGTTGAACCACCATACATCGAGACCTTAAGAGCTGGTAGTCCAGATTGCTGTACACACCGGTACCTCTAATACCCAGTAGCACGTCCTGTTGCATTGATGCACGTGTGTATTCGTCGTGGCGTACTATCCACAAGTCCATCAAGGCAATGTTGGTACAGATTTCCTACCCCTTAACTGCGATTCGAAGTAGATCCCTTCAGAGAGGTTGGTGGGTCACGACGTCCATAAACAGCCCTTTTCAATCCATTCCAGGCATGTTCGATAGGGTTCATGTCTGGAAAACAAAAATGGTTCAAATGGTTCTGAGCACTATGGGACTTAACATCTGAGGTCATCAGTCCCCTAGAACTTAGAACTACTTAAACCGAACTACACTAAGGACATCACACACATCCATGCCCGAGGCAGGATTCGAAGCTGCGACCGTAGCAATCGCAGGGTTCCGGACTGAAGCGCCTACAACCGCTCGGCCAACGCGGCCTTCTCTGGAGAACATGCTGGCCCCTATAGTCGAGCGATATCGTTATCCTGAAGGAAGTGATTCACAAGATGTGCACGATGGGGGCGCGAGTTTTCGTAAATGAAAACAAATGACTCTCCAATGTGCTGCCGATATGGTTGCACTATCGGTCGTAGAATGGCATTCACGTGTCGTACAGCCGTTACGGCGCCTTCCATGGCCACCAGCGGTATACGTCGGCCCCCCATAATTTATTTATTTATTTTTTATTTATTTATTTATTTAACCTGGCAAGATTAGGGCCATCAGGCCCTCTCTTACATCTAACCAGGCATTCTACTTATTTTACAGTCATATGTTTCAGTAGGCATGTTAAACTACATCTAATACAAAAAGTGAGATAAACAATTAGAAAGGTACACCTGGAAAAATACATTATTGAAGAGAAAGATTTAAGATAGGAGTGCTGGCAGCAGTGAGTATGAGGGAGACTCATGGTGAAGCGAGGAGAAGAATAGAGAGACATGATGAAACATAATTAAGGAAAATATAAAGGAAAAGGAGACTGCGTGTCTAATAGAGATAGATGAAGAGGAAGGCATCTCAGGAGCAAGATAGGAGACACTAGCTTTGCTATTTGACAGATGAGAGGATTTGCCTTGCACATTAATTTTGTGGAGAATTTTATGCGGATGATAGTAGGAAATGCTTCAACTTCTTCTTAAAAGCAACAGGAGATTGAATTTTCCTCAAGGTAAGGGGCAGTTTGTTCCAGAGGCGGACAGCGGCAACTGAGAAGGAGTTTGCAAAAGTTTTTGTTTTGTGAGTGGGCACAGTTAGGATACCAGATAAGAGTGACCTCGTGTTTCGATTATGATGGCATGACAGGATTTTAATCTCTGAAGCTAGGTACTGGGGTGCTTGCGCGATGAGGAGTCGGTGAAGTAGACATAGAGTGTGGTAGTCACGCAGTTTGTCCGGCCGCAGCCACCCTAGCTCGGAGTATGAAGAACTAACATGATCATATCGGCGAATGTTGCAGGTGTAACGCACACAGGCATTCATGGTTAGCTCTAGCCGTCTTTTGTTTTCACTACTCATGCCTTGTTGAATCACATCACAATAGTGGAGGTTCGGTAGAACGAGTGCTTGCACGAGCTGGCGTTTCAAGCCCTGTGGGAATATGTTCCGAAACTTTTTGAGAGCATAAAGACAAGCAGACGTTTTTCGGCACACTGCGACTGTATTCTCCGCCCAGTTGAGATGCTCGTCCAAAGTTACACCCAAGTTCTTCACTGTTTTCTGATATGGTATTGGAGTACCTTCGAGCAGAATAGGAGGTAGCCGTTCGCGGAAATCTGAACTTATTAATTTCTGATGGGCTATTAAGATTACTTGCGTCTTTTTTGCATTTAATTTAAGCCCCAGGTTTTTCGCCCATGTCACTACTGAAGACAGATCATCATTCATCAGAGCGATTGCAGTGTTTACGTCTTCAGGTCTGACGCTGAGGTAGAGCTGGAGGTCGTCGGCATAGAAATGATGTTTACAGGAGGACAAAACCGACGAAATATCGTTGACATATAAAGAAAACAAGAGTGGTCCTAAGACTGATCCTTGTGGCACTCCCGAAGAAACATGTTTCCAGGAAGATTTTTCATTTGCGCAGACAACACATTGCTGTCTGTCTTTTAAGTAGCTTTCAAACCATCTCATTGCACTATCAGAGAAATTAAGCTGTTGCATTTTTCTGAGTAATATGTCAAAGTTAACAGTGTCAAAAGCTTTGCTGAAGTCGAGTAGCGTCAATATTGTTGCCTTTCGATTGTCGATGGCATATTTCAGGTCATCAGTTACTTTAATTAGAGCAGTGTTTGTGCTGTGATGTTTACGGAAACCGGATTGAAATTTGTCATATAGACTGAATTCATGCAAGTGTTCAGTGATTTGGTCATGAACAATATATTCCAGTGCTTTGGAAACAGCAGGCAGTATGCTAATTGGTCGGTAATCACTAGGCAGTTGCGGGTTTTCGACCTTAGGGATGGGTCGAATTATGCTTCTTTTCCATGCAGTGGGGTATATTCCGTTCACGAGGGAAAAATTAAATATGTCAGTTAAGACAGGTACTAAGATATCGGCAACATTCTTAATCATGGTTATACCGATACTGTCGTTGCCTATTGCATCAGAAGAGATTCTCATTATTGCTTTTCTTGCCGTATTTGTTGTTACATGTTTTAGATGAAAGGTATCGTTGTTAGTTATCCTGTTTGGGGATTCTTGTGGACGGAAATCATCAGCCGTGCTGGTATTCAGAGGTGCAGAGAAGAATTCATTTAATTCGTTAGCTGACACATGAAAAGTAGTTTCCGATTTTGCCTTTCCGACCCCCAAGCTACGGAGATTCTTCCATAGAGTCGTGGGTGTCAGATCGCTGCATACGAGGGAGCGAGCGTGCCTGATTTTGGCATTGCGAATGCATTGTTTCACTCTGTTCCGTAGCTTTCTATATTCTTCAAAACGTTCGGGTTTCGGATCTGCCTTGAAACGCCTGTGGGCAGCATCCCTATTAGTCATCATTTGACGTAATTCAGCTGTCAGCCATGGAGCAGGAGATTTTCTTACACAGACTGTGCGCACAGGTGCATGTTTGTCATAGAGGGCAGTGAGTTTATCACCAAGTTCATTAATTTTGCCGTCGATTGTAGGTTCTCTGATTATTTGATGCCATGAGATTTCTGAGCATTCGGCTGTTAGAGTGTCAAGGTCAATACGTTTCATGTTCCTACAAGTTATGTAACGCGATTTGTTCCTTGGGGGCTGCACAGAGTAGGCCAGGAATATTACATCATGTGCTGAGAGGCCAGGGGCCGATGATTGACCAACATCTCTTACTTTGTCAGTCTGTTTCGTTGCGATCACGTCTATAAGAGTATGACTGTGCGCCGTATGGTGTGTAGGTTGTAATGGAAGAATGTTCATGCTATTGCAACTAAACAATCTTCTTAGGTTTATTGCGGAGGGAGTGTCTCTTAGCAGGTCTATGTTCAAGTCACCCATTACGATGACATGTTCGTATTGACACTGAAATGAATGTAATTCCGACTGGAAGGAACTCATTGAGCTTATTTTTGGCGGCTTGTACACGACGCCAGTCAAGAATTTCCGACTTTGTATATTTATTTCAATGAACATGAATTCAGCCTCTTTTTCTTCAGCAGGATTTGACGTACATAAGACTTTCGCTTTGAGATCTGTTCGTATATATGCGCCGACCCCGCCACCTCGCTTTTTTGATCTGTCTGCCCTAAGAAATGTGTACCCTGGGAGATGAATAGATGCAGAGGATATGTGTGGTTTCAACCACGTTTCGGATAAGAGGATTACGTGGTAGTTTAGTTGGTGGAAGAGGAGGCTAAGTTCTTCGTAATGCGCAGGTAAAGACTGAATGTTGCAGTGAGCTGCTAAAAGCTCGGACGCGTTCCGCTGAGCAGCCTGGAGTAGGGTGGCAGACTGGTTTGTCCCTTTGTTAGGCACTACCTGCCGCGAGGGGCACTGACCGGTGTTTCCGCCAAGTGACATATTCCAGGGGTGTCCGAGATTTTGCGCGCCCTGTTTGTGACTCCGCGAGAGCCGAAAGAAAAGCGACTGCAAGAGATTTCCTGAGGTTGCGGGAGTATAGAAAATGGATTAGTGGTATTCGGTGCAGGGAGAATATGACCCAAATGGTGACAGCTGTGTGTCACTGAGTATCCTATGTCGTAAGAGGAAAAGTGTAATTAGAGTATTTGGCACCAGAAAACACCAGGGAACCTTCACCTTGCGGCACTCTCTGGACAGTGTGTCTAAGGCGTTCAGACTGACCGGGTTGTCTCCAAACACGTCTCCGACTATTGTCTGGTTGAAGGAACATGCGACACTCATAGGTGAAGAGAACGTGATGCCAATCCTGGGCGGTCCATTCGGCATGTTTCTGGGCCCATCTGCATCGCGCTGCATGGTGTAGTGGCTGCAAAGATGCACCTCGCCATGGACGTCGGGTGTGAAGTTGAGCATCATGCAGTCTATTGCGCACAGTTTGAGTCGTAACGCTCCGTCCTGTGGCTCCACGAAAAGCATTATTCTACACCGAGACACCTGGACACTTCCCTTCTTGAGAGCCCTTCCTGGCACAAAGTAACAATGCGGACGTGATCGAACCGCGGTATTGACAGTCTAGGCATGGTTGTACTACAGACAACACAAGTTGTGTACCTCCTTCCCTTTGGAATACCTGGAACCGATCGGCTGTCGGACCCCCACAGTCTAATAGGCACTGCTTGTGCATGGTTGCTTACATCTTTGGACGGGTGTAGTGGCATCTCTGACATCTATGTGTCTGTGATACAATATTGACAGTCAACGTCTGTCTTCAGGAGCTCTGG
The DNA here is from genome assembly GCF_023897955.1 of Schistocerca gregaria. Taxonomy (NCBI): domain Eukaryota; kingdom Metazoa; phylum Arthropoda; class Insecta; order Orthoptera; family Acrididae; genus Schistocerca; species Schistocerca gregaria. The sequence continues at coordinate 218,586,246 of NC_064927.1, forward strand.
GAAACAGGGTGATGCAAAACATTTTTGATGTGTGTATCTGACAACGAGCATGGAGACATAATAAACAGGTTGTAGAAAACAAATGTAAATACAAGAGTTAAAAAATGTGAATTTAAGACAGTTTTTTACCACAAAATATTATCAATTCGTTTTGTAACTGGTTCCAATGTACATCATTCTCACCATATTGCGGGTGGTTATAATTAAAACACAGCTCCACATAGTGATCCAGTGTGGGCTGTAATTATCTTATGGTAGGGGAACTTTATAGATATGCAAATGAGCTAATGCGCAACCGATTTACGCTGGAAAATATTAGTTCCAATTTCGGCCACAAGGTGGAAATCAAGCGCTGTAGAACATCTCGTCGATGTCTCCAGTGCTGATATTGAACAAACTGTGTAAGCGGCGGTTAATAACAAAATCAACATTTTTCCTGTCTCGCTTGTGTCACCTTTTCTACTCACGTTCGTTCCTGATCAGTTACACACAGAAAAAAAAATTATGTATGTCTTTCTTACATTCAAAGCGCCAGAAATGTATTTGTTGGCCAAAATTGGTATTAATTATTTTCCAACGTAAAGGGGTTCGGCATGAACGCTTTGGAATATCTACCAGTTTTCGCTGCTATACGATAATTATAACCCACACTGGATCTTTGAGAGTACCTGCACTTTAATTAAGGGCTGTAAACGCTCCGACGTCCAGAAAAAACAAGAGGAATTTGCATAATGATGAGTGGGAGCTTTGCAGTACTACACATCAGTATTGTATGTAGCACGCGCATAAAGGACATGAGAAGGATCTGGAACTCTTCATACAACACCTAGCCTGTCTTCCTAAATCATTTTATAAGATTTTAAAAGATCTTGTAATCAAGAGAGGCGCAGTCAAATGATGTAAAGATGCTGGTTAACTAGTTAGTTAGGTGTTCTATAGATCATATTCACGAGAAACGTTATGATGTAGAAACTATCAACAGAAAAAACATTGAACACTTACCTTTTTTAAAAGAAAAAGAAAGGAAAGACAGAGACAGAGGGAAAGCATAATATGCTGGCAGTAGCCATATAATGATTCACGTTTGTTTATAATCCAGTTTCACTATTTTTTACATTTTTGAATGTTCCTATCTACCTTAGAAGTTTTTGTGTTCATATACAAATTTAGCAAGTCAGATATGACAAGTTTTAGCAGCTTCTCATGTCATTTACGTACATGCTCCTTCCACTACAGTTGAATATTAATATAGTCTTCCCTTCGATAACTACGCACATTGTTTTTGTCTTTTGTAGACATATCTGGCAATCATGTAGGTCGAAACCGGTTATAAAATAGGGAAAAAAATTTGGCGATGGAAGACTGTTTTAAATCCTATAGATTTTAAGCACTCGTTGTGTCCTTCACCCCGATTTTCTGTTATTTCATCATAATGATATGGCGTGCGCAGCAACTGGAAGTACTCTAGAATCAAATGTTAAATTCGAAAAGAGACTTTCGTCAAGTTGGATAAAATATGATATAGTTAGAAAAATATGCTCTATCTGGAGTAGCATACATAAATAAGGAAGATGAACGGAAGACATAGTAGCAAGGACTGCCGAAGGTGAAGGCCCTCTATAGAAATGAATTGTTACACCACTGGCCATTAAAACGCTACACCACGAAGATGACGTTCTACAGACGCGAAATTTAACCGACAGGAATAAGATGCTGTGATATGCAAATGATTAGCTTTTCAGAGCATTCACACAAGGTTGGCGCCGGTGGCGACACCTACAACGTGCTAACATGAGGAAAGTTTCCAACCGATTGTGCAGCCACGTCTCGATCACTGAGTCAATAGATGGGGACATAGGAAGCGTGAATTCGTCATCGGCATAGTGGCGTATCACCCGGCGTGATTGTATGAGGTAGCATGGGTTACACGTCTCGGTCACCTTTTATTCTCATTGACGGCACTTCGAACACTGGACGTTACATTTCAGATGTGTTACGACCCGTGGTTCTACCCTTCATTCGATCCCTGCGAAACCCTACATTTCAGCAGGTTAATGCACGACCGCGTGTTGCAGGTCCTGTACGGGACTTTCTGGATACAGAAAATGTTGGACTGGCCAGCACATTCTCCAGATCTCTCACCAATTGAAAACGTCTGGTCAATGGTGGCCGAGCAACTGGCTCGTCACAATACGCCAGTCACTACTCTTGATGAACTGTGATATCGTGTCGAAGCTGCTTGGGCAGCTGTACCTGTACACGCCAGCCAAGCTCTTTTTGACTCAATGCCCAAGCGTGTCAAGGACGTTATTACGGCCAGAGGTGGTTGTTCTGGGTACTGATTTCTCAGGATCTATGCACCCAAATTGCGTGAAAATGTAATCACATGTCAGCTCTAGTATAATATATTTGTCCAATGAATACTCGTTTATCATCTGCATTTCTTCTTGGTGTAGCAATTTTAATGGCCAGTAGTGTAATACAAAAACAGCTTTCATACCAGAGAAAGATTCATGTTGAGATATACACATCATTACTAATAAATAAAGAACACTATACTAAAATTTAGGCGCTGGTTACCTCACCGTTGAGTACCCATAAGATCCAAACTAATTTACGATACTCGCGTTTTACGTAACCTAAGCATTGCTTTTCTGCGAGTGTGGCATTTCAGAGTACTGCTCGGTAAAAGGTTAACAGATTCGAATGTAAATGAGAGGTTATTTATTTCACTGAATTACAAAGCGTAATTTTGCGAGTTAGTTTCAATAGTTGTCAGCCGCGCTGGTGAAGAAATAGAACGCCTTCCCGCAACCTAGTAGACAGCACGGGAACACGTACTAGTGCATGTATTGCCATCCGTAGTGATCACACACACCCTATTAAGAACCATGTTCCACCTATTGTAGTGCACGGGAGCCCGTCATGAATCGTGGTGACTTAAGTATAATTACCGTCTTAGAATAAAAGTGTCTTTTCTGTTCGCATCATGGCATATTCCATGGTACCTTCTGTACTATGCATAAAAGTTCTTTCTACGTATGGTCAAAGTTCCATCGAGCAATGTTACTTGACAGTGATGCATCATGCGAAAGTCACTTTCGCCCTTAAGTTATGCAACCCAATGCATACTTTTCGACCACTTTTCGAGCTCGCCCTGCGAGGTAACAACGTGTGTTACTTTGTATTGGAATGTGTCTGTACCTAGTGACATGCCCAGGTTAAATCTCGCTACTTCCGGCTAGTCACTTTGTCTTGCCGAGCTATGTACTTGTATATTCAGAACACAGTTGGCAGCATGTGGCGATATCTACATCTGTATCTACATAAATACTCCGCAAGCCACCGTACGGTGGAGGTATTCTATGTCTTGGCTGAAATATCAAATAAGAATTCCTTGCAGGATCCATGCTTACCGGTAGTAATATCGCTTAATTAGACTCTTTGTTTTTTTTATAGAATATATCCAACTTAATGTTCACAGTCGTAGAGTTAGTGGCACCCATCTGCTTTTTGATGCTGTGGGCACAATGACTTTCATTTCCCTAGCTGCCTTTAACCGTGAGATATATTCCGCTCGAGCTACATAGGAAATGGGTCACCCAGTGTTTGCTTCAACTGCAATATTCGCGGCAGGCGCAGGGGGTAGGGACAGAGCTGTAGAGAGCCTCCGGGGATGGAATCTCCCGTAAAAACGGAAGCGTACGCCTCCACCGCCCTGAGGAGCCATTTGTCTGTGTCTGCGCTCCCCCTCTCCCCCCACCCCATAGATCACTGCGCCTGGAAGTCGATGGCGTCTCACTCATTTTGTTTTTTCGGACGATTTCGTGCGTTAACATCCACTTTAAAGTACAACGATCGACCGAGGAATTATACTGTACTGATAGCTTCCCGTTAGTAATACAAGGTGTTTAAGAAGAAGTGTCATATATTCTTTCAAGTCAAAAGTTGAAGAAAAGTTCGTATAATGTTATGTCCGGAAACAATACCTGTTGGGATCTGTGACAACCTGTACTCCAATCTGTCTGTTACGTAGACGTAGACGCCATAGGCAGGGGTTTATCTTGCATCGCAGCACACCTTTCTACATCTACATTATTACTCTCCAATTCATAATTAAGTCCCTGGCAGAGGGTTCATAGAAACACCCTGAAGGTATTTCTCCACCGTTCCACTCACGAACAGGGCGCGGGCAAAACCAAAACTTAAATCTTGCTGATTTCTCTTACTTTATTACGATGATCATTTCTTCCTATGTAGGTGGACGCCAATAAAATATTTTCACTCTCTGAGGACAAAGTTAATGATTGAAATTTCTTCGGATGATCTTGGTGCAACGGAACACGTCTTTGTTTTAGTGGTTGCCACTCCAATACATGTGTCATACCCGTGGCGCTCTCTCCCCTATTTCACGATAACGCAAAACCGGCTCCCCTTCTTTGAACATTTTCTATGCCTTCCGTCGATCCTGTCCGATGCGGATCCCACACGGCACGAGAGTGCTCCATAATAGCGTAGTGTTGGCAGTCTCTTTATTAGACCTGTTGTATTTTCTCAGTATTGTGCCAATAAATCGTAGTCTTTGGTTTGATTTGTCCACAACACTAAATATATAAGCATTTCAACTTAGGTTATTCCTAATTGTAATCCCTAAGCATTTAGTTAAATTTCCAGCATTTAGATTTGTGTGATTTGTCGTGCAACCGCAATTTAGCGGATTCCTTTTGGTATTCATGTGGTTCAATTCTTAGTTTTCATTATTTGAAGACAACTGCCACTTTCCGAGACATACAGGTACATTATCTTGTCTAAATCGTTTTTGTTTTGATTATATGATGACTTTATAAGAAGAAAAATGACAGAATCATCTGCAAACAATCTAAGAGTGCTGCCCAAAGCGTCTCGTAAATCATTTACGTAGTTTAGGAGCAACGGAGGGTCTGTAACACTTCCTTGGAGAGCGCCAGATATTACTTTTGTGTTACGCAATGACTTTCCGTTATTTACTACGAATTGTGACCTTTCTGAGAGGAAATCGTGAATCCAGACGCACAACTGTGACAATTTGATTAGAAGTCAAACACGGTACACGTTCCAAAATCCTGCTGTAAATGGACAATAGCGATATGGGTCTCTAATTCAGCGTATTACTCCTATTTTCTTTCTTGGGTACTGATGCAACTTGTGCAGCTTTCCAGTGTCCAGGTACGGATCTTTCAACGAGCGATCGGTTTTATAAGATTGCCTCCATCTTCGCAGTTGGGTCGTACTCTCGCAAATACATCTGCCTGCATTCGGATTGCGTGACATGTATTGTTCACAGGCTTCTGTAACATCTTCAGATTCATGATAGGCTAAGCCTATACCAAAGCCTTTAAATGTTCTCAAAGATAGAAATCCATAGGATTCAGAGTCGGCGGTCGGTCGGTGGCGGGCACGTTACCCGACTTCCTCCATCACTCCAACGCCCATGAAAATTTGTGGGGAGGTAGTATTTTGCACGAACCGTAGAAAATGAGGTGGTGCCCCGTAGTGTAAAAGCGAAGTCGTCTTTGTGCGAGGATATGACCTGTTAATCTGTTTGGTAAAGCGTATGGCGCTATGAGTCTGTCACTGACAGTTGCCGTTCATTCATTGATACTGGAAGGATTCTGATGCCTCACTTCGATACTTGCCTTTGATTTACATCTGCCCACACGTGGGTATTGTGGTAATTTACTAAGCCATATGTTCCGACGACCTGATGCACCGAATACTACAGGCGCCCATATCTCAATAGGCATTGGTTTACGGACATATAATCATAGAAACTTTCTTCTAGTTCTGGCCAGTACCACCCCATGCAGGAATATGTGACACTTTTTTAAACGCCCTGTAGCTTCAACACTACCAATCCTATTTGTCTGATACCCACATACTCGTCAACATTACTTTCTTAGTGGTCAGTGGATTCTTTGTGATGGCTTGAGAGTTTAAAATAGGAAAACATAAAGTGCGCGTTTGTTTTAATATTTTGATATTTATCAGCGGATTACCTACTGTTTCCCAGTTACTGAGCCCAGTTATATACACTGAGCGACACAGAAACTGGTGTAGGCATGCGTATTCAAATACAGAAGGATGTAAACAGGCAGAATACGGCGCTGCGGTTGGCAATACCTATATAAGACAACAAGTGTACAGCGCAGTTCTTAGATACGTTATTGCTGCTGCAATGGCAAGTTATCAAGATTTAAGTGAGTTTGAACGTGGTGTTATAGTAGGCGCACGGGCGATGGGACGTAGCTTCTCCGAGGTAGCGTGGCAATAAAGTGGAGATTTTTTCGTACGACCATTTACGAGTGTACCGTGAATATCAGAATCCAATAAAACATCAAATGTCCGACATCGCTCCAGCTGCAAAAATGTCTTGCAAGAACAGGACCAACGACGACTGAAGGGAATCGTTCAACGTGACAGGAGTACAACACTTCCGCAACTTGTCACATATTTCAAGCTTTATGATTAGCCTGAGCCCGTCAACACCGATATTGGACTGTTAATGGCCGGAAACATATTACCTAGTCGGACGAGTCTCGTTTCAAAGTGTATCGAGCGGGTGGTCTTGTACGGGTATGGAGACAACCTCATGAACTGATGGACCGTGAATGTCAGCAGGAGACTGTTCAAGCTGGTGGAGGCTCTGTAATGGTGTGAGGCGTGTGCACCTTGAGTGATACGATTCTAACAGGTGACACGTACTTAACCATCCTGTCTGATCAACTGCATCCTGCCGGCCGCGGTGGCCGAGCGGTTCTAGGCGCTTCAGTTCGGAACCACGCGGCTGCTACAGTCGGAGGTTCGAATCCTGCCTCGGGCATGGATGTGTGTGATGTCCTAGGTTTAAGTAGTTCTGTCTAGGGACTGATGACCTCAGATGTTAAGTCCCATAGTGCTTAGAGCCATTTGAACTGCGTCCATTCATGTCCATTGCGCATTCCGACGGACTTGAGCATTTCCAACAGGACAATGCGACACTCCACACGTCCAGGATTGCTACAGAGTGGCTTCATGGACACTCTTCTGAGTTTAAGCACTTCCGCTGGCCACCAAACTCCCCAGACATGAACATTATTGAGCAAATCTGGGAATCCTTGCCACGCGCTGTTCAGAAGAGATCTCCACTCCCTACTACTCTTACGGGTATGGAAAGTCCTGGAGTATTCATGGTGTCAATTCCCTCCAGCACTGCTTCAGACGTTAGTCGAATCCATACCAAGTCGTGTTGCGGCACTTCTGCGTTTCGCTGAGGTCCTACACGATATTAGGCAGGTGTACCGGTTTCTCTGACCCTTCAGTTTATGAGATGGACAAAGGAAATTAAATCGATTGATCTAAAGGCAAACGTTATTTATCTAATTGTATTCCAGTGTACAAATACACTGCACAAATTAACAGGTACAACATTTTCCAAATTGATTATTACATTAATTATATGGAATATACATAACATTTTTAGTTCTCCTACAAGCAAGAAAAATGCTCCTACTGAGCAAGAAAATTTTGTTTCCCGCGGGAGACACTATGAGTCCCAAATTTTATTTATGTCACAATGATATTATTTTTGTATCACCCTCTTTCTCCGCACTTATTGGGGGCCTAGGATCATCGTAGTGCCAGAATAATTATTCCCTGGTACTAGGCCACATATGTAGCAAATTTCAAATTGCTCCGAGTATTCCAGAGCTATGTTGAAACACACGTATCCCTTCATAAACTTACTACAGCATTTGCCTTTAAACCATGTGCAGGCATTCTATTTGCGAATTTGACCAAATAATAAATACTCAGAATTTTTTTTAAAAAATACGTTTTGTTCCAGAAGCAGCAGTGCTTTCTATTATTACACTATACGCGACTGCGAAGTAAGTCCAACAGTTACGCACCAAGTCAGACGTCTGGCCAAATACGCCATTCCTCACTGACGCTGGAGCTGCTAAACCGAGACCTTTCTTCAATGGACGCATCAAGTTCCTGAATTTCGCATATGGACGAAAGACACAATTAATGTTTCGTCTTTCACAGTATTCTTCTAGTTCTTAAAAAATGTCGCCGAAGTATAGAACGAAGGCCATAGGAGTAGGTACTTCTGTTTCTCCTAATTGTTGTTAGTGCTGAAGACTCTTTATCTGAAATACTTAGTAGTTTTTTTTCATGAATACACAATCAGTCATTAATCAGGGTGAGCAGCAGACCATCACGGTGTGCAAGATTGTCACAACTTTTACCTTGTAAGAGTAGATCCGTGTGCGATACTTTACTGCACACGTCATATTCCAACGCTCTATCGGCTTTACTTACCAATACTCAAAGGAAATGTTACGTACCACATTTTAAGTCGATATTAGGATGGAGCGTATTTAAAGGTGGGGTAGTATTTCTTATCCATCACGTAGTCCACCAACAGCCAAGAGTAGGAAAGTTAAAGTTGTCGACTACAATGTTGTTCTTCAAGGCCTCCAGAGAATTTGCTCAAAAGAAGTTTTACACCATCTACATATTTCCGATCATGTGTAGCCTCAGGGAAGAAGGCAATGGAAAAGAACACTTCTGATACCAACTAAAATTATTTTACTGAGTAGTAAAAACAAAATCATTAGAAACATAATGGCCATCTGTTCAGAACTGCACAACCGTTAAAGGAAAACCTGCTGCAGGCTATGTATTTCTTCATCTCATGAATTGTAACAGTCTTGGATTATGTTTGGGATGCTGTCCACAACACCACAAGTCTGCCGAGCAAGCTTGTCCACATGTTGGATGGTAGCATCCTAACATCATCCAGTGGGTTATATTGCGGTGGGTTTCAGGCAGGTCTTTGCAACCAGCCGAGTCGTATGCACTCCAGACAACGTGAAGCTTTTCTAAATAAAATTAAATAATAATAAGTTGAATACTGTGAACTATAACTTTACTGGACTGAACTGGTTTCCTATCTTTAACTTTATGTCGAGTGTGTGTTATAATCGTGAACAATACAAGTGCTGCAATTAAGGAAACGCTATCTGATTAAATGAGTTGCCAAAACTACCAGAAACTGTATAACTGTATTTGCATTTGAATTTATTTTTAGCAAACTAATCAGAAAACCTACAACTGCACATAAAAAAATTGTGCTAAGTTCCTGTGGGACCAAACCACTGAGGTCATCGGTTCCCGGGTTTACACATACTTAATCTAACTTAAACTAACTTACGCTAAAGGTAACACACACACCCATGCTCGAGGGAGGACTCGAACCTCCGACGGGGGCGCTGCAAGGCGCCTCAGTTCAAACACACAGAGCTGATGGAATAAAAATGCTACATAAAATTACAAATCGAATTTTTAAGGTATAGATAACCAAAAAATGTTTATATCAAAATTCCCGGTAAAACAGTGTGCACAAACGGACGAAGGAATATTCCAAACATTAAATAATACCCACGTAGACATAACACTGCGCTGTTAAAATGAGACTGTCTGCATAAGAAATAAATCTGAACTGAACTCTACGTAAACTAAACCTGATATTAATTTTGAAATGCAAAACTTGATTGTGGATGATTTTATTGTTTCCTGACTGGTGTTAAAATGGATCTAATACATCTTCAAGACTTACCTGAGGCAATGTAAATTCGCTGCTGCTCGAAAATAATAAAACTGAAGTATAGTTGAGCAGCAAACTATCTAAACAAAAGAAAGCCTTGAACAGTGAAATGCGAGGACGTGCAACTATGCTAGGAACAGTAAGCTTCAGATTTAGTCACTAGACTCTGCGAAGTGAGGTCCATTGGCACAAATTTTCAAAACCAAATTTTCATGAGGAGACGGTGGAGATTACTGCATTTACCAGATGATGTAAAAGAGACTAGCATTCAAAATCTGCATTGAAATACTGATACCTTCCTTACCAATTGCAAGCATCTATACATAGCTTGCATATTATTACAAATAAGACTCTTCCATGAAATTAGTTATTGAAATGGTATAGGAGTGGGAAATTTACTTCTGAGTGCAGCCACCTAAATTGATAAATTTACTCAATCCGAACAATAACACTAATAAAACCTAATCAATAAAGAAAAAGCCCTACTAAAACTTCCCCTTTTCCAAACACATAAAAATTACGTGCAGGCAAGCAAAGCAGTAATAACATTATCAAAAAGCTTCATACTTCTCAAATAAATCATCACCAAATCATATTTCTAAAATTCAGCATGCGGTATACCTTTATCTATATGCTCCGTAATCTGTTTCCAGACCGCTCTGTAGTGGGCTAAACCTAAACAATCCGTTCACTTCTCACCGAATCCTACAGTAACGATAATATTACTGGCAGCTAAAGACACAGCCTTGTACTCAGAACTTGTGGCGTAACTTACCGACAACTGAAACTGCTGTTTGGAACATATGCAGAATACAAATATGAAATATGACAGATCGAGTGAAAATGGCGCTCCGATCACTCTCACTGCATACCAAAAATAAACCATAAACCTTACAACAGACATAATTCTGCGGCTGGGAGCTGAATTAGTGCTGGAGCAGAACCATGCAACACACAGTTCTGCCCTTTGTGATTGACTGAGTTGCTGCATGGTGTAATACAACAAAGAATTTCCTCATCTGACTACATGATGGGAGTCTACATCCTGCGGTAACACACCTGGCCGGAGGAACCGTACACCGAGGAGACAAAAGTCATCGGGTACCTCCGAACATCGTGTCTGACCTCCTTTTGCCCGCCGTAGTGCAGCAACTCTACGTGGCGTGGACTCAAGAAATCTTTCGTAGTCTCTTCCAGACATATTGAGCCACGCTGCGTCTATAGCCATCCATAGTTGCAAAAGTGTTGCCGGTGTAAGATTTTGTGCACAAACTGACCTCCCGGCTCGTGGTCAAGTCATTTGGTACACAAGAATGTTCTCCAAAACAATCATGAGCAATTGTCACCCAGTGTGTTGTTTGGAAACATGGTGTCCATGAATGCCTACAAATGGTCTGCAAGTGGCATAACATAACAATTTCCAGTCAATGATCAGTTCAGTTGAAACAGATTACCCAGTCAATTCCATGTAAACACAGCCCTTATGGAGCCACCATCATCTTACACAGTGCCTTGTTCACAACTTGTTTCCATGTCTTCGTGGTATGGTCTCCACACTCGAACCGTACCATACCGTCACCTATTAACAATCGAAATCTGTAGTCATCTGACCAGATCAAGCTTTTCCAGTTGTCTAGGGTCCAATCGATATTGTCACGAACCCTGGAGAGGCGCAGCAAGCGAGGTCGTTCTGATAGCAAAGGAGCTCGCGTCGGTCGTCTGCTGCAATAGTCCAATAACGCGAAATCCGCTTATCGCGCCAGCTAGTCAATAGTTTCGATACGGAGCCTGCAACTATCCATCGGAGTTGCAGAGCGCTGGCAGTATTCCATCGCATGAGTTGGCCTTACGCCTCCAGAGCGTACACCACCAGAAAAGCCACTGCCCGCGGCCAGCTACCTCTGTCTCGGCACTTGTCACGTCTACTTACTAGCCATGACCGGTTGCCTGTCCACTACCATCTAATTACTGCTTCGTGGACATCGAATAATAAAGACAATTCCCATTGAGTAAGGGGGCAACGGTGTTGCTGCAGTGGATACAACGGCTCCCGTCAGATCACCGAAGTTAAGCGCTGTTGGGCGTGGCCGGCACTTGGATGGGTAACCATCCGGGCCGCCATGTGTTGTTGCCATTTTTCGGGGTGCATTCAGCCTCCGGGTGCCAAATAAGGAGCTACTCGACCGAGTAGTAGTGGTTCCGGCTAAAGAAAACCATCATAACGACGGGGAGAGCGGTGTGCTGACCACACGCCCCTCCTATCTGCATTCTCATCTGAGGATGACACGGTGGTCGGATGGTCCCGATGGGCCACTTGTGGCCTGAAGACGGAGTGCTATTGAGCAAGCGTTCTTGACTACGTTCTTGCCGTAGCATAGCACCCCACACACGCAACTTTACTGCCTGAACCGGCCAACTTGCAACATAAATGTTAGAAGTGGCTGTGCTGTAACAGTGAGAAGAGTCTCTTCAACGCTGCATTGTATTCAAAAGTTCAATTCTGCTGAGGTCAGCAGACAGCCTTTGGCATTCCACTGCGTTGATTCGTGCCTCCTCGTGGAAGCTTTTCGTGTGATGGGCAAGGAATACTCATGCATTTTCATCTCGAAAAACGAATCTGTCATTGGAATGTTGGCTGAAGGACTGAAAACTTGATTGGAAAATCCTGTCCCGACACTAAACAGCCCTCAAAGTCCCCTCGATATCGATGAAGGGCGTCCACCACCCCTCTATGCTACTGTCACAAAAACTTTTTCCTCCCCCACTTTGTTGGGTGCGTGAACTCCGTGCGTGAGATACGAATCGGTACCTGCTGGCATTAATGCAGTTTTAGTTGAGGATGTCTCTTACCCACTTCTTTCGAGCACCATGATGCACCGTGGTGCCGGCTTATCAAAACATTCAAAAAGTAAATTTCCGGATGTGGTTTCCTTTTCTGAACTTTATCTTCTAAATCCCCTCTACAACCCCTAGAAACCTGTAATAGAATTAGCGAAAGACCCTATATTACTATACATAGATGAATATGTCGTATATTGTATCATATACTTTTTAACATAAGCAGTTGTACAAAATAACATGAGTCTGCATCTCTTAAATAACTGCTCATTTTAAAAACAATATAAATCTGTATACAAGATTCATGAATCACGCCATTTGTCGGTCTGTGTATGACAGTATAAATATTCAAATACCAAATATTTGCAGCACTTATATATTGTGAATTGTACATATGGCACAGAAATACTTAAGACGAGGTATCTGTCGTATCTATACAGTATTTCGTATCTAGATATAATTCGTATCGGTGGGAAGAATTGTTAGGCTATCATATTGTGCCTACACTACTCCATAAACCTTTAGAAATGATAATTGTAGTTTTTTTGTACACTATAACACACACTGATCAGCCAGAACATTACGACCAGCGACCTACTATCGATATAAACCCGTCCAAGCGATAGTAGCTCAATCTGTCGAGGAACGGCTGCTAGTGACCTTGTATGGCAACGTTAGAGTTCATAGAATGGATGCGGCAGAATCTTCGAAATTTGGTGTGTGGATGGGGGAGGGGCCGCTTTGGTTGACCCCTGTAAATATAGGTACGTAACACTACAGTGCATCCGAAACGTACTACCACGTCTTACCTGCAACTTTCGACTTTATTGATTGCCAACCGAAATTTCCCAATTTAATGTTCTTTTCCGTAAGTTACAGAAGCTTTTCCGTCACCTCTAAGACCCCTTGTACACATTAAGCTTTACCTATGTACATTCCTTATGTTTTGGGAGATGTAGCCTACAGAAGCACATTCTGCCTACAGTGAGAAACGTGGAACGAAACTCACGTGGTCGCCACGTTAATTATTAACAGACACACTCCCTCTGGCGAAGGCGCTCCGAGTAGCCGCTGAATTATTAAAACTTTCATTACGTCAATGATAAATAGAACGGTGGTGGCAACATACTCAACTCGTGAAAAATGTAGGCGCTTAATACGGAAAAAGGTGAAGCGAGGGACGTTAAAATACGTGGAGTAGCCTATGCTATTTTTTTACTAAAATTACTGTCACAAAAATGATATATAAACGTCATCGAGGGATGTCGACACGTGAATTTGCTCTTCATGAGCAACATGTAAAAATAAGAAAGATATGACGATTTCTTATAACACGACTTCATTTTACGTCCGACTGTTACAGAATTTAGCGAAATCCATTTTAAAAGTTACGTCATTTTTCGGGGCTTCAAAACTGGGGAGAGACCGTGCCAGTATATAGGTTGTGTGAGGGATTCCCAGCGAAACTTCTGCAGCGTAGTCGAAACAACAGGCATATCAGCTCCGGGAAAGTCATGATGACCTTTCTCTTTAACTGCGAAGGTCCGCTGCTTATTGACTTATTAGAACATGGCGACACAATTAACTCACATCCGTACGGGAACACTTAGCAAAAATTGAAGTGGGACGTCAACTCGAACCCCCAGGAATGTTTACGGACGGTATTACTCTGTTGCAGGATAATGCCCGGCCACATACGGTCAAGGTTCCTTCGACTACCTGCAGAAGTTTTGCTGCGAAGCCCCTACACATAACCCACACATATAATTGCGTAGGTTTCCGCGGCCAGAGTCAGTCGACATAAAAGTTTTCTGGGTCATCGTGTCATAATGCATAAAATTACTGCTGCTAGAGAAAAGCCAATGCTTCGGCCTTAGACCTAGAAGAAGGCCGCTGCAACCGTAGCCGAAACGTTGGTTTTCTCGAGCAGCAGTAGTTTTATACAATATGGCACGTACCATAACCAGAAAACTTTTTTGTCATACCATTAAATTGGTATAAATAATTTTAATATCCTTGGATGAGGGGCATGAAAGGGAAGCAGTGATTGAGAAGGGAATGAGACAGGGTTGTAACCTCTCCCCGATGTTATTCAATCTGTATATTGAGCAAGCAGTAAAGGAAACGAAAGAAAAATTCGGAGTAGGAAATAAAAATCCATGCAAAAGAACTAAAAACTTTGAGGTTCGCCGATGACATTGTAATTTTGTCAGAGACAGCAAAAGACCTGGAAGAGCAGTTGAACGGAATGGACAGTGTCTTGAAACGAGAATATAAGATGAACATCAACAAAAGCAAAACGAGGATAATGGAATGTAGTCGAATTAAATCCGGTGATGCTGCGGGAATTAGATTAGGAAATGAGACTCTTAAAGTAGTAAATGAGTTCTGCTATTTGGGGAGCAAAATAACTGATGATGGTCGAAGTAGAGAGGATATAAAATGTAGTCTGGCAATGGCAAGGAAAGCGTTCCTGAAGAAGAGAAATTTGTTAACGTTGAGTATAGATTTAAGTGTCAGGAAGTCGTTTCTGAAAGTATTTGTATGGAGTGTATGGAAGTGAAAGTATTTTTCAGAGAAACATTTAATAATTCTTTGAAAAATCTCATTAACAATCTCTTCTATTGCTTTCTCTTTAAGGGGACTTACTATAACACCAGTACCGTCTTCAAAAAGTTACAGTTCTGCATACTGAAAGTTAAGTGCATGGTCTTTCACAGATATAAGGAATAGCAGTAAAGCTAAACTCAAACGCTGCGAGCCTGTGTTTGTGATTTCTAGATAGTGACTAAAAATTTCAACATTGTTTGAATTATTCACCACAACATTTTTCATTCTGTTTGTTAAACATGCTTCCAACAGTTGTGTGTAAAGCCATCAATTCCATAAAACTTCAGTTTTTCTAAGAGTGTAACACGATCTACAGAATCAAACGAATTGGAAAGATAGTTCAAATGGCTCTGAGCACTATGGACTTAACATCTGAGGTCATCAGCCCCCTAGAACTTATAACTACTTAAACCTAACTAACCTGAGGACATCACACATATCGATGCCCGAGGCAGGATTCGAACCTGCGACCGTAGCGGTCACGCGGTTCTAACTGAAGCGCTTAGAACCGCACGGACACACCGGCCGGCCAATTGGAAAGATCAAAAGAGCACAAAAAATACCAACAGCCGATAGTACATTAAGACTAAGTAAAGTGCAATGAAGCCTGGCGCAGATGATGCCGTTGCACATAGGGGAGGCACAACCCTAGAAAATTGTAGCGAAATGCAGGATGGCCTGAAGAGGATCAACGCTCGGTACAGAGGCTGGCGCTTGACGCTCAACATAAACAAATGCAAGATATTGAGCATAAGTAGCCAGAAAGACGCTGTACTATGACTACACGACTGGACAGCAATCACTAGAAACAGTCATATCTATAAAATCGTAAATAAGGCAAATTGCTGACTGGGATCCTTTAGAAGAATTCTCAGGAAGTCTAGGCTATTCACGAGGAAGGTCGCTTACAAAAGCCTCATTTGACTAGGACGTGATTATCGGTCTTCAGTCTGGTTTCCCTACCAGATAGGACCGATAGAGGAAATAGAGAGGATCCAGAGCAGAGCGGCCCTTTTCGTCTAAGTTTCATTTAGGACATAGGAATTTTCAATATTGTGATGGAAGGAACTGTGAGGGGTGAAAATTGCAAAGGAAAACCGAGGTTTGAATAGAATACACATATTGAATTGGATCTGTTGCAATAGCTATACAGAGATGAAGAGGCTTTCACACAACCGACTAGAGTTGAGAGTTTCATCAAATCGATAATCAGGCTGAATACCACGACCTGTATTGTGAATTTGTATTATTCACGCTACGTAAAAATATTCCCATCTGTATCGCCCAATACACCTCGGAAAAATATAAACTCTTGAGAAGTCCAGATACAACAGAGAGAGTTCAGGAAAGTAAAATTTTATAAACGGCACCGTCAGAGTTTGTCATATCTCATACTGTAGCAAAAAGTAGAAAGCTGAGTTACACTGAGTGCAACAAGAACGGATGCGAACATTTCGTGACCTCTGCTTTCTAAGGGCGTTCGGTCAGGACTAATTTCGTGACCTTTTTGCAGTCAAAGAGCGTTGGTACTGGCGTGTTTCACGTTCTCTGTCTGATTACGGGCCGCTTTCTCTAACCTTTGCGCTTTCTGCCCAAGCCATCCATTTTAAATAGCATGCGGACACTGACCTGAGAGTCATGATATAAACCAAGATTATCATCTAGAAACTACTGAAAAAAACGATGTGAGATACCACGATTAATATTGTGCTGTGCTACCAACAGTGTTCGTTAATTCTCAGCGACTGTCGATAAAATTTAATTTTCACTGCAGTCACGCCCAGGCTTAACGCGACAGCTTACTCAAACTCCGAACTGGGAACAAGTCACAGCGCTTTTTGTGCCTGCAACCGACGGGTAGTTATTTTTCTCCTGTGATGCGCTAGAATATCCTTAAATATGCTTAAAACACAAACCGTCACAAAACCAAAAGTTATTGTAATTACACTCCTGGAAATGGAAAAAAGAACACATTGACACCGGTGTGTGTGTCAGACCCACCATACTTGCTCCGGACACTGCGAGAGGGCTGTACAAGCAATGATCACACGCACGGCACAGCGGACACACCAGGAACCGCTGTGTTGGTCGTCGAATGGCACTAGCTGCGCAGCATTTGTGCACCACCGCCGTCAGTGTCAGCCAGTTTGCCGTGGCATACGGAGCTCCATCGCAGTCTTTAACACTGGTAGCATGCCGCGACGGCGTGGACGTGAACCGTATGTGCAGTTGACGGACTTTGAGCGAGGGCGTGTAGTGGGCATGCGGGAGGCCGGGTGGACGTACCGCCGAATTGCTCAACACGTGGGGCGTGAGGTCTCCAAAGTACATCGATGTTGCCGCCAGTGGTCGTCGGAAGGTGCACGTGCCCGTCGACCTGGGACCGGACCGCAGCGACGCACGGATGCACGCCAAGACCGTAGGATCCTACACAGTGCCGTAGGGCACCGCACCGCCACTTCCCAGCAAATTAGGGACACTGTTGCTCCTGGGGTATCGGCGAGGACCATTCGCAACCGTCTCCATGAAGCTGGGCTACGGTCCTGCACACCGTTAGGCCGTCTTCCGCTCACGCCCCAACATCGTGCAGCCCACCTCCAGTGGTGTCGCGACAGGCGTGAATGGGGGGACGAATGGAGACGTGTCGTCTTCAGCGATGAGAGTCGCTTCTGCCTTGGTGCCAATGATGGTCGTATGCGTGTTTGGCGCCGTGCAGGTGCGCCACAATCAGGACTGCATACGACCGAGGCACACAGGGCCAACACCCGGCATCATGGTGTGGGGAGCGATCTCCTACACTGGCCGTACACCTCTGGTGATCGTCGAGGGGACACTGAATAGTGCACGGTACATCCAAACCGTCATCGAACCCATCGTTCTACCATTCCTAGACCGGCAAGGGAACTTGCTGTTCCAACAGGACAATGCACGTCCGCATGTATCCCGTGCCACCCAACGTGCTCTAGAAGGTGTAAGTCAACTACCCTGGCCAGCAAGATCTCCGGATCTGTCCCCCATTGAGCATGTTTGGGACTGGATGAAGCGTCGTCTCACGCGGTCTGCACGTCCAGCACGAACGCTGGTCCAACTGTGGCGCCAGGTGGAAATGGCATGGCAAGCCGTTCCACAGGACTACATCCAGCATCTCTACGATCGTCTCCATGGGAGAATAGCAGCCTGCATTGCTGCGAAAGGTGGATATACACTGTACTAGTGCCGACATTGTGCATGCTCTGTTGCCTGTGTCTATGTGCCTGTGGTTCTGTCAGTGTGATCATGTGATGTATCTGACCCCAGGAATGTGTCAATAAAGTTTCCCCTTCCTGGGACAATGAATTCACGGTGTTCTTATTTCAATTTCCAGGAGTGTATTTTACCTGTCGAGGGACCATCTGAATTAATGAAGGATTCTTTAGTGTCAATTTTGAATTGTTTTTTAGTTGCATCATCTCTCACATACGTGTGCATCTATTATATCACAATTTTTCAGATGTCATCAGATACCGAAATGAGATGTCTGCTACGGTGTTAAGTATACTGGCTGGTCAAAGTCGTATCATAAACTCAGCACTGTAATACTCAATCTGTTTTTTCCACTTAATGGTTGTTCGAAAATGTATGAGCCTAACAAATCAGACAATGCTTCGTAATTGCTAAATATGTGTGGAAATTGGATACACGTCCCAATATCCTTCTTGCTCTTTCTCTCTGTGTAGCGCCTTCCTCCTACCACTATCTCTGTCGTCGTCCCCTTTCTGTCTCTCTGCATATATCCTCATCGTGCCTCTCTTTCTCCATTTCTGCCTTTCCCCTCCTTTCCCTATGTGTATTTTCTCCCATCCGCCCCCCCCCCCCCCCTACACCTCACACATTGCTCTGTTCGTAGCTCTTCCCTGTCCATAACGGTTTATTGTTATTACAAACCACGCCGTGATGGGGAATTGAATTTGGTAAAATGAATGGTTAAATCGTTTTGAGATTATTTGGTATACGACGTATGAGACAGAGATCTCACTGCTAGATCTGTGAGGACAGCAGCTTCAGTGACAGTATTTCACACACTTTTAATCTGCGAACAGGTATGATTCAGATGTTCGGACGTTCAGATTCCGTAGTAGTAATATAATCATAAACAGAGAAGCCGTAAGTACAACTTCCCTGTTTGCGGTTAAAACGGACTGCGAGAAAGGAGAAAAACAGCACGTTCTTGTGAAAATCGTTTCTATTTTAAAATGTTCAAATGTGTGTGGAATCTGCTAAGGTCATCAGCCCCTAAGGTTACACACTATTTAACCTAATTTATCCTAAGGACAAACACACACACCCATGCCCGAGGGAGGACTCGAACCTCAGCCGGGACCAGCCGCACAGTCCATGACTGCAGTGCCTAAGACCGCTCGTCTAACCTCGCGCGGCGGAGGGATCTGGCAGTACATCCACACACAAGTCACCCAACTCCAGTAATTATGGGGAAGGGGGGCGATGTGCTCTGCGCCCAGTTCAATCACATTCAAGATGCCATCGATCGGGTTCAGCACATCAACTGGAACTCACCACTGTGTTCCCCGAACCACTCCTTCACACTCCCGCGCGGCAATTTCTATTTAAAAAATCGCTCTGAGCACTATGGGACTTAACATCTGAGGTCATCAGTCCCCTAGACTTACTTAAACCTAACTAACCTAAGGACATCACACACATCCACGCCCGAGGCAGGATTCGAACCTGCGACCGTAGCAGTCGCACGGTTCCGGACTGCGCGCCTTGAACCGCGAGACCAACACGGCCGGCCCTTAAACCACATACATTAAAAAATTTGTAAGCTGTGCTCTTACAGATGTTTCGTAAGGCACCGTGTACAAATTTGCAGCCAATCGGTCAAGAACGTTTAGAGATTTTTCCTAGTAATGTTTCCCCTGTACTTGAATATATTTATGTATCATACTTGTTGAAAAAAGGTAGCCTATCGCCATTCGAAGGTTTATTAAAATATCGTGTACAAATTCCAAATAAACTGATAAGTTTTGAGATTTTTGGTAACAATATCAAACAACGTCTTGTCTCTATGTGGTAGTGTAGATATAGATACCGATAAACGATGCACGTGTATGTGAAAGTTGTTGAAATTATAAAACAGTTAAGTATTGCACTGCAGAAAATGTCCCCCCCCCCCCCCCCCGCAGCTTTAAAATGGTCGCTTGAACGAAACTAGATGTCTGGAAATAAATATTCACTATCGTAGCCTTTGGTGGTTCCAAAATATCGTTCGTTAAATGTAGGTGCCGGTGGGGGAGTTGGGGATTCACATAAATTATCGTGTCCTGACATAGAATGGAGAAAGCATATGAGAACTCCAAAGGGATTCAGGTTAGTCTGCCAATTCTGAGGGGTTATGAGCAAAGGCAGAAAGAGAAACTTCCAGTGATGGCAGCTGATTGCTTGGATCAGCGCCAAACGGTGTCGCAAGTGACCTACGAGAGATGACAATTTTGGGACTCGATAAGGATCCTTCTAGGAGACTCAAGGAACGCAAGGGTCTGAATAATACTTGTTTATTGCATTCCGACAAACTGCTACTACACTGAAGGCTACCTCTAAACGTTAGAAAAAAATAAAAGATTCGACTATACGCACAAGAAAAGTCAACGTATAAGTCCAAGGGCTGAGGGCTAACAGAAATAGCTGCGAAACGTCCTGGCTGATTAGAACTAGGGATCTTTGCCTTTCGCGAGCAAATTCTCTACTATCTGAGCTACACAAGCACGACTCACGACCCGTCCCCACAGCTGTAATTCCGCCAGTACCTCGTCTCCTACCTTCTAAACTTCACAGAAGCTCTTCTGCGAACCTTGCAGAACTAGTACTCCTGGAAGTAAGGATATTGCAGAGACATGGCTTAGCCACAGCCTGGGGGATGATTCCTGGATGAAACTTTCACTCTGCAGCGGAGTGTGCGCTGATATGAAACTTCCTGGCAGATTCTGAAGTTTGGAAAGTAGAAGAGGAGGTACTGGTGGAAGTAAAGCTGTGGGGACGGGTCGTGAGTCGTTCTTGTGTAGCTCAGATAGTAGAGCACTTGCCCGCGAAAGGCAAAGGTCCCAAGTTGGACGGGCGGTCCGGTACACAGTTTTAATCTGCCAGCAAGTTTCATGTTAGCGCACACTCCGCTGCAGAGTAAAAGTTTTATTCTAGAAATAGCTGTCATTAGCAGCGTCTTAAAGTAAAAATATTAGAGATCAGCACTCCAAGTGATAAGACAGAAGTGAATCGGAGCTTACACGAGGTTGTCGTCGAGGGACATGAAGCTGGCGTCCGGAAGTTCTGATTCATTACTCTAGTGAACACGAAAATTCGGGTTTCGTAAGGCATTTGGCGGAGCACTGTTTCACCCAGTTTTTAGTTGGCCCGCCAATTCACCAGCAGTCTGCAGGCATCGGTTCATCTGACATGCGACTCAGCATCTCCTTGGCGTCTCTGCCCAAACATGTTCAGCTCCTTTCCCTTCTCCTGTTCTCCAGGTAGCCATTTTTCTGTCCTTGTTTCGTAGCAACAGCGTCCAGGTGAAAGCTAAACGTCACAGCCCTTCCTAGTGCTCTGGCGACAACAGCGCTTCACGTCACTTTGCCCCCCCTGAGACTTCTCTCCCGGGAACGCGTATTACTATTCCAGCAGTCATACTCATTTCCCGTCTTGCTCTAACCTGTGTGCATTCACTGACGTTGCTGTTCTCAGGAACAATGAACATGCTTCCTGTATATGCGAAGACGTGCAGTTTGCGACAACGACAACTGCAATACCTTACAACAGCGTCTAGACGGCTAATTCTCTGCACTGAAACACGTGCTTCGACACAGCTACCACGCGTGTTCGCAATTTCCAAGCTTCTTCCATCATTGTTACCTCGTGTAGCCCAAACATTACTTTCTGTGGCGGCCACATGTTTTGAGTCTCACGTTTCCTGCCTTGGAGTGCCGTAGCTGCCTTCCAACAACCTTAAGCTCAACAATGGATTTAAGTCGTCAATAAGTGAAAAAAATTTCGATTACTGTCACTAAACGACCTCATGAAAAATGGTTAAGGTGTTAGTCATTATTTATGTATTCACCCTTCAATACAACAAAGTTTTGGCAACGATACTTGACTTTGTAAAGACCTTTGTTGAAGAAATCTGCAATTTGGCTGTTCAGGAAACGTACGATCCAGAATGGAAGGACTGAGGGGAGGTGCGCAAAAATTCATAGCCTAAGAAGCAGCATGTGAGGCTATGATTTGTGCAGAAATAGCGGGGCGTTGTTGTGGAACAAAAACACCACAATGGACAAGTTCCCGTACGCTCCGTCTTCATAGCCTCACGTAATCTCGTCACTTGATTCTAGTGGCTGTTTGCCCCTTATGAGCATAATTTGTAAGTATTACATATTGACAGTAACAATATCTATGTTGTTTCGATCTGTTCCTTTTTAGGTGGTGATGAGTAGTCACGTTTCCACGGCTTCCTCTGCCCGTTTCCCTTCGGGTAGTACTGCGATCTTTGAATGAGTGTCAGTACTCCCACTACAGCAAAATACACTCTAAGACAGAAAGAAAGACTCACCATGAAGAAATTATTCGGAAACGGTAGAGATGGAGTACATGTACAGTCAAACAAACCATTACAATTTCAGAAAAATTGGATGTTTTATTCAAGAGAGAGAGAGCTTCACAAACTGAGCAAATCAGTAACGTGTTGGTCCACCTCTGGCCTTATGCAAGCAGTTATTCTACTTGGCATTGACTGAAGAGTTGTTGGATATCCTCCTGAAGTACATCGTGCCAAATTATGTCCAATTGGCTAGTTACATCGTCAAAATCCCGAGCCCAGCCCAAATGTTCCAAACGTTCTCAACTAGGGAGAGATATGGCGACCTCGCTGGCCGAGGTAGGGTTGTGCAAGCACAAATACAAGCGATAGAAACTCTCGCCGTGTCCGGGCGGGTATTATCTTTCTGAAATGTAAGCCCAAGATGGCTTGCCATAAGGGCAACAAAACGGAGCGTAATATCGTCAACGTTCTACTGTGCTATGAAACTGCCGCAGATGACAACAAGAGGTAGTGCCATGAGAAGAAATGACACTCCAGATCATCACTCCAGGTTGTTGGACTGCATGTCAGGTGACACTCAGGTCGGTGTCCAGCCACGGTCTTGGACGTCCCAAGACACTCCTTCGCTGGTCATTTTGGCTGAGTTCCAAGGAGGACTCATCACTGACGACGATTCTCCAGGCAATGAGATTCCAGGCCCAAAAGTGTCTGGAGACTGCGGTGGGATACCAACCAGACTATGGCCCGCCAGACTGCCCTGGGATGTCATTTCTTTTCAAACCAGGAAATCTTTCGTAATTATCCGCGGCATCTTTATAGCACATTGTTAGGTCTATGATACTCTACGCCTCATTTTGTTGCCCTTCATGGAAAGCCATCTTGGGCTTACGTTTCAGTAAGATAATGACCGCTCGTACAAAGCGAGAGCTTTTAGGGCTACCTTGGCCAGCAAGGTAGACGGATCTCTCTCCAATTGAGAACGTTTGGACCTTTCTGGACAGGGCCCCCCACCAGCTCGGGGTTTTGACGATCTAGTGCGCCAGGTGGGCAGACCTTGGCACGAGATCCCTCAGGAGGATATCCAACAACTCCTTCTATCGATGCCGAGCCGAATAATTGCTTTCATAAGGGCCAGAGATGGACCAATGCATTGTTCACCTTTCTTTCTCTTTAATAAACCATCCTTTTTTTCTGAAATGTAATCTTCTGTTTGTCTGTGTATGTGTATCACATCTACCGATTGCCGTCCCATTCGAATAATTCCTTCATTGCGCGCCGTTTTTATTCTTTTTTTAGAATGTGTTATAAGTGCAAGATCTATTTTACGATACACAAACACAAACCGACAGCAGCATTCCAAGTGGCCTGCCAGTGTACTTCGAATTCGGTAATGTATATCGCGCAACAATCTGTGTTCTTGCTTTGTGAAATATTAGTACTAGATCATAATATTTTTCATTTATACTATGTGGGTGAGTCTGATAGCCTGGTGGTAAATTGTATCTAATCGTAAACCCAAAATAGCAATTTCTACTACGTGGCTGTTATCGAGTGGAAACTATTTTCCTGATTACGACTTTCTTCTGAGCATTCTCTATTTAAATTGCATTGCAAATAACTTGTTCATACTCTGTTTAATTTCTGCTCTTATCCGAAATATTTTGTGGGGTAAATGATATCATATTTGTTTTTGTTACATGTGAAACAGAAGTTTTTTTTCCTTGAATGGCATTCTATGGACTCATGTCTATTTGTCACTGCTTACGAATCCGTATGTGAACTGCTCGATTTAAATGCACTGTGAGTATATTGCTCGTATTCTACGTTATTTTTGTACCACACTTTCATGTAATAGAAGCCATCGAAAGTAACACTGACCTCTTCTAAAACGTGCTGTTTGTAGTACCTGTTAATAAAGCGTGAAAACATTTGCATAACTAATTTCGAATTTTTACTATTTTTAGGGTAGAATGCTCTAGTAACCAAGACTGCAAAGCGTACTCATCTACATCTACCTCCATAGTCTGCAAACCACTGTGATATGCATTGCACTCAGTGGCAAGAAGTCACACGATTCAAAGCAGAATTACATACTCATTCCGCGAAAACATGCAGTGAAAATGTGTTCTAGTACTATCAATACTTGCTAACACGTAGATCTTCATAAAATGCTACAAAATAAGGAAAACAGATAAAAACAAAAATAAAATTGAAGAAAGCAGTATGCTTCACATGCATTTGAATCTTGTAGTCCTCACTCAGATTCGTAAGAAGTAAAAAAGATAAACAGAAGTCCACTGAGCATGACGTGACGACACCAGCTTCTGTTTTATATAAAACAAAACCAAAGATGGAATCATTTACCCCATCCATTATCACGGATGCGAGGAGAAATAATCAGCGCAAACAGATTTACAATGCCATTCAAAGATTGCAATACACATTAGAAGTCGTAACCAGAAGCACTATGTGATGAAACCAGCTTCTGTAAGTTCTGTTAAGTACGAAATGAAAACAGACACGGAAAATTAAAAATAAGCCGAGAAGAACTCAAGATGATGGCTGTTCTTCACACAGAAGTGGTATGCCATTTCGTTGTCATTCAGGATTGTTTGCTCTGACTATAAGCGTTTACACCATCTAACCACTGCGTCATATGTTAGTACATTGTTGCTATACACTTTCACAAACTCGGCGCGTATTGTTGCTGCGTTGTTCTCATTGAAATGCGGGAAATGAATTGCCGTATGAGGTTCCACTTCAAAAGTCGCCTAGGTCATTTCGTTTTTGCTGCTCTAACGACGTGCCATGGGGACTAGAGCTGCAGATATGTATAAGGAAACAACCAAAAAAATTGATTACATAATTTGTTTGCTACCATAAGTTTTTATGACTATACATTGAGCATTATTTCATGCGAAGTTTTTTTTTTTTTTTTTTTGAGTTAGTTCTCTTGGAGAGTATCAACATTATACAGAGAAATATGACATATGCGTCCATTCTTCAGATGAATGTTATGAGTCAACCAGATAAATCACGTTTTCGACGCTGGCATTCACTTTTTTTAATGTCGACTGATTTTCCAAAGGAGCATGAATTTGTTTCAAACAAAAATACGGCCTCGTGCAAGAAAACTGTCTCGTTTCAAGTAATTCGATGCGTTTGTGGATCAAACCGATAAAAAAACTAATTTAATTGCTCATGAGTATGCAAGGTGAACCAAAACTTTAAGAAAAAAACGTTTACATGCGCCCTAAAATGCATACATCGCATGCTATGAGCGCTTGTTCATCCTTGATACTGCAAGATCTTTGCATTCCGTATTTTGGGAGAAGGCACTGTGGACCAAAACCAGAAAAAAGTCCAGTAAAAATGAGCTCTAAAATCTTTATCTTAAGAGCAGTGAGTACCTGTTTAGTAGAAGAGATGTGTTTCATAGTATCTAAGGCGAAAAAGTGCTCATGCATTTCAGAGCGCATGTTCACCAGAATTTTTTCCTCGCTTTGGTCCGTACTACCCGCCTCTGAAAGTTAGTCGGTGGAGTTCTCGTTCACTCTATGAAACGATCTTCTTCGCGTTGACAGCTATTGTCTCCGCACAAGCGAACCTCAGTGAACTCAAAGTTTCTCTGTCAAAGGCACAACCTTCGGGACTATTTTTTTACGGGAGGGGGGAGGCGGAGGGAGAGGGTGAAAGGGAGGGGGGGGGGAATGTTATCAGTCTTCTAGCTGGTTTGATGCGGCCGCCACGACTTCCTCTCATGTCCCAGAGGAGCACTTACATCCTGTGTCCTCTATTATTTGTTTAATTTATACATTCACAGTCTTTCCCTGGTGCCTTTAACCTATACAGGTCCATGTAGTACTATGGAAGCTATTTCATAATGTCTTAACACGTTTCCTGTCACCCAGCCTCTTATTCTTGTCAGTATTCTCCACATGATCCTTTAACCAGCGAAGAATCTTCTTATTTGTTACCTTATCATTCCACCTAATTTTCAACATCCTTCCACTGAACCACATCTCAGACCATTAAATTCTCTTCTTTTCCGTTTTCCCGTGGTCATGTTCACATACATACAGTGCTGTGCTCCGAACATACATTCTCAGAAATTTCTTCCTTTGATTAAGACCAATTTTTGATACTGCCAGGAGCACCCTCATTGGTTATGCTGGTATGCTTTCTATGTCGTTTTTTCTTCTTCCACCATCAGTTATTTTGCTTGCAAACGTAACAGAATTCATGTTAACTGAAGCTTCCGTCAGTTTTTGATAAAACAACACTATAATAAATGAAAAGCTCTAGTTTGCCTTCGTTCTACAATACTACTTTCATTGTGTTAACGGGTTTTCGGCTTATAAAACCATCTTCAGAGTAAATGTCTGAAGATGGTCTTGTAAACCGGCAACCGGTTAAGTAATACTGTAGAACAAAAGAAAACTAGTGCTTTTCATTTATTAGTAATTGAATTCCTTCATTTCGTCTAGCTCGTGGTCCTCAATTTTGATGTTACGTTTCTCGCTGATCCCATTTCTGGTACTCCGTGTTACTTCCAGCTTCCTGCGGTTGACTCTCAGGCCATATTCTGTGCTAATTAGACTGTTCATTCCATTCAAAAAGTCGTCAGTGAATCTTATCATTCATATTCTTTCACCCTGAATATTAATCCCAGTCCTGGATCTTTTTTTTTTTATTTCCGTGACTGTTTCTTCGACATATAGGTTGATCAGCACGGACGAAAGACTACATCCCCCCATGATACACTTTTTAATACGAGCACTTCGTTATTGGTCTTCCAGTCTTATTGTTCCCTCACGATTCTTGTAAATATTGTATATTCTCCGTCTTTCCCTATACCTTACACCTGCTTTTTACATAGTTTTGAAAGTTTTCCACCATTTTACATTGTCAGGTTGCTTTTCCTAGATTTACAGATTCTATGAAAGTGTCTTCATGTGTCTTAAGTGTTGCTACCATTATCGGGCGTAACGTCATAACTGTCTCCCTGGCCCCTTAGGTTTCGTAAAGCTGAACTGGCTCTTAGCCAAAAAATCCAGAATTTTCTTTCCTTGGTCCGCGTGTCAAATGGTTCAAATGGCTCTGAGCACTATGCGAGTTAACTTCTGAGGTCATCAGTCGCCTAGAACTTAGAACTAATTAAACGTAACTAACCTAAGGACATCACACACGTCCAAGTCCGAGGCAGGATTTGAACCTGCGACCATAGCGGTCGCTTGGTTCCAGACTGTAGCGCCTAGAACCGCACGGCCACTCCAGCCGGCCTTTCCGCGTGTCATTACAATTTATAATCAGTTGACGAATATTTAATACACATTTTTACGGAGAGTAAAGTTCACATTTATCGGTATTCGGAATCAATGGCTACAAAATTGCTTTAAAGTGGACTACATTGACACACTATTAGACATTTCAGATTTTATGCGTAGCGTTGCTGGCTTAAGACTGTCTTATCCATGGAAGTCAGTCTGACCTCACTCATTTCTTCAGGGGTAGTATTAACCGAACGCCGCGATAACCAAGGAACTCTTGCAAAAGGTAATGAAAGTCGCAAAGGTGAACTGCCAGATATATCAGATTAAATGCTTTTGCTCACTTCGGTAGACAAAGTTTCTGCCGCTCACTTTCACGCTGATTTCTCAGAGCCTAAATCAAGAATGTTTGAGTTTCTCTCGCAAAGAGCGAAGTTCCCTCCAATCGCCCTGGGGACATGTGACCTTTCTCTGCTGATCTCAGTCGCTCTTTGACATCTATAACTCTGCTGGAAATTACAGCTTCAGCTCCCAGCAGAATTTGCTCGAAAATTAGGTTGCCTAACCCGATTGGGGGCTGGATTCGATATCTTGTTAGTTGATTCATCGAGTCAGCATTAAAGACAGAACTCTGCGACACACTCAGCAGCAGTTGCTACCAGCGACCCGTTTTTACCACACTTGCACCGGGTGCTACGTGCATAAAACTCGTATACTGCACATAGACTGTACTAGTCTCTTTCATTAGAAGCAGCTTTGTGTTTTTCTGCGTTTATCTTCATATTTTCGTTGCGTATTGACTGATAGTGTCGCCATAGCAGTTCCTTTTCGGTCTCAGTTGCCAGTTCATTCACGGAGGACTTCGAGGAAATGACGCTGGGATCTGTTACTATAAAACTCACGATACTTTGGATAAATGATGATGACACGTTTATAGGGTGGTCCTATGGTGAGACTGAATTACATGGATTTTTAAACTATCTAAAATCCATTATGAAAATTTTCAGTTCACAAGGGAAATCCAACTAGACTGCTGCATACCAACTTAAATGTTTTGGTTCGTCGCAAAGATTGTGCCACCATGGGACACGCACTTTATCGCAAGCCAGTTGTCACTGACTTATATTTAATTTCCAAGTAGTTGCTTCCATAGCTCCCGGACGATGGTTGTTCTTATAACTTTTCTCTTGTACACAAAGCTACATGTCCTACGAAGCGTTCCGTAGAATGAGGTTTTACAGTTACAAAGAGATTTTGAAGCAAATGGGTACCCTTCACAAGAGATACGCAAGATGCTATGGATGAAACCCGATCCAGGAAGATGAAGTAGTGATTTAAATCAGTGGATTTCCTGCCATATGTGTAAAGTCCGTCGTCAGCAATAAGTCGGATTCTCGCTAGTTATAAAATTAGCGTGATGTTTCGCCCTCCAGCGAATACATCAGCACTTTTGGGTTCCCTCAAGGACGACGTGCAGCTCCACAAAGCTGAGGTATACAAGAACCTCTGTGAATGTGGCCCTTTATACATTGTGCAGACTATTCGTGCACTTCCTCAGAGAAGCACGAAACACTGAAATTACAACCGCCGGCTGTTACAGCCCAACACAATTCGTTTAAGCGAAGCATTTACTTAATTGTTTCCACTATCTCTCTTACCACTGAAAGTGTGCTTTAGCATGCCGTATAAAATCCCGCTCTCAGTAAATTTGCTACAAGGGACTGGCTGTATGGTACTCTATCCACAGGCAGTCTTTCGAATCTTTTGACCAGGGTGAAGTGACTGGTGAACGTAAAAGAGAAGGTGTCTGATCGCTGTAGCGCGCTGTCTTGTAATACAACTGCTTTCTTCGTTCTCAAAGCGCCTTACGTTGTGTGACGGATAGTAACTCTGGCACCATTGTCATTTTCCTCCTTCAGTGTTCATTTACAATTGGTGAGTGGGAAGAACGACTATATATATATAAACTTACGTATGAGCTCTTATTTCTCTGATTTTCTGATCGTGTCATTTTGCGAGAAACATGGGGGAGAGCACCGGGTGGTAATAATTAAACTTTCCCTATTTAACACGTTATAACACGGAAACTAATTACCATACTAGGACCAGACTTGGTAGCATTAATTTCAAGGACATGGGGAAGAGAAATAATGCAGAATCAAGTCAACTGAAATACATTCCTGTAAATAGAAATAAGAACACCGTGAATTCATTGTCCCAGGAAGGGGAAACTTTATTGACACATTCCTGGGGTCAGATACATCACATGATCACACTCACAGAAACACAGGCACATAGACACAGGCAACAGAGCATGCACAATGTCGGCACTAGTACAGTGTATATCCACCTTCCACAGCAATGCAGGCTGCTATTCTCCCATTGAGACGATCGTAGAGATGCTGGATGTAGTCCTGTGGAACGGCTTGCCATGCCATTTCCACCTGGCGCCGCAGTTGGACCAGCGTTCGTGCTGGACGTGCAGACCGCGTGAGACGACGCTTCATCCAGTCCCAAACATGCTCAATGGGGGACAGATCCGGAGATCTTGTTGGACGGGGTAGTTGACTTACACCTTCTAGAGCACGTTGGGTGGCACGGGATACATGCGGACGTGCATTGTCCTGTTGGAACAGCAAGTTCCCTTGCCGGTCTAGGAATGGTAGAACGATGGGTTCGATGACAGTTTGGATGTACCGTGCACTATTCAGTGTCCCCTCGACGATCACCAGAGGTGTACGGCCAGTGTAGGAGATCGCTCCCCACACCATGGTGCCGGGTGTTGGCCCTGTGTGCCTCGGTCTTACGCAGTCCTGATTGTGGCGCTCACCTGCAATGTGCCAAACACGCATACGACCATCATTGGCACCAAGGCAGAAGCGACTCTCATCGCTGAAGACGACACGTCTCCATTCGTCCCTCCATTCACGCCTGTCGCGACACCACCGGAGGCGGGCTGCACGATGTTGGGGCGTGAGCGTAAGACGGCCTAACGGTGTGCGGGACCGTAGCCCAGCTTCATGGAGACGGTTGCGAATGGTCGTCGCCGATACCCCAGGAGCAACAGTGTCCCTAATTTGCTGGGAAGTGGCGGTGCAGTCCCCTACGGCACTGCGTAGGATCCTACGGTCTTGGCGTGCATCCGTGCGTCGCTGCGGTCCGGTCCCACGTCGACGGGCACGTGCACCTTGCGCCGACCACTGTCGACAACATCGATGTACTGTGGAGACCTCACGCCCCACGTGTTGAGCAATTCGGTGGCACGTCCACCCGCATGCCCTCTATACGCCCTCGCTCAAAGTCCGTCAACTGCACATACGGTTCACGTCGACGCTGTCGCGGCATGCTACCAGTGTTAAAGACTGCGATGGAGCTCCGTATGCCACGGCAAACTGGTTGACACTGACGGTGGCGGTGCACAAAAGCTGCGCAGCTAGCGCCATTCGACGGCCAACACCGCGGTTCCTGGTGTGTCCGCTGTGCCGTGCGTGTGATCATTGCTTGTACAGCCCTCCCGCAGTGTCCGGAGCAAGTATGGTGGGTCTGACACACCGGTGTCAATGTGTTCTTTTTTCCATTTCCAGGAGTGTACTTTTAATGTGATGTTACGGTACTTCATACCATTACATACCGGTACGATTACTCCTACAGAAGAGCCTTAATATCGCGCTCATCAGTGTCCAGAAGAGAATGGAGGCGCAAGATTGCATTCTGCACAGCAGAACGAAGCTTGTCCGTAGGTATGCTAGCTACCTCTCTTGATATGCTTCGCCTCAGATCAGCACGTGTATGAATGTTTCCCTGGTAAACCCTGTCCTTCAGGTAGCCCCATAATCAGAAATCACAAGGAGTGAAATCAGGTGACCGTGCCGGCCAAGCATTTGAAAGCGATCGGCTGATAATTCGATCGTTTCCAGCTGTATTTTAGAGAAGCAAGTAAACTTCACGACCGATGTGCGGTGGGGCCCCAACTTGCATGTAAATTGTCGAGTTCAATGGGTCTATTTCCTGTAGGACGGGAATGACATGCTGGCGAAGCATATCGCAGTAACGCTGGCCAGTCACATGCACGTCTTTGGTCCTTCAGTGACAACCTATTCAAAAAAGAATGGGCCAATGATGAACGTAGCCGTGAAGCCACTCCATACGGTAATACGTTCACCATACAGAGGAACTTCATGCACAGTGACTGGAGGTGAAGAACTCCACACTCTGCAATTCTGTGCGTTCACGTCACACGTCAGGATCGTCAAGGGCCAACACTCGTCAACTTCAATCCTTGCGAGAAAGTGAAGTCAACACGCCTTTGTGCTTTCCGTAGTGCAGGCTGCTGTACGATGTGGATCTTGTATTTATACCATTCGACAATGGTTCGAAGTACCTTCCGTACAGTGGACCATGGGATGTACAACTGTCGTGAGACAGCACGTGCAATCGGGAATTGCGCGCAGCGTTGTTTGTCATAGAAACAGCGATTTCGTTAACCACCTCTGGTGCAACGGATTGTCAGCCTCTTACCGGAGTGACGTCCAGTTTTCCAGTCATTCGAACTACTTTGTCATGCTCTGCACAGTAAATGGTGAAAGAGAACCCTTCCGTAATCCTTTCAGCCGACGATATTCTCGAAGTGCAGCTGCAGCATTACTGTTGTTTTGATAATAGAGCTTCACCAATAATGCCCTGGTCCTTTTGTCCAATCTCATGTTGACATGTCAACAAGTGCACTGCGACTGGTCAGATGTGTGAGTATGAATCACAATGACTGATCACGGTACCTGGTGGCTATAGTTGAATCTGGACGATAGCGCTGTCATGCATGGAAATCATGCGCCCCATACTCTGTAAATTAATGCTACCAAGTTTGGTACTCGTACCGTAATTAGTTTCCGTGTTATAACGTGTTAAATAGGGAAAGTTTAATTATAACCACCCAATAATATGTTACATATGTTACATGACCCTTACTGCTGTGCAGTTGCTCTTAGTTAATTTTGTTGATGATCGAGTCTTGCAACACATAGGTGACTATCACTTCCCTGTGAGAAGTATGATAAATGGAGACTACAGAAGAGTCGAACAAAAACAGAAAATTTTGGAGTGAAACTAGTGTAAAATAATCATCAGTGATGATGCATGTATTACACGTGTCAAAGCATATTAAATACTTGACGGTTTGTACTGATGATAATGAATAGGGATTCTCTGCTTCTCGAGTCCATGCCTTTGTCACGTATTTTTCTTCAGTTTCGACCTCACACAATGAGCAAAAAGATACGAAACGTATCACATTTTCGAAACTCGATAACTGTGTCCCGTTACGAAGCGTAAGTTTGTAATTTGGCTCAAATGTGCCTACTGTAGCTTCACTGCATAATCGATACGAAACAGGAGGCCGTCATTATCGAAGACTCCGAAGCCGCAGTGTAAGTGCAGCGGTTGTCCACCCAGCTCACAGCTGCAATCGGCGCTGACTTCGGTCGCGCAGCTTGAGGCTGTTGCCAATGGGCACCACTGTGGGGAGCCGGACTTGGGTATCACGGGGATGTCAACCTCGTCCCGTCTGTCCCCAGATCGGTCTGCCGCTGTGGTTGCCCCGGTTGCTGCCCGCAGTGGGGCTGAGCCCTCGCCTGTGGTTGATTGGGAGGTCGTTCCATGGCGTGGCAGGCAGCGAAGGGCGTCCCCGGAGGCTGATCAGAAAGCCTCCCCGGTGCGTCTGACAAACCGGTTTCAGGCACTGTCTCTGGCTGAGCCAGATGCAGCTGCCTGCCCTGTTTCAGAGGATCATTCTCAGCCTTCAAGGTACGGGCAATCGCAGAGGGTGGGCTTACTGGTAGTTGGGAGCTCCAATGTTAGGCGCGTAATGGGGCCCCTTAGGGATACGGCGGCTAAGGAGGGGAAGAAATCCAGTGTGCACTCCGTGTGCATTCCGGGAGGAGTCATTCCTGATATGGAAAGGGTCCTTCCGGATGCCATGAAGAGCACAGGGTGCAGCCAGCTGCAGGTGGTGGCACATGTCGGCACTAGTGACGTGTGTCGCTTTGGATCTGAGGAAATTCTCTCTGGATTCGAGCGGCTATCTGATTTGGTGAAGGCTGCCGGTCTTGCTTACGAGATGAAGGCAGAGCTCACCATCTGCAGCATCGTTGACAGAACCGACTGCGGACCTTTGGTGCAGAGCCGGGTGGAGGGTCTGAATCAGAGGCTCAGACGGTTTTGCGACCGTATTGGCTGCAGATTCCTTGACTTGCGCCATAGGGTGGTGGGGTTTCGGGTTCCGCTGAATAGGTCAGGAGTTCACTACACTCAGCTGGCGGCTACACGGGTAGCGGAGGCTGTGTGGCGTGGACTGGGCGGTTTTTTAGGTTAGAAGGCCTCGGGAAAGTGCGGGATGGGCTGCAATGTCAAAGGGTGCTTGGCAATTACAGGACGTGCTTGGATCAAGGAACAGTCGGAATTATAGTTGTAAATTGTTGTAGTTGCGCTGGAAAAGTCCCTGAGCTTCAAGCGTAATAGAAAGCACAGAAGCTGATATCGTTATAGGTACAGAAAGCTGGCTAAAGCCTGAAATAAGTTCTGCAGAAATTTTTACGAAGTCTCAGACGGTGTTCAGGAAAGATAGATTAGGCAGAATTGGTGGTGGAGTGTTTGTGTCTGTCAGTAGTGGTTTATCTTGTAGTGAAGTCGAAGTAGATACTCCGTGCGAATTGGTATGGGTGGAGGTTATACTTAACACCCGAATTAAGTTAATAATTGGCTCCTTCTACCGACCCCCAGACTCCGATGATACAGTTGCGGAACAGTTCAGAGAAAGGTTGAGTCATGTAACAAATAAATACCCCACTCATACGGTTATAGTTGGTGGGGACTTCAACCTACCCTCGGTATGTTGGCAAAAATACTTGTTCAAAACCGGTGGTAGGCATAAAACGTCTTCCGAGATTGTCCTAAATGCATTCTCCGAAAATTATTTCGAGCAGTTAGTCCACGAACCCACGCGAATTGTAAATGGTTGCGAAAACATCCTTGACCTCTTGGCCACAAACAATCCAGAGCTGATAGACAGCATCATGACTGATACAGGGATTAGTAATCACAAGGTCATTGTAGGTAGGCTCAATACCATTTCTTCCAAATCCATCAGAAACAAACGCAAAATAATTTTATTTAAAAAAGCGGATAAAGTGCCACTAGAAGCCTTCCTAAAAGACAATTTCCATTCCTTCCGAACTGACTATGTGAATGTAGACGAGATGTGGCTCAAATTCAAAGATATAGTAGCAACAGCAATTGAGATTTCATACCTCATAAATTGGTAAGAGATGGAACGGATCCCCCGTGGTACACAAAAAAGGTCCGAACGCTGTTGCAGAGGCAACGGAAAAAGCATGCGAAGTTCAGAAGAACACGAAATCCCGAAGATGGGCTAAAATTTACAGACGCGCGAAATTTGGCACGTACTTCGATGCGAGATGCCTTTAATAGGTTCCACAACGAAACATTGTCTCTAAAATTTGGTAGAAAATCCGAAGAAATTCTGGTCGTATGTAAAGTACACAAGCGGCAAGACGCAGTCAATACCTTCGCTGCGCAGTGCCGATGGTACTGTTATCGACGACTGTGCCGCTAAAGAGGAGTTATTGAACGCAGTTTCCCGAAATTCCTTCACCAGGGAAGACGAATGGAATATTCCAGAATTTGAAACACGAACATCTGCTAGCATGTGTTTCTTAGAAGTAGATACCTTAGGGGTTGCGAAGCAACTCAAATCGCTTGATACGGGCAAGTCTTCAGGTCCAGATTGTATACCGATTAGGTTCCTTTCAGATTACGCTGATACTATAGCTCCCTACTTAGCACTCATATACAACCGCTCACTCACCGATAGATCTGCACCTACAGATTGGAAAATTGCGCAGGTCGCACCAGTGTTCAAGAAGGATAGTAGGAGTAATCCATTTAACTACAGACCTATATCATTGACGTCGGTTTGCAGTAGGGTTTTGGAGCATATACTGTATTCAAACATTATGAATCACCTCGAAGGGAACGATCTATTGACACGTAATCAACATGGCTTCAGAAAACATCGCTCTTGTGCAACGCAGCTAGCTCTTTATTCGCACGAAGTAATGGCCGCTATCGACAGGGGATCTCAAGTTGATTCCGTATTTCTATATTTCTGGAAAGCTTTTGACACCGTTCCTCATAAGCGACTTCTAATCAAGCTGCGGAGTTATGGGGTATCGTCTCAGTTGTGCGACTGGATTCGTGATTTCCTGTCAGGAAGGTCGCAGTTCGTAGTAATAGACGGCAAATCATCGAGTAAAACTGAAGTGATATCAGGTGTTCCCCAGGAAGCGTCCTGGGACCTCTACTGTTCCTGATCTATATAAATGACCTGGGTGACAATCTGAGCAGTTCTCTTAGGTTGTTCGCAGATGATGCTGTAATTTACCGTCTAGTAAGGTCATCCGAAGACCAGTATCAGCTGCAAAGCGATTTAGAAAAGATTGCTGTATGGTGTGTCAGGTGGCAGTTGACGCTAAATAACGAAAAGTGTGAGATGATCCACATGAGTTCCAAAAGAAATCCGTTGGAATTCGATTACTCGATAAATAGTACAATTCTCAAGGCTGTCAATTCAACTAAGTACCTGGGTGTTAAAATTACGAACAACTTCAGTTGGAAGGACCACATAGATAATATTGTCGGGAAGGCGAGCCAAAGGTTGCGTTTCATTGGCAGGACACTTAGAAGATGCAACAAGTCCACTAAAGAGACAGCTTACACTACACTCGTTCGTCCTCTGGTAGAATATTGCTGCGCGGTGTGGGATCCTTACCAGGTGGAATTGACGGAGGACATCGAAAGGGTGCAAAAAAGGGCAGCTCGTTTTGTATTATCGCGTTATAGGGGAGAGAGTGTGGCAGATATGATACACGAGTTGGGATGGAAGTCATTACAGCATAGACGTTTTTCGTCGCGGCGAGACCTTCTTACGAAATTTCAGTCACCAACTTTCTCTTCCGAATGCGAAAATATTTTGTTGAGCCCAACCTACATAGTTAGGAATGATCATCAAAATAAAATAAGAGAAATCAGAGCTCGAACAGAAAGATTTAGGTGTTCGTTTTTCCCGCTCGCTGTTCGGGAGTGGAATAGTAGAGAGATAGTATGATTGTGGTTCGATGAACCCTCTGCCAAGCACTTAAATGTGAATTGCAGAGTAGTCATGTAGATGTAGATGTAGATTTCGGGAACCCAGCCAAATTCAAATGGCTCTAAGCACTATGGGACTTTGAAACATCCCCTTAGAAAAGTCTATAAATGACAGTGCTGGAAAACCTCTACGCTATTTGTTTTTCGAACAGCTGAGCAAAACTGAGCGCTTAGAAAATTATGTACTATCTCTAACCTCTACATTATTTTACTTTCAAACAGCTGAGCGGAACTGAACGTACTCAGACATTTCTCTCTTTACTTATTCTGATCAACACTAAACTGACAATCAATATTTTTAGCGCAACGCACTTTGACTTTGAATAATCCCTACAAAAGAATGGCCCTGACTAACAGTAACCTATACCTTTCATGAATCACCTAACAAAAATCTTCGTTACTCGAACTACTGAAATACAGCGAGTGCCAATACTGCCAGCTAAATAAAAGATTCTAACTACTGAAGGCACTAACTACTGATAGGCATAGTTAGCAAATGAAAGATTTTGATAGAGAGCAAACAATGTATTTACCCTAATAGTGTTCAAACTGCCGTTCAGAATCGACACGGAAAGCGCTCAGGATATGACATAAATGGCGTCACTGAAACCGCAGCTTCCCTTGGAGCGTTGGTTCCCATACATTTCCTGGTCGAAAACGGCGCTGGAGGGTGACGTCTCACAGCACCATCACATACGAAGGTTCTACACACTTTTTTTCCAAATTTCAAACTTATGCCTGGCAATGGGAGACAGTTACAGGGTTTCAAAAAAAGTGATATTGTTTTTGCATATTGTTCGATAATTATCGTTTAATCTGTTGCAGAAAATTATAACATTTGCTTTTGCATCCTCCACGGTATTCCAATTCGTCCATTTGGATGAATCTCAAATAGAAGTAGT
Source organism: Schistocerca gregaria (assembly GCF_023897955.1). Taxonomy (NCBI): domain Eukaryota; kingdom Metazoa; phylum Arthropoda; class Insecta; order Orthoptera; family Acrididae; genus Schistocerca; species Schistocerca gregaria. The sequence goes on from NC_064927.1 coordinate 218,624,295, forward strand.
GCTACACACATTCTGCTTATGTTTTGAACCAGCCACGCCCACTCGCCACGCCCACCTGTCACTCCCCACTGCCAAGTACTCTTATCACGCCAAACCATCTGTGTTGTGTCGCTTATTTATCAAGATTACGTAAAGATACCTCATATAGGTAGCCAACAATGTATTAAGTCTCCCTGTTCTCCAATATCAAATTCACAACATAAACCAGTAATCTGCCATATATTTGGTGCTATTAGACCTCGCCGGCTGGTGTGGCCGTGTGGTTCTAGGCGCTACAGTCTGGAACCGCGCGACCGCTACGGTCGCTCGTTCGAATCCTGCCTCGGGCATGGATGTGTGTGATGTCCTTAGGTTAATTAGGTTTAAGTAGTTCTAAGTTCTAGGGGACTAATGACCACAGATGTTAAGTCTCATAGTGCTCAGAGCCATTTGTTAGACCTCAAAAAATCCCATTTAGGAGGAGGCTTAACTTTAAAAGGGCTAACTGGACGAGATTCGCAGATTTACTGGATGTCGAAGTGTCTTCTATAGGGCTGACACCAGAACAGCACGGGAGCTTCACCATGGCCGTAAGTAGATCTTTCTCTCGTGGCTGTTGTGTATCTTACATCCCAGGGCTCACACCAAATCAGCTGGCCTTTATTTACAGACTACAGCAACTCACTTACAGAAAACTCTTTCAGTGAAACAACTGTAGAAAAGGGAAAAAATTGTTTCGCTTATAAGAGAGTCAGAAAGGGGGTAATAAATTAAAACAGTCGAAAACCTGAATCGTAAAACAGACAATCGTTAGGCGTGGAGACTCTTACATCTCTGGGCTCACATCAGATCAGCCGTCCTTCATTTACAGAAAATAGCAACTGATTTACAGAAAACTTTTTCAGTGAAACAACTGTAGTAACAGGAAACAAACTCATTTCGTCTATAAGAGAGTCAAAGAGGGATAATAGATTAAAGAACTAGAAAACCTGGATCTGAAAAGAGACAGTCATAAGGATTGGAAACTTCTACGACGCCTGTCCATAATGATATTGATAATGCTGAGGTAATAATGCACTTGTGGTCTGGTTTACAGATTAAACAGAACTTTTCAATTAGGTTAGTTCGATTATTGTACCACAGTTATGGAGCCTCAGATTAAATATTGCCACATCTAAACTGTCAGTATATCAAAAATACTGAATCACATGCAGTGTTTATGTCAATATTATTTCCACTTCAAAAATACGTAAATATATTCACAATACTGACAGAATAGCATTTGCATGCCAAAAACACATTACTTACTGTATTTCAACATTTGAAATGTATTTCAAGAAATACGTGTCAACACAATGTTAATTTCAAGCGTCACAAAGTTATTTTCATATCTGAAATGTCAGGTGAAATCGATAAAGAATGTAAGTTACAGCTCAGATGGTAGAGCACTTGCCCGCGAAAGGCAAAGGTCCCGAGTTCGAGTCTCGGTCGGTACACACAGTTTTAATCTGCCAGGAAGTTTCATATCAGCGCACACTCCGCTGCAGAGTGAAAATCTCATTCTGGAAATTACAGCACTGTCTGTGTTACTTATGCCACCGATATAACTTACAGGATAGTTGACTAGCTTAGTTCGATCTCTGCTCACAGTTCAAAGAAACCAAAAATAGTGTTTATTATTTGTCAAAATATATAAAGATTTGTTCTATAATATTAGAAAACACACAGTGACGCAAAAGTTGATGTAACTCACACGTTAAAGGGTACTTGTTAACAAAAATAGTTCAGTCATTGAATTACACTTCAGAGAAACTAAACATCACCTTTATTGTTTTTATACCACAAATGGCACTGCAGATCTGCCGGTCAGGTTAAAGTGTACTTGTCATGGGCGGCCTCATCCTGTAACACAGTGGAGACTACGTGATGCTTCGATGTAGTGGTTTCCTATGCTTTCAGCTACTGATTTTTAAAGTTACCCAAACAATATAGAATCTCCATGTTGGCCTGTTAACGTTACCTTGCTGTAAAAAACGTTTGTCATCTTCTGATCAAAAATACTAACGTATACTGTCGTGCAGTGGAAACTACATGGTACTTTCCCTCCTATAAACCATCATGTTACAGCAAAATTGTAACAAGCTGCTCCATAGATCGGTATAATACAGCAGAATTCTTGACAGAAACAAATAGTCTCGAATGCCGATAAAATCATGTAATCTGTTTATTGTCCTCACTGCAGTTTTCCATAATAAGGTTGATGTGCCTGTAGGTTCACTGAGTGCTAGGGGCGATGCTTTAAGTGCAGCTGCTTAAAATTATGTGCCGTCCAATAAGAATTGCAAGCAGTCTGGTCACGTAAATTTAGTGACTTAAAAAAAATAAAGAAAAAGCCAGAGACGGCAAGTGGGTTGGAGCAGCAGTTAGGAGACTTAAATGTGCTGTCTCCCGCAAAGCTGCGTGTGCCACGCGGTGCGCCAGGTGCAGTCAACGAATATGATGCTCACACCGAAAATACTGCGTCAGTTTGCAGACATTTCCCGGGCCTGTTTTATTTTATGTACCTGCAGACCGTGGGTGAGCAGCCGGCGGCTCGCAGGCTGCGTACAGCCCGTGAGTGCTTTCAGTCTGACAAGCGGAAGAAATACCTGGCATAGCGAGGAGCTCGCGTTGTACTCCGCCACTGACGCATTTTCAGAAATTCTCCATTCTGTTATTCGTATTCCTTCAGTCTGCCGTCTGTATAATACAGCCAATATACTCTGAAGAACCAAAGGAAATGGTACACTTGCTAAAACCGTCTACAGCCCCCAATAGCACGCAGAGGTGCCGCAACACGACGTGGCATGGACTCGACTAATGTCTGAAGTAGTACTGCAGGGAATTGACAACATGAATTCTGCAGACTGCCGGTAAATCCGTAAGAGTACGAGGGGGTGGACAAATCTTCTGAACAGAGCGTTGCAAGGCATCCCAGATATGCTCAATAATGTTCGTGTCTGGGGAGGTCTGTGGCCAGCGGAAATGTTTAAACTCAGAACAGTGTTCCCGGAGCCACCCTGTAGGAATTCTGGTCATGTGGGGTGTCGCATTGTCCTGCTGGAATTGCTCACGTCCGTCCGAGTTTACAGTGGACATGAATGGATGCAAGTGATCGGAGAGGATGCTTAAGTACGTGTCACCTGTCAGAGACGTATCAGGGGTCCCATATCTCTCCAACTGCACACGCCCCACACCATTACAGAGCCTCCACCAGCTTGAACAGTCCCCTGATGAAATGCAAGATCCATGAATTTATGAGGTTGACCCCATGCGCCCGTACACGTCCACGTTCATCCGCTCGATCCAATCTGGAAAGAGACTCGTCCGACCAGACACCATGTCTCCAGTCATCAACAGCCCACTGTCGGTACCGACGAGCCCAGGCGATGTGTAAAGCTTTGTGTCGTGCAATCGTCAAGGATATCCGAGTGGATCTTCGACTCCTAAAGCCCACATCGATGCTGTTTCGTTGAATGATTCGCACGCTGGCACTTGTTGATGGCCCGGTATTGAAATTTGCAGCGATTTGTCGAAGGGTTGCGCTTCTGTCACGTTGAACGAATCTCTTCAATCCTCGTTTATCCCGTTCTTGCAGGATCTTTTCACGGCCGCAGCGATGTCGGAGATTTGGTGTTTCCCGGATTCCTGATATTCACGGTACACTCGTGAAGTGGTCATACGAGAAAATCCTCACTTCATCGCTACGTCGGAGATGCTTTGTCCCATCGCTCGTGCGCCGAATGTAACACCACGTTCAAACTCACTTAAATCTTGGTAACCTACCATTGTAGCAGCTGTAACCGATCAACAACTTTGCCAGACACATGTTGCCGACCGCACCTCCGTATTCTTCCTGTTTACATATCTCTGTATTTGAATACGGATGCCTATACCAGTTTCTTTGGCACTTCGTGTATTACAGACAGGCACGTTAGGCAGCAACGAATAGAGTATGGTCATGCGGCAAAATAATGGATTGTTAACGGTGCTTAGAATTTACGACACGCTTGGCGCTGAGGTAGCGCTTAGTAAGTTACTTTGTCGTTACATAACACTTGTTTGCAGGCGTAAAGTTCAACGGACAAGTCTCAGGCAGCACCAAGTCTAATGAAGCCCTTAGTTAAAGGACTACGCTCAAGCGGAAACTCCTCGACCTCTTTAGAAGGTCGACAGAACCTTAACAAACACACAACCGAGAAATATCTTCTTCTGCTGTTCATTCTGCAAAAGTCATATATTGAGATCACGGCTCACTGCGATAGGAGTGGTTAAAAGAACACCGAGATATTTGATAAAATTTTCGGTCTTTACGTTCATTGCATCAGCGTTTGCTACAGACGTCTGCAATCTTGATGCGAGAAAACTACGTTAATCTAAATATTTTTCATGACTAACACCTTATTACACTGCTCAGTGTATATTATTTGTCTTTTGTTTCATTTCGTGTTGCTGTACTTTTAATTGTTAGTAAATAAAGTTTTGCATATTTTGGAGCGGCTCGACGGTCCCTGGAATGCAGTGGGATAAATAATAAAATAAACTATAAAATTGTAAATTCAATAAAATATTAAAGCCAAAATAGCAAACGTAGGTGGTTATATTTCCATTCAGCGTTTGTATATGATATATCCTTACATATTATAAAAATCGACGTACGTTCACTAATCAGCCAGAACATTACTACCTCGCATGGAAGCAGTGAGGCCTTGGAACGTCGCTGGAATGGCGCCACATCTGCACACACAAGTCACCTCATTCCTGTAAATTCCTGCGAGGGGGCCATGTGCTCCGACGCCACGTTCAGTCACATTCCAGATGCAGGGTGGGGGGCGGGTGAGGGGGGCAACACATCAACTGGAATTCGCAACTGTGTTCCTCAAACCATCCCATCACACTCCTGGCCTTGTGACATGGCGCGTTATCTTGTTGAATAATGCCACTGCTGTAGGGAAACATGATCGTCATGAAGGGGTTTACATGCTCCGCAACCAGGGTATGCTGCTCGTTGGCCGCCATGGTGCCTTGCACAATCCACACTGGAGCCACGAATGGCCATGTGAATGTTCCCCCCAAAATAATGTAGCCACCTTCAGTTTATCTCCGCAATACATGTGTCAAGGAGCTGTTCCGCTGGAAGAGGACGGATTCGCGCTCTCCCATCGACATAATGAAGACGGTATCCATCAGACCAACCAACGCTTTGTTGCCGCGCCAACATCCAGTGAGGCAGGTCACGAGCCCATTTCAGTTGTGTCGTGGTGTTAACACTGTCACAAGCATGGGTAATCAGCCGCGGAGTGCTATCGTCAGGAGTGTTCGGAGCACTGTCTGTTCAGACACACTTTTACTCTGTCCAGCATTAAAGTCTGTTGTTATTTCCGACGCAGTTCGCCGCCCATCCTGTCTTACCAATCTTGGCAGCCCACGACGTTCGACACCTCTAATGAGTAGTGGCCGCCCAGTCCCACCACGTCTGGATGTGGTGTCACCTTGGAATACACTCACCACAGCCCTCCCCGAACACCCCATAAGTTGTGCAGTTTTCGAAACGCCCGTACCGAGCCTCAAGGCCATCATAATCTGCCCTCGGTCAAAGTCGGATAGATCGAGCGCCTCCCACATTATACACACGCACAGCACGCTCACTGACACTGCTTACGCCATGCATGTGTCTGACTAGCAGTCAGTCCTCATCAGGTGGATGGGTTTGTATCGACTGTAAGTCGATGGTCACATTATTTTGCCTGATCAGTATGTATGTGTGTGTGTGTGTGTGTGTGTGTTCCACGTCTCCCTGTAAACCACCGATTTCCACCAAGCTTGGTAAAATGTCGTGTGACTAGGGCCGGTCGCCGGCCGATGTGGCCGAGAGGTTCTAGGCGCTACAGTCTGGAACGGCGCGGTCGCTACGGTCGCAGGTCGAATCCTGCCTCGGGCATGGATGTGTGTGCTGTCCTTAGGTTAGTTAGGTTTAAGTAGTTATAAGTTCTAGGGGACTGATGACCTCAGCAGTTAAGTCCCATAGTGTACAGAGCCATTTGAACCATCACATTCCCGTCCCACCACCCATATTTAGGTTTTCCGTTGGTTCTCTGCATCATTGAACCATATTCCGGTATAATTTCCTTGAGAATAACACTACCGATTTCCTTCCTCATCCAGCTCCAATCAGAGCTTGTGTCTCAACTGTAATGAGCTCATCGTCAATGGCACTTTAACCATAGTCTGTCTTCCTTCAGTCTTTCCTCTAAAGAATTCTGCGTGATAACCAAATACGGGGCCAAATGAGTTGGTAGTAGGTGTAGCACCGCTTTTTATCGTTATTATTACTTCTGGTGAACACAGGTATAACCGCTGAAGACTGTGTTAGTTCAAATGGTTCAAATGGCTCTGAGCACTATGGGACTTAACATCTGAGGTCATTAGTCCCATAGACTTATAACTACTTAAACCTAACTACCTAAGGACATCACACACATCCATGCCCGATGCAGGATTCGAACCTGCGACCGTAGCGGTCGCGCGGTTCCAGACTGAAGCGCCTAGAACCGCACGGCTACACCGGCCGGTGGTGGGGAAAGGGGGAGGTGCGGAGGCTGGATATGGCTGGGGGAGAGAAGAGAGCTGCCTGTCGCAACGTGCAGGGACTAGATTGCGGCCTGACGAGATTGTTCCACACACCTCCTCCCCTGCTTTACCTCCCCCTCCCCCAGCCCATTGCTATTCATGTGACAACCACATTCGGGTTGGAGCTGTCAGTGGTAGCGGTCATATGTGCATGAGGTGTGCTTGCGTGTGTGAATGTATGTGTTTTGACCAAAAGCTATAATGTGTGAGAGTCGTTTCATAGTGTCTGTCTACAACTCAACAGGTCGTCTTTGTGGTGTGTAGTAAACTATCATTTTCCTATTAAAGATAATATTTTTCGTTTATCCTTTATGTGTGGGCCTCATAGTCTAGTGGCGAAATGCATGCTTGGAAACGTATTTGTAACTTCTGTGTTAAAATTCTTTTCTGTTTCTATCGCTGAATGAAATGGGAAGTTGAAGCTTCTACGTTATTTAATTATGAAACAGCTGAGTAAAACTGCACGTACTGAGCCTACTTTCTCTTTACTCATTCTTATCACGTCGACACTGACCCACAATATTATAGCGCAACGCAATGTGGCTGCTCAAAAAAAAATAAAAAATAAAAAAAATGCAACCTGAACTAAAATAATTAATTCAAAAGAATGGCCCTGACTAAAAAGAAACCTTAACAATAACCTACACATTTCATTAAGCACTTACCACACAAAAATCTTCATTAGACGAACTACTGCTATACAGCGAGCGCCAATACTGCCAGCTAAATATAAGATTCTAACTACTGAAGGCACTAACACCCAATAGGAATATGGTCAGCAAAGGAAAGATCTTGTTGCGGAGCAAACAATGTATTTACCTTAATAATGTGGCAACCAGTTCAAAAATCATATAATTATATAAACGTCCGTGACATCCAGTTCCTAATGATTATATAATCATCTACAAATTACATTTACATGAGGGACATACGTCTAAATCGTCCGCTGGAGCTAACACTTCAAACGTCTAACCTCCATCACCTCCAGCTATTCTCTCCCCACATCCATCACTGCTGGCTGTTCACTTCCAAGTGCCCAACAGTACTTCCATCGCTGCTGGCGACTAACTTCCAACTGCCCAACAGTACTGGCGATTAACTTCCGACCAGCCACAGAGTCTCGTACAAATAAATCGCAGTCAGAGAGCCAATGCAAAACGCTACACAGCGCTGCCAACACAGAAGCAGCCCACTTACAATATTTTATAAATAGATCTGTGGTCACGTTACGGTGAAAAGTATGAGCATTTAATGCACCCTGAACCTGGTCATTTTGGTAGTCCAGTTGTTATGCTGTGGGGAGGCAAACGGTGTAGCGTGGGAGCACTCACCGGTCAATGTTATTCTGACACTACACTCTTTCCCCAAGCGTGTCTTTTGAAGGATGCATTTGGTCGGCCCTGACCTCACTTTTATTGGGCTGAATGCGCGACCACGTCGAACTGTGAAGTTGCAGGAGCTCTTGGAACGTGACGATACGCGGCAAAAGGACTGACCTGCCTGTTCCCACAACTTAAATCCCACGTATGCAATGCGTTCAGGAGACGTATTCTAGCATGTCCACTTGAGCCAACGACTGTCCAGCAGCTGCCAACCGCACTGATGGACGAATGGAAAGCACTATCACAGAAACACCTTACAGACCTTGTGGTCAGCATGAGAGCACGTTGTGGCGCATGTGTTACTGTCCTTGATGGTAACTAACCCTATTACAAACCATGTCGCGCCTTTCTTAATGCCCAGGGGAGCATCATACATCATTGCGACTTCAGCGTAATTATCGTCTTTGAATAAAAGTGGCATTTCTGACCGTGTCATTGCATATTGTTTTCAATTATCATACTGTACCAGTTCTTTTTATGTACAATCAAAGTGTCATCGAGCTATGTTACTTGGCAGTGACATATGCAAAAGCTACTGTCGTCCACAAGTTTTGCAGATCAGTCTATAAACAAAGTTCTAACACTGATTTTTCAGAACGTTCAATAGTCGATACAGAAATTTCGGACTATAGTGCAAAGATAAAATTCTCCATCGATGGCTGCAACACCAGATCTGAAGATGATTCCGTCGACGACACGCTCATAAAAGTAACAGAAGAAGCTCCAGTTCGGGAAGAATCGGAAAGGGAACAGGCCAAGAAGCCATCTCAGCATTCGCCTTAAGCGGTTCAGAGAAGTCACAGAATATCTAACCTGGTTACCCAGAAAGTAATCTCAACTACCGCCCTGTCGAATTTGAACCTTATGTCTCGAGGCTGCAACCACGTAACTGGCTGACGTGGCTGTGTTGATCAAATGCACCTGCCATAAAACTTATGAATGTGACCGGAAGAGGATTTCTAGCATCCAACATATGCGTTAGTGAAGACTGTAAGTAGCAATGAAGATCAATGTTCACTTGCTCTGTTGTGTTTTTAAAGTCTGAGTGAGGTCACGTAGTAGTTAGCAAACAGAACTCGCATTCCGGAGGACGGCAGTTAAAAATCCACGTCAAATGCATTCAGGCAAATGCCTGGAGGATTCCTTTGAGAAGACACTGAAGATTTTCAGTCGACTTGTTTTGGCAGTAATTGTGGATAGACCCTGTCCAGTGGTGCAGACTAACTATTGATTGGAATACCGTGCCTGCATGTATCTACGTTTGTTGGATGGGTGTTTACTGCGGAACTACTTGTGTGGCATTAGGGTGAAACGTAACGTACGGTAGTTGTTTGTCGAAATACAATCTCTCTGGAGTCTAGCCTAAACCACGTGGCCCACGAAAGCATAAGCAGCTCTGCGTACTTCTACGTAGGCTGTGTGCCGTATCTTCTGGAGGCTGCAGCATAGTGTTATGCCAGAGCCAAGGTAGACCCAAAGGACCGTCAACCTATATTACACCACAGAGGACGGGCTTGTCTATATCCAAGGTGTACCAAAAGCACCATGATAAACACCGCTTATTTACATTATTTACATACAAGATAATGGAAACATTCCGAGCACTACTTCCTGCAAGGGCACCCTGAGCCAAACCTAATTACGTCTTCCTCTTGGTCTCTGAATTGGACTTTTACTAGTGTGTATGTGTTACCACGAACCTTTGTGGAAAATTAGAAGTGAACTTTTTGTTAGCCTCAATTAGAAGACTTTTACTGACATCGTTATTGTTACTCCTCTTTCGTTGCTCGGTCATCAACCTTGTAAACGTAGGTAAATAAAAGTTGTGTTTGTGAAAAATTGCGAATTGCCAGTCACTACACATAGATCAAAAGAAAATCAAGTTTATAGGATAGAGGAGGTGGTGAAAAATAAGGAAGCACCAAAAGCACAACACTTTACCGTGTCTCATACAGTGTAGGAAAACCGTTGGATTCAGAACAGCTTCCAGTCACCCCAGAATGGTTAAATATATGTTTTCAAGGGGATCTTATACCGTTCTTCCTGCAAAATAGTGACGCGATTAGATAACGATGATGACTATAGATAGCGATCACGAAACCTTGTTTCCAAAGTACACGACAAAGTCTGAATAACGTTGAGATATGTTGACTCTGGCGGTCATGGGAGATGGGAAAATTCATTCTGGTGCTCAGAAACCAATTCTGAACGATGCGGGTTGTGTGAACATGGACGCTGTCGTCTTGGAACACTGTACGATGAGATGGACGTGTTATTTTTCATCACAATCCTCGTCGGCAACCATCTACAACGAGCAGTCAACACGCACTTTGTCCCCGTTGTGAGCTAGCAGACGATGTTTTCCAGCTTTCCTTGTAGGCGGTATACATCTTCGATGCTGCGTCTCTTGAAAGACCGAACAGTCCGGCTCACTTGGTTATGGAAGCACGCACCATACGAGCACAAACGTAATGTCCATATTCGAATTCACTTAGCTCTCACATAGTGCGCTCACAACTGCACAGAACGCTTGTCTCACCACGACAAACACTTGCAATATTCAGAGAGCATTAGGCCGGCCACTGTGACCTTAACGGTTCTAGCTGCTTCAGTCTGAAACCGCGCTGCCGCGACTGTCGCAGGTTCGAATCCTGCCTCGGTCATGGCTGGCTATTTATTTAGTTATCACTGTATGTATTGGACAGTAGAAAACATCCCTGTATGAGACCTTTTCTAATTCGATCGCTTCGGCTTTTGTCATCCAGTCTTGTAAATCCAGAAATCTTATAACAGGTGGCCAGTAAATACGCACTCCAGACCATGACCTTTCATTTTTGTTAATTTTAATAGCTGACAAACATCTTTCTCGACTGCAAGAAGCAGTACTGACCTCAAAAACGGCAAAATGGAACATGGACCAGTTTTCGACTCAAGCGTCCATTTAAACGCTACCGCGACCGATTGTGCAATATTGTTACAGTGTTTCGAGTCCTTATACAGCAGATGTTACGACACACATCAAAGATATTCAGAGCTGCGTTTCTACGATTATAACAGGGCTATATAACCCATACGAGAGCGTTACAGCGATGGTAGGGCAAATTAAATGGGAATCCTCTGAAGAAGGACGCGAAACCTTGTGTTAGAAGGGAACTGTGCAACCTTTACGTTGCCACAAGCGTTTATCTCGTGCAGGGATCAAGAAAATGAGAGTGCCAGCGCAGGCCATTTTCCTCTCACTCAATACGATAATGGAATAATAAATAGAACTGCTAATAATAGCACGACGTACCTTCCGTTACACATAGTACATTGGCTTACGGTGTATTTGTATAGTTGCGGAGATTCAAATTAGTTCTTCATGTTCTATGCGAAAAGTACGTTAAAATAATGACAGTTGTAGAACAATGGAGTCTGACTCAAAGAGCAATCTCTCGGGGGTATGTTTGCACGCACGCCTTTCGCGCAGGCGTGGACGGCGTCACGGCGCTCGTATAGCATCGCACGCTACGCCCAGCGGCGATGAGCTCCGAAGTTAGCCGACTGCCGCCGAGGCCGGCGAGAGCACATGCCGGCGCCACAGACAGCCAGTGTAACGCGCCGCTCAGCTGTTCACGGAACACTGCGTACCACACAGTCGCCAAGACGAGTCCAGCACCAGCTGCGCTGCCCGCTGGTCCCTGCGGACGCCCACACCACCCCACCCAACATTATTTCATCCCTTCTTCCAAGTGCCCCCTGTACAATCTAAGTACTTAGCCACATTAACTTGCTCCTTATTTCCCACGAGGTTCACCTAACATCGATAATAGCAGAGTATGCTAAACAGAGTTTTCCATGCGACTTCGAACGTGTTGTTTCATTTCTGAGTTTACTACTCCAAACCAGCCTACAGTAAAACTGGAATTCTGTGGCTTACGCTCACTACTTGGAATAAACGTCCTAAACATCCCTTCTCAGAGAGAACCGCAGGGATCGGGCACAAGAATTGCAGTAGAGTAAAAAGGAGCGTCGAATCCTGTAGTCCCCATCTCCCACCTGTAAAGCCTCCTACTAGGGACTCTGCCCCAATTCGGCGCGTGTAGAGCACACGGCGAGTAGCTTCCCGACGACGCCATGGTGCAGATGGAACAACCATCACCACAGCCTCCAGTTGCCACAACATGGGTCCCAACCATCACCGTGGTGCAGGGACCGCATCTAGTAAGTCGACTGCCAAACTCATCTAGTCTATCAGATTATACACCAGTTACAGCTTCACATTCACCTCACGAAACTTAAATCAGCGGCTCGAAATCTTCTTTCTTCTCTTCTGACTGAACTGCTATAATATACCTGTTTCTCCACTTTTTCTGCGTTTTCTAGTAGTTGTTCTTATTCGGCTTTGTATTACGCTGCTTGGCCTTCACCTGTTATCTTTCTTGTTCGTCCAAGACGGTACATTACAACTTATTTTCCACTTCACGTCAGCAACGTTATATTTTAGCGTTTTTGCAATACTGCTGTTTTAGTACTATTGATATAAAATAATAGTTCGATTCAGTCACATACTTTTTAACGTGGCCTGACAGGTTGTAAAGTGCACGTGTAGATATTTTACCATTGTTACCAAGTAATGTACTTCATGTCAGATGAATAGCAGTCAACAGGCGATTGCATCCAACCCAGATCCTCATATACATTCCAGGAATTGCATAGAAACAGTTGTATCCACCTGAAAGTAAGAACACAGGGATCGTGAGTCATATATAATTTAAAAAATCTAACTAAGGCACCTGTTTTGTATGTTTGAGAGTGTAATCACAGCTTTCCGAATAATTTAATCTCATTGATCATTATAGCCTGTTTAGAAAGTCTGCAATAATAGACGAAAATTAATTAAATTATAAATCACTTTTTGTTCAGGCATGGCGCGACACTTACCAGGAATTTATTCATATTTTTAAATACTGCTATTTCCACAGGTACTGTATATCTTATGTGGTGTCTGCACGTATGTTGTTCTGCATCTCTTGCCCTGAAGTCGCCTCTTAATGGCTTTAGATGTTATGTTTCCTTCACTGTGTAGAAACTCACACGCATCGTATTCCGATTTTACATAAACGAATTTTCTGTGTGTGTGTGTGTGTGTGTGTGTGTGTGTGTGTGTGTGTGTGTGTGTGTGTGTGTACGAATTTCTGTACAATTAAGAAGGCGAAGTACCTAAAGCAACAACCGAGTGCAGAGCAAAAGAATCAGCATTGACATTATATGTGATGCGTGTGTGTTACACGGACGCATCACATACAATGTCAATGTAACTAGTAGCGCTTGGAAATGGGAATAAATCCTTGAATCCCCTATGCACGAAAAAAAATAACTGGTTCGGTTTTTGTATTATTTAAATCTTTTATGAACAATTTCGAATTGCACGAAATAACATTGTGCACCATTTAATAATTAGTTGAGCTATATGTTGCTCCTAACTTTTTTTATGTAGCTTTACTTATGATCTCCACAATCTGCGATAGGCCTCTTGGTTTCTCTAGATCATCTGCAAAAATATTCTAAATTGACCAATAAAGATGGAAAAGTATGTAGCTAGATAATTAATGTGGCTACAAACTCGCATTCCGCTCGTGAGCAATGTACTGGTTCTTAGAAATAGGTTCTTCTCCCCTAAAGTGGTTACTAAACAGCTGGCACAATTAACTACTGTCTAGTAAACTCGGAGCGATATTAAATGAGCTCATCGTCTTCGCACTGTGTCGCACTAAGGATTTACCTTTGTGATTCTTTCACAGTGCTGACACAAAAGCGCTCAGCATTCTTTGAAAGAAAACTGAAAAAGTAATCGGTCAAATATTTTGTGAAATGACTTGTCTAAAAGCAATTTCGAACCTGATTCAAATGCGAGTCAAATGTTTCTCTAATCCATTTTATTTCTTATTTTTAGACCAATCATTGACAAAAAATTTAACTGATTTTCAGACTTTTCTTTATTTTGAAGTTTTGTTCAGAAGGGATGATCTTATTGACACCTTATCTGCTTTCCTACCGCATTCTGTTCTCGAAAACGTCTCGAATGTAGTGCTTCATTCGAAAGAAACCATTTCTACATGTTAAGTACAATTTCAACATAACTTCTGATGTGCAAAATAGAGATCCCTTGAAAATAATAAATTCTTGAAGCATCATGTGACTATCTAGAGTCTGCAGTTCTCGAAATGTCTTAAATTTGGTCGTTGATTAGAAGGAAGTCACGCAAATGCAACTTTTAAGCAAAATAGCTAGCCGGCAGCGGTGGCCGAGCTTCAGTCAGTAACCGCGCTGCTGCTACGGTTCGAATCCTCCCTCGGGCATGGTTGTGTGTGATGTCCGCAGGTTAGTTAGGTTTAATTAGTTCTACGTCCAGGGGACTGATGACCTCACATGTTAAGTCCCATAGTGCTTAGTGCCATATGAACAATTTTTTGCAAAATAGCTGCGCCTGGACGATATGAAATTTTTGACTCATAATTTACCTTTCTAGCCTGTAATGTTCTTGAAATATCCTAAATTTAATATTCGATTCATTGTAAGAACTTTAGACAGTTAAATGACACACCAATAAAACTTTTTTATGTGCAAAATAGCAAGACCTTACGGAGATGAACTGTTTCATATTTCATTTGCATATCTATGTGCAACTGTTCGGAAAATATTTGAATTTTGTTTCAAATCATTCGGTTTCTCTAAATTACCCTGATTACTTTCCGCAGTTAAATATTGTTTTGTGAAACTAGAACTCACGCTTGTCAACGTGGTACCCCATTTGTCCGTTTCCCACTCTCCGTTTGACTATGAAATTCGGACAACAATCCATTGTGTGTAATTTATAGGGACTCTTGTTTTCGTTCCTTTCTGACGTTCGACTGTGGTAGCTGCAAAGAGCTTGTAGGTCGCTATTTTAAATGACGTCTCTTATACACTATCGTAAAATCCGTTCCATGAAAACAACAAAGCATATATAATTCACCCAATAGCAGTAATATTTCGGAAATGTCGTTTTAGAATTTAAATGTTTCAGTTCTGTGAGCGGCACGGTTTCAATCATTAGTTACTTCTAGCATAGTCTTATTATTGTCGTTATATACTTATACGACCTACTTACAGGTTTTCAGGTATATCGTCATGTTCTACAACGCCCACAACTTAAGTGCAGAAAAAAATGGGAGTTGTAGATAATAGAAGTTACAGTGCATTATTAATATTTGAGGGTAGGACCATTCATACACACAGACTTGTTGTATTAGTGATTGTAATTACTTCACATATTTTGCATCGCTTTTTATTTCATAGCGAAATCTAATACAGTACTCCAGAGTACAGCCAGAAGATTGTAGTCAAATTGCTGGCACAGAGAGAAATTAATTATTCTAGCAATCAGAGTTTCAGCAGTACATACGGCACTAATGGTACCACAAAAAAATACTTCATCAAAGACTGAAATTTACGATGAGACTACGTTGACGAAGTATAGCGGGCTCCTCCAGTAACAACACTATTAAGAAAGGTAGTAACGATTTCGGCAATCATCAAAATAGACGGTGAAACTCTGTGGACTACAAAAATGCAACAATTTTCCACAAAACTGTATGCGTTGGAAATTTATTGCAGCGACTGAACCACAAAGCATTGTCAAAAATTAAGCTTCATGGGACCGACGTCTTGCACAGGAGAATGTTTACAACTGCTTCCTACCACCGTCGTTATGATTTACCTTTACATCTACATCTATATTCCTCAATTCTTCTTGCCTTGTAAGGAAGTGAAATGTGGACGATAAACAGTTTGTACAGGACGAGATTGAAGCTTTGGAAACGTAGTGTTTCAGAAGAATGCTGAATAATGCACTGATGGATCGTATAACTAGTAAGCGGATACTGAATTGGGAAGAAAAGAAATTTATGCCACAACATAACTAAGGAATCGGTTGATAGCACACATACTGAGTCACCAAGTGATTGTCAGTTTTGTGTTATAGAGGTAGACCAATGTGTTCAGATAAATACAGGTTGCATTTTTTATGCAGAGATGAAAAGGTTTTCCCATGATAATGTAGCGTGGATAACTGCAACAAACCAGACTGAAGCCCATTGCAACAATAAAATGGAATGATTAAGTTTCAAATATTAGACTTATTCTTACATGTTTTCCCTCTTCATCGATATTTACTATATTATGCTCTGTGGAGTATGTCGTATTCGTTCAAAGTCGCAGCAGCCCTAACACAATTCCCTCCACGCGAGAAAGATGGTAATTTTCTTAAAACTGTTGCAAAACATTATGGAACCATCTGTGCTTACAGTGAATGATTACAGAATCACGAGATTGGGGGGGGGGGGGGGGAAGGGGTAGAAAGTGTGATTCCCTCCGTAGATGTAATGAACTGTGATCAAAGTCAAACGTCGATCGCCGTGTCAAATAGTTTTCACTGATTATTAACTGAGTCTGTTCGTGTACTGTAATAATTCAGACTAATAATGTGCGTTCCGGAGTGAGATTTGATACGATTTGCGTAATATGAGGAATTATTATTTCATTGCAACAAGAAAGTTCAGAAGTTGGGTTAAAATGCAGAATGACAGGGTGTCAAGAGTAAAGTTCGCTGACGACATTGCTATCGCCACTGAAAGGGAAGAAAAAATTCAGAAACTATTGAATGGATTGAACAGTGTAACGAGCGCAGAACTGAGATTAAACCGAAGAAATACGAAAGTAATGAAATGTAGCAGAAATGAGGTCAGAAATAAAATCACCATCAAAATTTTGAATCACGAAGAAGATGAACAGAAGAAATCCTGCTAATCTGGAAGCAAAATAACAGTTTACGGACGAATCAACGAGAATATAAAAGGCAGAGTAGCACAGGCAGAGAGGGCATAACTAGTATCAAAAATCGGTTTTAATTTGAGACAGGAATTATTTGGAATGTACGCTTCGAGCACACCTATCTATTGAAATTAATTATGGGGTGTGGGAGAATCGAGGTGTTTGATATGTGGTGCTACATAAGAATGTTGACAATTACACTGATCAGTCTGAACATTATGACCACCTATCTAATAGCCGAGATGTACACTTTTGTTGCGGATAACAGTGGCGACGCGTTGTGGCATGTAAGCAATTATTCCTTGGCAGCTCGCTGCAGGGATTTGGCACCAGATCTACATTCAAAAGTCACCCATTTCCAGTAATTTTGGAGGTCGTAGGTGATGTTCTCTGACGCCACGTTCAGTCACATCTAAGATGCCTTCGATCTGGTTCAAAAATGGTTCAAATGGTTCTGAGCACTATGGGACTTAACTGCTGAGGTCATCAGGCCCCTAGAACTTAGAACTACTTAAACCTAACTAACCTAAGGACAAAACACACATCCATGCCCGATGCAGGATTCGAATCTGCCACAGTAGTGGTCGCGCGGTTCCAGACTAGAACCGCTCGGCCACTCCGGTCGGCCCTTCGATCTGGTTCAGCACATCAACTCGCCACTGTGTTCCCCGAATCACTCCATCACACTCCCGGCCTTGTAACATGGCACATTATCTTGTTGAAAAATGCCAGTGCCGCCGAGAAACATGATCGTCATGAAAGTGTGTACGTGGTCTGCAACCAGTGTACGATACTCCTTGGCCGCCATGGTGCCTTGTAAGAGCTCCACTGAACTAGTGAGTGACAATGTAAGTGTTCCCCAGAGTATAATGGAGCCGCCGCCAGCTTGTCTCCGTGCCGCAGGACAGGTGTCAAGGAGCTGTTCCCCAGGAGACGACGGATGCGCGCACTCCCAACGGCATGGTGAAGAATGTATCGGGATTGATAATACCATGCAACGCTTTGACACTGTACAAATGTCCAGTGCCGATTGTCACGTGTCCATTTCAGTCATCCCTATGTCGTGGTGCTAATATTGGCACATGCATCGGTCATTACCTGTGGAGGGCCACTCCTCCAGCATCCGATAAGTGGCGCAGTTTCAGAAGTGTTCGTGCCGAGCCTCTGGGCCATCGTAGCCTGCCCACAGTCAAACTTAGATAGATCGTGTGCCATCTCCATTCTACGCACGGACAGCACTCTCGCTGGTACTACATGCACCGTGCGTGTGTCTGACTACCAGCCATTCGCCAGGTGACACTGCTATCATCATTTATACCGATAGTAGATAAGTGGTCATAATGTTCTGGCTGATCAGTGCAGGTGGACTAATAAGGAAAGGAACAAGGAGGTTCTCTGAAGACTCGGCGAAGAAATGAACGTAATGAAAATACTGACAAAAAGGGGCAGCACTAAGGGTCACGTGTTAAGATATTGTGGATTTCCATTGTATTAAAGGGAATTGTGGACGCTAAAACGAAAGAGGAAAATAGAGACAGGAATATATCAACAAGTTGCTGAAGATGTTGGGTGATGTGAAAAGACCACCAGATACGTACACTCTGGCCTGTCCCAGTGTCTACCTCTCCGCGCCCTTGTCATGCTGGGATGTCTCGACTGGTGCAGAAGCCAGGTCACCGTATGGCGACCAGTGGAGGTGGCGCGTGCGTCACACAGCAGTGCTGGAGTAATTCCCAGAAGAAGCCAGTCACGCCCACGTGTTCCTAACGTGTTAGTTGTAGGAGTAACGATCATCGTGACCCCCAAGTTTCCAACTTCTTAGGCAGTTACAAGCAAGAGCACGCAACACACTTCCGGTAGCACAGGGCACAAACTTCTTCATAAACGACGGACAAAGTACCCTTGAACTTATAAGGCTCGCGTGTAAATGCAGTCTCTCTCTCTCTCTCTCTCTCTCTCTCTCTGTGGTTACCTTTTCCCTCCCTCCTTCTTCCTTCTCTCTTCAACATCCTCCCTCTTTCCACCAAGTACCCTTAACTTGTGCACTGTTTAACCACTACAATATTCGACACGTGGCCTCGACAATTCAGTACAATAATAAAGCTTGCAAGACAGTGATAAAGAATGAAGAATTGTGTGACAGTTCCAGGCAAGTTAACATTGCTTGAGTTAAAACCAAACATAATAAAATAAGGCTCTTACACGCGGAACAATGAAACTTTCCTGGGCATGCGCGTGCGCGCTCCTGTGTGTGTGTGTGTGTGTGTGTGTGTGTGTGTGTGTGTGTGTGTGTGAGTGTGTGTGTGTGTGTGTGTGTGTGTGTGTGTGTGTGTGTGCGCGTGCGTGCTTGTGTATAGAAACTTATTTCACCACCACGCAAAAGCGCATCTTGAAGACCATTACATCACTTAGATATGAATACGAAAACGAGGAGGTAACTGTTCTGGTAGATTCTAATGCATTCATCATTAAAAAATTCATGTATTATTGCCAGACTTATCACCAAACTAATTCTATAAACAGAAGAATAATACGTTTCCCTCTATGCACAATGTATGGTGCGCAGACTTACTGACATTTTATGTCAGTGACGCACCCGAACTTGAACGCAGATCGAACAGTTTATCTACCTATGCTTATGAGAGTTTTTTCACTTATAAAGAGGTGGAAAAGAAAGATTCATATACTGCTACCGGTCAGAAACACCACAAATAATTGTTCAGTAACTCGACCTCGTAAGTGTATTATAATTCGAAACGCTGTTCATCAAATATTAATGTTGTGTCATAAATGCGTCATTCCAGGAAAACCCATATTCACACCGTCGTGTTGGTGTTTTAGTGTGTTTAAGTGTTTCAGGGACGGAGGCAGGAGACAGGAAAATGAACTGATACCGGCCGGCACGCAAACCTCTCCTCTCATTAGGCAAACCAGCGATATGACGTCAACAGTGGACTTGAATTTGAAAGTTTTTAACAATCAATTTAGACGAGTGAGTTTGTCCTCCGGTAGTGCTATTTTTTGTGTTGTTATCAGAAATACAATACTAGCTGATTATCCGGCAATGCCCAGGTATATTCCTGTTTTCTTTTATTCCATCTCCTCCTTCCTCTTTCATCTGTCCAACCCCTCCACCCTCCTTCTTTCTCCATATTATCACCCTCACCCCAATTGGAATCTGTTGGTTTTTACACCGACAGAATATTGATGTGCTTTTATGAATGAATTTGCTTGAATACACACGTTCCAAATATATTCCACATTCATTTAACATATTTCACACATATCTGCACGCAGCATTTCATCTTTATCTCTAGCAAAATTCGTGTAGCCGTTTGATTTTCACGCAGCTCATTGCTTACAATGTATTATCGCCTGAGCTGTGAGTTGTTCAATGATACACTTTTGCTGGAACATTCAGTGGGAGATGAGAATATTGTCTGCAAAATCTCACGCACATGGTTAGCAGTAAAGAAATAATAAATTAATCACGCCTGATGTGGCAGTTTGACTGCATGAGCAGCGAAAATGTAGTAGGCGACAAACATTTTTCTCTTCATCATTTTGTTGGAGTTGACAGCGAGAAAAAGTTTCTTAAAGTTTTAAAATGATGTGTAAAGTATTTTGCAAGTCAGAAAACGCTCTCATTCCTAATTACTGGATGAATAAATTATGAACATTCGCGCAACGTGGGCAACACTTCTTTTTTACGTCCCCCTCCATCCCTTTAATCTATAGGTCGTTCTTACCCTTACAGCGATTATCTCCGGACAATAACTGATATGTCTGCCAAGTTTGGTTGAAATCGGTCCAATCTTTTAGGAGACTTGTTACATACATACATACATATGTAAATACAAATTGACTGAACTGCCCCTACCGATTCGTTTTATGCAACCTGCAATGCTATATCTAGCCTTCGTATTCCACGCACGAGATTTTCATATCCTGTCGCTTGTTACACGAAAATTATTGATATACAAGGTCTTTTTGTAGGAAATTTACTGTAGTTAAGTTTTGTACTAATATGCGTTCTCGCTAGAGGCCATAGTTTTCGAGTTATTCAAGAAAAATCTACAAAACTGACCTTCAAACGCACCCCCACTCCCACACTCAGCCCCCACCGATCAGGATTTCTAGTATGTTGCTCACGGCACTCCCTCGTAGCACAGTACAAAAATATTTATTATTTCCCACATTCGACGTTTCTTGGTCTTCACCAACTGGCGTTATCAGGCCGCAGGCGTAGTCGAGCACTAACAGTTTTTAAAATTAAGAGTTGTCTACATTTTATCTATCCGTTTTATGATTTTTAACAACAAAAAATAAGCAACTACACCGTTGTAATCGTCAGGCCTTCTGACTACAAAACTACTATGTTCTTAAAGGTTAACTTTAGATCGAACTGTCAGCGTAGTTAATTTCGCAAAAGTCAGCAGCGGACCAAACCCCAGCTGCGGATTCCAAAACGGCTAGTCTCAGCTAATATCCGCAGTTTTTGCGATACATTCCTATGGTTCCTGTCTCGAACAATCTTGAAAATTGTCTAGGTATCTTTATCTGTTTCTGAGGTACAGAGGTTCAACGTTATCTTTCTTGTACATGTAGTGTGAGGTGATAACATAATTTATATAGTGAGGTAGCACGGAGAAATATGATGTAAAGTGTCTCCCTTATCAGAAGCGTACTAGGAGAACCACGTTGTGAAACTGAAGCACATGCAAAATTTTTATGGACGTAAAAACCGGGCTGAGGTGTAAAATTAGCTTTGCGCTCTTTCAATTTCACATAAGCACTATCAAAATTTTGCTGACGCGTCAAATTCTTTTCCTGTCAGCGACGCGCCTGTTGTAGCAGGGAAAAGAAGGTAACCAGGCAAAAATACTGTTATCGGAGCACAAAAAAGAGTATGCTTTTGTTTAAAAAAGACCCTGACTAAAAACTGAGGTACAGGCTCCCTCATTCTACCGTGCTCAGCACTTTATACACTTTCACAAATTTTTTTCATGCGAACGCGTCTGCGCTTTTTTATAATGAGAGAGGAGGGGACGGTGGCAGTGGGAAAGAAACGGAAAAGTAACAAATATTAGGAGATAGCAGACAGTGGCTGGGGTATAGAAAGAGCGAAGGAGATCATGGCAGTGCGAGAGAAAGAGAGGCACACAGTGGCAGTGGACAGAGTACACAGTGAACGAACAAAGCTAGGAAAAGAGTGGAGGAGACAGTCCCAATAGGAGAGGAATAAAAAGTGGAAGTAGGTGACAGCCAGTGATAATGAGGGACAGTATACGACAATGACAAAAAGGAAAGAGAGATAGTGACTGAGAAGCGGAAGCAGCAGTGGGAAGGAATGAGTGAGACAGTAGCAGCAAGAGAGAACAAGAGGGAAATAGTGACAGTGAGAGGAGACAATAGAAGTAGGAGAGGACGAAGACGACTGTGGTTTTGACTCTGGAGATAGTGACGGTTGGAGAGGCACAAAGAGATAATGACAATGAGTTGAACCTAATGAGTGAGTGAAAATGGGTAATTGGGAGTGGATGAGCATGAGAGACTTACAGTGACGGACTAGTTAGTGTGAGCAAATTAAGTTAGGCCAGTTTTTGGGAGTGAGTGGTGAGCTGCATGCTAAAAAGAGCTCGAGTATATTCGCATACCGATGCTTTTGCGAAATTTTTTGAATATCTGAAGAATGTAAATGTGGCAGCTGATACCCCCACTTTTCAGTCAGTCTCTTAATAAAGCATATTCGTAATTTTTTGTACTCCAGTAGGAGCATTTTACCAGATAACATGTATGGGTTAAACAACGAAACTATCATTTGCTTCAACGAGAAATAATAAAGAGAATACAAGACGGAACAATGACACTAAAATCGAGTGAAGGAACAGGCAGAAAAACGTAGCAGCCATGAGAAATATTGGTAAAAATAAAACATTCCTATTTTGAGTTACAAAAATGTGCTAGTGCCTATATATGGGATGAACGAGAGCAACACTGACAACATTTCAGAGATTGTTGGTGGACATTTTCTTATTATTTTCATGTAAGGGACCTTTTGTCCCGGCGACTTTTTACAGCGGAACTCAATTTCGTTTCATTTCCTGCCATTATACACTCCTGGAAATTGAAATAAGAACACCGTGAATTCATTGTCCCAGGAAGGGGAAACTTTATTGACACATTCCTGGAGTCAGATACATCACATGATCACACTGACAGAACCACAGGCACATAGACACAGGCAACAGAGCATGCACAATGTCGGCACTAGTACAGTGTATATCCACCTTTCGCAGCAATGCAGGCTGCTATTCTCCCATGGAGACGATCGTAGAGATGCTGGATGCAGTCCTGTGGAACGGCTTCCCATGCCATTTCCACCTGGCGCCGCAGTTGGACCAGCGTTCGTGCTGGACGTGCAGACCGCGTGAGACGACGCTTCATCCAGTCCCAAACATGCTCAATGGGGGACAGATCCGGAGATCTTGCTGGCCAGGGTAGTTGACTTACACCTTCTAGAGCACGTTGGGTGGCACGGGATACATGCGGACGTGCATTGTCCTGTTGGAACAGCAAGTTCCCTTGCCGGTCTAGGAATGGTAGAACGATGGGTTCGATGACGGTTTGGATGTACCGTTCTCTATTCAGTGTGCCCTCGACGATCACCAGAGGTGTACGGCCAGTGTAGGAGATTGCTCCCCACACCATGATGCCGGGTGTGGGCCCTGTGTGCCTCGGTCGTATGCAGTCCTGATTGTGGCGCTCACCTGCACGGCGCCAAACACGCATACGACCATCATTGGCACCAAGGCGGAAGCGACTCTCATCGCTGAAGACGACGCGTCTCCATTCGTCCGTCCATTCACGCCTGTCGCGACACCACTGGAGGCGGGCTGCACGATGTTGGGGCGTGAGCGGAAGACGGCCTAACGGTGTGCGGGACCGTAGCCCAGCTTCATGGAGACGGTTGCGATGGTCCTCGCCGATACCCCAGGAGCAACAGTGTCCCTAATTTGCTGGGAAGTGGCGGTGCGGTCCCCTACGGCACTGCGTGGGATCCTACGGTCTTGACGTGCATCCGTGCGTCGCTGCGGTCCGGTCCCAGGTCGACGGGCACGTGCACCTTCCGCCGACCACTGGCGACAACATCGATGTACTGTGGAGACCTCACGCCCCACTTGTTGAGCAATTCGGCGGCACGTCCACCCGGCCTCCCGCATGCCCACTATACGCCCTCGCTCAAAGTCCGTCAACTGCACATACGGTTCACGTCCACGCTGTCGCGGCATGCTACCAGTGTTAAAGACTGCGATGGAGCTCCGTATGCCACGGCAAACTAGCTGACACTGACGGCGGCGGTGCACAAATGCTGCGCAGCTAGCGTCATTCGACGGCCAACACCGCTGTTCCTGGTGTGTCCGCTGTGCCGTGCGTGCGATCATTGCTTGTACAGCCCTCTCGCAGTGTCCGGAGCAAGTATGGTGGGTCTGACACACCGGTGTCAATGTGTTCTTTTTCCATTTCCAGGAGTGTATGTCTTTGTATCTGTATTCCACTGATAATATGAAGACCCTTCCTCTACATCTACATCTACGTGATTACTCTGCTATTGACATTAAAGTTCCTGGCCGAGGGTACAATGAACCACCTTCAAGCTGTCTCTCTACCGTTCCACTCTTGAACGGCGCGTGGGAAAAACGAGCTCTCCAATTTTTCTGCGTGAGCTCTGATTTCTCTTATTTTATCGTGATGATCATTTCTCCCTATGAAGGTGGGTGCCAACAGAATGTTTTCTCAATGGGAGGAGAAAACTGGTGACTGAAATTTCATGAGAAGATTCCGTCGCAACGAAAATGTCTTTGTTTTAATGATTGCCACTACAATTCACGTATCATATCTGTGGCACTGTCTCCCGTATTTCGCGATAATATTAAACAAGCCGCACTTCTTTGTACTTTTTCGATATCATCCGTCAGTCCCACCTGATGCGGATCCCACACCGCGCAGCAATACTCCAGAATAGGGCGGACAAACGTGGTGTAAGCAGACTCTTCAGTAGACCTGTTGCACATTCTGAGTGTTCTGCCAATGAATCTCAGTCTTTCGTTTGCTCTACCCACAACATTATCTATGTGGTCATTCCACTTCAGGTTATTTGTAACTGTAATCCCTAAGGATTCAGTTAAATTTATAGCCTTCAGATTTTTGTGACTTCCGTGTAATCGAAATTTAGTGGATTTCTTTTAGTACTCATGTGAATAACTTCAGACTTTTCTTTATTCCCTTGGTCTCCGGTGGCTCATTGCCGATAAAATGCGTTTCGTTTGACTTCACCCCCTCGTTTATCTTTGTATTCCTCTGAGCAATATGCAGAGTGTGTCTTGTTTGGCAACACTTGTTCCATTCACTCATGGTCCATATTGTTGACAACAGTGAAGCCCACTTTACCCTTAGATCTCAAGGTTGCATTCTGTCTCGTCGGCTCAGTTAGTTGTTCTTTAACAGTGGTACACAGCATTGCGGGGATGTGGAAAGTTAGCGAAATGCATCTGCAGTGTGGGTTCACAGCATGCAACGGAACCGCGCGGAGTGGCTGCGCGTTTTGAGGCGCTTTGTCACGGATTGCACGGCCTCTCCCGCCGGAAGTTCGAGTCCTCCCTCGGGCATGGGTGTGTGTGTTGTTCTTAGCACAAGATAGTTTAAGTAATGTGTAAGTCTAGGGACCGATGACCCCAGCAGTTTGCTCCCTTAGGAATTCACACACATGCAATAGAAAAACGGGACAACGGAAATATACTGACGTGAGATGCTCGCCCGCCAGTGGTAATCCCATTACACTATTTTTGCATCTATTTGAAGATCGTTACATTACCGTGTTTTGCATCGTCTTGTTACAAATTTTTTCACCATTGTGAGGTATTTTCTCAGAAACAAAGGTAATTGGGGTAACGACTGAATAAATCATAATTACATCATTGCTCTGTAACAAGCCACCGGAGACCACGTTTCCCTATACTAAATTATTCAGAACACGTCCCTGTACAACATCGAATATTTTGTCGGAGGAATTTTTGTTCATCCAGTACACTCTGCGTCGCAACCTCCAGCTGCAACAAAATGACCTCCATGTGGAGTCACCCCATTTCCTAATTTCCAGAGGTCGTGGGTGCCATGGTCGATGTTTTTAGGTCTACTGTTCACTGGAAGTATTTTTCGCAACACTCCTTGAAGCCGGCTGTTAAGGGGTTGTAACTCATAAGCTACTGCTATCCATACTGTACTGACTGTTTCTTTGCCGAATAAGGCATCGATGGGTGAGAGCCACGTTTCAGTTTGTGTTTTCGGGCGAGCTGTCCGTTATTATTGAACTCGAAGCCCTATCACAGAGCATTCTCTCAATCTCGATGAAGTTCTAGAAATCAAGTGGCATCACTTTTTTTTGCTGCAGCTTTATGTGACCTCGTACTCCGCCAAGAAATGACGTGATCAAAAGGAAAAACAAAAAAGTGAGTAGGAAATTATGAAAACTAGAATTTAATACCTTACAGTTACAGCTACCCATTGCTGAAGAATAACAAAGACCAGAGCACCACCAGTATGAGCGTGTTTATATTGTCTAAGATGGCTGAAAATTATGAATACAGCTTAGTAGGAACCATGCAAATACGGACGATCACAGCCCAGTAGACAAGGACACAGAGAGAGACAGTCACTGTGATCAAGAAATCGCAACGGTGCTGATAGTGCCTCTCGCAGTGCTTCAACACTGGATAGGGCCTCTGACTAGTAAAATCACAGCCGGTACCAGAGGGATAAATAAAGAGAATAGCGGTGATAGGAAGAAGATCAGTAGCATCAAGCAGTGCACCTCGTGACACAATAGCCAATAGCCATTCTGCAGTATCTGTCTGTAGGTAAAAATGTATATTTCCAAGTTCTACCAAAAATACAAGCAATACTAACAATTTGGGTTAAAAGCGCTAGAATAGAGTGATATGAGAGAAGTAGCACAGTGTCAATAAATTGTTCTGTGTTTCATAACGTTTACACGAGCTGGAAAACGATCTTCGACCGAAACCAGTCACTCATGGAAGAATACATTCAACAGCAGCTTATGCTGTTACATGATGTCATTTCTAAAGGTTATCAGAACTGTGGATCACAGCCAACAGGAAATGTCTCTCTTCAGGCGCCTACCTCGTTACGAGCACTCTACTCTGGCCAAACAGTGTGTAATCGGCACGCGACAGGCTCTGAACATTCCACCGCACATGAGGATATTGCATGCAAAAAGTTGTCCGAAATTAGTATTTGGCATTTTTTATACTGTGAGGCCCTAGAAAACGCATTTGTTGGATGATAATGTATTACATACTTTGCAACATGAAATAAAACTAACTTAATGTATTTTTATTAGATCTGTATGTCTTAGCTACAGTACTATGTATTATTTAGGTGTTGCCTCCAAATCTTTAGTAGCGAGGAGATGATGGTGCGGGATTTTTCCAGATAATAAGTTCTTTATTCGTGCAACTAATAAGTTGGACAGGCACTAAAGATAACTGAAATATGTTCACATCGGAATCTTAGTTGTTTTAAAATTTTTGTTTAATATGAATTTGCTGTGAACCATCACAATCCCAATTCTAGATAATTTCCAAAGTGTCGCTCATCATTTGAAAGATCGTTGAAAACCTCTTCCAAACATAACATTAATCGGTCACATTTGTGAGAAGCAAGGCTGGAAGTTGAATCTCCGATGACGTGGCAGCCACCTGACAGGATTCAGTCAAAGGGCAACACAGCTTCTTGGCCTCTGTAAGGAATGCTGCCGAAGGGATAGACCTTCTTATCAGCTGTTCGGATTATTTCGCACTGTTTCCTTATCACAGAGGCTTCCACAAAGATACAAAAGTCTTGGATATGTGAAAGTCGTTTATTTGCTTGTAAATCTCCGATATAACCCTTGTCTGTACTTAGCTCCTCGTGCAGAAAACGAAGTAATTCGTTAACCACTTTGGAACCCTCAACAATTACAGATTCTCGCAGCTTTATTTGACTGGCACTCGTTAATCCTATGGCTCCAAAATTGTTTCTCTATAACTGCGTCCTACTCGTTTTACTGCGTCCGTTTTATTCTACGAGCCGCTTTGATGGCCTATGAACTCGAATTTTGCCACGTGGAATTTTAATGGTACTTTGCAGCCAGTTATGGTTATTTTTCATGGAGGTGTTTCCAAGTCTGTGTGAAGCAAGCCGTCGTTTCTTTAATGGAATGATCGTATGGCCTCAGTTCCCGAGAGTTCCCAGGCGGGAAGTTCGGCCACCAAGTGCAAGTCTTATTGAGTGCGACACCACATTGGGCGACTTGCGCGTCGCCAATGGGGATGAAATGATGATGACAGTACAATACCCAGTCCCTGAGGGGAGAAAATCTCCCACGCCAGCCGGGAATTGAACCCGGGCCCCCGTGCGTGCCATTACAAAGCGCTGACCGTTCAGCTATTGGGGGAACAGTTTCTTTAATTGTGACTTTATATAAGACATTTCTTGTTTAAAGGCATTCTTTTCTTCCGCATGGAAGGTAGGATCTGATAATAAATAAAGTTTCCACAAAGCCGAATCATTTTACAAACTCCTTATCAGAAGTCTGTGTGAAGCAAGCCGTCGTTTCTTTAATGGAATGATCGTATGGCGATACTTGTTTAGCATGTGATTTTTTTTATTTTGTGACTGTTTTTTAACGGAAAGCTAAAATGGATATTACGTATGGTCATGCGTAGCAGACGTTTTGTTATTTTGGAAAATAAAACAAAAAACCTCCCGATGACGTACTCCGTTCAATGCCTCAGTTTACCTAATGAAGTTCATTGGTGACCTAACATTGTTTTGTTGCACGCAGAACAGGACTGTCGTATTCAAATAGTACCTTGTACTTAGCCACTCATACAAGTAATGTGACCAACGTACGAAAATTATGGTGTTATGGTAGGACTTGCGTGAAATGTAATCATCTTGTCAAATGTAGTTTTACTTTGATGGGCCGTATGTATTATGCTGATTGTAACACGGTACACTCTGACATACAGGATGGCATGAGACTGGTTGCCATTTAAATAAAACAAACATATGTGCTTCTTGAACGGTTCTGTATCACAACTGAAGCTTAAGAAATGATTGTTCCCGGAATCAAAAGCAGAAGTTAAAGTTCACTTGGTGAGCCAAGGCAAAATAAGTAAGTTCATTAATCAGTGAGAAAATTAAGTCCTGCTGAAAAGCTCGTCACTGAGCCGTGTACGATTATCTTTTATTGGCTCGCTGCAGTGCTCATTTTCACGATGTAGTTGATAACGCAAATAAGATAAAGATTGCACATCGTATTATTAAAGTGTTCCAAGTGAGGCACTTAAAGGAAAGGAATACTAACAGGTTGTTTTCCGATATTTTTATATGCCATACCTTCCCATCTCCATCCCCATCCGCAATGGTATTAGGGGTATCGTTTCCCCGCAGCATTTTTATACAAGTGATGTATCACGTACATACCAAATTTGGTTGAAATTGCTCCAGGCGTTCTGGATTTATCTATTTATGTTACAGCCATTCCATAGGAGAACTTCGGGTATCTTACAGTCAAAGTAAATTTTTCCAGATAGCAAGTCATATGTGTGCCAGTTGTGGTAGAAATTCTTTCAGACATTACAGAGATATGGTGACAAGTTACTGACTTTGCGTCCTCCCCCTCCACTGCTGCCCTCATTTCAAGGGGTGAAACGTCATCGGAGCTGTCACAAAGAACTACAAAAACCCGAACACTGTGGATTTGATACTAATATCAGTCGTAATCGAATATGTTTACATGTCACATCACCACCACCATCACCACAATCCCCCGGGTTTGTTGGGATATATCACCCCACAATATTTTTGTTACAAATAATGAACCATGTATATACAGTATTTGATGGAAACTGCTCCAGACGTTCCTTAGTTAAGCTACTACGTCAGCCCCTTTTCAGTCCCATTCCATTGGGTTGTAGGTCGTACTTACCCCCACAGAAACCTTCGCGGGCGTACGCAAAACAATTCACGAAGTTTGCATCGTAATCGGATGAATGGTGTAGGAACACACAGAAGACGAATAAACAAGGAAACAAACAGATATTTATTTTTATATATTGGGTTAATGTTAAACTTTAACAAAAATTATCCATCATAAATCGATCTCGTATTGGACGCTGACACTCTGTATATAAAGTAGCACAATTTGTAAAACAAATCTAGACTATGTGGAGGATACGTAATTCGAAGAAACTGGCCATGAAACAACAAATTTTATTCATTCAAATTCTGAAGAAGCAGGCTCAATATTTGTCGGTTAAAGCCATCTCACAGATGAGTTTTTGGCTAATAAGAATGCCAAATGAAGTTTCTGTCTCTTCAGTATTACTATCCTGGAAACAACGATGTTAGGGGGCGGTCGGTGGAGGGAGGGGGAGGGGGGACATTGAGCAGTCAGAAGGCCACACAGTCAATGGAGGAGTAACAGAAATTAAGTATGCCTGGTTCGCTGGGCTTTTATCGACACAGCTGGCAAATCGTGCTGTTGAAACCGTTCTACTGGACACGCAAAGCGCACATCAGCACTTCACACTGCTGCAGCAGAACGCTTTACTGCAGTACCTGACCTGACCTGTCCTTGTGGCACGGAAACTGAGTAAGTTGCAGTATGCAGCAGCATGGATTGGACGTACTGAAAAAAAGTGTTTCGGCGACTGGTCGCCTGGGCTACAGAAGTAAACATTCTCACTGAAGGACGTCGGTCCTAAGCAAAAGAAAAGCTAAATACGATTTCTGCATGATCATTTCTCTCGGCAGTGCAAAGACAAAAATGAGATGTCACTCGAGAGTATCATGACATCGTAGTCGAGATGTGAGACAGAAAAGGATTTTAAGACAAGTGTAACCATCTCCCTGCTACCATGGCGTCTATCTTCAAGCATCTGACCGGGTCTCGCAGGATTTCAGAGGCGCTCCTCCGCGAGCACTAGCGTCTTGCTTCATTCATGATTGAACAGTATAAATACATGCTAACATGTACTTTTTGATAATATATTCATTATTCTCAACAAAGCGATGTGTAGAGAAAATGTGGAAATTTAAGACAAACAAAAGTCATACAAGGTGATTTTTTTCCACTGTGTGCAGTCTCTAGGAACTGATCGATGAGAGCATATGGGAGAAAAACGGTCTAATGAACTTATGTCCGGAAATGCGTGGCTTCCACGCTAGAGACCATTCATTCAACAATACATGGTTACAGAGACTGCGGTCTATTACGCGCTGTACTATGCAGCCCGAGTTACAGTATATATTGAAAATGGTCTCCATACGCCTCAACATATGCGTCTACGTACCTTAAAATGTTCTGTCTCACAGGTTCACATCGGCCGGGCTGCATCCGAGCAGTGTCAAAGGCAGCATGAATACGCTGCTCCACTGCTACGACATCTGAAATGAGCTCTGCATACACGATATTTTTGAGATGGCCCCATAACTGGAAATTGCACTGGTTGAGATCCGGTGCAGGCCATGCAACTGGACCCCCTCGTGCGATCCATCAACCACAGAAGACACGGCTGAGACGCTTCCGGACGTTAATGGCGAAGTGGTCTGGAACACCATCATGTAGCAGCCACATAACCCTTCGAATCGTCAATGGGATTTCTTCCTGCAATGGCGGCAAAGTCACCCCCAAGAAACGCCGATAATTCCGCCTGTTAAGCGACGTGGAAGGAATACTGCTCCCAAAATACGGTCGCCAGTTATCCTGGCCCACACATTCCGGCTGCACCGATGCTAATGATTCACTGTCATATATCATGGCGGTTCTGCATACTATCCCACAGACGACTGTTAGGAAAGTTGAAGGTACCACTCCGCATAAAGGTGGCCTCATCTGTGAATGGGGTGGGTAACAGAACCCCCGGAATCGTGAATGCCTGGCGAAGAAACAAGAGACAAAACTGCTCCCAATGTGGAAAGTCTGTCGCTAGTGAGCCCTGCATACGCTGTAAGAGATAAGAGTAGTAACAATTGTGATGGAGAATGTTTCACATGGTCGTCTAGCTTATCCTGTACTGACCTGCCATCTGCCTGATACTGACACGGGGGTCACCTTCCTTGGCTTTAATCACATTTTCCTCCAAATCTGGTGTCCAAACATTTCGGGTACGTCCATCTTGATTTCCTGCTTCCTAAAACGACCCTATCTCAGACAAATGGCGAAACACTGTTGCAAACATCGAATGCTGTGGTTGTTGTCGGCAAGGATAGGTCTCCTGATACTACCTTGCTGCCGCCGCCCGTTGCCGTTTGTCTTTCCGTAAGTAAACATTATGCCGGAAAGCTCTCGATTCGAATACGGAACAGTTGTATACAATGCTGAATCACATTCACTACAAGATGAGTAACTGAGAGAAGTGAATCAGACGCAGCATTACCAATTACTATAGCAGGAGAGGGCGCTAGGAGATGACGTTTGAGGAGCACTACCCACCCTCTAGGAGAAAACCATGCATACTATTACTGTGACTGCATGGTACAGCGCGCATTAGACAGCAGTCTCTGTGAAAAATTATGATTGAATAAATGGTCTCTAGCATAAACTCATGCATTTCCGGACATAAGTTCATTAGACCTTTTTTGTTTCGTATCCTCTCATCAATCAACCTCTACAGTTTGTTACGGGTGGAAAAAATTCACCCTGTCTATAAATGAAAAAAAAAAAAAAGATTCTCCCCTTGCCACCGTCTCTTACACTGTTCAGCTGAAGGAACTGGGTGTCCTCTGTGCGGCTTACTCTAGCGTAATGTTTAGAAAATTATGAATTCTTGTTTTCCACTATAGGAACTTACTTACGCTGAGGTGACAAGTCATGGGAAGGCGATATGCACACATAGAGATAGCTGTGGTATCGTGTACAGAAGGTGTAAAAGGGCAGTGCGTTTACGGAGCGCTCATATCTACTCAGGTGATTCATATCAAAAGATTTGCGACATGATTATGACCGCACGCCGAGAATTAACAGACTTTAAACGTAGAACGGTAGTTGGAACTTCCGAAAATTTCTAGTAAATTAAGTATTGCTAGACCCACAGCATTAAGAGTGTATCGACAATACCAAATGTCAGACACTGCCTCTCACAACGGACAGTGCAGTGCCCGACGGCCTTCACTTAACGACCGAGAGCAACGGCTTTGGCGAACAGTAGTCAGTGCTAACAGACAAGCAACACTGCGTGAAATCAATGTGGGACGTACGACGAATATATCGGATAGGACAGTGAGGCGAAATTTGGCTTTAATGGGCTATAGCAGCTGGCGACCACCAACGCGAGTGCCTTTGCTTAGAGCGCGACTTCGCTTGCAGCGCCTCTCATGGGGTCGAAAATATGTGTGGGTTCTTAAGGGACCAAACTGCATTGGCAATCAGTCACTAGACTTATACACTGCTTAAACTAACTCAAACTAACCTATACTAAGAACAACACACACACCAATGTCCGACGGAGGAGTCGAACCTCCGGCGAGAGGTCATGGGGTCATGACCATATAGATTGGATACTAGACGACCGGAAATCCGTGGCCTTGTCAGATGAGTCCCGATTTCAGTTAGTAAGAGCTGATGGTAGGGTTCGAGTGTGGCGCAGACCTCACGAAACCGTGGACTCGTCAACAAGGCACCGTTCGCGCTGGCACTGACTCCATAATGATGTAGGCTGTGTTTACATGGAGTGGACTGGGTCCTCTACTCGAACGGAAGCCATCATTCACTGGAAATGGTTATGTTCTGCTACTTGAAGCCCATTTGCAGCCCTTCATGGACTTCATGTTCCCAAACAACTACGGAATTTTTATCGATGCCAATGCGCCGTGTCGCCGGGTCACAACTGGTCGCTATTGGCTTGAAGAACATTCTGGTCGAACGAATGATTTGGCCACCCAGATCGCCGGACATTAACCACATCGAACATTTATGGGACACACTCGGGAGATCAATTCGTGAACAAAATCTTGCACCGATAAAATTTTCGCAATTATGTACGGCTAAAGAGGCGGCATGGTTAATTATTCCTGCAGCTGACTTGTTGAGCTCATGTCACGTCGAGATGCTGCGCTTTGCCGGGAAATGGGAGGTCCGACATGGTATTAGGAGGCATGTCAGTGTACTATAACACCTTCGTTGCAGAGCATCAGCAATAATTCTACTAAGAATGAATCTTAATTATACAATGAGCCACTTGAAACTGATGTTCTTCACTGTTGGGGATCAAGACTAATCGAATGTAAATAAACACTTATTCCAAAATGAAGTATACCTTACAGGACGTGGTTATTAGGATCCATTTTTCCTTACTGAGATTTGTGTTTCGGTTTCGTACCTGCTTATGAGGCTATGGTGTTGCGAGTCAATCAATTGACAACTCAAAGATATGGGAATTGTTCGTAATTTTATTTAGAAGCACTTTGCAATTGTACGAAATATTTTAACTACAATGAAATTTTTCACTATGCAGCGGAGTGTGCTCTGATATGAAACTTCCTTGCAGATTACAACTATGTACGGACTGAGACACGAACTCGGGACCTTTGCCTTTCACGTCTACCATCTGAGCTTCTCAAGCACGACTCACGGCCCGTTCTTAAAGCCTTAATTCCGCCAGTATCTCATCTCCTGCCCTGCAAACTTCACAGACGCTCTCCTGCAGACGTTGCAGAACTAGCTTTCCTGGAAGAAAGGATAGAGTGGAGACATGGCTTAGCCGCAGCCTGGGGGATGTTTCATTCTAGAAACATCCCCCAAGCTGTGGCTAAGCCATGTCTCCGCAATATTTAGCACCTAATGGTAGTTCTACTCTCCATCTACCTACTTCCGTAGATGCTCACGACGTTTGCATTCAAATATTCAACCAGCTTCGCCGTTTCCTAGATATCCGTTCACACACTCTGCGTAGTAATAATCTACCCTTTATCAAAGTCGCATATCTCAATTTCTCATTTTCGGTCCATATCTTCGTTAGGATGATTCCCGTCTGTCCTCTTGCCGGAGGTTCGAGTCCTCCCTCTGGCATGGGTATGTGTGATGTTCTTAGCATAAGTTAGTTTAAGTAGTATGTGAGAGTAGGGACCGATGACCTCAGCAGTTTGGTCCCTTAGGAATCCACACACATTTGAACATTTTTTTATCGTCCGTGTCTGCTCCGCTTACATACCTTTGTTACAGCGTCACGTGCCGCAACACCACCAGGTGCACGCAACGTCGCGCTGGGCTGTGGTCATAACGTTTTGCCTGAACAGTGTATGTAACAGTGACGACGGCTATCCTGTTTAACATTCAGTACATATACAACGTGGGAAAAGAACTTCTAACAGAAGTAGTTATGAACTGTATGAAGGAAAAGCCTTAGTACTGTATTTCCAGTTGCTTAATCAAGGATTTACTGGTGGCAACAGTAGCTGTGGTGGATGTGGAGACACTGTTTGAAGTTGTCCGCATCGTGGCGGTTGATAGGACTCGGGCCTGTACACAAATGTGTTTTTCAAAACATTAATTAAGAATCGTTTCTGTCATGTTCTCCAGCTCCTACGAATATTTTTAATGTTAAGAAAAGTTCTCGAATGTTATCGAATGTAATGGGACGTATCACTTTGATCCGCACTCCGGGAAAATCGTTTTAAGCGATGAGTTGTGCAACGTGATATAGACCAGACAAAGGAAGAAATCACCGAGAAACTGCATCCACTTACAACTATATATAAGCAAAGAATGGTTGTATCAGCGTATAGTTTTAGGAACGATAAATGGCATAGTTCAACAAGCAAATCAGCGAATACAGAATATAATACCAGGACAGAAAAATATTTAAATCATTGATGCAATGATCAACAAAGACGGAAGCGTAAATTTCCGAACAGAATTCATAAATCCGGTTAACGTTCCGGGTACGTCCTCGCAAACACGCATCCAAACATTACAGAAGTGGAAACAGTAACCGAAAGGGAAATGGTTCAAATGGCTCTGAGCACTATGGGACTTAACATCTTAGGTCATCAGTCCCCTAGAACTTAGAACTACTTAAACCTAACTAACCTAAGGACATCACACACATCCATGCCCGAGGCAGGATTCGAACCTGCGACCGTAGCAGTCCCGCAGTTCCAGACTGAGAGCCTAGAACCGCGAGACCACCGCGGCCGGCCCGGAAGGGTAAGGGGAAGCATTTCTTCATTTCACTCATTTCAACTAACTTACCATTCAGTTATAAAATGCTCCATTTTTCAGTAAGATTAGCGCACGGTATGAGTACCAATAACGGAAGCTCCAAGATACCACTATATGACTCCTGAGGAATTTTACACACCTCGAATCTCTAACAGGCACATGCAGATATATGGTATTAAGTAACTTCTTAATCTTCACCGTTTGATATCACGTACGATAGTGGTTACAATTTAATCGATTCATTTATTTGCTGCCTGAATTTAAATGAATCTTGTTTCTCGCACGGATCATTAAACGTTGCGTTTTTAAGTGTTGGACGGCCACAAAAGTTATTCGTCTTTGCACCCGAGACTAAAAGACCAAAAGTTGTTCATAAGATACAACAGAAATGAGATGTTTAACTGTACGTCGCTTTCCTATTGAGAAAAGAAATGGCAAATAACACCATGTGAAGCGGGTTCTTTTCTTATAAATCATGTATGCTGACGAAATAAAATCTCGGGTGAACAGCCTGGTTGAAGCTGTCGGCATTGCATCGTGTAACGATTGTCTACCCAGGAAAAGCCACGTTTCAGTTTGTGTTTTCGGGCGAGCTGTCCGTTATTATTGAACTC
Source organism: Schistocerca gregaria (assembly GCF_023897955.1). Classification (NCBI taxonomy): domain Eukaryota; kingdom Metazoa; phylum Arthropoda; class Insecta; order Orthoptera; family Acrididae; genus Schistocerca; species Schistocerca gregaria. The sequence continues at coordinate 218,661,080 of NC_064927.1, forward strand.
GAAGCCCTATCAGAGAGCATCCTCTGAATCTCAATGAAGTTCTAGAAATCAAGTGGCATCACTTTTTTTGCTGCAGCTTTATGTGACCTCGTACTCCGCCAAGAAATGACGTGATCAAAAGGAAAAACAAAAAAGTGAGTAGGAAATTATGAAAACTAGAATTTAATACCTTACAGTTACAGCTACCTATTGCTGAAGAATAACAAAGACCAGAGCACCACCAGTACGAGCGTGTTTATATTGTCTAAGATGGCTGAAAATTATGAATACAGCTTAGTAGGAACCATGCAAATACGGAAGATCATAGCCCCGTAGACAAGGACACAAAGAGAGACAGTCACTGTGATCAAGAAATCGCAACGGTGCTGATAGTGCCTCTCGCAGTGCTTCAACACTGGATAGAGGCTCTGACTAGTAAAAGCACAGCCGGTACCAGGGGGATAAATAAAGAGAATTTTATTTCGTCAGCATACATGATTTATAAGAAAAGAACCCGCTTCACATGGCGTTATTTGCCATTTCTTTTCTCAATAGGAAAGCGACGTACAGTTAAACATCTCATTTCTGTTGTATCTTATGAACAACTTTTGGTCTTTTAGTCTCGGGTGCAAAGACGAATAACTTTTGTGGCCGTCCAACACTTAAAAACGCAACGTTTAATGATCCGTGTTATAAAATCCAAATAAAACGTTATATGAAACTAAATTAGTGCATGAAATACTCCCATGGCTGACGAATGAGAAGGAAGTATATATATTTTAATAGAGATCTGGAGTTGAGTGATATTAGCTGAAACAATTTATTTCTGTTTCATATCTTGTGAGTGTAGTAACAGATAAACATTTTAAAATTCCTTCAAATAGAGCACGGCATGCATCTGCGCACAGTTTGCGAACCATCCCTCGTAAAGTAGCAGCTCGCATTGTGGACACGGAAGGAAAACATTACAGCGTATATCGATGTGTCGATGGATGGGGTGAGTCAATAGCCCGTTGCAGCGTCGTATAACGTCTGTCCATACAGCCGCACGCCGCTCGTACAACTTGTTTATAGCTCATGGAAAATTGCACTGTAAGCTCTACTAAGCAGTTGAGTTGCTAATGAACGAAATTTTGCTCCGCAGAATAATGTGAAATCGGTACAAACTGCCACATTAAAAGTGCGCTGTGTAATTTCACTAGTGAACGCTTGCAGGAAAAGAAAATACACAGCCCAGTGCTGTTATTCTTATGAACTACGTTTTTGTTGTTTGCATTGAGAGCTGTAGCAGGGACCGGACAAAACAGAAAGATCGCATTGGTATAACCACCTCAGTTTTGGAATCTCTTACCTGTGTTAACTGTAACATTGTTAAATACACGAAATATAACGGGAGCGAAGTCGACCAGTTGTTCTTAATTTGCCCCTGAATTAGAAACTGATTTAGAACGTCGCAGTTTACGTGATTCAGCTGTATGTCAGTGTTTCTCTGCCTTCTGTGCACATACATTAAAAGTATCACATTATGTGCAGACAGTCTAGGATCAGAAGTCTGTATGATGTGAATTGCTGCATCTATGCTCTTCGTTGTTATTACATGTAATGAAGTGTGGCTGTGTGGCATGGAATTTGTTGGTCCAGAGATCATCGAGTGATATGATTCGAGTGGAACAGTTTCCTATGTATATTCTGCTAAACGGTAAAAATATCTAACCTTATTCGATCGTAAAAATTCATGAAGTAATGGATTCGAAAAAAATTGAAAAATATTGCCATATTTAAGCCTCTCGATGCCACATTCTCTTGTGTTACACTATAGAAAAATCAGCAACTGAAATGGCGCTGAAAGGTGAATGTTAACGGCATCTAACAATTCTACATTTTTGCCGTATTGCTTGTGGATCACTTGTTGGATATTTAACTTTTCCTTGGCTGTTGCCTTTCCTGATATCAGCTACAACCTGCCCGTGACGGAGTTTTTAATGGATAAGGATTTTTATTTCCTGTGTACTTGCTATTGTGAGGGTCTGTAATGGAGCAGCAGGTGCAAATCGTAGTCCAACCAGGAACTTGACGAATCCGCATCAGTCTTCAACCAATTAAACTCTCCTTCTATTAAATACTACTTTTCAATAGCAGATCCTTTTCGCTAACAAAGAGGAGACCCCAGGAATAAATTATATTGAATTCTGTTCATGGTAAAAACTTTGCAGTTTCGTGAAAAAAAACGAGGTATCGGTCAATCTATATTTCTACAGTTCGTTAATCTCTGTTGCAATGTCTTCTTTAACTTTAATTTAGAATTAAAGTTACTTCCGATAAGCCTTCTCAAAGTCGATACGCATCTAAATAACTGCCTATCATTTGATATTTGAACATCGTTAATATACACTCCTGGAAATGGAAAGAAGAACACATTGACACCGGTGTGTCAGACCCACCATACTTGCTCCGGACACTGCGAGAGGGCTGTACAAGCAATGATCACACGCACGGCACAGCGGACACACCAGGAAACGCGGTGTTGGCCGTCGAATGCTGCTAGCTGCGCAGCATTTGTGCACCGCCGCCGTCAGTGTCAGCCAGTTTGCTGTGGTATACGGAGCTCCATCGCAGTCTTTAACACTGGTAGCATGCCGCGACAGCGTGGACGTGAACCGTATGTGCAGTTGACGGACTTTGAGCGAGGGCGTATAGTGGGCATGCGGGAGGCCGGGTTGACGTACCGCCGAATTGCTCAAAACGTGTGGCGTGAGGTCTCCACAGTACATCGATGTTGTCGCCAGTGATCGGCGGAAGGTGCACGGGAGGCCGGGTGGACGTACCGCCGAATTGCTCAACACGTGTGGCGTGAGGTCTCCACAGTACATCGATGTTGTCGCCAGTGATCGGCGGAAGGTGCACGTGCCCGTCGACCTGGGACCGGACCGCAGCGACGCACGGATGCACGCCAAGACCGTAGGATCCTATGCAGTGCCGTAGGGGACCGCACCGCCACTTCCCAGCAAATTAGGGACATTGTTGCTTCTGGGGTATCGGCAGGGACCATTCGCAACCGTCTCCATGAAGCTGGGCTACGGTCCCGCACACCGTTAGGCCGTCTTCTGCTCACGCCCCAACATCGTGCAGCCCGCCTACAGTGGTGTCGCGACAGGCGTGAATGGAGGGACGAATGGAGACGTGTCGTCTTCAGCGATGAGAGTCGCTTCTGCCTTGGTGCCAATGATGGTCGTATGCGTGTTTGGCGCCGTGCAGGTGAGCGCCACAATCAGGACTGCATACGACCGAGACACACAGGGCCAACACCTGGCATCAAGGTGTGGGGAGCGATCTCCTACACTGGCCGTACACCTCTGGTGATCGTCGAGGGGACACTGAATAGTGCACGGTACATCCAAATCGTCATCGAACCCATCGTTCTACCATTCCTAGACCGGCAAGGGAACTTGCTGTTCCAACAGAACAATGCACGTCCGCATGTATCCCGTGCCACCCAACGTGCTCTAGAAGGTGTAAGTCAACTACCCTGGCCAGCAAGATCTCCGGATCTGTCCCCCATTGAGCATGTTTGGGACTGGATGAAGCGTCGTCTCACGCGGTCTGCACGTCCAGCACGAACGCTGGTCCAACTGAGGCGCCAGGTGGAAATGGCATGGCAAGCCGTTCCACAGGACTACATCCAGCATCTCTACGATCGTCTCCATGGGAGAATAGCAGCCTGCATTGCTGCGAAAGGTGGATATACACTGTACTAGTGCCGACATTGTGCATGCTCTGTTGCCTGTGTCTATGTGCCTGTGGTTCTGTCAGTGTGATCATGTGATGTATCTGACCCCAGGAATGTATCAATAAAGTTTCCCCTTCCTGGGACAATGAATTCACGGTGTTCTTATTTCAATTTCCAGGAGTGTAGATTAAATACCTATTTTCACCACAGATACGAATCTGTCAGAGATAACATTCTCATTGATAATCGGCATAATGCTTGTTCAAATAAAACCTCTATGTTTATTATAGTAGGCTTGAAAGAAAACATCAAACGTATGTCACCAAAGCCTACTTGCCGTTGATAAGCAAGTTCAGATCACTTGCTCTTGATTCCTATCTATCGAAAAATAGTTATCTTTGCTTCCTTCAACTATCCATGCACTATTACCAATGGCCAAATAAGCTTCAAGAGTTCATCAAACCCTTTTTAATTTGAGAACACCTAATGGCATACTTACGTGAGAGATATTGTTTTCACTTCCGAGCACTCACAATGCATAATAACGGTTATTGTCATTAAACTTCCATTTAGCTTGTTTGAGGTTTCATATGAGCTATGAGAATTTCCGTTAAAGTTGTTTAGCGAATCTTTGTGCAATTAGAAACCCTCAACGTTAAACATCCTTTCATTTCGTATCCCGCCTATCCAAGATACACTATACAACTTCTGGGCAATTTTACACACCTCGAATCTCTAACAAGCACATGCAGATACATGGTATTAAGTAACTACTTAATCTTCGCCGTTTGACATCACGTACGATAGCGGTTACAATTTAATCGCTTCATTTATTTAGCGCAAGACATTTTACTAATCATATTGAGTCTCGTCAGTGTCCTCCAGATCATCTGCTGCCCGCTAGCCGCCGGTTGAACACCAGAAGTGTCCGGTACACCCTTTGCCACCCTCATGAGAACAGCACTGGCATGGTACACCTTGCATGGACTCTATCGAAGAGCATGAAACACAGAACAAACATATCGGTTTTAGTACAATTCATTAACATCTATAATACAAAATTATAACACACATTTATACTTGCCGGGGTCGCCCTGCAGAACATGCCAGTGATTACCACAATATATAGTGATGCACTTTGAATTTTTAACATTATTAATACCTATTTTCCACATAAAATACTGAAACCTATATTTCTAGGCTATTTTTATTAGATGAGATGAACTCTACATACATGCGCCGAGATCCGAACGAGGTAACTTAACTTCCGCTTGCTTGGTAGAGAGCAGGAACTTGTAGAGCACTGGGAGTGCTACGGAAGTTGATACCAGTGAAGCCTAATGGCTTCTGGGACTACTGCGCCGCTACGGAAGCAGGTGGCGTAAATTGCCTTTAAACCGACGACAGCCTCAATGGATAGCGTATGCGTACCTCTATCAAAACAGATTTCGTGCTCATTAAAGAATGTATTTATTATTTACCTGATGGTGTTAGATTTGAGGGGCTGCCTACATACTACTGGAGGCAGAGTTACATGCATTAGTAGAGTTTCGACTGAGTTCAAATGGTTCAAATGGTTCAAAAGACTCTAAGCACTATGGGACTTAACATCGAGGTCATTAGTCTCCTAGACTTAGAACTACTTAAACCTAACTAACCTAAGCACACATCCATACCCGAGACCGGATTCAACTGAGTGTTCATGTATTCGAATGCTCAGTAAAGTGATGTCACATCCAACTATATTTTGTATCTTGCGGTAATAGCCGGTCGGGGTGGCCGAGAGGTTCTAGGCGCTATAGGCTGGAACCACTAGACCGCTACGGTCGCAGGTTCGAATCCTGCCTCTACGTTCTAGGGGACTGATGACCTCAGATGTTAAATCCCATAGTGCTCAGAGGCATTTTTCATGGTAATACGTCAGTATTAGAATATTGCAACTAAGAATTACTATACAAGCTACAACCTCTGTCAATACAATAAGTGTACTATGTTGTGTTATGTACGAGGGTCGTTCAATAAGTAACGCCCCAAATTTTTTTCTCAGAACATATTTATTGTAAAGAACCAGAATTTGGTGACATATATACGGACATGTCTTATCCATGTCCTATTTTTCTGCGTAGTCTCCATCAAGTTCTATGGCCGTACGCCAGCGTTGTGGAAGAGCATGTATTCCATGCTGGTAGAAGCTCTTGTCCTGTAGGTGTAGTCATGTTTTCACAGCATGACTGACACTCTCGTTATCTTCAAAATGTGTTCCCTGTAGAGAACCTTTAAGCGGCCCAAAGAGATGGATGTCCTAGGGTGCCAGGACTGGATCGTACGGTGGATGAGGCAATGATGACGAGCCCAATTTGGCGATGTGGTCCCGGGTTATCAGACTTGTGTGTGGGCGTGCATTGTCATGTTAGAGCAAGATATCTACTGGATTCTTGTCCGATCGAACACATTGGAAACGGTTTTTGTATTTATTCAGAGTCTTGACTCATGCCTCTGAATTCATAGCTGACCCTCCTGGTATCACATCCGCGAGAGTGACGCCATCACAATCCCAGAAGACTGTCACGATGACTTTTCCGGCAAATTTCTACTTTTGTGGTGAACGAGGATGATGCCACTCCAGAGACGGCTTTTTTGTTTGCGGCGCAAAGTGGTGCACCCAGCTTTCGTCCCCCGTAACGATCTGTGACAGAAAGGTCTCTCCGTAGGTCTCAAAACGCTCCTTTCTGTGAATGTTGTAGTCCGCTGTGAGCATCCGTGGAACCCGTCGTGAGCACCTCTTTGAATATCCAAGAGTGTCGACCATTGCAGACGCACTTCCAATGGTAATCGACAGCTGAAGAGCCAAATGTCGAGTTGTGATGCGCCGGCCGCCACGAATAATGGCATCCGCACGATTCAGCATGTCAGGAGCAGTGGCTGTAACAGGATTTCCAGAGTGTGGCAGATCATAGAGCTGTGTTTCTGCATTTCCTAAGGCTGTAACTTCCTTTACCCATCGCTCAACTGTACTCATATCAACTGCAGCATTGCCATATACCGCACACAAACATTTATGGATGTTCACCGCGGTTTATCTTTCTGCACACAAGAATTCAATAACGGCACTCTGTTTGCAAGGTGAGTCCTATGTAGACGCCATTTTGACTCAGTACTAAGGCTGTGCCACTTGCCAGAACGGTTCGAAGCATTACCAGCGCACAGAACAAACATCAAATGTCAAGCACCAACACGGACGTTAGTCGATGTATATTAATGGATTTTTATAAAATTGTGGGGCGTTACTTATTGAGCGACAATCGTATTTTCATGATTTTATTACATGTGAGTAATACTTACTATCTGGTATTCTCATATAAATTTAGTAAGCAATGCATGCCTCCTTATGCAAGGGGGCATGAAAAAGTACGCGCGTTTCTAGACCTCTGTTTCATCCCTGATAGTAGCTTGTCTCAAAACGTTTGCAAGCAGTGCCTACTATTCTACTGCTACGGTGAACTGTGATGCGATCGGATGATGATGCGTACATTTGATGTAGAACACAGCATTTCCACTTTCACCTCATACCCTCCATGCAATCCACTCTGCTACATCACCAGTCGGCCGCCAGCTACCATCTTCTGATCTGATATCAATGTTCTCTAATACTTTGACAAAAAATATTTGTCATTCTCCTAGTATTCAGTACTCTCGAGAAAAAACTATTCCAGGGGATGTGAAATTCAATTGCGACAAAATATTATTCGCTCTGACTGATTCATTCGGTTGCCTACCTTTGAAGGCCTCGACTACATGCTCCAGCGCTTTCACATTAGAATAGGGACACGGCATACAACAGAATACATAGGTACGCTGCTCATAAGTAGTATCATTAAAAAACTATCCTACCCATAATAGAAATGAGCGAAAACTGTCGATACCTTGAGGTACCGATACTTCTCTTTGATAATAGACTTGGACACTATCGGCTCTAATCTCTCCAGCTATTTTTTTGAAATCTGCCTGTAACAGATTGAAGACTTTCACAAGTTTTCAATAGAATAATACAAGTTTTGAATCAAACAAGCTTTTATTTGCATTAAAGGTTGCTTTTTTATCTTAACGCTATAAATATGAAATTACGGAGCAAATTACCATAAAAACTATTAAATAGTAGCCAAAACTGAATAAATTAAACGTTACTAAAGCTTCCAACTCATCCTCCATACAGTCACGTCCCAAATTCCAGAATTTGTAAATGTATTTAAAATTAATTCTTTCAGATAATCAAGCTTGTGAAGACAAATCACACTGCTACAGTATGATTCTCCAGAACAATTTTTAATACATAATTTTTTAAATTCGATATCAAAACCACCGTCTTCTTAAGTAAAAGTCTTCTTCAGATCATATCTTAATATTAATACTAATATATATTTAAAAATACAAATATATATTTAATACTAATATATATTAATACTAAAACATACGTAACGCTCGATTCCTCCTCGTACTATTTTGCTACGTAAACAATTTCACTTTTCTTTTGTTGTGGCTATTTTTCTTAAATTCTTTTTCATGTTTCAAGTATAATATGTAAAACGAACTTCGTCTTTGCTACAAGGCATTTGCGGAATTTAGAATAAACTATTTTGGCTATTTTTTATGAATTCAACGAGACCACAATACACATTCTAGAAAAAATATTACAATTGGTGTAACTGGGGACGTATTTGGCTGAAACACACTAATGTTACAGAAAAATCTTACGTAAGTTTCTTCGGTGTAAAGTATCTCAACCTTCATAGATGATTCTGCTTACTAGAGGAAACATGTATTACATGTTACCTGATGCTGGTTCCAACTGAGAGTAGCCAGTATTAGTCGAAACATGGTGAAGTTACAGAGAAAACTGTTCATATCGTAATAAATAAATAATCCCAGAATACGCCAAAAAGTGAAAAATTACGCAAATTAATACTTACTTAATTGAGCCTTGCCTTGTGATACTCGGCTCAAAAGACTTTTTATCAACTTCCAAACCACACTCCTAACACAATAATGAAAGCGTAGAAAATCAACTGCGCCGTAGCGTAGCACTGCGGGAAGACGGCCAGGCAAACAAGACCCCTTTCGCCTGTTTGGGTTGGACGTAACATGGCTTAGATAGGAGTAAAGCAACTTTTCTGTTCTGCTGCTAACGTGTAGCTGCTTGCCTGTTCGGCTAACAGGCAAGCATGGGCAAGTTAAAAGCAGAGTGTGAACACCTCTGAGCAATATCGTCGCCTTTGTAGCTCATGAAGACGACTGGTGTCCACACTGGAGCTCGGCATGAACTCAGCTGAACTCCGGTGGAAACAGTGATAGCTACGCATTGGGCGGCTGGTTATATGCACGCGCTGCGAAAGATTAGACGAACGGTTTTCCGGACGTGACGTAGCCGCTGTAGGGAAAAAATTCCGTGATTGTGGAGCCGTCTGGAGAGAGCACTGCGGTATCGTATGGAGCTTTCCGTAAGTCTGCGATAGATATCCTTATTTTTACTAGCAGCGGACACGGACCCTCCAATGTTTATTACTGGAGGTAGAGTTGTCGCGACACAGTCGCCGGCAGGCTGAATGTGTTGCGGTACAGCCGAATTTTCTAGGGGTAGCGCACCGGTATACCACAGATGGGTAATAGCTAATTACGGAACGGAACCTCGCCATCTCTATAATTCGAAAGCCACCTTGCATTGTGTGGAAGACATTGCTTCTGGTACCACTATCCGACCCGGCCGCCCTGTTCTATTCGCGAAAGGCGCATGGGAAACATGATAGACGGTAAAGTTCTCAATAATCTCCAGTTTCTATTATTGTGCAGTCATTTCGCGAAATGCACTTGCCCGACTCTTCCCGGAAAGTACTCTCCTTGAATATCAACAGTAAATATCTCCTTGAAGTACAATTATTCGCTTGTAGAATCTGCCACTGGAGTTTGTTGACCACATCCGTAACACTCTCACTCATTTCCACTAAACTGTTCTGTGATGGAAAGCGCCGCACTGCGACGTCATACTCGGGCTGAGAGACACTTCGAACAGGTAGGTGTCGACACATGTGAAAAAGGAACCACAGTTCAGAATTACATGGGAGATGCAAAATGTAAATGTCCTGTGACTATGGCCTCCCGTCGGGTAGACTGCCGCATGCAAGTCTTTCGATTTGAATCCACTTCGGCGACTTGCGCATCGTACATGATTAGGACAACACAACACCCAGTCCCTGAGCGGAGAAAATCTCCTACCCAGCCGGGAATCGAACCCGGACCCTTAGGCTTGACATTCTGTCGCGCTGACCACTCAGCTACCGGAAGCGGACCCACATGTGAGATGAGTTAATGATGTCACATTGGCACAAAATTTCACCAAAATTCTGTCCAACACTAACACGATCGTGTCACGCTTTGAGAAGGTCGTCACACCCCCTCTCACGCAAATTTCAGCCCTTCTTTTGCCGCCTCTGCAATAGAGGTTAGAAAAGCCACACCCAGCGTTGAAAACGCGCAGTTTTTTTATGGGTGGCCGAGGGGAGCATTACAGGAATACCACTGATCAGAACCGACACGAAAACGACTTAGGTAATAGCACAAAGGGTGTCAATGAAACCACCCATTCCCTAGGATCGTTGATGTCCACACATTTCACCGTCGAAAAACAACAGTTTTCAGTGCGATGAGAAAGGATACGGCGCTCTTGACAACGTTCGATACTGCTGCCATCCCTGGGAATTTCAACCCAACTCTAAGGATACTGTGGGGTTCCAACCCTACTGAACGTGATCTCACCCCTTAGGAGTCCAAAGCGATTAGGGACCATTCAAAATCATTCGACGAAATTTGATCGTGATCCGAAACAGCAAAGGAGTCTTATGCTTTTTTAGCTCTCCTGTATCGTACCCTCCTGTGACGTGATCACAGGAGGTGCTATATTATCATGTACATCAACAAAACGGTAAGAGGTTCCTCTAAGACCACCAACCTCCCACCCTCCCCAACCTCAGTTCGGCAACATCTTCAATGTCACTTATGCAACCTTTATTGAGCGCTTTAAGTATGTATCTTCTGGAAAGTTTGACACCAGTTTACTCTCGTAGCTGCTCTATCACCTGAAGATAGACAAACACCACTTAACGGATGTCGAAGGGGTTACCTAACCCTCAGGCGTTAGAACAGCTGTGAAAGTAAATTATTGGCAAAAGTTTGCAGCCGACATATTTTTAAAGTGCTCAACAAAGATACATTCGTGAAGGTAGCGCAAACCGTTTCTGTTGTGACAGTTCCACAACTTACAATTTTGCACTTAATTTTTTTTTATTACCACCACCGTTCTCGATCACCAAGGCCAGTTGCCAAAGGTTATCTAAAGAAAACTGAAAAACAGCGTACAAAGGTACCAATTATATGAGAAAGAAAGTAACAACAAACCGTGGCTATCGTCATAGTATTACGCCAACAAACTGGTGACGCGTGTGAAGGGGCAGTGCTTAAACATGGGAGAAGTGGGATACAGGGAGGTTCCATGGGGGCAGGGAATATAAACAGATGGAAGCAAATAATAATGGCGGAAGTACAACGATTTAAAAGTTAAAGAAATTAGAGAAATAGGAATACGACACATTTAAAAGGCGGCAGTGCAGTGCCTGAGACTCTGTGTTCACGATACAAGGCCGCATTCAATTAGGAATGAACTCGCAAATTGTGATTATGGTTCCGCATCAGTTGCAGAATATTTCAAAACAAATGAAAATTTGTGCCAGGGAGGGAATCGAATCTAAATTTCCCACTGATCGCGACCGGTCGCCTCAACTACTTCGGCTATCAGAGAGCGCTTCCAGGAGCGGTTAGGACAAACGGAAACTTAGCCACTCCTGGAAGCGTTCTTGGATAACCGAAGTAGTTAAGGGTGACCGCTCGCCATATGGGTTCGAGTCCCGGTCTGACACAAATTTTAATTTGTTCTGAAATATTCTACAGCTCATGTGGAACCACAGACGCTGTTTGCAAGTTCATTCTTAACATTTGGTTCATATGGCTCTGAGCACTATGGGACTTAACTTCTAAGGTCATCAGTCCCCTAGAACTTAGAACTACTTAAAACTAACTAACCTACGGACATCACACACACATCCATGCCAAAGGCAGGATTCGATCCTGCGACCGTAGCGGTCGCGCGGTTCCAGACTGTAGCTCCTAGAACCGCTCGGCCACCCTGCCCAGCTTAACATGTGAAAGGTTTAGATAATTACACAGCATTTGATTCTAGTAATGGATAAACGAAGAATTATTAACTGAGTCTTAAAAAATGGTTCAAATGGCTCTAAGCACTATGGGACTTAACATCTGAGGTCATCAGTCCCCAACTGACTCTTCCCGAATTCTAATGATTATCTCTCCCAAACTAATGCATTCCCGATAATATTCTTCTCGGGTGTGCAGCCTGATCGTAACGTCATCTTGACAAATCTATT